>NC_090443.1:275550523-276165685 GCF_031143425.1 Pleurodeles waltl | reverse complement strand
ATTCAATCACTAGTGTGGCCCACAGTATAGGGACCTCAGTCGACCCCTCACACCCAAGACAATGAAGGTTCTGGTAGAACTGGGAATGGGCACACCATGCCAGGGGCACTGGCACATGAGGGCAGGGGCCATGGGAGGGAACCTATGGGACAGAGGACGGGGGCATCAGACCAGGAATCCATCTCCCAAGTCCTGGGAGCATATCAACTACCCAGGACAGGATGGGCCAGATCATATCCATGTTGGCTGCAGAGGGAATGCCACTGGGAGGTCATTCAGCAGTGGCAGGTCCACAATGCCACCATGGCATCCGTTGCAGGGGTGCTCAGGGAACATTGACACCACCCTGCGTGCTTCCTCCACCCACAACAGGCCCCTTTCATGTTAGTTGTGCTACCTGTTGTGCCTGGGCTGCATGTGTGTGTCACCCTGCCATTGGTCCTGCTCGGATATGTTGGATATGTTGAAACATTGTTTCCGCCGGCCGGCCCAGCAGAATGCCTGGCAGGGACATTGCCGGCGTCAATGCCTCTGCCTCTTGTGGTAGAAAGAGCACTATTTAAGACTTTTATGAGTCATGAAGAAAACCTTGTGTAGGCTGAGGAGCAGTCAATCCTGCTTCAAGAAATTAATGCTACTCTTGGAGCCATTTTTATAACATGTTCTGCCCTTTGTCTGCACATATGATGTAACTCAAAATTAATGTCAGCTTAATAAATAAATAATAAATAAATCACAACCTAAAATATTTCCAAAGAGAAATTTAGGCCCTCATTATGGACTTGGCGTTCTGGGCTGCCACATAATGATGACAGGGAGGGCCACCATAGGCAGCCCTCCTCCACTTCCAGGCTGCCTCCGTCAGGCAGCCTGGCGGTGGACAGCATCATTATCTGACAGGGCAGTGCTGCTGCCCCTCGGATACTGATCCCAATTCCACCAGCCTTTCCCTGGCGGGTTTCCCCATCTACATCAAAACTTGCAATGTGCACTTCACATCACACCTCTTGCATGTATGACTATTGCACTAGCTATAACAACTGGATGCTTTGACTGAGGACCAGTGCATGACAATGACAGTAATGCAATAGTACTACACAATGCCAAATGAACCCAAACACAGCTACAGCACTGTCACCAATCCTAAGGGCCACTGATCCTGGCCTACTCCCCTGAAATGGAATAATCATTCCCTTGAAAGTAAGAAGGTATACTCCTTGCACAACAGGCACAGATAGGACAAACAACCTTGCATTCACACGTACCCTCCTCCCACTTGGACACCATGTTGCAATGTACAGCTGTTCCCACTCACATCTACCAAGTCAAAATGGCCACCAGATAATACGTTGCACCTGTCATGTGAACCATCACACAGGAACAGAACCCACCCACCGAGCCAATGTTACCAAGCCTCATTCACAACAACCCCTATGCATAGTACACATCTCAATCCACTAACCAAAAACTGTGTTAGCAGTGCTGTACCTCTCATTGCCATTGCTGGGAATTAAGTCAATCCACTGTATACATCAGAGAAACAGACGACCATTCACACCGTCACCATTTAACTCTCTCTCACTCCATCCTCAGGTGCTCCTGCCACTATTGAGACGTTAGCAGAGACAGCCAGCCCTCCTCAGGATGAAGGCCCCAGTGAGGGATACACAACTGGATGTCTGAACAGTGACAACCTATCTGGCCCAGCTGGGACTCCTGGTCAGTCTATCATTCCCTGCCTCTCCCTACCACATCAAACCCCCCATCCTGTGGCACCAACATCTCAGTGATCCCTTTGTGCCCAAACATATGCCCCAAGGACTATTCAATCACTAGTGTGGCCCACAGTATAGGGACCTCAGTCGACCCCTCACACCCAAGACAATGAAGGTTCTGGTAGAACTGGGAATGGGCACACCATGCCAGGGGCACTGGCACATGAGGGCAGGGGCCATGGGAGGGAACCTATGGGACAGAGGACGGGGGCATCAGACCATGAATCCATCTCCCAAGTCCTGGGAGCATATCAACTACCCAGGACAGGATGGGCCAGATCATATCCATGTTGGCTGCAGAGGGAATGCCACTGGGAGGTCATTCAGCAGTGGCAGGTCCACAATGCCACCATGGCATCCGTTGCAGGGGTGCTCAGGGAACATTGACACCACCCTGCGTGCTTCCTCCACCCACAACAGGCCCCTTTCATGTTAGTTGTGCTACCTGTTGTGCCTGGGCTGCATGTGTGTGTCACCCTGCCATTGGTCCTGCTCGGATATGTTGGATATGTTTTGTGTGTTGGATATGTTTGTGTTTGTTCCATGCATGTGTGTAGCCAATTGTGTTTAGTTAGTGTTGGCATGTGTAATGGTAGTTTGTGTAGTTGCAGTTGTGATGTGGTTGTGTGAGTCGGTGGTGTTGTTTATGATAGTTTTAAACAGTGGTAGTGCTGGGTGTGTGCAGGTTGGTGTGTCTACACCACTGTGTGTTAGCTGTGGTGTGTGTAGTTTGGGTGTATGTGTGTAGTATGTGTGTGTGTGTGTGTATGTAGGGGTGTGTGTGTGTGTTCGTATGGGTGTGTGGTTATGTGTGTGTGTCTGTTGCAAGCCGTCCCAAATGTGTGTTTTGTGTGTGGGTGTGTACTCATGCCTTTCCCTCCAGTGTGTGCTAGGTGTGTGTACTTACGGTTGTTGTCTTTGTTGCCGTTTCTGGTTCCGGAGTTATTGTGTGAGCAGAAGCAGTGGGAGGATTTGGAGTTCAGGCTCCATGGTGGCTCCGGGTAGGTCTGTGTTCCTGAAGGTGAGTGTTTCCTTTTATAGAGTTGGTTTCCGTTGGGGTTTTGGTGACAGTACGACCTCGGCGGAAACTCTGGCGGTGTGCAACCTCATAATATGTCCAGCGGCAACATGGTCCCTGCCGGTCTCAAAGTGCCTACTGCCGTCCGCGGCGGACTGGCCGCACAGGCGGTAGATTGGCTGTGTTCTGGTCGGAAGTCCACTATGGTCATAATTTGACGGTCTTCACTAAGCGGCGCACAGAAATTCATGACACACATCCTATCTAGACCAAATAGTCGGGGATAAAACTAAGACAAAAAGCATTTTAGAAAGTTAAAAAACTGGTATATCAGGTGACAGCTAATAGGACGTTCATTCATACTCAGTCACTGTGGGGCCTATTAACAATGGTAAATGTACACCTGAGTAAATCAACATGTGTGAACTTGTCCATGCACTTTGGAATAAATGTACTATTTTTGGCTATTCAATGTTTCTGAGTGTAAATTTACTCCAAAGTGTGGACTTACATGTCTCTACCCATTGAAAGGGCGGAGCTAAAGTGTAAAGTTACTACTTGTAGCTACTCACACATAGATGGAGATCTCTGCCACCTTGGTGGAGATTTCCACCATTGTGGTGGATATCTCTGGCAGTGCAGTGAAGAGCTCTCTTTGAGAAAGAATAGGGAAAATTATCAAAGTTTAATCATTTAAAAATATATATTTTATTATGAAATAGAAATGTAAAAAAATAAAATAATATATTTTTTACCCTAGAGCTAATACTCTAAAATAATAGGGCACATTACATCTTTAAATAAATATTTACTAAATCATTCAATAATTTTAAAATATTAATTTATATTGTAAATAAATATTAATGCTAAAAAAAAAACATCCTAGCTAACGATTTTAGTTTTCATTAATATTTAATGAATGTAATTAAAATTGTGTTAAATTTATGTAAATTAAATTGTAATATTTAATAAAAGTTAGAAAGTTACATTTATTTTTTAAAATATTAGTCATGAATTTTTCAACTAATAACATAATTATTAACTTTGAAATAATTTTTGAGGCATACACACAAACAAACACACACAATTTATAAGTTGAAATGATTTTAATATTTTAATATTATTCTATAGGGAGTGTTTATTAAGTCAATGCCATAATTTTCTATGGGAGTGTCTTATAGTACCTATAAGTTGCCTTGTGTGGTGCTAGACTTTGGGCCTGATTACGACTTTGGAAGTCCTAGCACAGTCCATACCGCGGTTGTGGTCGGACAGCAGCACTCCTGGTGGTCTAACCTGCACATTACGCCCCTGGTGGTCCGCCATCCCCGCCAGGAACATGGGTCCCGACGAGCTGAGTTCAGCACTGCCGTGCTGATCATGAGTCCAATTTCCGCTAGCCTTTTCATGGCAGGGATGCCCGCCAAGGAAAGGCTGGCAGAAACACAGTGCAGGATGCCCCTTGGCCAGCTTTGCAGACAGTGTGCATTCCGAGGGTGCTATTGTGCTACAGTATTGGCCTCGGCTCCCTTAAAGGAGCCAAGACCAATGCCATAGCACTGTTTCCACTTGGCTGACTGGTGGGAATGTCATAATACGATGTTCCTGCTGGTCAACCCGGTGGGAACATTGTATTATGACAGGGGATGAGGCAGCCGGCTTGATGGCCACCTCATCCCCTTGCATTTGGCGGTCGGCTCGTCCAATGGCCAATCTCTTAATGAGTCCCTTACTCCAAGGCTGGACTGGAGAACATTTAATATATTTTAAACTTTAGGGCAGAGGTAACTTTGGAAGTGTAGTTTTTCAATAGCAATGACCTTAGGACCTCATTACAAGGCTAGCGGTCTTAAAACCACAAGCCTCACGGTGGTGGTCGGACCACGCACTCCAGGAGGTCCAACCGCCATATTACGGCCCTGGTGTTTGGACCACCAGCGGACTGCTGTCTCCACCAGGAACACAGTTTCTGACAGGCTGACCGCGGTCGGACTCGTGGTCAGCCCTCGCGGTGCTGATCACGAATCCCTTTTCCGCCATCGGAAGTGCTGGGGGCCACTGAGGGGGCCCTGCACTGCCCACAACCATGTTGTTGGCAGTACAGGGACCAACCTGGCCAGCACTCATGGAATGCGTACTATCTGCAAATTCAGGGACCAACCTGGCCAGCACTCATGGAATGCGCACTATCAGCAAATTTTGGTGCAGTTAGCAACAACATCCGGATGTTAACTGTAGATTTGTGAATTGCATTTTGTGGTACATAAGTTGTACTAGTGTAGTCCTAATTTACGTGCAAATTTGTTTAATTTGTCAATCAGTCCTATGTGACATTTTTTCAGCCTTATTTGATAAGGCAGTGTCTAGCATTAGGCATTCCAGTTAGGGTAGTCGCTTACTCTTGGGTGATAAAATTGCTTCCTTCATCTCTGCAACTGGTAATCTTTTACGCTATTTAAAAGTAACTTCCTTATAATCTCAAGTTTCTAAATTGTGTTTCTCACACAATTTTTGTCTTGTTAGATTCATGAAGTGTCTTATTGTAGGGCATTGCAGTCCTACCATTGCTGCTTGCTTCTCTTAAAATATCCATATTTATTAGGCTGGTTGTAACAGTAAACATACTTTTAATACCCCAGCTACTAAAATAAAACAGGAGACTCAGGGGGTCATCATGAGTTTGGCGGTCTCAGGACCGCCATGTTGGCAGTGGCGGTCGTACTGCCAGCAGGCTGGTGGAGAAGACTGCCATATTATGACCACAGCAGTATTCTGAACAAAATACAGCCAAACCACCATCGGCACCGTCAGTGCAGATAGGCCACCACTGATGACGGTAGCTACCTGCAGGCCGGCGCACACCAACTGTATAAAAGTAGACACTCATCTTCAGGAACCCATACTTGTCCGGTGCCTCCATGGAACCAGAACTACAAGTCTTCCCACTGCTCCTGCTCGCCCAGCTTCAGAACCAGCGAAGACAACGACAGCAACCGTGAGTACACACACTTACCTCTCACTGTTGTAAAATGTCAAAATACTTACACACACAACATACCATTTGGGAATGGGTGGCCACACACAGGTAACCCCACACCAACACTCACACACATGCACATACCCACATGCACATACATAGTACTCACACTACGGCCATCACACACACGCACACATGGCTGAAACACACACCAATCCCCAAATACACAGCACTGGCACAGTCACAGTCACACACAACAGCACACAACACCACCAAAAGGCACAACTACACCACAATTGCAACACCACCAAAGCATCGGCAGGCACCCACAATAGACACCACTACTTGACAAATCATACATACAACACAACGTACCAACACCAGAGAGCGAACACACACAACCCCACACCCAAACAACGCAGCATAGGTCATACCCAGCAAACACACATCACAATGGATCTGACATACCAACCTCCACACACACTCAATCACACAGTCCAAGCACACAAAGGCACACAACATGGCAAATAGCACATGTCAACACAAGCACAACACAATACCAACACAATAACATGCCCCCAACATACACATGCCCATCACACAATACACACCCATCAACGGGGACAAATGCTATGCATACTTCCACACATGATGCCTAGACACAACTGGTATCACAACTACCACTCATACAAAACTTACTCACACACAAACTAAATCACCCAAGACCAAAACTGCCTTAAGAAAATAAATGCAGGTCAAGATGTAGCCTTTGAACCAACAACAGATTGGCCCTGATATATATTATATGGCATAAATATATAGGAAATGCAGTAGACTGATAACACCGTATCATGTCTAATCAGAATCTACACCTGCCCTGTCCATGAACATAAGTCATGTTCGATGCAAGTAAAGACGACGCTCTTCACAAATGACACAGCACCTGCCATTCCAATCACATGCCTAGCTGATCCCTCTGTACATAAATAACACAAGGGCAACAATCTATGATGAGGACACAACATGTGGCATCCCCATACAGTGGCCATCACAATTTTACATTCCATGCCTGGAGAACAGCTATATCAATACATGCATCAAATCTTAGAAGATTAGACAAAGTCACTATTCACAGACATTCCCTATTATACCATAAATCCATGTACTGCTACTGTAGGCTACCTAGCACACATGAAACATCCACTGACAATCACACAGAGCATAGTTACAACTACTAAACAATGGACAGCCAACTAATTCCTAGGAGGGCACATTACATTCCACCTGACATGCAGATTCAGAGCCACAACATGACATCATGAGCACACCGACATCACTCACAACATTCCTGATGTGATTTCCACTACCTAAGTCCAGACAACACACATATGCCACTGAAAATACATGTACACATGATGTACACATGCACCTACACGACTGCCATTGCACTGACAACATATCCCACAACAACACCTGTATGAGAAATAGTAGTACAGCTAACCCATTAAATCTTGAAATATGAGGTGAGCCAATACCAACTCCTGTCCAAACTGCCCACATCAGCTAGGCTAAGGGTAGCAATGGTTGTCCCACTATTCAAGATCAGCCCCCAAGTAACCATTGAGGCATGATGTAAGCAGCTAATACCATATTTTGCAATCCTATTAGTAGAGCATTGGCACATCTAGCATGGACACTACACATTGTCTAAGGGTAGGACCGTCTAGCCACTTACCTCCTCTACAACAAAGGCATTGGGATTCAAGTGATTTGTCCACATGTCATTGGCATGGAAATGCATGGCAAAGGCAAATAGACAAAATCAGACCCCCATAGTTGGATGTCCTTCCGTTACAACCTTCACCTACCCCATAGTATGAATATGAAGGGACAATGGGGACACCTCCACAAACCCATTTGGACAGTCCAAAGCTGGCCATACCTATTGACCAAATGAGATGCCAGCCTCACATGGAGTCAATACCTGTACCACGACACCAGGTAACTAGGCCCTGACGGAATATGTCAGGCCTTATGTAGCACTTAGAGCTGATCTTTACAAATGTGAGTGGTCTGACACCTATGGCCAGAATGGTAATACAAAATCCTGCTGACTGGTGAAGATGGATTTAAAATTACTATTTTAGAAATGCCACTTTTAGAAACTGAGCATTTCTCTGCACTTGAATCCTTCTGTGCCTTACAATCCACATCTTGCTAGGTTACTTGACAGCTCCCTTGTGCATTTCACTCAGACAACCGCAAACACAGGATGCTCAGTTACACCTGCACACATCTGCATACTGAATGGGTCTTCCTGGGCTGGGAGGGTGGAGGGCCTGACACTTACATTTGAAAGGACAGTGGCCTTCCCTCACAGAATGAACTGCCAAACCCCCTACTGGGACCCTGGTAGACAGGATGGAACTGAAAGGGGACCTGGTGCACTTTTAAGCGACTCTTTGAAGTCTCCCCCACTTCAAAGGCACATTTGTGTATTTAAACAGGGACTCTGACCCTACCAACTCAAGCACTTCTGGACAAGATACCACTGGTGAAGAAACTCTGAACCAGACCCTGCAACCTTCCAAGAGGAACTGCCTGGCTGCCCGAACGACTCACCTGACTGCTTTTCTGCAAAGGACTGCTGCCCTGCTGTTGCCCTGCTGCCTTGCTGCCCTCTGGCTCTGCTGAGAAGTGCTCTCCAAGGGCTTGGATAGAGCTTGCCTCCTGTTTCTTGAAGTCTCAGGACCAAAAAGACTTCCTCCTGCAAAGAACTCCTTGTGTGGCGAAAATTTGATGCACAGCCTGCCAGAAACGATGCATAGTCTGTATTGCGGTGAGAAAATCACTGCACGCCGAACCGGAAGGATGCAGCCCGCCTCCCTGAGAGGAGATTGACGCAGCGCCAGTGTTGCGACCGGAACTTCCACGCACAGCCCACTGGATCGACGCATAGCTGAGCTCGAAAGATGCAGCCCGACTTCCTGCGAGAAGAATTGACGCTGCACCTGCCGTGCAACACAAATTTCCCCGCATCGCCTACCGGATCGACGCAGCTCCTGTAGCTTCGTCCTGCATGCCAGGGATTTCTGTGCATCGTCCCCGGGGCGTCTGAAAATCACGCAACCCAAAGAGGATCCAAGTTAGTGCGCCAGAAATCGACGCAAAGCCTTCCTTGCATGGAACATTATCGACACATTGTATGTGTGCACCTGGAGAAACCGGCGCACACCTCCCCATTTTCCATGCATCTCCTCCTCTGCGGTCCCTTGCAGAGAATTTTAAAGCAAACCAGCTACTTTGTGCTTGCAAGAGACACTTGTTGCTTTTTAAAGACTAAAGACTCTTTTTATTATTCTTTGAAGTAATATTTCAACATGTACTTATCAAATCTTGATCGTTTTGACCTGTATTTAACCAGATTAATATTATATATTTTTCTAAACACTGTGTGTTGTATTTTTGTGGTACTATACTGTGTTATTGCATGATTTATTGCACAAATACTTTACACATTGCCTTCTAAGTTAAGCCTGACTGCTCAGTGCCAAGCTACCAGAGGGTGGGCGCAGGATAATTTGGATTGTGTGTGACTTACCATGACTAGAGTGAGGGTCCTTTCTTGGACAGGGGGTAACCTGACTGCCAACCAAAGACCCCATTATACCTTAGTTATATATTCAAGTCTGTGACTTGTTTTCTTTACTCCATGTTGGGAGGGGTCATACTAATTGGGTACAGATTTTAGTGCAGATGCAATCTGATAATGTCTGATATCTGACATGACTGTTCGACTATGTTACCTACTGCATTGACAGGCTTGTCAGATGTCACACATGAAAGCTGCACAATGCACAATGGTGTCCTAGTAGGAGCACAGTGTTTGAGTACAAAGGGGTAATTGTCCTGTAAGTAGGTGTTGTGCATGTGCGTCACTCTGCCATCTTCCTTTCCGACCCAGGTATGGCTACTTCTGGATTGGTATTTGTGATATGTGGCCATTGGGAAAGGTCACTGAGCTGTAGCTGTGTTTTGCTTTGGTTGCTGTTGTGGGTGTTGCCTTGCATTGCTGTCATTGCCATGTGCTGGTCCACACTAGAACAATCTCGATGGTGTAGCCGTACTTTAGTTATACATGCATTACATGAGATGTGTAGCTGGGTGGTTCCAGAGGTGTCTGCCACCACCAGGGAGCTTCCATCGGAGGAGGAATCAGAGTCAGTGTTGTCACCTCCCGCCGCATGGTACTCCCCTTGCCCTCTGTTCCAGTAATCCACTCGGCGTCTGTGGACTCTGCCTCCTGAGTCCTGTGGGATGCAGGTCCCGGGGTCGCCGGTGCCCCTGCTTCTCCGCCAGATGGTGCTAATGCACACATGGACAGGGTGACAGGAGAAAATAGGGGGGAAGAGAAAGGGAACACTGGGTCAATTACAGTACCAACACCACAGTTGGCATACACATTACCATCACACACAGGGATCAGGATTGAGCAAAATGCATCGCACTGGCATTCCAGTGGCTAGGTACCACTGCAAGATGAGAGCCAACCACCACCAACTGCACCCCTCCTGGGACCCACTAAGCCCTGTCTGACATGGAATGCAACCTATCTAGGTTACTAGATTTTGCTATACACCCATTTACTTTGAGCTGGATCATGCAGCAGTGGCTGCGCTGGCATTAAGGGGCACCCACTAACTGAAACCTACCACCAGGATTCCATGCCACCCAACAAAAATGGTTGTCACGCTCAGTGTACTCACCCCCTTGTGGCTGCTGTGCTGCCCTCAAGCGCCCATCCAGCTCTGGGTAGGCCACCGCCAGTTGCAGGCGATCAGGGGGGTCAGGTTCCGACGAGCACCCTGCCCTTGTAGGAAGGCCATCTCCGGCTGGGCTTCCACGGTCTTCCGGGCGCTGTATCTCAGGTCCTCTCACCTTTTCCTGCAGTGGGATCCCCGCCTGCTATAGACCACCAGGGCCTCCACGTCCTTGGCAATGGCGCGCCACAATCCCTTCTTCTGATGGGCCCTTACCTACAGAGGTAATACAGACAGGAGGACACCATTAACCATACAATCCAGCCTATCACACAGATAGCCCACAAATACCATGTACATCTCCATTGGCACACACATCACCCGGAGCACTGCATGTAAACTACCACCAGACATACTCCCCCCCAAATTACACACTGCTAGCACACACATCTCCATGCAACCATGTCACCGGCATCGTGGCCATGGTGTACTCACCTGTTGGTCTGGAGGCCCATACAGCTGTCCATACAGGGGTAGTACCCCATCCACCAGGTGTTCTAACTCCTCCGAAGTGAAGGCAGGGGGCCTTTCCCCTGTCACATGGGCCATGGCAGGATCCAGACACGGGTCACAGCAGCACATGCAGTGGAGGTGTTGTCCTGTGGAAAGTCAAAAATCAAGTCAGGTTTTAGACATAAAATGGCAATTATGTCCATGCGGTGTACACTGTCACCGCCGCCGGCGATCCTCATTGGACACTGTACTGCATAGAGCCCCATTTTAGCCAATGAGGAATGGCATGGAGGTGCATGACTGCCTTCCGCCGTGACGCCCTATGCCGGTGGAGTTACATCACTTCCACCTGTCCATACTTACAGGACAGGTGGTCGTCATTTTATGGATGTGGACAACATTCAGAAATTGGATACTGTATCATTGCTGTGAATTCCACATACATTGCCATTCACATTTTCCAATTACATACATGCTCTATGTTCACTGAGGTGGTGGTTCCATTGTTCAGTTTGTGACACCCTACTCACTCTTGTGTCCCTTAGATACCTACTACTGTGGAGGAATAGGAGGAGGAGACAGGATCCCGTGTACAGACTCCTTGTGGACTTGGCTACACTGGAGGACAGGCACATATTACTGACCTATAGACTGGACAGGGCCACAATCAGAGAGCTGTGTACTCAATTGGAGCCTGATCTGATATCAGCGATCCATCATCCCACTGGGATACCCCCTCTTGTACAAGTTCTATCAGTGCTTCATTTCCTGGCAACTGGTTCTTTCCAAGTGACAGTGGGCTTGGCAGCAGGAATGTCACAGCAAATGTTCTCAATTGTGCTGGCAAGAGTTTAGTCTGCCTTGCTCAAACACATGTGCAACTACATCGCTTCCCCCAAATTGAAGATTTGGCCACTGTGAAGGCTGGATTCTATGCATTGGGATATATTCCAAATAGTATTGGGGTGATTGACTGAACACATATTGCATTTGTCCCCCACGGCACAATGAACAGGTGTTCAGGAATCGGAAGAGTTTCCACTCACTCAATGAGCAAATGCAGTTCCTGGAGGACCAGTACATCTCCCATGTTACTGCCAAGTATCCTGGGTTGGTGCATGGTTCCTTCGTCCTGAGGAATAGCAGCATCCCAAATGTTATGGCACATCTACAGGAGTCATCTCCCATTCCATTGTGTAAGGCTAATGTTTGTCCCTCAATTCTTGCAGGTGACTCTGGCTACCCAAAACTATCGTGGCTCCTGACCCCTGTGAAGAATGCCAGGACAGGGGCTGAGAATCAGTATACTGATGTACATGGGCGAACCAGGTGGATCATAGAATGTACCTTCGGCCTCCTGAAGGCCAGGTTCAGATGCCTCCATCTGACAGGTGGATCCCTCTGCTACTCCCCTGAAAAGGTTTGCCAGATAGTTGTAGCATGATCCATGTTGCACCACCTGGCCCTCAGACGACATGTGTCTTATCAGCAGTGGACCCTGAGGACAGTGAGGATGAGGAGGCAGAGGATGAGGATCTGGACAACAGAACATCAGTTGCACAGCAGTACTTCCAATGACACACTGGTGAGACAGTGGAACTGACCATTCCTCTGATTATTTATCTTTTCAGTGTGGCTGTAGCAGGATGGCAGTCACTTCCTTTACATCTTAACTGGCTGCCACCTATGCCTTCTCATTTTGCAGATGTTGGTGTTATAACAACTGTGTACTGATGTGATGACTAAAAACAGCTACAGGTTATTATTTGTTTGCTATCACAGAGTTCAGGTCAATTGCACAAGATGTAACTGTTACCATATTTGCACATTTTCATCACATAACGGTCAAGTTGTGTTCAATGGTGTTTATTTTAGTGACATTTATAGACAGAATAGTGCAATGAAATGGCGTGATGGTAGAGGTAAGTCCAGGGTATTGGTCCAGTCTGTTTGTAGCACAGGTCCACTGTCCAAGGGGCCATAGGAAGAGGAGCAAAGGCATTTCAAAGTGGACAAGGTGATCAAGTGGGACAGAAAGGGGACATTCTGGAGGGTCTCATTTCCTGGCGGTGGTCTTAACCTTGGCAAGTGTCTCTGGCATCTGTCTGGGTCACAGGGAACGTTTGTGGGGTGGTTCATCTTCTGCAGGGGGAGGGGGGATGGTGGGTGTGGGTCCTTTGGCAGGGCCTCCTGTCCACTAGCTGCAGCAGATGTGTTGGGCTGTTCAGTTGACTGGCTAGTGAAAGGGGCCCGCTGGTGTGCAGTATATTCCCTCATGATGTTGGTCATATCAGCCAGCACCCCTGCTATGGAGACCATGGTGGTGTTGAGGGCCTGCAAATCTTTCCTGATCTCCTGATGGTGTACCTCCTGCAGCCGCTGGCTCTTCTGCATGATGTCAAGAATCTGGCCCATCTTGTCCTGGGATTGTTGGTAAGCCCCCAGGACATTAGTGAGTGCCTCCAGGACAGTTGGGTCCCTGAGCCTATCCTTCCTCTGGTGCACAGCTGTCCTCCCGGTGTCCCTGTCCCCTGTGCCTGTGTCCCCTGAACAGTGTGACAACTGCCACTGACCCCAGGACCTTGATTGTCTTGGCTGTGAGATGTGGACTGGGGTCCCTGTACAGGTGCGCACACTGCTCATTGACGTGTCCTGGAGACAGAGGTGTGGGGATGTTGGGTGGGTGTTGTGTTGTTGGATACTGAGGGGGGAGGCTGTGTGGTGGACTGGGAGTGGGCTGGGGTGGCTGACTGACCAGTAGTCCCTGATGGGCCATGGAGCTCATCCAGATCCAGAGGTCCATAGTTACTGTCATCACTGGGGGCATCTTTTGTTGGGCAATTGGATAGCTGTGGCACCTCATCGCCTCTGGGATTGGCTGGGGCACCTGCGGGGATGTACGTGATGTATTATGCTTCATGTCTGTGACATATTCTACATCCATAGCTTCCCCTATATTGTTGCTGTTGCCCTGCCACTTTTGTTTGTGTATGGTGATGTATTGTGGGATTGTTAGTTTCCATGCTGTGCATGCATAGGTTGTGGGTGTACATGCAGGGCTGGGAGGCCTGTACATGCAATGGGTACAGCATGCAGGGCTTGGCATTGGGGTTAGTCATGCATGTAGGTGCACTGTGTGGGATGGAGTGGAATGATGGGAGTCAGAGTGAAGGGGTGAAGGGGTGAGATGGCATGCAGGTATGGGGGGGTGATGGGTCGTGAATATTGACTCACCAGTGCCCATACCTTCGGCAACTCCAGTGAGTCCCTCAGGATGCAGTATTGCCAAGACTTGCTCCTCCCATGCTGTCAGCTGTGAGGGAGGAGGTGGGGGTCAACCGCCTGTCCTCTGGATAGCAAGCTGGTGCCTGGCTGCATGGAACGTACCTTCCTCCATAGGTAGTTCCACCTTTTCCTGATGTCAGGTCCCTTGTTCTTGGATGTTGTCCCACGGCATTCACCCGGTCCACAATTCTCCGCCATAGCTCCATCTTTCTTGCTATGGATATTTGCTGTGCCTGTGCTCCAAATAGCTTTCCTCCACCTTGACCCGCAACTCCTCATCTGTGAAACAGGGGTGCCTTTGTGGGGACATGGGTGTTGTGTGGTGTGTGTTGTGCAGTGGGTGTTGAATAATGTGGTAGGGTGTGGGGTGCGTGACGGATGAATGGGTGTTTGTGGTGTGTGTAGTTGTGTCTGTGATTTGCGTGTGTGTCTCTTGGCTATATTTCGTATTCATAAAGGGTTGTGGGTAATGTGGGTGTGTATTTTATAGTGCTGTGGGTGGGTGGGTACAAACCGTGTATTAGTGTCAGGTGTGTGTTTTTGGTATTGGCCAATGTTGTGTTGTTTTGTATTTGTGCAAGATAACCAAGGCACACAGAGGTGCAAAGTCCAGCAAAGTTTATAGGAAAAAGGTATCCCTGGTAGTATGAATCCAGAAGCGGAGAAATAAGCGCTGATTCCAAGTTGGTGTTGAACAGTGTCGTTTATTCACAGACAGAGTTTGTCGTAGGTAAGATTCGTCTTGCAGAAAAACAGCCAACACGTGTTTCGTCACACAAGTGACTTTATCAAGGCTGCAAAACATTAATCAATACACAATGGTATGTATAAATGTAAAAAAAGTCTGCGTTGTGTCAGCAAAAATGTTCTTAAGGAACTAAGATGTGCCCGTGATCCGCTTCTTATATATGTGTGAGCATGCACACGCTAGTGAGTAGAAAGTGAAAAGACATGGCAAACCAAGAGATCTCTTTAAGTTCTCAGTTGGTTATGAAGTGAGAGCAAAAGAGAAGAGAGGGAATTAAACACCGGTGAAAGTCCAGTAGTGAGCGTGTACCAATTTAAATGTTAATAGTTATGTGTCGGAGAAAAAACCATAGATCATGTGTGCTATATTAATAGAGATTTAAAGACGCGAGATGTAAGGGAGAGAGGAAATAGCCCGTAGAAGAATCCAATCAAGGAAAAATACAAAAGAATGCGCTATAAAGCGCGGTGAAAGGAGAGTTATGCTGTGAAAAAATATAGATCTAAGAACATACCTGGGCCCGTCCGGCCAAGGAAAATGTAACAATAACCGGTATGCAGGTAAGTAGTGGTTTTGTACTGAGTTTGGCAAGGACAGTAATTAGTGGTCCAGTAGTCAAAAGTGGAGACGGTAAGGCCCTGATAAGCCTCCAAAATGGTCCTAAAATATAAGAGAGTCAATAATGAAAAAAAGGAAAAAAAGGGGGGGGACAGGAAGTGCATGGAGAGAGCCCCTATAGATATGAGATGGAAACATAGTAGGAGGGAATGGGGGCCTAATGGTAAGTGCTTCTTGTTAAAAAGGAAATTCTTAAAGCTGCTAGGAACGTAGATATAGAAGTCATAGTAATTAACTGACTGAGAAATGCTCGGAACACCGCAAAAGGCAGTGCACGTACAGAGAGGTGCAGGGTTAAGCGTATATAATAAATACGTGCATAAAGCCATTGGAGCAGGCCCGGTTATGAGCGTCCGCTTGTGTCCCAAGATGTCTGTTGAAAGTATAGGACGCCACCCGAAAAACGGGGTGCTTGTTCTGGGTCTCGATTAGCCGAGTGAGAAATAAACGCAGTCGGCGTGCAGAAAAAAAATGCTGTAAACTGTAGTTTTTAGCACATTGTAGGCAGCAAGGGTATAAAAATGGTGGGAGGGGCAAAAGATCATAAGTGTCAGACGAAAAGTCTGATTACAGTTAGAAAGTTACCTGGTTAGAGCAGCGAGGCACACCGGTCCATCCGAAGAAACGCGTCTGGGGTCTGGAAGCCCCGCGCGTTCTTAATATGCGATCAATTACGGTAAAATAAAGGTAGGACTAAGCTGTCTAGCTGTTGTGAATGAGTGTCGTAAGAGATGGAAAAGGAGGCGGCCATTTTATAGAGGTCAAGTAAGCACTGACAAAAGGGAGCTAGATAGTAGAAGGATAGCTAAGAGGCACGAATGTCTCTGTTATGCCAAGTTAGTCTGCATTTTAAAAAGCAAGAAAAGCGTAAATATTGAGACATGCTAGTTGCCATTAAAGAGTGGAGTATGAGGGTGTGTAGGGAAAAAGGTGTCCATAGCAGGTTAGTGTGCCCAAGCAAGAGTGGAATGGGTTTCTAAAGATACCGTGGAGACACAGTGAAAGAGTGAAAAGAGTACACATGACACCAAATGTTATATTTACTTCCACGTATGGTGCATATATCCATAGTAATGTGTACCTTGTGGTATATAAGATGTAAAGTACGCAGGTTACACATAATAACGTCAGACAATAAAACGTAATGGTAGGAATATAAGAAAAGCAGTGAGTATACTATATGACGCATACAGAGCGACCGATTCAAATGGTGCAAATGTCAAGGGGGTTTATAGTTCACATTGATGTGACGAAGTGCAACATAGATAACATTTGAGATATGTGTGTTCATGTGTTATCTCTTATATAAAAACGTATTTAAATGTATCAATGAACATACAGCAGTGGATTTCATTACGTGGATATTCACAAAACCTAAAGGTTCAACACAGAGCTACGTGAGGAAGAAATGCAGTTCATGGTCAGTGTTTAGTCCATGTTCAACTGTACGGAGTTTTAGAATCCACCTGGCCTCACACCTCACCTCACCTCACACCTCCGAAGGTCCCTGGTTCTGTCACCCCCTCTAGGTGAGCCCGTAACATGGGCAATGCCATGAAATCTGATGTTTAAGAGATCCCTCTCGCCATGCAAGGTATTAAAATGAACGGCCAATGGGTATGTGGTGTTAAAATTCCTTTTAGCTCTTATGTGTTCTTGTATACGTTCTTTCAATGGACGTATCGTGCTGCCAACATAAATCAAGCCACATACACATATGATGCAATAGACTGTAAATCTGGTGTTGCAGTTGATAAAACTCGTAATTCTGTAAATGGTTTTGGTATTGTACATGAAAGAGGTGGTTTTGTTGAGAGCCATTTGGCACGAGATGCAGCAACCACATTTAAAAAAACCATTGGGTTTGGCTGGGATCCATGTCGAGGAGTGTGTCTGTGTATGGGGCATTAGATGTTTCTTAATGTGCGCCCTCTGCTATGTGTCATAGTCGGTGAGTTGTTAACATAATTCCTTAGACTAGAGTCCAGTAGTAGTAAATGCCAGTGTCTCTTGAGGACACGAAATATAGTGTTACTAGCAGGACTGTATTGGGTGATGAAAGAGATAGGTCGTTTGTTAGGTGTTTTAGGCGGTTTTTTGGAGCCCCTAATAAGGAGCGAGTGTTGGTCCTTAGAGGATATGCGATTGATGGCTGTAGAAATTAGTTCTTTAGTATAACCCTGTGCTTGAAAGCGGTGTGTCAGGTTGTTGAGTTCTTGTTTAAAGATGTCAGAGTCGGTGCAGTTGCGCCGAACTCTGATCATTTCCCCGTAAGGAATTGCTCTGATTTGTGTCATGGGATGAGCGCTCTGCGCATGTAGGATGGAGTTACA
The DNA here is from genome assembly GCF_031143425.1 of Pleurodeles waltl. Lineage (NCBI taxonomy): Eukaryota > Metazoa > Chordata > Amphibia > Caudata > Salamandridae > Pleurodeles > Pleurodeles waltl. Next base: position 276,147,658 of record NC_090443.1, on the reverse strand, counting down.
AGCTGTTGGTTTCCTGTACATTCTGGAGGTAATCCTGTTATTGGTGATATACAAGAGAAGGTCCAAAAATTCAATTTGGGTGTGGTCCACCTTGTGTGTGTGAAAGTTAGGTTGAAATCATTTGTGTTGAGGTGATGAATTAATGTATCAAGATCAGAAGTGTTGCCTGTCCAGATTGCTAGAATGTCGTCAATGTATCTCCCCCAATAGAGAATATGTTGGGTGATGTGTGTCGGGCATTTGGACCACAGATGTATCTTTTCAAATTGGCCCATGCACCCCGTTTTTCGGGTGGCGTCCTATACTTTCAACAGACATCTTGGGACACAAGCGGACGCTCATAACCGGGCCTGCTCCAATGGCTTTATGCACGTATTTATTATATACGCTTAACCCTGCACCTCTCTGTACGTGCACTGCCTTTTGCGGTGTTCCGAGCATTTCACAGTCAGTTAATTACTATGACTTCTATATCTACGTTCCTAGCAGCTTTAAGAATTTCCTTTGTAACAAGAAGCACTTACCATTAGGCCCCCATTCCCTCCTACTATGTTTCCATCTCATATCTATAGGGGCTCTCTCCATGCACTTCCTGTGCCCCCCCTTTTTTTCCTTTTTTTCATTATTGACTCTCTTATATTTTAGGACCATTTTGGAGGCTTATCAGGGCCTTACCGTCTCCACTTTTGACTACTGGACCACTAATTACTGTCCTTGCCAAACTCAGTACAAAACCACTACTTACCTGCATACCGGTTATTGTTACATTTTCCTTGGCCGGACGGGCCCAGGTATGTTCTTAGATCTATATTTTTTCACAGCATAACTCTCCTTTCACCGCGCTATATAGCGCATTCTTTTGTATTTTTCCTTGATTGGATTCTTCTACGGGCTATTTCCTCTCTCCCTTACATCTCGCGTCTTTAAATCTCTATTAATATAGCACACATGATCTATGGTTTTTTCTCCGACACATAACTATTAACATTTAAATTGGTACACGCTCACTACTGGACTTTCACCGGTGTTTAATTCCCTCTCTTCTCTTTTGCTCTCACTTCATAACCAACTGAGAACTTGAAGAGATCTCTTGGTTTGTCATGTCTTTTCACTTTCTACTCACTAGCGTGTGCATGCTCACACATATATAAGAAGCGGATCACGGGCACATCTTAGTTCCTTAAGAACATTTTTGCTGACACAACGCAGACTTTTTTTACATTTATACATACCATTGTGTATTGATTAATGTTTTGCAGCCTTGATAAAGTCACTTGTGTGACGAAACACGTGTTGGCTGTTTTTCTGCAAGACGAATCTTACCTACGACAAACTCTGTCTGTGAATAAACGACACTGTTCAACACCAACTTGGAATCAGCGCTTATTTCTCCGCTTCTGGATTCATACTACCAGGGATACCTTTTTCCTATAAACTTTGCTGGACTTTGCACCTCTGTGTGCCTTGGTCATCTTGCACTATTTGTCATTGTGTATCTCGGTACACAACTTTCAGTGCCCACGGGGTAGTTGGGCACTCGACCATCTTGGCACCAGTTTCTTAATTCCTTGACTTTGTTGCTGAATACGAATTGTTACATTACGGAGGTGCGGCACCTTCACCGCCACTACCCTTGTACGCTTTATTTTGTTTTGTATTTGGGTGGCCATTCTGACCACGCCGGTGTGTACCGCCAAATGTTTACTGCCGTTGAATGTCCGCCTTGAAGATTTGTGGGTCATAATGTGGAGTGCCTTTTGTTGGCGTGACGGTATGGGTGTTCGTACCAACACTTTACCACTTACCTTTGGTCTGGCGGATTTGTGTTTGTGGAAGTATTCTGTTGGTTTTGTGTGTGTGTGTGTGTGTGTGTGTGTCATAATATGGCGAGCAGATGTTCGCCTCCGCAACGGTATGTTGGCGGCCATCACCACAGCGGTAAGCGGGATTTACTGCCAATGTCATAATGAGGGCCACAGTGTGTTCCATAATCAACGGCTCTGCTGTCTTCACATTGAGTTTGAGGGAGATATGATCCATCTATCAATGCCTGGCCACTGAACAACCCCTAAGCTTCAACGAACAATATAATGAAGTCAGATGGCAGACATAAATGATTAATAGGATGGGAGATACGAATGCAACCCACAAAGCACTATCACCTTCACTTCTTTAAAAATGTAAAATGATAACACCTGGAACCATTAGTGAACAGTGTCTTTAATGCTGATATCTGGGTGAACCCCTCATTGTCCACAATGTCAAAATCAGTGAAGAGATCTAGAAAAAGGTGTAGCTGTGTCACCCTACTTCAGTACGCATCTAACCTTATTCTGCATTGTATTCCACATGCCTGAGTCAAGAATATTAAATTCTTCAAGGTAAATTGGTACCTGCTTTGCACTTAACATATATCAAAGTATTGTGGTGATAGTTATTGTCACTGGGATCCAAATTAGCCTTTATCAGAAGAGAGACACCACACAAACTTTCCACTGGTCAGGCACCACTCCCAAACATCAGGCTTAAATTGAAAGAAGTAATTTTGTTGGTCACACACAGAGCCAACTTCCAAAGAGTAGGTACAAAACAAGGACTACAGGAACTTGGCTTGCTTCAGAGAATCAAATCAAGAATTTACTTTCCTGAAGTAAAACTAAAGCTCTCCCAAAAAGGACTACACTGAATGTTTTCTACCAACCCCCCACTGCACAGCAGAGATCACTATCGTTGTAACATGAAGCACTGTCTATCTCAGTCCACAGCAAGCTACCATACATCTGTATCTCTCCTGTGGCTGAGCAAGTAGGTTTCCAAAATAACATCTTTTTTGAGACAATGTGTGTGACATCACCTATACAACATGAAAGTAGAAAGCACCACAGAGACCTACTCAAGCCTTTCGACTCTAAAATGACTACCTAGTGAAATAGGAAAACATTAGAAAGTCACAGGCATTATTAAGATTATGTAAATCACATTTTGGAAATACAGATATCTACACATAGGTTGTACTGTAACACAATACACATGACTCCTTGATGATCAACACACGGTTATTGTACAAACATATATTCATTAAATAGTAAAGGAAATCATATTTTAAAAGTACATATAGTGTATCAAAATACATTGGTAAATGCTTGATTTTCTGCATTTTTATATTAGAAAGTAATGAGTGTTGCTGTGATTCTGATGCACAAGCTCCACTGGGAAGCTGGTGGCAATAGTGCCTTTGCCATGATTTCTCAATCATTTGGTAGGTTGTATTTTAATTTTACAGCACTTTATACTCTGGTGGCATTATTGGGGAAGGAGGGAAGGCTTGAGTTGGGACCACACAAGCATGTTCTGAAGCCTTCAGATAGGAACCGAACAGACAGTTTTTGTAGTTTTCTTTGAAATTACAATTTGTAAGGATAGATGTAGTGTCAATGGTATATCATTCCAGCTCTTTGGGCTCGAATGGTAAATGCCCACCCACTACTTCTGACTCAGGTAATCTGAGGATTCTGGAGTAGGATGTAGTCAGCTGACTGGAGCTATTGTTATGGAATATACCACTTCACGTTCTGCTTCAAAAATCTAGGAGTGGCTCTATAAAAGGAGAAAATTACAGTATGCATAGTTTTAAGGACATATGTGGTGTCAATGGTGAACCAGTGCAATTTGTTTAAGAATGATATTAGTCAGGTAAAATCTGGAGATACAAACATTTTAGATCATCTGAATCTGAGGCAATTCACATTTAGAATACCTGCATATATTGCATTCCCATAGTGCAGCTGAGGGCTGAGCAGGACTGTGACTCTAATATTATAGCCATTTTGCGTTATATATGAGAACATCTGTTAATCTACATACTGTGTCTACGTAGGCTGGGGTATGTACATGTAGAATGTTGGCATTAGGATTTTACTTCTGAAGCTCAGGCAGGAAATGTTCAACTGTGTGTCAGTCAGAGCATGCTGGGATGAGATGACACCGGTGGCGTCATGGTCATGTCTTACTTTGTGCCAATAAACTTACTTTGAATGCTTACAATTCTTTTTCTTGGCTTCTTCGCCATCACATAATTTTGCGACGAGGAGGAACAACCACAAGGAGCCAAAGCAGTCTGGCGTACCCATCAGTAAGGCTTTGTTTCCACGAATCATCCAGCTCACCCTGGGCGATCAATGGTAGCATATTGGCCATATGTGGCATTAAAAGGTCTCAACATTTTGGGGTGGTTTCACAAGGGGCTCTTCAGGATGGTGCTTAAGCCCGGGGCTAGTAAACAGGTTCTGGACATCAAAGATTTACCATCCAATGATCACATTGAGGAGGAGATTTCCCAGTGTCTTTTCTAGTAGTCTAGGAAAATTTGTTGGTTTCAAACATGAGATACAAATTAAACAAGGAGCTATCCTGGTCAAGCACAAAATTAGATCTGTACCCTTCAGTCTTAGGGGAGATCTCAAATGAGAGCTGGGTACTCTACAAAAGAGAGGTGTGATTGAGCCCATTGAATATAACCTATGGTTATCTGCCCTAGTCGTGGCTTTCAAATGTAATGGAGATATGTGGTTATACATTGATCTGAGGAGCCTTAATAAAAAGATATGGGTTGATTGCCACCTGTTACCCAGGATTAACAAACTCTTGGGGGAACTAAGAGGTGCTGGATGGTTGTCTAAGATTGACCTGGCATCGGTGTATCATCAGGTGGTGTTGGAAGAAATATCCTGTCATCACAGTGCGTTCAACTTGCCTTTTTGCACATTTCAGTTTTGCAGATTGTAATTTAGGCTGACGTCTGCCACCTCTGTTTTTCAACAAATCATGCAACAGCTGTTAGAAAATATGCACGGAGTCCTTGTATTTCAGGGTGATGTCTTGATCTCTGCCCAACAATTGAAAGTGCATGATAAAGTGCTCAGATCTATTCTCCGTATCTTTGAAAAAAATAGTGTGATGGTAAAGAAGGAGAACTGTGAATTTCTGGGGCATAGTGTCTCTAAAAAAAGGGCATTTGTCCAAGGCCAGTGATGGTTAGGGCAGTAGTGGGATGTCCCAGTCCTAAGAATAAGGAGGAATTGCATTAATTTATTGGTCTCTGTCAGTTCTATGCCAGGTTTATTCCTGGATATGCTATGAAAATGAAAACTCTTACTAACATGTTGAAAAACGAGGTGCCTTTTATCTGGGATGTTGACTGTCAAGACATTTTTGGCATGGTTAAGTCGGAAATGATGAATGCTAAGGCGTTGTGTGTGTATGACCCAAATGTACCTTGTACCATCACAGTGGATGCTAGTAAATATGGACTGGGTGTGGTTTTGACACAAAGCACTACTGAGGGAAAACTTACCATTAGCTTTGCATCTAGGCTGCTTTGTGAGCTTGAGTTAAGCCACTCTGTTATAGAAAAGGAGTTATTTGTGTGTTACTGAGAGAGTGAAAAATTCAGAAGTTATGTATGGGGTAGAAGGTTCATTATTCAGGTGGATCATAAGCGACACATTTACATTTTAAGTGGTGACAGAGATAAATACGCTACCCCACACGCAGCCTGGCTTACAATTAAATTACTACAGTATGAATTTAATGTTAAAGGCATTGTGGATAAAAGAACCTATCACTGCAGATCTGCTGTTGAGGTTTCCTGTGTGTGATCTGGGCGTAGTAGATCCCGAAGTGACATGTTTTGTAGCACTAATGGATGTGGTAGACATTAAAGCATGTGATGAAGTGGATTGGGAAAAAGTCTGGGGAAGAAGATGCTGTGTTAGGGCAGGTCAAGGAGTTCATTGTGAATAGGTAGTCTCAGATAAGGAATGTGTGCGCTGGAATTTACCCATTCTGTATGATGGCATAGGAACTTTCCATATAAAATGATGTTGTAATGAGAGGTGACAAGTGTGTGCTTGCCAGTACTATATGTGCTTTGTTGGAAGGACATCTAGGGTCAACTCTGACAAAAAGAAGGGTTAGAGCCCATTATTGGTGGCCCTATATGGACAGAAATATATATTATAGTAAAGGATTGTGTGGTGTGTAGCAGGGCAGAGAGAGGGCTTAAGTTAGTGACACCATCATTACAACCCATTCAGTTACCTGAAAAGCCAGAGTTAAAAGTGGGAATAGATATGGTGGGACCTTTAAATTTCCTACCCTACCATTAGCATTATGCATTTGTGCTGATGGACTACCATAGCAAGTGGCCTAAATTTAATTTTTTCCCAACACTCACAGCTGCTAATGTGGTGTTATTTCTATTTCTGAAAGATATCTTTATGGGGGAAGATTTCCTGGAATTTATCATCTCTGACAATGCAGTTCAATTTGAGAATCATGATATGTAAAGCTTTTTAAAACAGCCAGGAGAGAAACATATAAGGAGTTTGCTTTATTATCCCCAAATAAATGATTTGGTGGAGAGGATGAATAGGGTAGTTCTTGAGTTAATAAAATGGGCCAAGAACAATGGGTATAACACTGAGAAAGCTATGAAATCTATGCTATAGTTCTATCACACCACGTCACATTCGTTCACCAAGGTGTTCTCTTTTGAGTTGTTACGAGGACACTTATCCACATCAATACTTTATCCAGACTGGTTATCTAAAACTGTGCACAGTAAATTCATTAGGAATGTGGGTACAGGACAATGCTTAGTAGAGAGGAAAGTGAATAGAAAAGACTAAAAGAAAAATAGGATTTTAAGAAATCCTCCAGACAACTGACATTCCAAGTTAGGATTATGGTTGGGATAAAAAAAATTACAAAGAAAGGGGACGCCAGTTATGGAGAGCCTGTGACAGTCGATAAGTGTGTTGTAGTGCAGTGAGGGTCAAGGGTGGACATTGTGGCATGTTGGTAAAATTGCAAAGGTACAGAGTGATGTTGCGAAGTGATTGGGTGTGAAAACTGCACAGCCTTCAAGCCATGTTCCCGAGTTTAAGGCTAATTTAACTAGTGATACAGTCCCTGAAAGATGTACCACTGTGAAGGTGCTACATAGGTCAACTTGTGGTAAATATACCATGGAAATTGACATGTCTGTCATTGGCTGAAGTTAATTTGGGTAAACATGTACCACTAACAAGGTTCTACGTAGGTCAACCCGTGAAAAATTGAATTATATGAACTATGGGAATTGAGATAGGGGGTCATTCTGACCTTCCCGCTGAGCCAGCGGGCGCTAACAATGTTAGCGCACGCTGGCCCAGCGGGAAGGGGGCCTGCAACATTGGAGCCGGCTCCGAATGGAGCCGGCGGTGTTGCAGGTGTGCGACGGGTGCAGTTGCACCCGTCGTGCTTTTCACTGTCTGCTGGGCAGACAGTGAAAAGCAGGCTGGGGCCCTGTTAGGGGACCCCTGCACTGCCCATGCTGGTGGCATGGGCAGTGCAGGGGTCCCCTAACAGGGCCCCAGCCTGCTTTTGCTTTTGCTTTTGCCCTGTTAGGGGACCCCTGCACTGCCCATGCCGGTGGCATGGGCAGTGCAGGGGCCCCCAGGGGCCCCAGGACACCCGTTCCCGCCAGCCTCTTCCTGGCGGTGAAAACCGCCAGAAACAGGCTGGCGGGAAGGGGGTCAGAATACCCAAGGCAGCGCTGCCCTGGAGGATTCTCCCAGCCGGGGAAAATCCGGCGGGAAACCGCCGGACCCGGCTGGGCGATGACGAATGAAGCGCCGCCAGCCTGTTGGCGGTGCTTCCGTCATTCGCGACCCTGGCGGTCTATGACCGCCAGGGTCGGAATGAGGGCCATAATGTCTGTCATAGGCTGAAGTTCATATGGGTAAATCTACTTAGTATGTTTAGGATTATAGCTCAGTTATGTTTAGCTCATCAATCTATTTTATTATAGGTCATGTATGTGTTTATTTAAGACAATTTAAGTTTATGCAGATTGTTTATTATTTTATCATTCCAGATGCTGCCTGGTACTTATATTTGATTTTTTGTAAAAAGGGGTGATGTTATGTTATATTCTGTGTCTACGTAGACTGGGGTATGTACATGTACAATGTTGGTATTAAGATTCCAGTACTGAAGCTCATGCAGGGAATGTTCAACTGTGTGGCAGATGGAGCGTGGCCTGATGAAATGACAGCAGTGGCTTCATGGTCATGTCTTACTTAGTGCCAGTAAACTTACTCTGAATGCCAATAAATTTTCTTCTTACCTCCTTCACCATCACACGTAGCTGCAAAAAATACAGGATCAAGAAATGTTTCTGATCTGCGTCTTCAGTGATAGCTGATATCAAATTTCTAAATTTGATTTTGTATGCTTTTGGCTGGAGATGGACAAGTCAACATGTCTCAGGGCCAAGTCCAACAACTAGCATTTCAGTCTTTGTTAGTTTCTTTTTTAACATTTTTATTGAATTTTGTTGAATAAAATACATCCAATGGGGCTAAGTCCACAAGAAAAATCTGCTAAAGCCAAGTAAGGCTCAGTGCTGTATCATATTTTGAGGGCTCAGCACTACATAATATACACACCTTTGAAAAGGTATACAATGATTGGCAGTAAATATTTAACTCCTTACCCCAAAAATGAGCCTTCCACAATACAATATTCATTTACAGCATTCAAAACCATAGCACATTATCAAATGCTCCTCTCTTGTAGCAATGTTGTCTCTGATGTATTATTGTGATGATTTAAGGTAGTCCCATCAATATCCTCCCCCAACCTCTACTAATGTGCACATAACGTAAAGTTTTCAAATCTTGGTGCTCAGGACGCAGAGGGGGTCCTCTTAAAAAAATAGGACATTTCTGGCCCCACACACTCTCAAAAAATCAAGCTTCTTCTCTCCTATATCACTGTCAAGAGTCTCCATAATTAAGAGACTCCAGAGTGTGCATGCCAGGGACTAATAGGTAGAGGGTCTCCCCTTTTTTAGTGGGTCACTACTGTAGGTTTAGAAGTTCCCCAGCATTCCCAGAGGAGTTTGCTTCAGTTTGGTGTCACAGCACTGGAATTCTCACCCGCATTAGCAGTGTAGGGAGATTCAGTGGTATGGCTAGATGCGCAGACAATCCCACCAAGTGTGTTTAAGTTCTCCCAATGCATTACAACCCTCCAATATTTCAGACTAATAAGAGGGTAAAACATATATAGTTTGGCTGGGTAGCAATACCAGTCCAATAACAATTTATAATATGTCTCTCTGCCTAGTTTACTGCATACATTTTGATATGTCGCTCCACACATGTAGCCATTGACCTTCTAACAAACCCACGCCAGCCAGGCCTTGCCACTTATGTCTCTATGGTGATATGGGGTCACCTCAGGAGGGTATGTAAGTGTAAGATTATTCACTTTATTCCTGTTCTTGTGTCAATGGGGGTTAATTATCTATTGGCAGTGTCCCTCCACCCCAAGTTCATCACCAAATGCAATTTTTGCAGATAGTGAAATCTCTCTTTCTCATCTAAATTAATTTCTATTTTACACTCTTCAGAAGATTTGATCACCCCCCACTGCCCATTATGGAAAAGATTAGAAATCATGAGACAGTCACCACAGCGCCGTGAAGCAAAACAACCAGATTGGATTAAAGTGTATGGGTGTGTGTGTCAGGAAGTGTATGTAGTCAAACACAGATGCTTATTTAGGATATCCCAGAAAAATTGTGTTGTACATGTCGACGTACTAAAGTAATCGTTCTTTGAGTAGGTGCATTTTGGCTCCATAGAAGATCACACAATCAGGGGCCTACTACTTCAATATCCACCAGTACCCATGCTTTTTCTGATGCTCTGATACTTTATTCCATAACTCTAAGTTTGGCAGCCTTTCTTTGGGCTGGCACAGTTATTTCTACAAGACTCTTTCACATATGTTTTCCAACAGTGTTTTTTTTTAAAAAGTGTGATTGGTAAGATGTGGTAAAGAGATAAAACCTTAGATAGCAAAGTCAATTTAATAGAACTTTTTCTGCCTACCCGGACATGGGCATCTACGCTAACCTATTCAGTTCTTCTCTCAGTTTTGAAACTGTGGAGGGGAAGTTGGTTTTATTTAATTCCCATTGTCATGAGCAATAGTGATACCCAGATGTTTCATTGACTTTGCGGTCCAGTGAAACAGTGTACATTTTCTAAGAATATTTAGATCTGTTTGGTGAACTGTCAGTTTCAATGTATCTGATTTTGACATTTTCACTTTAAATTCTGAGCCAGCTTCACATTCCTGCAATAGTTCTTGCACGTAGAGTAGAGAGGTATCTGAATGTGATAGTGTTAACAGGTCATTGTCTGCTAACAATGTTACTTTGTGTACTTCCTGTCTAAATTGCAGACACTGTATACCTGCATCGCCTCTAATACTCCTCACTAGAGGTTGTGCATTGAGCGCGAATAACAGGGATGATAGTGGGGTAGCCCCGGCAGGTTCTTCTGCTGAGTGTCAGGGAGGAGAACGGTTCATGATTTAGTGACATCACAGAGTTTGAGTCTTTGTCTGTGCAAGCATTATCGCTCTGAATGTGGGACCAAACACACTTTTTTGTAGAAGTCATGTCATAAAATTTCAATCCACCTGATTGAAGGCTTTTTATATGTCTAAGGTCACAATGATCGTGGGTATTGCCTCGCTCTAGGTATTGTCTAAGTTGTTTCAGTAGGCATATGCCTGTTCTGTTTCTTTGTAAAAAGTGTGCATTTTTAACTGAGGACGAATGTTACTGTTTAGTCCTATCTAGACTACTCAATTGTCCTCTGAGCTCTGTCACTACTTGGTGGAGATTAAGGCAGAGAGTTGTTCTTTATTATAAACCTGCAATTTGTAATTATTTTTCAGGGTGGTCTTTATGCCGACACCTAAGTCTTTTGAAAGTTGACATAAACCCAATATATTTGCATTGAAGGACTGCCTTAAAGACATCCCACAAATGAAACTGAGCCACCTCCACATTGTCATTGTCCTGGAAATAATTTTAGATCTGAGTATAGAGCTCCAATCTCGAGACTGGTCCTTGAACCATCGAGTTGTGGAAAATCCATCTCTCGACATATTTGGGTTTGTAGTGGCAGTCTACTTCAATAGCAACCGGAGCATGCTCTGATTGGCCAATGTCTGAGTATGTGGTGACAGGCACTAGTGAGTTATTGATCAATATTTAGTTGATTGATGTATACGTTTGATATACTGTGAAATAAGTTATATTCTAGGGAGTCTCTTTGTTGTTTATGACAGATTGCAAAGATTCAAATCTTTTATTGAGCGCTTCAGATTTTTGTTTTTAGAGAAGTCTCCTGTATGTGCCGTTACTTTTCCTGTCATGTCCACCTGAGGGATCCAAACTGCTTTGAAGTCGCCCATTACAATTATGTCTCCCTCTGCAAATTCTCCTATGGCAGTTGTAGCTTTACACAAAAAGGAATTTTGGCCTGTTTTAGGGACATAGGTTGCTACAATGCTATGTTTCTTCCCATACTAATCTACCTTTGATCATCAACACCCTACCTTCCTGGTTTCTTTTAGTATTTACTATTACAAAGTGGAGGTATCAATTAAAAATAGCTACCAGTCCTACATTATTTGAGGGGAAGGCCTGGAGTAGTGTTTATGTCTAAATTGTTTCTCTTCTGTTCTTTTAAGGTGAATTTTCCCTTCCCATATGTATTTACAGATTCTCGTCCTCTTATTTGGTGAATTTAAAATCCTAGCATTTAAAGTGAGAATCTTAACCATCTGATTATTTTTTAAAGTGTAATTCTGCAAATTAGCTCTCCTATTTGCTATTGTAATTGCCATCTGGTAAGTGATAATATGGTTGACGTGGTCATTTGTGTGATGTTAGAATCTGTCTTTCCCAATAACTTTGGACTCGATTTCACGCAAAATATTTCCAGCTATAGGGGCAGATCAAATCACAATAAAAACCATTTGAAGCAGTGCAAAACAGTGTTTGGTGTATAGGTGGGATACCCCTCCTACTGGACACCCCCTTTTACAATTAACTGGTCATTCCCTGCACAGTTGGGAAGTAACATTACTATAAGTGCCTCATCTCATAGGGCCTCCAACAGACCCTCCTTATGGTTCTATACCTTACATATATGCCTATTTCAAGACAATTCTGGAGTAATCAGACCTTTAATTCTACTCCAAGACAAAATTATTGGAGGGTCGGTGAGTTTCTTGATGACATTGTCAACATTATCATTCATTTTCTCAACATCTCTGTCTCAATATTCCTTAGTTTTCAAGTCTCAACTTTATTTTAGGCAATAATGACAAGTCATGGTTATCAGATAGGTCAACAGTTTGCTATCTAGTAAGGATGCCCCGTTAGTTTGCGGAGCCACTATGGTTATGCTAGGGAGTTTGTCCGCCTCTGAAATAGGATTAAAAGAGGCTTTTCACTGACCCTTGAGAGTTATTCTTTGGTAAAAATAACATGTGATGGACGGAATGCTGAACATTGTCAAACACTCACCCCCAGTCATAGATCTGGGTTTAATCCATCGTTCTTTTGCTCACCATGCCACCCCAGTTTGGACCCAGCCATATGCAAATCAGTCTTGACCCTGTTCCTCATGGAAACAGTCCAGACCGAACTGCCAAGCCAGGTCCTCACTGGACCAGAAACAAGCATCCTGGGACCGGTTTCGGGGTTTCACCCCTCATCAGCCAGGCTAGCTTGAATCCAGTGGCATGGGAAGCACGGGACCCACGTCTGGGCATACCCTTCCCACTTAGGGCGACAAAGCAAAAACAACAAGTGATGGACGGAATGCTGAACATTGTTATTCTTTGGTGACAGTCGTTGAGGTGTTATATGTCATGCTCAAGGGGTCACCCTCCCGATTTTCATTGAACCCTGCATTTCAGTGAGAGAGGCAAGATGTCATTTTGTGAGAGATTGGGTTGTTGGTTGACTGGGGTTTGAGCCCTGGTCAAGCAACAGCCATAATTCCTCACAGGGTGAACCACAAAAAAGTCACTAATTTAACCTGTGCTTAACCTTGGTTAGCTTGGCACAAAAATCAGTCAGGCTAAACTTAGAGGCAATGTGTTAAGTATTTATGTGGTACACAAACAGCAGCACAATGAAAACTCAACACAATAAACATTTCAAAATGATTTAGAAAAATAGAAAAAAAAACATAATAAATTATTTGACACCAAAACCATAAAAATTAAATTAGTAGAAATTGAGTTATGAATTTTTTAAGTTTTAAGTGTAAAATAGCGCTTCAAAATTAAAAGCGCCAACCGCGGACATCTGGTCGTGCTAGACCAGGGCAAACTCGAAAGTTAAGGCTGATGGCAATGGAGTGCGGTTCGGATACACAAAGTGGACTGAGCCCGGTCAGCCCTTCCCTTTGGACTTAAAAAAATCTTTGAGGAAAAAGTCTCTGAGAAGGTATATGTTCAGTGGGGCAAGGCTGCAGGAGTGTCTGAGGAAGGAGCGTCATCATCGGATAGCCATGGAGTGAAGCTGCTGTGAAGCTTTTTCCCTTCAGACTTAGTCGTTGAGATGGAAGTCAAAAATCTCCAGCAGCAAGAAGCAGATGGATGTAGCGAAAGACATTCCACAGGTTAGATACCCCTTTTGGGACTGCTGAAAAGGACATGCTGCTACGGAGAAGAACGTAGTGGGAGAAACCACAAAGTATATCCGACCGGTGATGCACCTCGAGCAGCTAGGCGAGCGGTTGGTCCCAACCTCATTCTGGTTCTCAGAGCCCTATTTGGCCAGATTTTGTACAAGTCCTCACTGTTGGAAATTGTCCATCTGGGCACCTTTAGCACCACAACCAATGGTCCAGGAGTGGATGGAGATCTCTTGGGGGTTCAGGACTTACTCAGGCTGGGTCCAGCTGTGGGTTCAAGATTGGGGGAGTCTGTTATGTCCCTGTGGCTTTGAAGAGGAAGCCAGCAAAACTAGCCTTTGGAGTCACTTCCGAAGTCCTGGGCACAGGTGAAGATGCAGGGCTCCACAGCAGGGCTGGCCTCTGAAGGTACAAGGCTGGCTCCATGCAACAAAGCAGTCCTTCCAGGTACAGCATCAATCTGGCAAAGTGCACAGCAGGTCACAGCAGCAGGCAGTCCTCTAAGAGTCCTTCAGCAGGTCCAGAACTGAACTCGAAAGTGGGTTTGAGAGCCATATTTTATACCCTTGTGCCCTGCTCCCAAAAGTTAGGAGAAGTTTCCAGAAAGGTTCCTTGGAGTTCCAGGAGTTTCCTGCCTCCCTGCCCTGGCTCCTAGATGGCTACACTGAAAATACAGGATTGTTAAGCCTATTGTGTGGTAGCAGACCACAGCCTATTCAGGTGCAAGTTGGGCTGTGCCTTTCTCCGCCTCCATCAAGCCAGTTATTGGGCCGTTCAGGCTCAGCTAATCCCACTACTGTGTGACTGTCTGGAGGGAATTCACAAAATCGTAACTGTCAGTTACACCCAGTCATGTGACTTAAAACAGGCTGCAGGCAGAGAGGTCTAAGGGCAGGAAAATTCAATTTTTCTTAAAAAGAAGCAAATACAAACTGAATTGCACAGACACATTTTAATTGAGCCTCTAAAAGCAAGAACAATACTCTGGGGGCTTCAGAATCAGAATATTCCAGTCATTTTTGTGAAATATCCAGGGTACAGGAGAGGGTTCAGCATCATTGAAACAAAATGCAGTAGGGACATTATGGTGTTATCCATTGAAACAGCTCAGTGATTAGCTAAGAAGCTGTAGAATTGAAAGATTTTACCATAAATCAAAAAATTTCAAAATTTGAAAAGGACAAAAAATAATTTCATTTGGATGCAGTTTATATGTAATTGAAAAAACGGTTTGGTCTCAACCAGGATCTCGAAGAGCCCTTACTGAATATACTGAAAGTAGATCTAGACAAAAACATATCACTTTTTCTGAGACCTCGTTGTCTGATTCAATGGGGGATTCAGACATTGGTGAAGGACCTTCGAAACAGACTAGGAACACAAGGAAACACAATCTTTTTTAGGAAAAAGCCAACAAAGAGGGAGAGGCAGAAACAGTACTACCAACCCACAAATGAGGACACACCGTCAATCTTAAAAAAATCTGTAAAATCACCATTCTTAATTTGTCAAAAAGGACGTTAACACCAGCTGAACAAAGTGTCCTTGAAAAAGGCCTTTCATTTGTTCTGGCAAGACATACTGACTTTGCCAAACTCAAAATGGAATTAGTGGAGTTATTTTGTAAAGTTCGTCTCAAAGCATTTTTTCTCAACCATGAAAACCAAAGGTCTGAGGAACATTCCGGACTTCAGAACATATCAAATTTTTCCCCCGTCTAACCTTGTACTAAAGGAGGTGTTAGCATTCGAACAGGCAGTCTTTTCTGAGGTTAACCAACTGGAAAGCAAGAAAGAGTTTGTTAAGCAAAATCTCACTCAAAATCAACGTGAAGCTTTAAACCACCCCAGAAGGATGAAGCCTTAACTATCAAAGAAGAGGACAAAGGTGGTGCCATCGTCATTTGGTCAAAGGAGAATTATATCAAAGAAGGTTACGGATGGATTCTTAACCAAGAACATTATCAGAAGATTCTTACAGAGCCTACAAAAGACATTCATGGTGAAATTTGTAGCATTGCTCAAAGAGCATTTGAGAATGGATTTATTGGCCCTGAGAAGTCTAAATTTCTTAAAAAACGGAATACATTAATTCCCATTACCTTCTTTTTGCCGAAAATTCATAAGGATGAGAGCTCCCCTCCGGGACGTCCCGTTGCGTCCTGGTTGTGACGCAGTATTGGAGCCAATTTCAGAGTATATAGACACGTTCTTAAAACCCTTAGTTCTGAAGGTTCCATCATATATAAGAGATACAGCAGATGTAATCAACAAAATTGAAGGGATGGAATTCAGTTCTGCAACACAATGGCTGGTCACTCTGGATGTAGTTTCCCTACACACTCAGAATCCCCAGTAAGATGGTCTTGAAGCCATTGAATCATACCTAGAAGGGAGACAAAGACCCCATCGGGTCCATACTGAGTTTGTGATAGAATTGGCATGTTTGGCCTTAAAAGGGAACTATTTCAGATTTGAAGATGAATATTGTTTTCAAACTAAAGGGACAGCAATGGGTTATTCCTTTGCACCAAAGCTGGCAGTACTCTACATGGTTAAGTTTAAAGAGAGATTCCTTTACAATAACAATCCCTTCAGGAGCCTAACCAAATAACATGCTAGTTCCATTTCTTTGATGACATACTATGTATTTGGACATGAGATGCTGGGTCCCTGGACCTTTTTTCGATCTGG
The DNA here is from genome assembly GCF_031143425.1 of Pleurodeles waltl. Classification (NCBI taxonomy): domain Eukaryota; kingdom Metazoa; phylum Chordata; class Amphibia; order Caudata; family Salamandridae; genus Pleurodeles; species Pleurodeles waltl. The sequence continues at coordinate 276,131,403 of NC_090443.1, read as the reverse complement.
CTGAATAATAGGTCCCCTGACATCAAGTTAAGTGTGATTAAAAATGAAAAGTCGATCACTTTTCTGCATATTGAAATCATGGCTGAAGAATGGAGATTACTGACAACTCTCTATAGAAAAGCAACCAATAGGAACAAGGCTCGCTTACGAGACAATCTACGGTATGGACAATTCTTATGGATTGGACGGAATCGGTCTTGTAAGAATGATTATTTTCACCATGCAAGGATATTGGTCAAGAATTTGAAGGAAAGAGGGTACCCAGAAAAGATTGTTGAAAAATGCCATGAAGAGAGCTTGATTCCCACTAAGGGAATGTTTATTGGTGACAAAAAAAGATATTCATGAGTCAGAATGATTGGTCTGTATTTCTTCATTCTGCCCCATGACAAATCATTTGAAGAGAATTGTTTTGAAAAATTGGCATTTACTTTCAGGATTGGATCGCTCCTTTTAGTGCCCATTGTTCACACTAAAAAAGAATACCATATGTGGTAGCAGATTTACGAGCGTACACTCCTCCATCTGCAAAGAAAAAAGAAATTATGAACGTTTTTGGGTTTGCAGCCTCTGTGAGGACACTATTAATGTGGTACTTGTTGTGTTTGCAAGCAAACTTTGTGGAGTTTGGAAGTTTCATATAATTGGGTCAAATGTCATCATGGATGATTTTCCAAATGTAAAACTAAAAATGTTTACCCTTGCAAAAAATTGTACATAGGAAAAATTAATCAGGCAGTGAGGCAAAGGATTATCCAACACAAGTCAAGGATTCGCAGAAAGGTGGTAACAGCACCTTCAGTCAATCATTATTTAGAAACATCATAATGAGGATGACCTGAGTTGGACTGTTTTATTTGTCCTGGAACCAACCGCGAGAGGTGGGAACTTGGAGCATAGGCTGAAACGAAAGTAACCTTATCTAATTTTAAAATTCAAAACCACCGTTGAGGGGTTTGATGAATTATCTGAGTTGAAAAACCTCTTCAATTAATATTCTGTTGTGACACTAGAGGGGCCCAATTATTAAATAGTGTCAAATCAGGTCAGTGTAGGTGTTTCTTCTTTTGTAAAATTTAAACAGTGGCTTAACCTCACTGACGAAAATGATCCCAACTCCTATCTATAAACCTACCTTTCTAAAAGTGACATTTTCAAACCTGTAATGATAAATCCGACTTTACCATTACAGAGATTTATGATTACAAGTTTATAGAAACCAAACATGGTATATCTACCACCTCTGGTCTAGTAATAACAGCTTGTTTAATATATTAAGAAGAAACCCCCAATGTAATCCTCTGAGAGGGATAGGCCTCACAGTACGAGAAAACACATTTGGGAGTTTTTCTCTACTGGGAAATGTAAAGCCTAAAAGTACATGTCCCACCTTTTAATTACACAGTACCCTGCTCTATGAGCTGCCTAGGGCTTTCCTTAGGGGTGACATGTGTAATAAAAGGAGAGTTTAAGGCCTGGCAAAGGGTTTTAAATACCATGTCGACATGGCAGTGGGACACTGCCTTCAGGCTGCAATGGCAGGCCTGGGACATGGTTTAAAGTGCTACTGAAGTGGGTGGCACAATAAGTGTTGCAGGCTCACTGGTAGGATTTAATTTACAGACCCTGTGTATATGGTATAATACTCTACCAGGGACTTACATGTAAATTAAATGTGCCAATCAAATCCTGTTTTAGGGAACAAGCTCAAGAACTTTAGCACTTGTTAGCAGTAGTAAAATTCACAGAGTCCAAAGGCCAACAAGCTAAAATCCAGAAAAAGGTAGGAGGAGGAAGCTAAAAAGTTTGGCGGGTGACCCTGTAGATAGGGCCATGTTCAACATATTCGCATTCTAAAGCCTTGTCCAGACTATAAGTGCCTTTTATAATGGGAAATTCTCAGCTTCACCAAGGCCATCAATTTTCATCTTGAAATGCTTATGAGGTGCTAAGTACACCTTCTTTTCATGCCTCTCTCCCTTGTTAGTCTGTAAAACGTCGAATTTGACCTCCTTTAATTAGTTCATACGGCTCTTCTTACCTCCCGAGTCTGTCGCCACAGCCACAGCTGCCATTGCCTTCAGGCATGTGACCTTGGAGAAGTGGGCTGAGACATGCTTCTAGGGGTTCTCAAGCAGTTCTGAAGGCCCTTTGGCCCTCCCTAGCAGGAAGCCTCCTTTGATCCTTTCCACGGGTGATGACTGTGTGGAGCACAGCTCTAGGATGGCAGGAAAAATTGACATTGGGTGCATGATCAGAAAATGCAGCATCAGAGCCGCAGGCCGTGAGCAACTACCAGGGATCTGCAAGTGAACCCACAGATCTGCCAGTCCTGCTCCACTGAAAACCTTCTCAGATCTTCATTGCGGGGGTCTTCTCATGTCCTGGGAGGAGCAACGGAAGATAGGCTGCAGTGGAGGTTTAATGATGTGTGCCAATGCTGGTTGACATTCAAGTCATGCCTCTTTAAGTTTCATTTTAACCAACTGGTGCTCACCTAATTATTAATTTCTCCAATTCATTTGTAGGACCTGTTTCACATTGCTGCATGTTTGCTTTTCAGGTGTAGGATAATTTAAATTCCATCACCATCTACAGGCTTTTGTAATCCTAGCCAATGCTTCCACTACATGTTAAAGTGTCTGCGTGATAATGCATAGCTCGATAGGTGACTCAACATATTCTTCTTGGTTGGTTGATGGAAAATGGCAAGGGAGAGCATAGCCCTGAATTGCATATTTTTCACCAACTGCTCCTAATTGGTTCATTGCATCTCTTATATTCATTGAGTGGTCTCTTCAATAGACCCTATTTGGACTCTCATTACGAATGAAAAAGATAATTCTAATCACTGCTCAAGTTCCTGTTTGCCCTGAGGTTGAAATCACAAGTGATGTGAAGTTGTTTGCACCCTGTAGTTACTAGGTACAATAAGGTTTGCATACACGGCTAAATGTTAGCAGACAATTTACTTCAGAAAAACTTCCCAGTAGTTACTAGGACATGTTCAATTTGGTGCAGTGAGCACTAAAGTCCAAGTTCTACCCCATCATCGGGGCAAAAGGTACTATTTTATGCATCTAATGAGTTTCAAATGCAGTAGTATTGCATTTTCATCTGGTGCAATACAATGAATATATAAAACACCGAGCTACTTGTAAAGAGAGTCTTAATATATATATGCAAATTATCTAGAAAAATTGATGGAGAATCATGGCCTCTGCTGCTTCACATATGCACCTGTGGCCAAATATTTAAGAGTCTCTTCTTACAACTATTTATATACAATTTATGTTTGGACATTTCCACCTAGAGGCATCAGGATCCCTGAAACGGCTCTTTTTCCTATGACAGAAATCTCTGTCTTAAAGAAAGGATCATTGTCTGCCAGATTTATTGGGCAATGGATTATATTTTCTCCCAACGCCATCTCCAGTGTTACAAATATAGAAATATTAATCGATGAGAGCCTGTCCCTAACAGCCCAGGTCTCTACTTTGTCAATGTCTTCCCATTATTACTATATAACCATGGCATCTGACAGGTGCTACCAATTTTCCAGCCATCTTTATGCAGTCTTGACATAATGCTATAACCACAACCAGGAGAAATTACTGTACTAGTATTGTACTAATTTCACCCAGGAATTTCCGCTGCAGCACTTGAAAAAGGAAGCAATGGGATTACTACCAGTAGTGGTTACTAGTAGCAGATGGCTCCGGAGTTTACCCGATTGCAATGTCTCCCCGTTCACCAACTTATTAAATTAAAGGCGCTATATGTAGTTCTTCCTTTAACAATCTATTGAATTGCCATATATTTTGGTGAGCGTGCACATTTGGGTATATGTTTAGCTTAGACAGCTCAAATTTGTAATTCTCTACTTGCTGCTCCTTGGTTTGGGACTAACAATTGGATTTTCTGAATAAAAACAGCCCAACGTTTATAGTTTAATCTTGTTTTTCTATTGTCTGTCTTGATTTCTTTGGAGCATCAGTCAGTTTCATGAAGCCCTTGTTCGCAGTACAAGAATATTAGAAATAGGGTCAGGCAGCCATCGTGGTGAGTGGCAAACGATAAAAAGAGGACAATTTTGAGATTAGTGGAGGGTCTAAGTTTATCCTTTATTACCTTTCCCTCGTCCCTGGTTATTGGCACCGATAATCGACCAATGCTCATTACCCATTGTGCCTGAGTGGGTGACTGGCTGTGACTGTTTTTGGATGTTATTAGCCAGAAACAATGTTGGGCTTGATGACACACAGCCTGTTTCATTCTGCATTTTGCTTGAAGTTGTACTCCTGTACCTTCATTGCAGAAGTGAATTAATTTATCTACTCAATAGGGTTCGCCTCCCTACAGAGTTTCTCCCTTTGCTAGGTCACTACCCCCAGCTGGGTTCCATATTGTGCCTAAATATATGAACCTTCAGTGCAACAAGCCATTTTGTTATTAGATGTTTACTCTTGTAGCTGTCTGACTGTCCAGAGACCAGCTTTCCCACTTTTGTAAGACTTTCCAATAGTTTGAAAACTTTCTCTGCCTAATAGACTTCTACTTTGTTGTCCTTTGAACCACATTCCATAGTGTATGTGGGTGAACTGTATGAATTAATCTCAGCCTCCAATAATTACTCGTGTCACGTTCCAATCCATCATTTTTATATCCACTGTACCACTCCAGACACAGACTAGTAATATGCAAAACAGTCTTCGTTCAGCTCCACCGGAAACAGAGCAGCCTGAAGGCCTGGACTTCTTGAACCCTTGTCAAATTGACTATGAGCCTATATTCCAGGCTGTCTTCGAAAGATCTCTGGGGCTTATTTAGAGTTAGCAGAAGGACATCCTCCAGCAGCAGGCCACCCATCATACTTAGAGATCCGTCCCAGGCAGTTGGGGCTCTTGGTGCTTTCATTGAGGCGCCGCTGATGCTTTTACAACTGACTCACAAGATTTTTGCTTTTCCAAAAGAAACTCTTAAAGCTGGGAAAAAATGTATGCTGGAACATGTGCCCTAAATACCATGAACAGGCAGATGTACATTGACCAATGGTGGTTGAGTCATCTGTCAAAAGTCTGCACTAGAGGAGCCAGCAGATTCTCTGCTATTAGAAACTCGTTGCTTATGCCAGCTCTGAATACAGTGGCAAAACTATAGGCTTGGCAAGTGGAACATGCACCACTTTTTGATGGATGCCCCACTGTAGGACCATCTTCCTTTGCATGTTACCCCCCATTTTTACCTGTATGTCAGTATGTTTTTGCCTGTCTCACTGGGATCCTGCTGACAGGACCCAAGTGCTCATAGTTTGTGGCCTAATGTGTGTGTCTGTGTAGTGCTTGACTGTGTCACTGAGGCTCTGCTAATCAGAACCTCAGTGCTTATGCTCTTTCTGCTTTTAAATTTGTCACTGTAGGCTAGTGACTTAATTTACCAATTTCAATTGGCACACTGGACCCCCCTTATAAGTCCCTAGTATATGGTACCCAGGGCATTGGGGTTCCAGGAAGATCCATATGGGCTGCATCATTTCTTTTGCCACCCATAGGTAGCTCAGACAAACCCTTCCACAGGCCTGCCGTTGTAGCCTGAGTGAAATAACGCACACATTATTTCACAGCCATTTTCACTGCACTTAAGTAACTTATAAGTCACATATATGTCTAACCGTCACTTGCTGAAGCTTAGGTGCAAAGTTACTAAGTATGAGGGCACCCTTGCACTAGCAAAGTTGCCCCCACATAGCTCAGGGCCCTTTCCTGGAACTTTGTGAGTGCGGGGATGCCATTACACACGTGCACTACATATAGGTTAATACTATATGTAGCTTCACAATGGTAACTCCAAAAATGGCCATGTAACATGTCTAAGATCATGGGATTGTCCCCCCCCATTGCAAATCTGGCATCCACTATGGACCCCCAGTACTGCCAAACCAGCTCTCTGAGGCTTGCACTGCAGCTACAGCTGCTGTCACCTCACAGACAGGGTTCTTCCCTCCTGGGGTCTGAGCAGCTCAGTCCCAGGAAGGCAGAACAAAGCATTTCCTCTGAAAGCAGGGTGTTACACCCTCTCACTTTGGAAATAGGTGCTACAGGCTGGGGAGGGGTAGCCTCCCCCAGCCTCTGGAAACGCTTTGAAGGGCACAAATGGTGCCCTCCTTGCATAAGCCAGTCCACACCGGTTCAGGGACCCCTTGTTCCCTGCTCTGGTGTGAAACTGGACAAAGGAAAGGGGAGTGACCACTCCCCTGTCCATCACCACCCTAGGGGTGGTGCCCAGAGCACCTCCAGTGTGTCCCAGACTTCAGCCATCTCTGAGTGGCCAGTGCCAGCAGGTGACATCAGAGACCTCTCATTGATAGGTCCTTACCTGATAAGGTAGCCAATCCCCCTCTCAGGGCTATTTAGGGTCTCTCCTGTGGGTTCTCTTTAAATTCTGCTTGCCAGTTTCCTTCAGAAATCCTCTGCAACTACTACTTCATCCTCTGACCTCAGATCAACCGCAGCCTGCTCTAGGAACCGCTGTAACAGCAACAAAGTATCCACAAGGGATACTTTTCCTCTGCAACTTCAGCTCCAGCCAGCAACTGCAACAGTTTCCACGCTCTGGGGACTCCCTGTCTTCATCCTGCTCCAGAGGACGAAAGAAATCTCCTGTGGGGTGACGGAGTCACTCCTCTGCTCACGCAGGCACCTTCCAAGACAACGACCAGTACCCTTGGACTCTTCTCACAGCAACGAGCTTGCTCCTAAGGACATAGAGGAGACATTGCCTTCCCTGAGAGCAACGCTACCCCTGTGTACTGCGTCTTCTTTACCTCCTGAGGCCTCTGTGCACTATTTGCAAAATTCCTTCATGCACAGCCTGCTCCCCAGCACTCCATCCTGCGGCGATCAACTCACTGAGTTGTTCTCCGGTGGCGTAGGACCTTCCTTTGTTGTGCTGCACCAACTGCATTTCGCACCTCCTTTGTCCCCCTGTCCTGGGATTCCCGTGGGTACTGTCTGGCATCCTGAGGGCTCTCTAAAGTGCTGAGACCCCCCTCTTCCTCCTCACAGAGTTGAGGCCCAGGTCCCTCCTGGTCCAGCCAGCGCCATTTTGAGGCAAAACGCATATTTGGCGTAACCAAGGCTTGGTGGTGACTTCCAACACAAAATCACGCCTGCATCCATCTTCACGACGTGGGAGATCTTTTGCATCATGCAAGAACCCGCTGGCATCTTCCTAGGGTGCATTTCTGCAGTCTTCGTCAAACCGGGGACTCCTCTTTTGCACCCTCTTCTGGGTTGGCAGGGGCTCCTGCCCTTCCTGGAACTTCTTTCGACTTCTGGACTTGGTCCCCTTCTTTTGCAAGTCTTCAGGTCCAGGAATCCAGCAGTTGTTGTTTGCAGACTTGGTTGGTTACTGCAATAATCCAATCAAGAGGTGTAGTGTGACCTAAGGAAACTTGTAGTTCTTTACTCATACTTTTCTGGGGTCTGGGGTGGGGTAATGTACCCACCTTTACTGTATTCTTACTCTCTCAGCTATTCTGCACACACTACAGTTGTCTGGGGGAAATTTGTGATTCGCATTCCACTTTCTTAGTATATGGTTTGTGTTGCCCCTAGACCTATTTTCTCCCACTGCATTCTATAGCATTTCCTATTGTTTGCATTATCCTATGTCTAATTACTTGCCTTATTTTGGTGTCTAGTGTATATATTGTATATAATAATACTAACCTCCAGAAGGAGTATTGCCTCTAAGATATTTTTGGCACTGTGTAACCCAAATAAACTACCTTTATTTTTGGTAACACTTAGTATTGTCTTTACTTGTGTATAAGTACTGTGTAACTATAAGTGGTATTGCATGAGCTTTGCATGTCTCCTAGTTCAGCCTAAGCTACTCTGCTATATCTACCTCTATCAGCCTAAGCTCCTAGAACATTACTACATTTCACTAATAAAGGGATAACTGGACCTGGTGTAAGGTGTAAGTACCCAAGGTACCAACTACAAACCAGGCCAGCCTTCTACACCCATATAAAACTCCAAATTTGCCCTTCTGCACATTAATGCATTAAAGAAGAAAGCACTGCCTCAGTATTTGCAAATTGAATCAAACCAGTATGCATGTTTCTAGGAAAATTGAAGTTAGATATTTACAGCGAATATGCACATTTATCCATAAAACTAAACAATGGTACAGAACATTTAATTCAATACAACATCATGCAGCCAACCCCCCACTGCCGCCCACCCCTCCAGCCCGATGAAGAAAAGTTTGAAAATGGAGATGGGCCAACAATATATCCTAGTTAGGAGGATGAACACATTGGTGTCCACAGGAGTAACGGAGATAGAGGGATGTCAGGGGTGGAGGTAGTGTTACAGTGTGGGTGTAGTGATGCATAACAGAGATACAAGTGCAGTGCCACAAAAAAAGAAGTCATAAATGGAGGAGCTATGGGCACTATGGAGGCAAACAAACAGTTGTTTGAAACTTTATGGAGGAGGAGGTTAAAGAAAGTATTTTGGAGGTGAGATCTGAAAACATGTTATGGATCTGAAAACATGTTATGGATATGATAGATGGACAGACCTACACAGGGTACTGAACTTAGGTGCGCTCAGATAGTGCAGGACACGTGGAATCATGTTGAAGCATACATTTAGGCTGGCTACCCATGTCAGGAAAGCAACTTAAAAGCATAATAAAATATCAGTAATGCAAAGGAAATTTCAACTAAATGCTTTGGTTACTGTGTGGGTCTTCCTTCAATGGCATATTTTGCTGCCGCTCACATTTTCACACTGTTTTTATGCCCCTCAGGTACCTGTCTCTGTCTGCAGCAATACCTGCCCTATTGGATATAGAAAGTCTGCATTGGAAGGCCAACCCAGTTGCTGTTTTGACTGTGTCCGATGCTCAGAAGGAGAGATCTCCAACCAGACAGGTAAATAGAATCTATCTAGCAACATCATGTCTTCTCTCTTCTTGCACTCTCCTGCCATGACTCTATGAGCAATGCACTGATGTCTGTCACAGCATCTCTTTGTAAAAATACCTAAATCGTTCAGTTGATAAATAGATAGTGCTGTCTAAAGTTCATCCAATTTACTCTCATTGAAAATAATGCGTCAGAAGCCTTGCACCACTTTCACAAGGGGAGTCACATAGGACGGCCACTGTAAAAAACATAAGCAAGGGACGGCACAGTTACCTATTAAGGGCCTGTTCTAAGGAGAGTGGCGCTGGATCCAGTGCAGCTCCACTTTCCTTGCCCACCTTAGCACCCCCCTAATGCCACCATGTGTGCACTGTATCTAAGAAACTGTGCACTATCGCAGTAGTTAGGGAAACTAGTATCAACATATTTTACGCTAGTTTGGAGCTTTGCAGGACTAGAGTAAAAAATTATGACATTAATCTTGCAAAGCCCATTGAGGCCTATTAAAAACAAAGGTGTGCCTCCTTTTAAGTCCTGGTCTGAGTAGGCGTTGAGTGCTGAAAAAAATTATGCAAAGAAATCTCTTAGATTACTTTGTGGCATTTTGTTTGGTCGCCTCCGAACGGGAGGATGTCCCCTTTGCATACCTTATGAGTGGCACAGACATAATGTAGCGCAAATGGTTACTTAGTGGTGCTGCGATTTTGGCCTTGTTGTGCTACATTAGCGTAAAAAAAATGGCGCTAATGTGGCACTAGGGGATCTTAAATTAGCCCCTTAGATTTTATTTTGTTTACTTATCCACAGCATAAACAACATTATTCAAAACAGAAATAGTATAGAAATTATAATCAATTCATAGCGCATATATGGGAGGGTTATCCTACATCGACAAGGTTTATCACATTTGGTATAGATAGGTGCCGTTGACTGTTTTTGACAAAGACAGAACATTATTTAGAACGTATCTATCTTATCTAGGTAGTTGTGCAGGCACAGACATACATATTTACAGTGTTTGTATGCAATTTTGTTTGGTAATTGTTTTTTACTTTCATTGAGTATGATGTGACATTTAAAGACATTTTTAAAGTACTGGGAGAAGGGCAGCACAAATGTCTAGAGGGAGTAAGTTCAAGTTGAGAAGTCTTAAGAAGACGAATGATGGGAATCTAAATGCAGAACAAGGCGGCTTGGGATATGATAAAAGTAGTGGTGTAGCTTCGGGGAGGGGTGTTTGTGTGTGACACCCCGCAAATAAAAGCATTGTTGGCTTGGAAGTTGGGCTTTGGTACCTGAGTCGGGTCTGCTGTGTCTGTACTGAGCCTGTTCCTCATGGAAACTGACCATCCCGAAACTTGGTCATCCTAACCCTTCACCCTTCAGGCCATTGTTTTTTATGGTCTGGTGTGACAGCACAGTTGTCACCAGACAATTATGTGAAATCACCAGGAGAGGGGCTTTGGCTCTACCCACATGTTGGAGCCACGAATACATGTTTTAATCGGGCAGACGTTGTGTGCTTCCACCAAGCAAAATGCTTGCTCTCCATGCAGCAGTGATCATGTTGTTTATTTATCCAGTTGCCCGACTTTGAACTTTCAAGGGCACACACATGAACTTAAATGAAAATAATTTTTATATAGCGCAGCTACTGCATGAGGACATCTAGGCACTTACCGGTACAAAGGTTGAGCAACTGAGGCAGTGTGGAATAAATGGAAGTCCTGACAAAGGCCGAGGGTAGGTGCTATTGATTAAAAAGCCAAGTTTCAGGGTTTTCCTAAAAGCACAAAGATCTACTCAATTCTTCACATGAAATGGGAGGGAGTTCCGTTTTCTGGCAGTACAGAATATGAAGTTTCTTCCTCCCCAGTGAGGTCTTTGGAGATTGGCAAGAATTGCATTTGGTGCTGAGGAAGACCGCAAGGTTCTAGAAAGCCGATACCAAATACATTTCTCTTTCAAATATTCTGGGCCATGGTCTGTCAACGTCTTAAATGCAATGTTCCTTGAAATCAATGTGTTTGTGGATAGGAAACCAATGAAGCCAAGCCGTGGGTAGAGAGCCCAAATGTAACTTAGGAATCTTAAGTAGATTGCGCTGCAGAATTCTGCAAGACTTGTAGTTTGTTAATAAATCTTTGTTGTAATTTAACATATAGTGCATTGCAAAAGTAGAGTTTTTAAAGCACTGGAGCGGTAACCACCAGTTTTTGCATACCATGTGGGATAAAAGCACAGATCTTCCTCAAGATTTTAAGCACAAAGAAAGCTGAGGAAGTCACTGTGTTGATATTTTGTCAAATGACAATTTTTTGTCTAAGAGGATGCCCAGATTTTTAACTGAGGAAACCGGTCAAGGCAGAACACAAAGTTCCTAAGGCCACTGTGTTAGAAATGGGATCTATAGTTGGCAGTCAGTTTACACCCTGTCCAGGTAGGAACCCTCACTCTAGTCAGGATAAGGGAGTCACACACCTATAATAACCCCTGCTCACCCCCTTGGAAGCTTGGCTAAAGTAGTCAGGATTATTTCGGATGCAATGTTTAAATTATTTGTACCCACACACAGTAACACAGTGAAAACACCACAAAGGTACTTCATACCAGTTTAGACAAATAGCCAATATTTATCTGAATGAAACGAGACCAAAATGACAAAATTCCAACATACACAAGTAAAGATATCACTTTTTAAAGTTAAGAGTCTTAATTCATGGAAACCAATGGATGCATTGTTTTAGCACAAAGTACCTGGTTTGCATCAAAAATAAAGCCGTAGAAAGGGTGATGTATCAGAAAAGCAAGCGATGCATCAATTCCTTACATGTAAGTGAAGTGGTGCGTCGATTCTTTCCCCGCTGGGTAGACGATGCATCGATTCTTTTACCTGCAGGAGAATGGTGTGTCAATTTTGGGATGCACAGGCTCTGTTCCTTGCAGTGATATTGCAGAGTTGACACCCAGGGACGATGCATGGAAAATCCAGATGCACGGCAATGACGGAGCTGCGCTGAAGCAGGCGAGGCGTCGATTTCGTAGGCACTGTGTTGATTTTTCAGCTGCAGTGCAGACACTAAATCAAGTTTTGTGCCTCAACGGCTTGGTGCATTGATTTTTCTTCAGGATTACCAGCTTCCACTTCCAGGCCTCGGGGACTGGATTTGGCACCACTTGGCAAGTCAAGACTCTGAGCAGAAGAGTCCAGGCACTGCCAGATTAAGGTGGTCATTATGAGTTTGGCGGTGTTGGACTGCCCCGCCAGCGGTGGAGGTGCGACTGCCAACAGGGTGGCGGTCTGGACTGCCATATAATGACTCTGGTGGGAAAATGTGAGCAGACCAGCTACTTCACCACTGCTACCGCCAGAGCGGGAGAGCTACCGCCGATGGCAGTAGCCATCTTCAGGCTGGCAGAATGGCCCTTCCCGCCCACTGTATTACGACACATCACACCGCCACAATTTCCGGGGCAGAACCACCGCCCCACAAAGCCTGGCGGAAGTGAGCCGTACATAAGGAAACACTCACCGTAGGGATACAGATGACGCCGACATGGAGCGTGGACTGGAAATCTTTTCAGTGCTGATCCTTGCGATATTCCTCCAGGACCGTGACCGAAGACGGCAATGGTGAGTACAGCCGCCTAGCACACAAGGGAGGGAAGGTGACAATTACACACCCACATGCCACACACACCACCACGCCCACACAAACACACCGACACCCTTACACACACACACACACACCCTCATCACCAACACCTCAACGCACACACACACACCCCACACTAGGTACATAATCTGTACAGGTAGACACCTGATGGCTGCACAGAAAGAAAATATGATGCAAATACCTGTGTACACGACCCTCCCACATTAAAACGCAAGAGTATAGAAAAACATTGCACAAACATGCCTGTTGCCCAGCTATGTTAAACCAGAAACTGGAGTCAGAAAAATATGTACAGACAAGGGAATGGGCCAGTCCTCTGAAACTGTCCTGTTGGGCCCACAAGGCCCCAACTTGACTCCTACCACGACCACGGCATCCACAGGTAAGGGGCCTCAATGTAGCAGGCAGGTACCTCAGGGAGCAGGGGTAGGGGGTGGTGGGGTGGGCACTCAGGCTTTGGATTATGTTTCGGAGTGGGTGGGGTTTTGGGCTTGCCCTAGGAAGGAGCGGAGTGGGCTTGGACCGGGGGGTGGGAGAGGGATCAGACCTCCTACATGTTCTTTTCCTCCCTCAGGAAGGAGCACAGGACTGTGAAGGGAGGTCTGGGGAGGATTCTGATGAGGAAGGAGTGGATTTGGTGAGGTAAAAGGAGCGTTTAGGGATAAGACTGGGTCGGCCAGTGGGTTCAAAAAGGTCGACACAGGAAAGGAAAAGCTTCTTAGGTGCCATTGGAGGGGTTTTGTAGACAGGTTTGGGAGTGGAGGTTGAGGGAGTGGAAGTATGTGGTGTAGGCGTGCTGTCAGTGGATACAGGTGCATGCTTCGTCTGCTGTAGATGGCTGTTGTGTGGATGAGTGGGTGCGTTTGCGTGTACTGGGAGTAGGGGCAGAAACAGTGGGACGAGACAGGCAGCTAGTGTAGATGGATGTTGTTCGGGCATCTGCAGGTCTGGTGACTGCAGCAAGTGTCTGTGAAAGTTGTGGTGAGTGCGGGTGTAGTGTCTGGGATGCAAGAGTGGATGTCAGCAGTTGTGGTGACTGTGAAAATGGGGGCAGGAGCTGTGACTGAGGGTGCAGAGCATGTGGGTGTACATTGTTGGGTGACAGACAGGGAAAAGAGGGTGGGCGACACAGTGAGGGAAGTGGATGTTGTTGTGTGTGCACTTGGATGTTGGGTGTTGTTATGAAAATAATTGTGTTTGACCACTGACTTTGTGTTTCACCAATGCACATATTAGTTGTTCAATGTTCACCAGTAGCACATTATTACATTTTGTATTCAGTTTAGCTGCCTATTGGCTTTAACGTGGCATTAGACACTTTGGGGGTCATTATGACCCTGGCGGAAGGCGGAGAAGCGGCGGTAAGACCGCCAACAGGCTGGCGGTCTTTTTTTGTTGTATTATGACCATGGCGGATACCGCCATGGTCATCCGCTGGTTCTCCGTTCCACCCACCGGGCTGGAGACCTGGATATTTTGACCTGGCTTACCGCCGTGGATTTCCTGCGGTTTGAACCGCCATGAAATCTATGGTGGTAAGCACTATCAGTGCCAGGGAAATCCTTCCCTGGCACTGATAGGGGTCTCCCCCGCCCCACACCCCGACTCCCTCCCCTACACCCCCACCACCCCTGCCACCCCCCAAAGGTGGCAGGGCCCCCCTCCCCACCCCTCCCTCCAACATCACATCACCCATACCCACACGACACGCACGCAGGCATCACCTACACACTTACACGCACACACACCGACATAAATGCCTACATCCACACACACAGTCAGACACGCACACCCACATACAAACATACATGCACACATCCATACAGAGATACCCACAGACATACACGCACTCATTCCCAAAACACGCAACACCCCCGCAAGCATACACGCACTCACACACCCCCTCTGCATACACAGACGCACACCCCCATGTACCCACACAACACACAAAACCCCCCACCCCCCTCCCCTAACGGACGATCGACTAACCTGTTCCATCGATCCTCCGGGAGGAGACGGGAGCCATGGGGGCAGCTCTGCCGTCACCACACCGCCAACAGAACACCGCCACTGCGAATCACAGGACGTGATTCGCTGGGCGGTGTTCTGTTGGCATGGCGGTGGAGGTGGAGCAACCTCCACTTCCCCGCCTCCCGCCAGTATGGCTGTTGGCAGCTCTCTGTCTGTAAATGGACGGAGAGCTGCCAACGGTCATAATGGGCAGAGCGGCAAACCGCCACCACTGGCGGTCTTCCGCACGGCGGTCACTCGGCGGTCTGGGAAAAAGACCACCGAGGTTGTAATGACCACCTTTGTATTCAGTTTAGCTGCCTATTGGCTTTAACGTAGCGTTAGACATTGCAGTTGAGACATTGCAGATGAGCTGTGTTTTTTCCACATGGTAAACCAAGCTGTGTTTTTTGTATTTTGTTCTCACCGAACCCTAGCATGATAAGGGAGCGCATATTTTGTGTTTTTCTTTAGTCAGCCTTGGGAGAGACAGCCTTGAAAGCCTGGGCAACTTTTGACTCTGGTTTCTTCCAACTCTGAACTACAGTAGCCAGCATTTTTTTATAATTCTCCTCTAAGGGGGAGGGCTTTCTAGAAAGTTCTCTATTCAAAGATATAAAAAAGATGACTCTGTTCTGTAGTGTGGAATTCTGAGACTTCAGTCAGGAGCAGGCGCTAGCTGCCTGAAGTGTCCCATGGGGGTGAAAAATCTCTTTCTCGTAGTTGAACAGGAGTCGTTCTTCTTGCTGGCATGAGAAAGATGAATCATTTGGTGGGCCCTACTACGGTGATGAATTTTGACTTTTATTCTTTGCTTTGAAGTTATGCTATAATATAATCACATATATTTGCTGTGTACATTGCAATTGAGAATCACTTTGATATATTTTCCTTTCATTGCTGTGACTACTTTTAAACGTGTGCCTACAACCTACTAATCTCCTCTCTCAGGAACCTTGTGGTGAAGTAATAATAAATGTCTTCTTTAAACTAAGAAGTGCATTCCAGAGATTGTTTTCAGCTCGGTCATTAGTGAAAGCAAAACAGGTGTGTGCCTGCTTGTGGTGGGACGTGTGGTGCCTGTGTTCCTCTTTGAGTTTCTTGTGTGTTGTCTTGGGTGCATGCTTATCTGTATGTGTGCTTGGGATGGGTGAAGGGAGTGGGGTGCTGGAAGGGGCAGAGGGGTGGAACGGAAGAACCAGGGACACTGGCTGCTGTCAAAGAGGAGGCCAGAGCCTGAAATGATCTCTGCAGGCCAGACATGGCACAGTGAATTCCTTCCAGGTAGGCATTGCATTGCTGCATCTGGGATGCCAGCCCCTGGATGGCATTCATGATGGTTGTCTTCCCTACAGAGATGGTTCTCAGGAGGTCAATAGCCTCCTCACTGAGGGCCGCAGGACTTACTAGGGCAGAGGTGCCTGCAGCGGAGACGCCGACCCTCTTGGGTGAGCGGGCATGTGCAACTCGAAGGGGGAGCTACTGGGAAAGCGGTGCTGGTACAGGGGTGGCAGAAGATGTTGTAGATCCGGTGGTCCCAGAAGGGTCCACCACCACCAGGGAGCTGCCATCATAGGAGCTGTCAGAGTCACTACCAGCAGCAGTAGTTACCTCCCCTGTGGTGCTCCCCTCGCACTCCATCCCACTGGTCCCCTCGGCATTGGTGGTCTCAGCCTTCTGGTTCCCATGGACAGCAGCATCCCCACTGGCTGGTGTCTCTGCTCCTTTGCCAGATTATGCTAATGCTCTCAAGGACACAAGAACACAGAGGGGGGGTAGAAAATAAAGGAAGTAGGCTGTCACTAATTGATTGAATGTCATGTTGGCACAAGTGCACTCCCATCCATCTCAGACACTATCCCTCAACATCACCCACTACATCAAGGTAGGTACCTCTGATTGGTGGTCTAGCTCCCACACTACACTGACCTACCTACACTTTACTGGCCAACTACATCACCATCAATTCCCTACATCTGCAAATATGTGGGAGAGCAATCCAGTTCCACGCCAATGTGTCTAGTCTGAGAGGACATACATCAGACCCAATAGCCCACCCATAGGACCTCTTACAGGGCAAAGTACCCACCTCTTCCATGCAGACTTCACAATCCCACTGACAGAGAGGGGGAGGCCTGCATGGTTACACCTGTGTACCACCCAGCCACTACTTGCCAACCACCCTTTTGCACCCAGCTATACTTCACAAAAAGCTATCTGAACAGTGGTGGTACTCACCCCCTTGTGGCTGCTGTGCTGCCTTTAAGCGCCCATCCAACTTCGGATTGGACACCGCCAGAATGCAGGCCATTTAGGGGGGGTCATGGTCCGACGGGCACCCCTTCCTCATTGGGAGGCCGTCACCAGCTGGGCCTCTCTGGTCTTCCGGGCCCAGCCTTTTTCCATAATTTCCTGCAGTGGGTGCACCACTGGCTGTAGACCCCCAGGGTCCGCACTTCTTTAGCGATGGCTCACAGAATCCCTTCTTCTGATGGGCACTAACCTGCATGTAACACACAGACGAAAATGTAGCTGTGAGTGGAGGCGCACCATTAACAAATAGGATACAACAGCACCTGCAAATGTACCATGCAAAATGACTGTCATCCACGGGCCAACACACATACGCCCTGCCACATTGAACCTATCCATGGAGACATTCTACAGTCACACGCACAACCATCCGATGCATTGGCACACATTCCTAGGATGCATGAATGCCACTCACCGGATCCTCTGGTCGCCCATACAACTTTGCGTGCAGGTGTAGGACCTCGTCCTCCAGCTTCTCCAATTCCTCAGATGTGAAGGCTGGGGCCTGTTCCCCCGTAGCCCGTGCCATTTCCAGGGCCAGAGTCAGGACACAGCAGCACACACAGTGGAGTAGTGGGCGTCTCGAGGTGCAGGAGTCAAGTGGCATAGGCAACCCAAAAATGGCGGTGTAGACCGCAGCAGTGTGCACCGTCACCGCCAGCAGTGATCTTGATTGGCCCCTGTTTCCTATAGACACCAATGTTAACCAATGAGCAGTTGTACGGCAGTGTACACCGCCTACCGCCATGACAACACATGCCAGCGGTATGATGTCACTTCCTACTCTCAACAACCTGTATGACTGGAGCCTGCCATTTTCTGAACAAAACGTGTACCCAAACAGGACAGGGGCAGTGTATAGGGTGCCATTTCATCTACTGTCAGGGACCTAGAGGTGACATAACAAATGTGTAAACCCATATCATGGTTGCAAGTATGCCTACTCTGTTAAATGCCCCTTCCACAGCAATCACAACACATTGCCCATTCTGATTTGATCCTGCTTCGTATCTGATACTGTGTAGTGTTTGTGGAATACACATGCAATGGATGTGAGAGGTGAATGGAGAGTAATTACACCGACACACCATGTATCTACCTTTTTTTTTCCCATAGCTTCTGACCCATGTGGAGAGGGAGGGCTTCGTCTGTCTACAGACCCCTGGTTGATCTGGCTACCATAGAGGAGCGCCACATCTTCATCAATTATCATCTGAACCATTACACAATCCGTGAGCTGTGTGCCCAGTTGACCCTGATCTCATGCCTGCAATAAGAAACCCCTATGCTATCCCTACAACATTGCAGGTACTATCAGTCCTACATTTCTTTGTGGCTGGGTCATTTCATGTGACAGTGGGCATGGCATCTGGTGTGTCATAGCCAATGATCAGCAACATCCTAACTAATTTCTTGCATTACTTCTTACTACACATGCAGAGTTGCATCAAGTTTCCCCAAAGCCCTGATCTCACTACTATCAAGTCAGATTATTATGCTATTGCCAACATACCACATGTGATTGGTGCCATAGATGGCACCCACATACCCCTAATCCCCCCCCCCAAAGCCTATGAACAGGAGTACAGAAATTGCAAAAACTACCACTCACTTAATGTGTAGTTGGTCTGTCTTGCAGATCAGTATATCTCACAGGTGGCTGCACAACTCCCTGGATCTGTCCATGATGCCTATATACTGAGGAACAGCAGGTGCCCCACATGATGACACAACTATAGGGGGAGAGAGCCTGGCTAATAGGTGGGTGTGTGTGACACTGTTTCCAGTCATAACTGACAGCTTGTTTGTATTGCAGCAAAGTGTGTTTTGAACTAACTTTTACCCCTCTTCCCAGGTGATTCAGGATATCCAAACATGCAGTGGCTCCTGACACCTGTGAGAAATCCCAGGACAGATGCAGAAAACTGGTACAATGATGCCCATGGTCGCACAAGAAGGGTGATTGAGCGGACCATTTGACTCCTGAAGGCCAGATTCAGCTGCCTGCACGTGTCCGGTGGATCACTGTGCTATGCCCCTGACAAGGCGAGTCAGGTTGTAGTGGCCTGCTGCATGCTCCATAATTTGGCTCTGAGGAAACATGTTCCACTACTAGAAGAGGAAGATGCTGCACTGCCACCTGTGAGATCTCAGGAGATGGATTATAGTGATGGAGAAGATGAGGGGGGATGAAGTTCACTCCAGGACCCAGCTAATACAGCTCTACTTCCAATGACTCTCAGGTACATGTTGCACTGTGATGTTAGCCAGACTGGGCTGGATTTCAGTGGCAGATGGAGACTGTACCTCCATAGAGCTGTTTGGACAGGAGTATGTGTATGTGCGGATGTTTGGGGATCCACTTTTGGCCATCTGCTGAGTGTTGAATAGAGTGGTCACTGTAGTTTTGCACATCATCATTACCTGCATGACACAATGATGACTCTTTTCTTCACAAACCTCTGACAAGGCTGTTGTCTGGAGCTCATCTAAGTATTTGTCATGGATGTGACACTTGTGGTGAGGCAAAGGCTGACAGTTGTCCTGGCAGGTTGCATTCCTAGACACTATGGTGGGTGATGCTATGCTCAGTTTTCATCTACCACTCTACATTCTTATGCATGTAAATGCTATTTACACATGTCTGAGTGGTGCATAGCCCACATTAGTAATGGGTGCTAACTTTCAAACTAGATTGCTATGCTGCAATGGAGGGTGTGTGTATATCTGGAAGCAAATGCGGCTTCTGTTGTATTAGTACAGTGCAGTTGAAATTGGGTTACATTTCTCTTGCGGACAGATGCAGTTATGGTGTCCTTCCCCGGACATATGGCTACATCATGGATGATGAAGGGATGTATTTAACACTCCTTGGGTGTGCAGTGTCAGGTACTTGCCATCCACCTCTCTGTACAATATATTCCTTTAAGATGTGTGAACTTAGGTTCATGTTTGATGATGCAATGACATGGAAATTTCTTACATTGGTATGAAATATTAATAATTATTTGGTGTGATCAGGTAATGTTTATTGATTTTGTGCATGACAGAAGGGATGGGAATGTGGAAGGGATTGGGCACATGGTGTACGGAATACTCAGTTTCATTCCCACAGCTGTTGGTAGCACAGGGGCAGAATCCATGGGGCCAACGTGAAATGGGCAAATAGCAGTGGACAGTCAACAAGGTGGCTCAGTCGCACATAAGGGAGACAGTTCAGGGCAATGCCACTTCTTGGCAGTGGGATTGGTCTTGGCTACAGAGTCACTGGCATGTCTGGCTCTCTGGCCACGTTTGTGAGGGACTTCCTGGGATACAGGAGAAGAGGTGCTGGTGCCCTGTGAGTCCTCTGGTAGGGCCATCATTCCACTAGCTGCTGCAGATGTTGATGGCTGGGCTGAGCCTTGGCTAGTAGAAGGGGCCTACTGGTGGGTGGTGGACTCCGGTGGACTCTGGCAAGATGTTAGGCAACCTCTGCAGCACCCCTGCAATGGAGGCCATGGTAGCATTGAGTTGTTTCCATTGCTCCATGGCCTCCTGGTGGTGTGCCACCTGCAGCCTCTGGTTGTCCTGCAACGTGGCCAGGATCTGGCCCATCCTGTCCTGGGAATGGTGATATGCCCCCAGGACCTCCGATGTGGCCTCATGGGCAGCTGCATCCCTCCTTGTCCCATCCCTCTGGTCCACTGACACACTCCTGCTGGGCCAAGCCCCCTGTGCCTCTGTCCCCGCCACGGGTCGGCAAGTCCCACTTGCACTGTGGCTTTCATCTTCCTGCATGGTGGTGGGTGGTGACTCCGGTCCCTGTACAGGTGGGCAGACAGTCCGTGGCCTGGGGACACTTGTGTGGGAATGTTGGGCGATGGGTGGTGGTGGTTGCTGAGTGGCGGGGTGTCAGTGGTGTGCTGGGTGAGGCTTCTGTAGGCTGACTGCCCAGGGCTGTGGGATGGGCCAGGGTATTCATCTTGGACCAGACATCCAGCTGCACTCTCCTGACTGGGGCCTTCTTCTTCTGGTGGAGGACTTCCACTTCTTGACATCTCCGGCCGAGTGGCATGAGCTGTGGTGCCTGTGTGTCACATGCTTGAGAATTTGGTTTCCTGCAATGTGTTATGCATTGTGGCTAATGGGTGATAGTGCAGTGGCAGTGCTGGAGGGGATATGGCATTGACAGTACTGTCCCTGAGAATTTTTGTCATATTATATGTGTTTGTTTAGTAGTTTTTGCCATTGTAATGTGTTTTCTCCTGTCTTCTGCCCCCTATGATGTCACTGCCATATCCCTTGCAGCACTAGCCACCTGCCTGTTGTGCTTCCATTCCCAGTCACTTGCATGCAGGGGCCCTTCGGGACAGTCGTGAGGCATTTTAAGTTAAAGCATTGGTGGTGCATTGCGGGTGATGTAGTGAAGCGTACATTACATGCAGGGGTTGGTGATTGTGCTCACATGGATGGGTTGTGAGTTGGATGGGGGTTGTGGGCATGCAACGTTTCTGGGTACGGTTGTATTTGGGATGTTGGAAGTGTATGGGATAGTGTGTTTAGTGATAGTGAGAGGGGTAGGTTGAGACATGCATTACAGATGGGATACATGGTAGGGGAGTATATATGAGTTACCCGAGTTCAGTCCTCCAGTGAGGCCCTCCGGGTATAGGATAGCCAAGACCTTCTCCTTCCAGTCGGTGTATTTCGAAGGTGGAGGGGGGGGCCACTGCCAGTCTTCTGTATTGCAATTTGATGTTGTGATGCCATGGAATGTACCTTCCCCCACAGGTCATTCCACCTCTTCTTGATGTTCTCCCTTGTGCGTGGATGGTTTCCCACTGCCTCCATCTTCCTGGCGATGGACGTCTGCTGTACCAGTCTCCCAAACAGCTGCAGCTCAACCTGAGTATTTCATCCACCATGGTCCTTGTCTTCCTGTCAGTGAATCTGGGGTGTTTAGGGGGTGCCACGGTATGTGATGTGCATGGTATTGTGAGGGTGTGATGGTGGGAGTGGTGTGGTGTGTGTGTACGTCCAGGTCCTGGTTGTGGGTGTATGGTGGTTGTGTAGATTGTGTTGTGTGTGTGTGTGACTTGTATAATAGGTTTGCAGAGTGTGTGTGGGGTGCTCGTGACAATAGCTATGGTGCAATGGGCTTTGCAAAGGATAGTCGGATGTGTGTACCCCCCCAACCCACCCATAAAACCTAAAACCCCAACTCCCCGCCCCTAAAACTGACCCCCACCCCATCCCTGAAACCTAAAGTACCCCAACCCCCACCCCTAAAAGTACTCCGAGCCCCCACCCTGCCCCTAAACTTAACCCCCCATCCCCCACCCTGCCCCTAAAATTACCCGACCCCCCCCAATCCACACCCAAAACCCCAACCCCCTGCCCCCTGGCCCTAGACCAGAAAATACCCGAACACCCGAACCCCGGCCCTAAACCTAAAACCCCGACCCCCCCCACCCCCACCCCTAAACCAGAAAATAACCCCCGCCCCGGTCCTAAACCAGAAAATACCCCGGCCCTAAACCTAAAACCCCGACCCCCGCCCCTAAACCAGAAAATACCCGACCCCCCCACCCCTGCCCCAAAAACTAAAACCCCGACCACCCCCACCCCCTGGCCCTAAACCAGAAAATAACCCGACCCACCCCCACCCCGACCCTATACCAGAAAATACCCCGACCCCTGCCCCCGCCCTAAACCAGAAAATACCCCGACCCCCCCACCCCCGGCCCTAAACCAAAAACCCTGACACCCCACCCCGCCCCACCCCCTAAACCAGAAAATACCCCGAACCGGCCCCCCACCCCCGGCCCTAAACCTAAAACCCCAACCCTAAACCAGAAAATACCCCGACCCCTGACCCTAAACCTAAAACCCGACCCCCCCCACCCCTGCCCCCGGCCCTAAACCAGAAAATACCCCGACCCTCCCCCCCACCCCGGCCCTAAACCTAAAACCCTGACACCCCACCCCGCCCCCCGGCCCTAAACCAGAAAATACCCCGAACCCCCCACCCCAAAAACTAAAACCCCGCCCCCCCACCCCGCCCCACTTACCTGAGTCGTTGCGTCGTCCTCCTCAGCCGACTCCCTTGTTTGTTCCTTAACCACGCATGTGCGTTGTTCAGCACATGCATGGTTAAGGCACAAAACAACAAAGTCGTGGTTAACGAAAGCGTTGTTCCGCTTTCGTTAACCAGGACTTTGTTGTTTAGGAGTCGGCGTTGAGGGCGTTTTCCCCCATCAGGATATGCAGGACACACCTCAGCCCCCTTTGTGTGACTGTCTAGAGTGAATTCACAAACAGCCCAACTGTCAGTCTAACCCAGAGGTGTATTCAGCAGCCAGGCAGAGGCACAAAATGGTTAAGAAAGAAAATGCCCACTTTCTATAAGTTTAAAGAAGCACACATTCATGTGAAGCTCACTTGGAAAAATTATTTTTCTAATACAGCAAAAAAGTTGTTTGCTACTGACTTAATCAACCAAAAAATTTTTGTAATATATACACAGTAAATCGTCTATAATAAGCATCCTATTTTGGTCCACTACAACCAGTACCCAAATTTCTATGACAAAATAGACTTTTATTTTTGCTGAAAACCATCAACATGGCAAAAGATGTTTATTTTGCGATCGCAATCAAAAAACAGAACTGTGAAAGAAGTGCACCCCAAGTGACAAAAAACACCACATGAAAAGCAATCAAGAGATTACTGGTATTTTTCAAATTTTTGGGGTATCTCATGGAGACAGGCTCTATACAGCTTAAATATGTTTATCCATACACTAGTTCCTTTCTCATTAAAATCATAACCAAAGAGATCGGTCTTTTAACTGTCAACAACGTTTCAACCCTAAAGAAGGATACCCGGGTGTCATCAGGGCAAGCAATGACCTAAGGGACTAACGAGGAAATAATTATTATTAATTAGATGCGAAGAACGTGATACAAGGTGATAGCTACCATAAAGGAATTAATACGTACTGGTTGTGAAAACCTGGTTAAATAAAGGATTGCAACATGGCTTCTTTATAAATAGATTTGTGCAATGAACTTAGCTAGTTTCGGAAGAAATATAAATATATCTACATACTATTTACACAGTGAGAGAGATCATTCCCCATTGGAGCAATGCTTACCCATAGATGTATGAATGTATCCAGTAAATTTGTGATTCTAAAACCTGCAGTGACCAGAAACCAGATGTAAGCCCAATGCTCCAGTTTAATAAAAATTAAAGCTAGAGGAGCAGAGATTACCTTTAATAGTAATTATGGCCTAGATGAATTGAAGCAGTTCTCACAATGAGGAACGCTGTGCCAAAAGTGTCTCCCAATCGGAGAGGATAAAAGGGAATGGGCTTGAAGCTCTCACCCTTAAGTAAATACTGGTTTGAGCAAGCGCGACGATCGCGCTCGCCAGGGGACAATTACAATTAAGAAATAGCTGCGAGAAAGATAGCTTCCAGCGCTACAATGGCGCACTTTAAATTTGTGATAAAAACCTCACATCATGTCGATAGAGGGGACGGAATAATTAGCAAATAATTATCGCTTTAGAAAAGCGCTCAGGTGACGTGCAATGGTTCCCAGGATTCATGCCAATGGGGGATTATACAAAAACAAGGCAGGGAGATTAATTTAAATTAAATAACAATTATTGAAAAGTTTCCTGAAAAAAAAAACGTACAGTCCCACATCAGGGATAGAACCCTGTACAATCACCATTTGTAAATCAAGCGAAGTACCGCTAAGCTAAATTGAGGCGGCGGGGAGAAGCCTGCTACCGAGTAATATCATTATGAATTATGCTGAAATAAAAATAGAACAGGAGCAAGGTAGTTGGGGTAAAAGGAACACTACTCTTTAGTGTGGCACAATTTTATATATTGAGAACCAAATAGAAGGAGAGAGGCTCAAGTAGAGGAGAAGCCAAATGTCATTGGTAAGATAGACCTGTGCTTTCATGGTTATTACAGAAGGTTAACAATTAGACTAATAATGGAAATTGGTGAGCACAGGCAGAGGACTCATAAAGGGGTTCATCTATGGCATAAAATTGAACCCACAATATAATCCAGTTATACACTTAAACAAACTTTAAGTACACATAGAAGTCGTTGAACAAAGCAAGACTTAAAATGCTGTGTCATGCACCAATTGTAGCCAAGGTTGTCATTTCAACAATCTAGTGTACCTCCTCCATTGAATTTAAACCTTTCCTAATAGAGTCACATTTATCTATCCATATGCATTCAAGTCTCTGCAAGTTCAATGCAATGTCACCCCTTCTAGGTGAAGGAACAATCTTTTCAATCACTTGCCATCTGAAGTCTTCTGACTTATGTTGTCGTTCTTGGTAGTGCTGGACCATTGGTACCGTTTCCACGCAGCATCTAATGTGGCTCCTGTGCTGACTAATTCGAGTTTGTATCTGTTGAATCATCTGTCCAATATAAATAAAGTCACAAGGACACCAAATACAATAAATAACATTGGTAGAGGCACAGTTATCGTGATGCCCCAAGGTAAATTTAATGTCACCATGAGAAACCTTTTTGTGTTAAAAGTGTATTGACAGGCAACAATTTCCACATTTGTAATGCCCCTTAAGAAGATCCAGACCTAATAGCGAAGGCAATGTTGAATGATCTTTTGAATTCTTGTGTCTACACACACGAAATGGTCCTTAAGATTTCTTCGCTTCTTAAAAGACAAAAGGGTAGAGTCTCAGAAGGGATCCATAGTTCTGAGAATAGACCAGTGTTTCTTAATAATTTTCACAGTTAGGTTTGTTTGTGTGCAGAATGTAGTGACACATACAATCTGCTCATAGGCGGCCTTTCTCGAGTCTGTAAGATTACGTCTCTTGGGTTGTGCAATCCCCCTTTGAAAGAGTTCTTGATTAATCGTTTGGGGTGGCCGCTCTCTAGTAGTTTCTGCCTAAGTTTAGTGCCTTCTCTAAAATAGTCATTTTTCAAGGTACAGTTCCTTCAAAGATGAAGGAATTTGGCAAATGGTAGTCTGTCTTTGAAAGCCCCAGGGTGGAAACTATTGTACTGTAATGTATTGCGCTCTGTTGGTTTACGAAAAAGGGTGAAAATAAGTTGATTGTTGTCACATTTAATCAAGAAATCCAAAAAAGGTATGCTAAACGGATCCACATTACATGTAAACTTTAAGTGGGATTGACAGCCGTTCAGATATTG
Source organism: Pleurodeles waltl (assembly GCF_031143425.1). Taxonomy (NCBI): domain Eukaryota; kingdom Metazoa; phylum Chordata; class Amphibia; order Caudata; family Salamandridae; genus Pleurodeles; species Pleurodeles waltl. Next base: position 276,105,255 of record NC_090443.1, on the reverse strand, counting down.
GACAAACAATTTGAGTGTCTCATCTTTAAGTTCCCAAATCATGAAGATATCATCAATATATCGCTTCCAGCACTGTATGTCTCTACAGAAAGGGTTATTGTTTGTGATATTGAACCCGTCCTCTTAGTGGCCAGCATAAAATTAGCCAGGTTTGTGGAGCAAAAATAGCTCCCATAGATGTACCGAAGCATTGTTCATAGTAGTCTGCTCCAAACAAAAAAGCGTTTCTGGATAAAGCAATCTCCAGTAGTTCAATTATAAAATATATTGGAACTTTGCATGGGGCAGGGCGAGTGTCTAAAACATGCCTTATCACTTCAATGCTATCTTTCTGAGGGATATTGGTATATAATGCCTCAATATCCTGGGTTACAGAAGGCCACTGGAAGGATCATATCTCATCCCCTCAATTAAGTTAATCATATATGTACTGTCCCTAACATAGGTGTCCAAGAGAGGAACAAATTCTTTAACCCCTTCCCTGACAAGGACGTAAAGGTTATGTCCGTGAGTGCGGCGCTGAGGTGCCACGGACGTAACCATTATGTCCTGGGACCGGCCCTCGGGGGAAGTGCTAGCGCTCCTCTTGAGGGCCACCCCCCCTACCCACAGGTCAGAGTTAGAAGGGGAATCGCTTCTCCTTCCACCCCTGACCCCCCTCATACCCCAATGACGTCAGCACGCGATCGTGTGTCTGACAACATCAGAGGGTGTTAGTCGCGCTGGAAGCCATTTGCTTCCAGCACATCCAGGAAGAAGGAGGTACATTATTTTTTTTTCTCTGGGCAGGGGATTGCTAAAAAAGAGACATTGGGGGAAAGGAAAGGGTTTTCCTTTCCCTCGATGTCTCTTTCAGCATTCCTGCTGCCCGATCGCATTGCGATCGGGCAGCAGAAATGCCCATCAGACACCAGAGAACTTGTTTATGTGTGTGTATGTTTACAGTGTGGGGGAGCAACCCCTTGGGCAAGCGTTGCTCCCCTTGGGGGGCCAATATATTTATCGCCGTTTTTGCCCCCCTTGGGGGCAGATTAGCCTTTTATTTTTAGGCCGATCTGTCTCTACACAGACCAGGGATTGTTTTTGTGTGTGGTTTTTTGTGTTGGGGACGGCCCCCTGGGAAAGGGTCACCCCCAAGGGGCAAAAACACTATTGGGCAGATCAGCCTATTTTTTTTAGGCCCATCTGCCCCCAAGGGGGGGAGAATCCACTTAGCGCTAGGGATCATGTGTGTGTGTTTGTATGCTTTGGGGAGGGGGGGTGGCCCCTTGGGCAAGGGTCGCTCCCATGAGGGCAACATATTGTATGCCATTTCTGCCCCCCTTGGAGGCAGATTGGCCTATTTTTTTTTTGGTTTAGGCCCTTCTGCCCCCAGAAGGGAAAGAAGCCATAAAGATGCCAGGGATATATATATATATTTTTTTTGTGTTGGGGGATTGCCACCTTTGGCAAAGGTCTTCCCCCAAAGGGGACAAAGCACTGTTGGGTAGTTGATCGGCCTATTGTTTTAGGCCAGAATCCACTTAGTGCCAGGGATCATTGTGTGTGTGTTTGTGCACTTTGTGTGGGAGGTGGCCCCTTGGGCAAGGGTCGTCCCCCAAAGGGGGCAATATATTGTATGCCTTTTCTGCCCCCCTTGGGGGAAGATTGGCCTATTTTTTTTTTTAGGCCCATCTGCCCCCAGGGGGGACAGAAGCCATAAAGGTGCCAGGGATTTTTTTTTTCCCTCTCCTTTTTTTTTTTGTGTTGGGGGTGCGTCCCCTTTGGCAAGGGTCGCCCCCAAAAGGGGAAAAAGCACTGTTGTGAAGCTCTGCCCCCCTTAGGGGCAGATCGGCTATTTTTTTTTTTTAGGCCCATCTGGCCCCAAGGGGGGCAGAATCCACTTAGCGCCAGGAATCGTGTGTGTGTGTGCTTTGTGTGGGGGGATGGTCCCTTCAGCAAGGGTCACCCATCAAAGGGGGCAATATATTCTATGCCATTTCTGCTTCCCTTGGGGGCAGATTGGCTTTTTTTTTTTTTGTTTTTTTTTTCTTTTTTTTTTTTGGCCCATCTGCCCCAGGGAGGCAGAATCCACTTAGCGCCAGGGATCATGTGTGTGTGTGTGTGCTTTGTGGGGGGGGATGGCCCCTTGGGCAAGGGTCGCCCCCCAAAGGGGGCAATATATTCTATGCCATTTCTGACCCTCTTGGGGGCAGATTGGCCTATTTTGTTAGGCCCATCTGCCCCCAAGGGGCCCAGAGAACACTAGACACCAGGGAACATATATAAGTGTTTGGTGGTGGGGTGTTCGTCAACTGGTGAAGTATTTGCATTTGGGATTATAACAGTTTATTTCTCCTTTTTGTTCTAGTTCAAAGCTTTTTCTTCCTTTGCTGTGGCTTGTTGTGATTTTGGCAGTGGTTGTCCTGCGGTTTGCGTAGTTGCATGTTTTAGGTAAGTAAATAAATTTACTCCAAAGGAGTATTGTTGCCATGCCTGAATGACATGTTTGTAGGTGGTGTACTAAATGCAGGATTGTGTATGAAATAGTGATATTTGTGTTGTCTTATGTCTAATTTGCTTTTCTTTTTCCTTTTTAGTGGGATATCAATGGTGATTGCTGTGGCTGTGCAGAGTAGTTGCTGGTGAGTCAAGCTTTTTCAGGCAAGTGAGCGGTATAGTTTTTTGAGTTTATAACTCTTAGTGATAAAGCTACACTTTGTTTATTACTTATCTTACATGGTGCTGGTTGTTGGTGGTGCATTTGTCCAGTTACTTTTTGTAGGAAGGATCATGGCTAGCCATAGGATGACCGCTCAGCAGGTTGTTGGTGTGCCTTTTGAGTCGTCTTCTGACCATGATTATGAGACTGACTCTGCATCTGAGGCAGAGGAGGAAGTACAAGATTCTGGAAGTGAATTTTCTGCCAGAGTGGAATCATCTGATTATGAAGCCACTCTCAGTGCTGATGAAGTGCCTGTTTTAGAGGAGGAAATTGATTTGCCAATGGTGGAGCAGCCACAGTTGCCTGCCTTTACTGGTTTCCTAGGGTGTTGTAGGAAAGTACCATCTTGCCTGGCATGTTACACCCATATTTCACTGTATATATGTTGTTTTAGTTGTATGTGTCACTGGGACCCTGCCAGCCAGGGCCCCAGTGCTCATAAGTGTGCCCTGTATGTGTTCCCTGTGTGATGACTAACTGTCTCACTGAGGCTCTGCTAACCAGAACCTCAGTGGTTATGCTCTCTCTTTTGCTTCCAAATTGTCACTAACAGGCTAGTGACCAATTTCACCAATTTACATTGGCATACTGGAACACCCTTATAATTCCCTAGTATATGGTACTGAGGTACCCAGGGTATTGGGGTTCCAGGAGATCCCTATGGGCTGCAGCATTTCTTTTGCCACCCATAGGGAGCTCTGACAATTCTTACACAGGCCTGCCATTGCAGCCTGAGTGAAATAACGTCCACATTATTTCACAGCCATTTACCACTGCACTTAAGTAACTTATAAGTCACCTATATGTCTAACCTTTACCTGCTAAGTTATTTAGTGTGTGGGCACCCTGGCACTAGCCAAGGTGCCCCCACGTTGTTCAGGGCAAATTCCCCGGAACTTTGTGAGTGCGGGGACACCATTACACGCGTGCACTATGCATATGTCATCACATATGTATAGCGTCACAATGGTAACTCCGAACATGGCCATGTAACATGTCTAAGATCATGGGATTGTCACCCCAAAGCCATTCTGGCATTGGGGAGACAATTCCATGATCCCTCGAGTCTCTAGCACAGACCCTGGTACTGCCAAACTACCTTTCCCAGGGTTTCACTGCAGCTGCTGCTGCTGCCAACCCCTCAGACAGGTTTCTGCCCTCCTGGGGTCCAGTCAGGCTTGGCCCAGGAAGGCAGAACAAAGGACTTCCTCAGAGAGAGGGTGTTACACCCTCTCCTTTTGGAAAAAGGTGTCAGGGCTGGGAGGAGTAGCCTCCCCCAGCCTCTGGAAATGCTTTGATGGGCACAAATGGTGGCCATCTCTGCATAAGCCAGTCTACACCGGTTCAGGGATCCCCCAGCCCTGCTCTGGCGCAAAACTGGACAAAGGAAAGGGGAGTGACCACTCCCCTGACCTGCACCTCCCCTGGGAGGTGCCCAGAGCTCCTCCAGTGTGCTCCAGACCTCTGCCATCTTGGAAACAGAGGTGCTGCTGGCACACTGGACTGCTCTGAGTGGCCAGTGCCAGCAGGTGACGTCAGAGACTCCTTCTGATAGGCTCTTACCTGTGTTGCTAGCCTATCCTCCTTCCTAGGTAGCCAAACCTCCTTTTCTGGCTATTTAGGGTCTCTGCTTTGGGGAATTCTTTAGATAACGAATGCAAGAGCTCATCAGAGTTCCTCTGCATCTCTCTCTTCACCTTCTGCCACGGAATCAACCGCTGACTGCTCTGGACGCCTGCAAAACCGCAACAAAGTAGCAAAGACGACTACTGCAACCTTGTATCGCTGATCCGGCCGCCTTCTCGACTGTTTTTCTGGTGGTGCATGCTGTGGGGGTAGTCTGCCTCCTCTCTGCACTAGAAGCTCCGAAGAAATCTCCCGTGGGTCGACGGAATCTTCCCCCTGCAACCGCAGGCACCAAAAGACTGCATCACCGGTCCTCTAGGTCCCCTCTCAGCACAACGAGCGTGGTCCCTGGAACTCAGAAACTCTGTCCAAGTGACTCCCATAGTCCAGTGACTCTTCAGTCCAAGTTTGGTGGAGGTAAGTCCTTGCCTCACCATGCTAGACTGCATTACTGGGTACCGCATGATTTGCAGCTGCTCCGGCTCCTGTACACTCTTCCAGGATTTCCTTTGTGCACAGCCAAGCCTGGGTCCCCAACACTCTAACCTGCAGTGCACGACCTCCTCAGTTGTCCTCCGGCGTCATGGGACCTTCTTTTGTGACTTCGGGTGAGCTCCAGTTCACTCTTCTTTGTAGTGCCTGTTCCGGCACTTCTGCGGGTGCTGCTTGCTTCTGAGTGGGCTCTTTGTCTTGCTGGACGCCCCTTCTGTCTCCTCACGCAATTGGCGACATCCTGGTCCCTCCTGGGCCACAGCAACATCCAAAAACCCTAACCGCAACTCTTGCAGCTAGCAAGGCTTGTTTGTGGTCTTTCTGCATGGAAATACCTCTGCAAGCTTCTTCACGATGTGGGACATCCATCCTCCAAAGGGGAAGCTCCTAGTCCTCTTCGTTCTTGCAGAATCTACAGCTTCTACCATCCGGTGGCAGCTTCTTTGCACCAAAGGTTGCTTTTCCTGGGCATCTGCCCACTCCCGACTTGAGTGTGACTCTTGGACTTGGTCCCCTTGTTCCACAGGTACTCTCATCTGGAAATCCATTGTTGTTGCATTGCTGGTGTTGGTCTTCCTTGCAGAATTCCCCTATCACGACTTCTGTACTCTCTGGGGAACTTAGGTGCACTTTGCACCCACCTTTCAGGGTCTTGGGGTGGGCTATTTTGCTAACCCTCACTGTTTTCTTACAATCCCAGCGACCCTCTACAAACTCACATAGGTTTGGGGTCCATTCGTGGTTCGCATTCCACTTCTAGAGTATATGGTTTGTGTTGCCCCTATACCTATGTGCTCTCATTGCAATCCATTGTGACTATACATTGCTTGCATTGCTTTCTATTGCTATTACTGCATATTTTTGGTATTGTGTACATATCTCTTGTGTATATTTGCTATCCTCATACTGAGGGTACTCACTGAAATACTTTTGGCATATTGTCATAAAAATAAAGTACCATTATTTTTAGTATATCTGTGTATTGTGTTTTCTTATGATATTGTGCATATGACACTAGTGGTATAGTGGGAGCTTTGCATGTCTCCTAGTTCAGCCTAAGCTGCTCTGCTAAGCTACCATTTTCTAACAGCCAAAGCTGCTAGACACCTCTTCTACACTAATAAGGGATACCTGGACCTGGTGCAGAGTGTAAGTACCCCTTGGTACTCACTACAAACCAGGCCAGCCTCCTACAGGTGTAGAGTAAATACAAAAAACTTTTTGCCTGTCAACTTCTTAGAGTTGTTTAAGGATGATGTATTTTTGGAAGAGTTTGTTGAGCAGACTATATGTATGCAGAGCAGTATTTGAGGGACAACGCTGCCAGACTTAGGCCACACTTTAGAGCTAGCCGGTGGATTCTCACAAATCTGGAAGAGTTGAAAAAATTCTTGGGTTTAACTTTTTTGCTGGGGCTGATAAGGAAGCCATCACTTTCTTCATATTGGTCGACTAGTCCCTTGATGGCAACTGCTATACTTCCTGCAATCATGAGTCGTAACCGGTATGAGCTTCTTCTTCGGATGTTTCATTTTGTAGATAATACTTTAGCCTTGCCACGAGATCACCCTGATTCTGTCCGTCTTTTTAAGATTAGACCTCTCCTTGATCATTTTGTAGATCGGTTTTCAGAGATCTATGTTCCAGGCAAAGAAATATCTGTAGATGAGTCTTTGGTCCTGTTCAAGGGTTGTTTAGTTTTTAGGCAGTACATTCCTATCAAGATGGCACAGTATGGAATTAAATTGTATATGCTGTCTGAAAGTAGTACAGGATATGTTTATAATTTCCAGGTCTACGCTGGTAGGGATTCCAGTATTGACCCCCAGGTTGTCCGCCCACGTTTGGAGTTTGTGAGTAAATTGTGTGGGAACTTGGTAGACAACAGTTTACCAAAGGTCACCATTTATATTTAGATAACTTCTACACTGGAGTTCGGTTATTCAAGGAATTGTTCAGAGTGGACACTTGATTCTGGCACAATCTGCTGTAATCTGAAAGGTTATCCAAGAGACAGTGCAGTGCCTTGCAGAATAATGAATTGCTAGCTCTGAAATTTGTAGACAGGAGGGATGTGTACATGCTAACTACCATCAATGATGAGAGTACTTCAACTGTGGCTGTTTGGGGTTAAGTTGCTAAAGTGCGCAAACCTCTGTGCATTTTAGACTACAATAAGCACATGGGTGGTGTTGATAGAGTAGATCAGAGATTGGAACCTTACACTGCTGCTCGTAAGGCTTATGTTTGATATAAGAAATTAGCGGTTCACCTGTTCAACTTGGCTACTTTTAATGCTTTTGTTGTTTTCAAGGATAGTTCTCCAGAGTCAAGGATGACATTTGTGAAACTTCAGGAGCGTATCATAGCGAGCCTTGTTGTGCTAGAGAAGCAGTAGTGGAGGATGTGGTTAGATTGAAAGATCGTCACTTTGCTGAGCACATTCCTCCCACGGCCAAAAAAGGCTTTCCTGCTAAGAGATGTAGAGTCTGTGCTTGAAGAAGTATCAGGAAGGAGACTAGGATGTACTGCCCTGATTGTCCTTCAAAGCCTGGGCTGTGTATGGGTGGCTGTTTCAGGAGCTACCACACACAGAAGAATTATTGGGAAATACCGTGAGTGTAAACTGCTGTTTTATATTTTCATATGTTCAGTTTCACGGTTGGCATTACTGTCAAGTATTCAGTTAGAGCTTTTGTGTTTGTAGTTTTGTACTTACTTATAATTAGTGGTTTCTTTGTTGTTTACAAGCAAAAAAAAGTGATGGCGGTGTGCATAGACTGGTGCTTGGCTGGCGGTGTGTGTGGGGTGGTGCTTGGCTGGTGGTGTGTGTGAGGTGGTGCTTAGCTGGCAGTGTGTGTGGGGTGGCGCTTGGCTGGCAGTGTGCATGGGGTGGCGCTTGGCTGGCAGTGCCAGCCAAATGCCAGTCCACACACTCCCATCAGCTGGTGTGATTGCTGTATCAGGCATGTGGGCGTATGAAAGTGATGAGCCCTTGAATGGCGCTGTCTGTTGATGCAAGTGTTGAAAGTGCTGGGCCCGCGGCTGGCGGCGTGAATGGTCTTGTGCATCTCATGTATGAGAGGTGTGTGAATGGACTGTAAAGCGGTTGGTGCCTTGACATGGCATTACAGCTCACGAGCTGTGAGTCACTGGTTCAGTTTTTTGGCCTTTCAGTTATTAACAGTGCATTTCACTTTTGTGAAATCTGTTGTTAATACAATTTGATCTACTGAACCATCACTCACCCTCATGCCAAATCCAACCAGTATGTGTGATAAAAATGACAAAACCTGCTCTGCTGTAATCAGGCGTCGCAGCACACCCGTGACACGCTAGGTGTCTCGAGTGGGACCCCGATGATGAAGCATGCCACCAACTTGTTTGGTGGCGAAGGGTCTTTTTAACATAACTTAAGTGTGTTTCTTTTTACAATTTTAGTGTTTAGAACATCACAGAAGTATGTGGACACATCAAAATGATATATTACAAAACTACCTGTGTTTGGAGGGGGGCACCTATGTTTTTGGTCGCGTGTGCAGCCTTCATCTAGGGAAACCTACCGACAATTTTTTACACTGGACACTCCAAGAAGTCCAAGGAGGTGTGGCTTGCGTGGATCCCCCAACATTTTCTTACCCATTCTCCTCTGCAAACCTCAAAATTTGCTTAAAAAAGCATATTTTCCTCACTTTTCTTTGTAGGATCACCTCCCCGTCAAAAATTTCCTACCACCCAGCATTCCCAAGTAAAATGATACCTCACTTGTGTGGGTCCCCAAAGCAGAGTCAGCCTAAAGTTGTATACAAGAAAAATATATGCTTATCAACTCGCTGTGCTATCCCCTCAATCTCTACCTGTTTTTGGTCCTTTTCTGTGGCAGGCACCTGGGCCACCCATATAAGTGAGGTGCCATTTTTATCGGGAGACTTGGGGGAACGCTGGGTAGAAGGAAATTTGTGGCTCCTCTCAGAATCTAGAACTTTCTGTCACCGAAATGTGAGGAAAAGGCTTTTTTTTGGGACAAATTTTGAGGTTTGCGCAGGATTCTGGGTAACAGATCCGGGTGAGAGCCCTGCAAGTCACCCCATCTTGGATTCCCCTAAGTGTCTACTTTTCAAAAATGCACAAGGTTGGTAGGTTTCCCTAGGTGCCGGCTGAGCTATAGGCCACAATCCACAGCTAAGCACTTTGCAAAAAACAGCTCTGTTTTCTTTGAGAAAATGTGATGTGTCTACGTTGTGTTTTGGGGCATTTCCTGCAACGGGAACTAGGTCTACCCACAGAAGTGAGGTACCATTTTTATCAGGAGACTTGGGGGAATGCTGGGTGGAAGGAAATTTGTGGCTCCTCTCAGATTCCAGAACTTTCTCTCACCAAAATGTGAGGAAAAGGTGTTTTTTAGCCAGATTTTGAGGTTTGCACAGGATTCTGGGTAACAGAACTCACTGAGAACCCCACAAGTCACCCCATCTTGGATTCCCCTAGGTGTCTACTTTTAAAAAATGCTGAGCTGGAGGCCAAAATCTACAGATAGGGACTTTGCAAAAAACACGTTAGATTTCAATGTAAACATGTGATGTGTCCATGTTGTGTTTCCTGTCGCTAGCATTAGGCCTACACATGCAAGTGAGGTACCATTTTTATCGAGAGACTTGAGGGAACACAGAATAGCAAAACAAGTGTTATTACCCCTTGTCTTTCTCTACATTTTTTCCTTCCAAATGTAAAACAGTGTGTAAAAAAGGCGCCTATTTGAGAAATGCCCTGTAATTCACATACTCGTATGGGCACCCCGTAATTCACAGATTTGCAAATAACCACTGCTTCTCAATACCTTATCTTGTGCCCATTTTGAAAATACAAAGGTTTTCTTGATACCTATTTTTCACTATTTATATGTCAGCAAATGAATGGCTGTATACCCGGTACAGAATGAAAACTCTTTGCAAGGTGCACCTCATTTATTGGCTCTGTGTACCTAGGGTTCTTGATGAACCTATAAGCCCTATATATCCCCGCAACCAGAAGAGTCCAGCAGACGTAACGGTATATTGCTTTAAAAAAATATGACATCGCAGGAAAAAGTTAGAGTAAAACGTGTGGAAAAATTGCTGTTTTTTCACCTCAATTTCAATATGTTTTTATTTCAGCTGTTAATTTTTGTAGGGAAACCTTGTAGGATCTAAACAAATTACCCCTTGCTGAATTCAGAATTGTGCCTACCTTTCTTTAAAAAATATTTAGCTTTCTGGGATCCAGCATTGGTATCACACCCATTTCTGTCACTAACTGGAAGGAGGCTGAAAGCACAAAAAATAGTAAAAATGGTATAAGTTCCAGTAAAATGCCAAAATTGTGTTAAAAAATTGGGTTTTCTGATTCAAGTCTGCCTGTTCCTGAAAGCTGAGAAGATGGTGATTTTAGCACCACACACACTTCGTTGGTGCCATTTTCAGGGAAAAAAACCACAAGCCGCCTTCTGCAGCCTTTTTTCCCAATTTTTTTGAGAAAAACAAAATTATTGCTGTATTTTGGCTAATTTTGTGGCCTCCTTCAGGGGAACCCACAAAGTCTGGGCACCTCTAGAATCCCTAGGATGTTGGAAAAAAAGGATGCAAATTTGGCGTGGGTAGCTTATGTGGACAAAACTTTATGGGGGCCTAAGGGCGAACTGCTCTAAATAGCCAAAAAAAGGCTTATCACCTGTGGGGGAAAAGGCCTGGCAGGGAAGGGGTTAACAGTGACGTAGCGTGGGTTGTCAGTACCCGGGGCAAGGCAAGTAATTTGCGCCCCCTAAGCCGGGGCAAGGCAAGTAATTTGCGCCCCCTAACCCGTGGATTTTAGCACTCGAGTCTCTTCCAAGATGTTGCGCCCAGTGCGGCCGGCCCCCCCTGCACCCCCCCTACGCTACGCCACTGGGGGTTAATGAAGGTATTAATGTAGTAGTAGTAGCTTTATTGCATAATTACTTAAAATCATTGCATAAAATACAAATACTTTACCATAAAAATACTTCTAGTCATGTACAATATCATCCACCTCTCTGCATCCAGGTGTAAATGTCAGTGCAACTTGTACTAGAATCAAAATCCTGTCATGTATAATTTCTAATGACATTAAATATATGAGCAGCCAACGTATAATGCAATCTGCATATCAGTGTAGACGCTAAGCCAAAGGCTGTCATTGAGGTCTCTCATTTCATCTGACGTGATTAATTATTATAAAAGATCTAAAACCTTAATACTAGAGTGCAGATGACAGGAAGTGCACGATGTTACTACACAGTCTCATCCTTTGGTGTGCAATCCACAAGCACGGCGATAGATGAGTTGTTGCCTATACCAAGATTCCCCACAGTCTGACCATGGAAGTAGGAGCGGGAGACACAGGGTAAAGTAATGCACAATAGTAACAACTGAAAGTCCGGAACAGAGCAGCCCTGTCTGGCTTATCACTCGGAGTTCTGACTGAGAGTCTCAAGCTATCAGGGAGCTTTTCATGAGTGAGTAAACAGCGGGAAACACTGAGTAAAGTAATATACAATAGTAAAAACTAAAAGTTCGAACGGAGAGGCCCTGTCTGGCCTATCACTCCAAGATCTAACTCAGAGTCTCAAACTGTTGGGGAGCTTTTTGTGGGTGAGTAAGCCACTATGTTAATAATGTTTCTTTAATGGCCACCTCTCCCCTTTTCAATTCTGCACATTGGTGGCTCCGAGCATTCCGTATAGCCAGTCTCATACTGGTGCAAAATGTCCCCAAGCAAGCAAGTTGCACTGGGGTGTCGTCCTGAATGTTAGCATTATAGCTTCTATGCATGACCTCACGCTATATTTCAGATAAAGCGGTTTTATTAGGAGATGTCTCTCCAAGGCCAATCGCTGGCAGCAACATACTAGGTGTCTTATAGATTCAGTATGATAGTTGCACAATGCACATTCTTGAGAATATCCCCATGTAGTCTTCCAGTTGCATCTAAAGTCCCAAACGAGGAGTGTTAGGAGATGCCTTAGCAGAATATTCAGAAACGCACGAACTCCCAGTGCTGTTTTCATATACAGTTGGACCTTGTTAGTTAAGCAAGACTCAGCCAAGCCCTCTGCTCCAGTGATATTCCTGATTATGGCTATATCATTTTCTCTAGAAGTTTGCATGCCCTGAAATTTCAAAGTCTGTTTAAGGAGTGCCTTCGTTATAAGATGGTCGAGCGGATAGGTGGAAACCAAATTGAAATATTCCTCAGGCCTTCCTGAGATAGATGGCCCAACTTCTTGGGTCATCCTTAAAGATTATATTCAAGGAACCCCTCAGGCTATCTGGGTCGGCCCTGCAGACACAATGAAAAAGTTTGATTATATTCATTTTACACAGGGTGTCCATTCTTGTTATATTGAACTCTGAAATCTAAACGTAACTCTGCATGTCTGGTTGATTTAGATTTCTGGAATATCCTTTTGTAGGCTCCCATCTAGCACTTCTCTAATGATGCGGTCAACCTGCCGGGGTATGCCAGGTGTCCATAGGTGATAGTCGGTAGTAGTTTCGCTTTAATAACCCTCTAGATTGTCTGAGGTGTTGGTGACTGTAGCCGACGGTGGAGTTTTGCTCAGGCGAAGGTGGCTCTTTCCGCCTTGGCTTTTATTGCTGCTAGCTGGTATGATGTTTTCCCCGTGTTCGATAACCAGACTCTGAGGTATTGATATTTATCTTGTGTTTCTATTTTTAGTGGGCCAAGCTTCCATTCTCTTTGATGTTTTTTGTCTGACGCCCAGTTTTTGCAGCATTCACCTTGAAATCATTCTTTTCATTGTACCTATGTAGTATGTCTAAGCCCCTTTTTAGACCTATCCTGGTCTGAGCAAGCAATACCAGGTCAAACGCATATTGTATTATGGGGAGCGCTGTCTTACCCAGTTTTGGGGGGAATGTGTTTCCTCTCAGCAATTCTGCTCCCAGATCTGCTGTATACAGATTGAAAAGGGTAGGCGCATTGACACAGCCTTGTTTTAAACCTTTATTGGTGTAAATATTCCTGGTCACATGTGAATTTGTGATCTTAATTGTCACCCAGGTGTCGGAATATAGTGCAACTATGGAAGCGAGCAGTTTCCCTGGTGTCCCCCATGCCGCTAACTTCTTCCAGAGGATGTGGCACACCACCCCATAAAAGGCTGCACTGTAGTCAATGAAACAAGCAAACAGTGCTTTCTGACCTAGGTACGAGCGAGCTACATTATCTAAGGTGGAAGAACTAGGGCCCATATTTATACTCTTTTAGCACCGCATTTGCATCATTTTTTGAAGCAAAAGCGGCGCAAACGTACAAAATATAATTGTATTTTGTATGTTTAAACCACTTTTGCGTAAAAAAATGACGCAAATGCGGTGCTAAAAAAATATAAATATGGGCCTAGGTCTGAAGCTGGTTTGATATATTGGTATAATCTTGTTCTCAAAATCAATTTTTCCAGCACTTGTAGCAGCACCCTTGTATAGGCTTTGCTGTCCACATCCAGGAGTGCTATTAGCCTATAGTTTTCCAGGAGAGTGAGGTCTTCTTTTTTGTAGATTGGGTGCAATATTGAGTCCTTCCAAGCCTCTGGGACCACAGAATGATGTAAGCAGTAGTTGAAAAGAGTGTTCAGGGGTTCAGCCCAAGAATCTTTGTCATCTCTGAATATGCACCCTGGGAGGACATTTGGCCTGGGGGCTCCATCCTTCCTAATGTTGCCGATCACTGATTTAATTGTAGTCTCTAGTGCCATATCTACTAGGCCATCCAGATCGTGATGCCACCCCAGGGTGCTCAGGGATGTTGTTTGTTCTGGGTCCATGTAGAGATTGCCCATGTGGGTTTCCCACCAGCTGGCTGATATCGCAATATCTTTATTGTTGTAGCATGGAGCAGAGAGTTGACATAGTCCCAAAATTCTTTACTTTTGCTTGGTGGTAGTAATGCATGTAAATGGATCCAGCATTCTTTGATCTCCTCTTATTTCATCTCCCATATTGCTTTTTTTGTAGTATTTCCTCCCCTACCTCCTAAGTGCTTCCGCTTCAGGGGTTTTGTTCCTTCTGCAGTATGCTTCTGTCCACCTGCATTTCCTCTTACACTGTCTGTATTCCCTAGTTGTTGTGAACCTGGCATTATTTTGTCCTTTGATTCCTGCAATCCCTTGGTACATTGAGCTGCAAAGTAAGTCATGTAAGTTCCTGATCATGTTTGCCCACTGGTCACTAATTCTGCCTGTCCTGCTTCCCAGATTTAATGGGCCATTCACCTGCTTCCATAGCTTGTATTTCATCTTTCAGGGCACGCTCCATTTGATCCTTTTTTTCAAAGGGCATAGCGTAGTTGATTGTTGCTGCCCGCCGGTTTTGTAGGACTGGTGTCTCGGTGCTTGGCGGTCGATCTCTACAATATTGCTATGGGATTGTGATCACTCTCTGATCTGTATATCACCTTATGGCATACACATCTGTATAGTAAGGTTGGGCATAAGAAGATGTAATCCAATGTGGATATCTTTCTAAATGTAGGGATAGGAGTGCCTACTTCTGTATTACTGCAATTAGACGTTCTCAGGTCGTATTCCTTAAAAAAAGTTTCTAGGCTTTATCTTATCACGTCTCCAGGGAGCCCTTCCTCCTGACCAAGTTGCAGAGTGTTAAAATCTCCTTCAATAAGATGTTTGTGGTCTGGGTATACATTTAGGAACTCCTTTAATAGATCCAGGAGAGATTTAACCCTTGTTTTCTTGCTTTCCTGCTTAGGATTTATGTACAAATTTATGACTGATATTGGAGTAGTTTTTTTGGAGAGAGCTAGACCGTGTATGGTTATCGCATTAACATCACTGGCCGATTTCTCCCAAGGCACCAGCTTAACCTCTAAGTCTAGCTTGACGTATGATGCCTGATATAGGTTGGGGATCAGGCGTCCGAGTTTTCTGCAGGCATAGAACATCTGCGTTACTTAAGAAGCCTTCAATATTGGGGCTAGCAATGAGGGGGCCAGGCCAGCCACAATCCACCTGAGAACCCTAATCACCTTGTTGGCTTCATTTGATGGGGGACCTCTTTAACTAAACCTGCATTTCCTCTTTGGTGGTCAAGACTACAGGAAGCCAGTCCCAGTCCGACCTCCGCTCTTGCTGACATCATTAGTTACATCATTCACTCGAGTTTCTCCTATGTGCCTTGTCAGGTGTATGTTGATTTTCTTGTCTACTTTCGGTGGTTTAATCGGTGGGGTTCCTCGCAGGGCACTAACAGATTTAGTTGAGCATGTTTGTTTAAGTTCCTTAGTCAGCACTCAAGGGTAGCATTGTTTCTCTGACTTGCTGATTTTTATGCCCCAATTTTCCAGTAAGCCTTCATATTCGAAGTATTCTTCCCGCCATGCCCTGGTCAGCCCATGTCGTTAACATAGACTCTCTCTGGTTGATCCAAGTGTATGTATTAAAAATTTACTGTTAAGAGATCCTCTGTTGAAAGATACGCTAACACTGGTATATGATGCCACAGCTGAAGTATATTTGATCTATTGAGTATATCCCAAGGACCTTGAGATGCTTATACAGGGAAAAAAAATTGACAGTTTTTCCTTTAGTTCCTGTGGAATTCCATTGTTTAGTTTCAATGAACCACTGTGTTCCTGTATGTTCTCAGACCTATATATAACGGAATTCTCTCTGATGACTATGCAGGCCGCTGTACCGTGATTTCGTTCTTTACCCCATGAGTGCTCCTGTGCCTGCTCCATTGCTTCTAAAAATGGTTTTGTTTCCTGTGTAGATTTGTGGGCCTGATGGTCCCAGTTCACATGTCTTAGTCCCGGAGGGCTTGCCTCCTGTCTCCCTTTGGGATCTATTCTGGTTGTTTGATAGTTTGTACCTTGAGGAGATTCTTCCTGGTGTTGTTGCTGGGATTGCTTGTCTGGTTACCAGAGGACATGCCTCCTGCTCTCCATTGAGATCTTCTCCGACTATTCGATTAGAGGTTCCTTGTGGGGGATCTTCCTGGAATTGCTGCCTGGTTGCCGGGGTGGATTGTTTGGATACCTGAGGGCTTTCTTCTCACTAGCCTTCAGATTCTATTCTGATCGTTCAACAAATTGGTCCTAGTGAGGCTTCTGCCTGTGATTGTTTCCCGGTTTCAGGCATCATCGTGGCCTCTCTATTAAGTTTATTATACAGAATTTATTCTTCATTATTTGTGTCCTGGCTTAACCCTACGGTGGCACTTATCCCATCCTCCACTAAAGAGTTACAGTTTGTAGGATTCTTTTTCAGGGCGTTTCTATTACACCTGACTGTGAGGTTACCTGTTTATTTGTGATTGAGACCGTTGTGAACCTTTCATGGCCTTCGCCATTGTGGAGCACCTGGGAAGTGCTTGCTGTAACCCCTGCTGCCTGGGTTGTGCCACTGCAATCCGCAAGTTCTCCCATTTGAGTATTGCTTTTTCCATTTCTGCCTGAGTTCTTCCCTAGATCTAGAATGATGTGAGCGTTGGAGCAAGTTTCAGGAGCAAGAGAGTAAATGGCGGTCTCTGCTGGAAGATTGGGTAAATCTCCAGCTGAACTGGCACATTCCCCGAGGCCTGTGATACCTTTCCTGTGTGGTTCCGTCTGTTTTTTTTTTTTTGCAACTTTGAGAGATTTTTTTCAATTTCTTCTTCTGTCTTCTTGTCAGCTGTTGGTTGTTCCTGGTATCAGACTCAAGCGATGTCTTAGGGATCACCCCAGAATCTTGCTCTTCTATACTGTTTCCGCCAACATTGGTATCAAAAGTGGCTGACCTCATTGGGTATGTTGTACTTGGTTACCTATTGCCTAATTCCATCTCCTTGCTTCCTTCCTCATCTTCTCTGAGTGCTGAGGATTCCCTTTTAAGTGATAGTTTAATGGAAGAGGGAGGGTCCCCCTTTATGGGTCGATTCAACTGGCACTGTGACCCATTGCTTTTTCACTGGAGACCCACTTTTCATTTTGTTAGACTCTTCTCCAGTTTTGCAGTGTTGAATGAGACTAGTTAGTAGATCTGGCAAGGTCGATAGTTTGTCTATTATCTCATCATTGTGGGTCCCTTTAGTCACATTGTCATCCTGCCAAATATTACCCAATTTGTCTAACTTACCACTTAACAGGTGCAACTTGTTGTCAAGTGCAAGTACACTTTGAGCCAACATGTGGGTTTGTTCTAGATGGAGCTCCATCTTGTGTGACTGCCAGGTAAGTGCTTTAACTGCTGCGAGAAGAGATGCGTTGATCATATTTATAATGTGGTCTGGTCTGCCCTCGACTCACTCTTCCTCATTTGGCTGGTTTTCATCCCCGTGGACACTTCGTGTCCCCCCTCATCTCATTACCACTTCCTAGCGTTTCCACGCTAGGTTCTTGAGAAACCCAAGCGTCCAGTTCTAATGCCAGAAATTATGCCAGGGGCGCTTCATTTGTGCCTTGTTGAGGGGTAGAGCTGGACCATCTATTTCCTAGGCTTTCATGTACATGGATTTTCTCTTTTTGTGAATACTCTGGCTGATAAATCTCTGCCACTTTTTGCCATTTGTTGTTTTTTACTGGATTGGCCTGCCCTTTGTCCAATTGGTGGCAAGTCGATACTGAGGAGGCTATTCTGGTTTCCTCAGGTCCACTGTCATGTCCCTCTGGACAAGCATTGGAGCTAGTTGGCCTGCCAAGATTGCTGTGGATATTGTTACTTTCTCCCCTTGGGGTGCCTGCGGAATCTGCCAGATCTAACAATATTTCTATGGTTGAGGCGTCCAGGCTGGAACTTATCACATCTCTAGTGCAGCCTGGTGCATGCTCCGATTGTGAGGACCTAAGTGAGGAATCAAATTCCGGTGTTAGATTGGGAGGGCCAGTGAAAAGCACAGTTCGTGTGGTTTCATTAGACATAAGGTTATTGGATTCTCCTACTCCACTCCTTGCTCTTGCAAAGTAGTTGTGTATATATTATTTCTTTGAATTCAGAACCTTTCGCTTGAGTCCTGTCTTATGATCCTTCTGGATTGTGTCAACAGGGCTACCTTAACATGCAGGCCATTGTCGTCTACAGTTATATCGCCATCTTGATAATTCATTTCTGTAGTTTCTATAATTTCCGCAGCAATAGCTTCGATCCTCGTGGGGCTCCCAGGGCTTGTGGGACATGTGAGGCAGCCTCCTTCATCCACTTTCACCATTTCCAATTTGCTCATGGTTGAATGGTCAGTCATGTGCCTGAGTGGGGTGTGTTGTACTATATCAGGTTGCCTCCTTGTCTTTCCACTAGCCCTGCCTGTGGTAAAGATCCTGTGCGCCAGTTTCCAGAAACCCCTGAATATTTTTAAAGCTCTTTCTCCTTTCCAAATATTCGGTTTATTCTGCACCCTTAGTGCATAAAGCCCCTGTTTCTCCTGTTTCTGACACTTCTAATTTCCAAGCGAGTTTTCTTTTGGTGATGGCATACCAGTTGTTGATGGTACTCACTGCCTTGACTCCTGCACTGTTCATGTATCTTGTGTGTCCGTCCCCTTCCAGGAGAGTCATAGGCCTGCTCGATCTGCTAGGCCTGCTCGATCTGCTAGGCCTGCTTGATGCACAAATCGTTTGATTAACTTGCTTGAGTGGGTAGCGTGGCATTTTGCAATATGAGCGCATAAAAGTAGGCGGGTAAAGGTGTAATCATATGAGAGTAGATTGGCTCCAAATAGTTCACTAATAGTTTGATGGCCCCTTGTCACTTGCTAGTTGCCTCTCGCCACCCATCCAGTTGAGCACGGTGAGCTCCGCCTCACCCCTTGCCTCATCCTTCTGTACGCACTATTTTCGCTCTATTGTTGTTTGTGGTCTTATCGATTTATCGTTTACTGCCAAAGACCACAGGGCAGGGAGGGCACAGGCATGCTAATACACCCTGCTGAGGGGGTGGACGACCATAATGAGCTTGAATGAGCTGGATGCTCCTACTCAATCCAGCTGGTGTTAGTTGGATCCTGTTAAGTCCTGTTGGATCCTGTGGGGTCTTGTGGGGCCTTGTCGTACCGTACTGTTGGATTGAGGACGGATTGAGGCAGGAGCCCCTCACTTTTGATACCCACTACCCCAAGAGTCTTGTGTCACCTCTCTGGTAGTGAGCGGGTCTCACCGGTTTCCTCCACAAGCTGCACCCAGACCTAGCTAGGCCGCCTCCTTGGGAGACCTGGGCTCTCACTTAGAGGTAAGGTGAATCCACTCTTGCACCTTCATCTGAGTTAGCAGGGGCTCCTGTTCTCCCTGGACTCTTCAGTCCTTCTTGGACTTGGTCCCCTTCTTCCTCAGGTCTTTAGGTCCAGGAATCCATCATTGGTGTCTTGCAGTCTCTTCTCGTTCTTGCATTATCTTTTACCGCGACTTCTAGTGTGTGTTAGGTAACTTGCTATGTTTTACTCCTCTTTCCTGAGCTCTGGGGTGGGGTACATTACTTACCTTTGGTGTTTTCTTACACTCCCAGCGCCCCTCTTCACACTATACTTGCCTAGGTGGGAAACCGACTTTCGCATTCCACTATTTTGGTATATAGCTTGTGTTCCCCCTAGGCCCATTGTAACCTATTGTGTTTTTTACTATTTGCACAGTTTTCCTACTGTGTACTTACCTATGTCTGGTTACTAGCGTATATATTGTGTATTTTACTTACCTCCTAAGGGAGCACAGTCTCCAAAGTATTTTTGGCATTGTGTGACTAAAATAAAGTACCTTTATTTTTGTAACACTGAGTGTGTCTTTCATGTGAGTAAGTAATGTATGACTACAGTGGTATTGCAAGAGCTTTGTATGTCTCCTAGTTCAGCCTTGGCTGCTCTGCCTACAGCTACCTCCAGACAGCCTGGCTTCTAGACACTGAATACATTTCACTAATAAGGGATAACTGGGCCTGGTATAAGGTGTAAGTACCTTTGGGCCCCACTACAAACCAGGCCAGCCTCCTACATTAGTGGTGAAGCAGTGGGACAAGTACTTGCAATTGCCTTATCACTTTGTCACCAGTGCTTTCCACAGGAAAGTGTACTCTATACTTGGAGCTATATAAAAGTATACCTATTAGTTGCATTTGCATTCTAAAATTCTAAAAGTTAGATAAAGTAGGTATTTTCTTCCCTTTCACTTTACTCTAACTTTTCTATCTCTATGTCTTCCTCTAAGGCCACCCCTAGGGTTATCAAAACCACTTATGAAAACCTAAACTATAAATGTTTGGGAGGGTTTGCTTAGAGAGAAGCCTGGTCACCAAGTAGAGGAGGTAGAGGGGGATTCTGACCAGGTAGAATCAGGAGAGGGTCCTGGTAATGAAGGTGAGGGTCCTTCTCAAGATCTTCCCCTGGTAAACCATCTTGTTTAGCTGGCAGTGGGAAAGGGTCATACACAAGTAGAGCTCCCTTCACACCTAAAGGCCATGTTCCTAGGGTTACACAAGCCAGGGAAAGATCTGCCTCTGCTCATTCCCATGTCAGTTCAGTCTCAGAAGTGTCCCACACATCCAACCCTGAGGACAACTCCCTAGATAGGGAACTCTGAAAGCTTGGAGGAGGCCAGACTGAGGCAGCAATAGCAACAGTTGGCCTTAGATAGGGAAGCGCTAGCTGTGGAAAGGGAAATACAGGGATTTGGGTTAGTCCTCCATGGTGTCAGCAGCAATAGCAGGTTCAGGAACTATGGGGTTAGGGGGAACAGATTTGCACAAGATTGTTCCCACTCACAAGTAGGGGGATGACATCTACAAGTGGTTTGCTGCACTTCAGAGGGCCTGTGAAGTTCAGAAAAATCATCTGGAGGTGGGCCCAAATCCTCTTCAAACCAACAGAAAAACCCATGGCGTTAACTGTGTAAAATCAAAGGCCATTTGGTAAGTGATCCAAGTCCTCCCACCACCACAACCCCCACTGCTTCTAATAGTGCCCCTAGTAATAGCAGTGGTGGTCGGAAAAACTCCACTAATATCCAATCCAAGGGTATACCTAGGCTAACTTTTGGTAATGTAGTGGGGGTTGATCTAGTTAGGAGACCACTGAGACTGTTTTAGTCTCACATGGTGGCATTGACTTTGCCACCCTGGTTGCTTGTCCCCTTAATATGGATAAGTACAAGTAACTACCCCTAATAAATGGAAAAACTGGTAGCCCCTGAGCAACACCTACTTGGTCATCAGTACCAAGTGACTAGTTCCCATAACAACACTGTTAGCACCCCATGGCTGTTGTGAATCTCAACCGGGGGGGGTTGGGGGGGGGGGTTTACTGGTCCATAGAAAGGTGTGGTATCCACTGACCTATCTGTAGAATGTGTACTGGGCAATAATTTGGAGACCTCAGCCTTGGCTGAAGTAGAATTGGAGGCTCATGCAGCAATGTTGGGCATTCCTGGGCACATCTTTGCTCTCACCAGGGCTCAGGCCAAGATACAAAGAGGACAGGGAAACTTATATCCTGGAACAATGGACCAAGTACTCCGAAAAACTAGGTGTAGGAAGGGCAAACCCTTGTTTGCTATCCCTCCCTCTCCAGAAGATTCCCCTTTTGATGAGGAGGAGTCAACTCCTAGTGCAGAACCTACACCAGAGGAGTTTCAGGCTGACACAGCTGAACTCTTGGGTGCCCGGGGGCCTCCCAGGGAGGAACTGAGTGTGGCACAGCAGACATGTCCCACAGTCGAGGGTTTAAGACAGCAAGCTGTCAAACAGGAAGCAGGGGATGTCAGAGAGTCTCATAGAGTTTACTGGGAGAACAATCTCCTTTATACTGAGGCAAGGGACCCAAAACCTGGTGCAACCAGGAGACTGGTTATTCCCTTGCAGTATAGGGAATTTCTCCTAACACTGGCACATGACATTCCCCTTGCTGGACATCTGGGGCAATTCAAGACTTGGGACAGATTGGTCCCTCACTTTCACTGGCCTCACATGTCAGAAGACTGGTGGCACTCCAAAAGCCCTGTTGATCCCACTGCCTGTGGTTGGGGTGTCCTTTGAAAGGGTAGGAGTTGACATTGTTGGCCCCCTTGACCATCCAACTGCTTCCGGAAACAGATTCATCTTGGTGGTAGTTAATCATGCCACAAGATATCCAGACACCATCCCCTTAAGGACCACTACAGCTCCTGCAGTGGCAAAAGCCCTACTGGGAATATTTTCTGGGATGGGCTTCGCTAAAGATGTAGTATCAGACAGGGGTAGCCACTTTATGTCTGCATACTTAAAATCAATGAGGAAGGAATGTGGCTCAACCTATAAATTCACCACACCCTATCATCCACAAACAAACAGACTGGTTGAGAGATTTAACAAAACTCTCAAAGGCATGATCATGGGACTCTCTGAAAAACTCAGAAGGAGATGGGATGTCATAATGCCATGCCTCCTTTTTGCCTACAGGGAGGTACCCCAGAAGGGAGTGTGCCATTGCCCCTTTGAACTCCTTTATGGTCACCCTGTTAGGGGTCCACTTGCACTTGTTAAAGAGGAGTGGGAAAAACCCTTGAAGCCCACTAAATAAGACATTGTGAATTATGTGCTTGGCTTAAGATCAAGAATGGCTGAGTACATGAAAAAGGCCACTAAAAACATTCAGGCAAGCCAAAAGCTAGAGAAGCAATGGCATTACCAGAAGGCTGTTCTGACCGAGTACTATCCAGGACAGAAGATGTGGGTTTTGGAGCAGGTGGCTCCAAGAGCACTCAAGGGCAAATGGAGTGAACCACATCTTATAGTGGAGAAGAAGAGTGAGGTCACCTACCTCGTGGACCTATGCACTCCCAGAAGTCCTCTAAGAGTACTTCATGTGAATCACCTGAAACCCTACTATGATAGGGCAGACTTGATGCTACTCATGGCCAATGACAAGGGGCAGGAGGAAGAAAGTGACCCTCTCCCTGACCTCTTCCCCAACACTGCAGCTGATGGCTCAGTGGAGGAAGTTATTCTTGCAGACTGCCTTAAAGCAGACCAAAAGGAGGACTGCAGGAACTTCCTAGGCCAATTCCCTGAACTATTTTCACTTACACCTGGTCAGACCACTTGGTGTGAGCATACCATTGACACTGGAGACACTTTACCTATCAAAAGTAAGATTTATAGGCAGCCTGACCATGTAAGAGACTGTATTAAATCTGAGGTTCAGAAGATGTTGGACCTAGGTGTGATTGAGCAATCACATAGCCCATGGGCCAGCCCAGTGGTGCTAGTGCCAAAGCCTCATTCTCAGAACGGGAAAAAGGAGATGAGGTTTTGTGTGGATTATAGAGGGCTCCGCACAGTGACCAAGACTGATGCTCACCCTATACCCAGGTCTGATGAGCTGATAGATACACTGGCATCTGCCAAGTATCTGAGCACTTTTGACTTGACTGCAGGGTATTAGCAGATCAAGCTATCAGAAGATGCTAAACCTAAAACTGCATTCTCAACCATTGAAGGGAATTACCAATTTACACTTATGCCCTTTGGCCTGAAGAATGCACCTGCCACTTTCCAAAGGCTGGTGAATACAGTCCTCCAAGGTCTGGAAGCTTTCAGTGTAGTATATCTAGATGATATTGCTGTATTTAGCTCTACCTGGGACGACCACCTGTCCACCTGTGGAAAGATTCTAAGGCCCTGCAAAAGGCAGGCCTCACTATCAAGGCTTCAAAGTGCCAGATAGGGCAGGGAAAGGTGGTTTATCTGGGACACCTAGTTGGTGGGGAACAGATTGAACCCCTACACGGGAAGATCCAGACTACTTTAGACTGGTCTCCCCCGACTACTCAGACCCAGGTTTGAGCCTTTCTTTGTCTCACTGGGTATTACAGGAGGTTCATTAAGAACTATGGCTCCATTGTTGCCCTTCTTAATTACCTCACTTCAAAGAAAATGCCCAAGAGGGTATTATGGACAGCCAGCTGTCAAAAAGCTTTTGAGGAGCTTAAGCAGGCTATGTGTATTGCACCTGTCCTGAAAAGCCCAAACTATTCTAAGAGGTTTATTGTCCAGGCAGATGCTTCTGAGGTAGGGGTTGGGGAACTGTTCTCACAACTTAATTCAGAGAGCCAGGCTCAACCTGTTGCTTTTATTAGTAGAAGGTTGAGTCCTAGGAAAAAGCGTTGGTCAGCCAAAGAGAGGGAAGCCTTTGCTGTGGTCTGGGCCCTGAAAAAGCTAAGACTCACTTCATAGTTCAAACAGACCACAAACCGCTCTTATGGTTAAAACAAATTAAAGGAGAAAACCCTAAATTGTTGAGGCGGTCCATTTCCCTACAGGGTATGGTCTTTACAGTGGAACATAGACCTGAGAGTAACCACTCCAAAGCAGATGGACTCTCCAGATATTTCCTCTTAGACAATGAAGACTCATCTGGGCAAGGTTAGCTTTATTGTCCCTCATTTTGGGGCGGGGATGTGTAGGAAAGTACCCTCTTTTTTGCATGTTACCTCCAATTTCTGCCTGATGTCAACGTGTTTTTGACTGTGTCACTGGGATCCTGCTAGTCAGGACCCTAGTGCTTATGGTTTATGGCCTGCTTGTCAGTGTGTTTCACTGTTTACTAAATTGTAAACGGAGTCCTGCTAATCAGAACTCCATTGCTCATGCTCTCTCTGTTCCTAAATGTGTCACTACATACCAGTAACTCAGTATTTGACTCCAAATTGCCATACTGGTCCCCCCTTATAAGTCCCTAGTATATGGTACATAGGTACCTTGGGCATTTGGGTTCCAGGGAATCCTTATGGGCTGCAGCATTTCTTTTGCCACCGATAAGGGGATAATACAAACACTTCTTCAGGACTGCCATTGCAGCCTGTGTGAAATACTGCATGCACTATTTCACAGCCATTTTCACTGCAGCAGGCCACTTATAAGTCACCTATATATCAGGTCTTCCAACACTGAAGGCTGGGTGCAAAGTACCTGTGTGTGAGGGCACCCCTGCACTACCAGAGGTACCCCCATGTTACTCAGGCCCATTTTCCCAGACTTCATGAGCGCGGGACACCATTTTGAGTGTTCACTGGACATGGGCAATTCCTATGCACAGCTTCACAATGGTAACTCCGAATATGGCCAAGTGAGGTGTCTAACAACTGGGAATTGTACCCCAATACTGATCCCAGTACTGACTGCACAATCCCATGTACTCTGGGGGCTCCACAGTGGATCCCCAGTACTGCCATACCAGCCTTCTGAGGTTTCCACTGCAGCCCTAACTGCTGCCACCTCACAGACAGGCTTGTGCCCTCCTGGGGCTTGAGCAGCTCAATCCCAGGAAGGCAGAACAATGCATTTTCTTTGGGAGAGGGGTGTTACACCCTCTCCCTTTAGAAATAGGTGTTACAGGCATGGGACTGGTAACCTCTTAGAGCCTCTGGAAATGCATTGAAGGGCACAGTTGGTGCCCTCCTTGCATAATCCAGTCTACACCGGTTCAGGGACCCCAGTCCCTGCTCTGGAGTGAAATTGGACAAAGGAAAATTGAGTGACCACTCCCCTGTCCATCACCACCCCAGGAGTGGTGCCCAGAGCTCCTCCAGAGTGTCCCTGGGCTTTGCAACCTTGAATTCCAAGTTGGTGGGGCACTCTGGGAGCATTGAGTGGCAAGTGCCAGCAAGTGACATCAGAGACCCCTCCTGATAGGTGCTTACCTAGTTAGGTGACCAATCCCCCTCTCAGGGCTATTTAGGGTCTCTCCTCTGGGTGTTTCTTCAGATTTGGATTGCAAGACTCCAGCAGGAATCCTCTGCATCCCTTAGTTCATCTTCTAACGACAAACCAATCGCTGACTGCTCCAGGAACTCTACAAAACTGCAACAAAGTAGCAAAGACAACTTCTGCAACATTGTATCTTCAGCTCCTGCCAGCAACAGTATGCAGGTCGTGCATACTCCGAGGACTGCCTGTCTTCAGCCAGCACCAGAAGAACCAAAGGAATCTCCCGTGGAGTGACGGAGTCACTTCCCTACTTCAGCAGGCACCTCTCTGCAGCGATGACTGGTGGGTTTGACTCCCTTTCTAGACGACAGACATGGATCCAGCAACACAGGTGGTGGACTAAAGTGACTCCAGCAGTCCCAACGTCCAGCTATCTAACTTTGGTGGAGGTAAGGGCTTGGCTCCCCACACAAGACAGTACCCCCTTGCACCACGTGACTTGCATTTGTCAAAGCTTTTGTGTGACCTTCCAAGAAGTTCTTCATACACAGGACAGCTTAGGACCCCAGCACTCTGTCCTGCGACGCACAGCTTCCTGAGTGGTTCTCCGGAGGCGTGGGAGTCCTTTGTGTTGTCCTGCAAGGGACTCCAATTGCACCTTCTTTATCCCTGTGCTGTGGAACTCCTGTGCACGCTGCCTGGTCTTCTGAGGGCTCTCTGAGTTACTGAGAGTCCCCTCTGCCTCCTCCTCCTGGGTAGAGGCCACCAGGTCCCTCCTGGTCCTGGGAAGCTCTATTTTCTGCTACCTGCGAGGTTTGCGTGTGCCAAGGCTTGTTGGTGGAATCCAGCGATGCAATCCAGACTGCATTCATCCATCTGGCGTGGGACAACTTCTGCAGCAACCAGGAACCTGCATCTGTCTTCTTTGGTGCAATACTGACTTTGTCTTCTCATCGGGGGTCCCACTTTTGCACCTTCATCCGGGTTAGCAGGGGCTCCTGTTCTCCCTGGACTCTTCAGTGCTTCTCAGACTTGGTCCCCTTCTTCCACAGGTCTTTAGGTCCAGGAATCTATCATTGGTGTCTTGCAGTTTCTTCTGGTTCTTGCATTATCTTCTATTATGACTTCTAGTGTGTCTTAGGAAACCTGCTGTGTTTTACTCCTGCTTTCCTGGGCTCTGGGGTGGGGTACGTTACTTACATTTGGTGTTTTCTTACACTCCCAGCGCCTCTCTACATACTTCACTTGCCTAGGTGGGAAACCGACTTTAGCATTCCATTATTTTAGTATATGGTTTGTGTTTCTTCTAGGCCCATTACAACCTATTGTGTTTTTCACTATTTGCACTGTTTTCCTACTATGCACTTACCAATGTCTGGTTACTAGAGTTATTGTGTAATTTACTTACCTCCTAAGAGAGTATAGTCTCCAAAGTGTTTTTAGCATTGTGTGACTCAAATAAAGTACCTTTATTTTTGTAACACTGAGTAAGTTTGTAAGTACTGTATGACTACAGTAGTATTGCAAGAGCTTTGCATGTCTCCTAGTTCAGCCTTGGTTGCTCTGCCTATAGCTACCTCTAGACAGCCTGGCTTCTAGACACTGACTACATTTAACTAATAAGAGATACCTGGACCTGGTATAAGGTGTAAGTACCTTTGTTACCCACCACAAACCAGGCCAGCCTCCCACAGTCTGAAAAAGACAGACTAGACTAGTGCTCCAATACAAACAAATTGGACAGCTCCTAATAATCTGTTCCTTTACTGCCCTTCACCCAACCATCTAGTGCTCTGCAGAAAGAATCCACACACTCAAGCCAGGTTTGAGAATTAAGGGGGTCATTACAACCCTGGCGGTCTTTGACCGCCAGGGCGGTTTTGTCAGAAGCACCGCCAACAGGCTGGCGGTGCTTCCTTGGGGTCGTGCTGCCGGGACCGGCGGTTTCCCGCCACTTATGTCCCGGCGGTTTAAATCCCCCAGGGCAGCGCTGCTTGCAGGGCTGCCCAGGGGATTACGAGTCCCCCTCCCGCCAGCCTTTTCATGGCGGTTTGAACCGCCATGAAAAGGCAGGTGGAAAGGGGAGTCGTGGGGCTCCTGGGGTCCCCTGCACTGCTCATGCCACTGGGCAGTGCAGGGGCCCCCTGCCACGGCCTCATGGAGCTTTTCACTGGCTGCATAGCAGATGGTGAAAAGCGCGACGGGAGCAACTGCACCCGTCGCATAGCCGCAACACTGCCGGCTCCATTTGGATCCGGCTCCTGTGTTGCAACCGAGATCCCCGTGCCGGCCCAGCGGGATCTCAAAATAGACCACGCAGGAGTGCGGCTGCATTGGCGGGCGCCCGGCGGTTAAACCTTGGCAGGCGGCCTCTGCCACCCGCCAAGGCTGTAATGAGGGCCTAAGTTTCTTACTCTCCATGAACATTACTCTATACATCTCCGCTGTCTGGCCATACTAAGTGATGAGGGCATCCTTCATACTGGTGTAAGTGAGCTCACTAGCTGCCCCTAGTACCAACAAGCTATCCCTCCCTTCTGATGTGAAGTAGCTCCACAGGCCCACCCCCAATCTCTCTCATGGGTCCCGTGCATGTGGAGTGCTGCCTCATAGTCCTGAAAGCAACTGTAGATGTCATCCTCTTTAGTGTACTCCTTCCCTAGATTCTTGGGAAGGTGCACCCTTCCCTCTGACTGCACTGATGAAACACTGCCACCATCTGTGCTGTACCTGCCCTTTAGATCCAGCTCCTTCAAGCTCATCTCATGAGCTAACAACATTTTATTTTATTCCATGGCCATTTTCGTTGCTGCCATCTTCAGCCTTAACTTTTCAAGCTCCAAATGGTGCTTCCTCTCTGTCTGGCTGTTCCTCTGGGATCAGTCCCTTGGAACAAACACTGTTGCCTACCCTGGAGAGAGTGTTTCCCCCAGGTAGATCCTGATGCCCACCAGCCTCCTGTGCTGCCAGCCAGGCCCTGAGCACATTTTGCAGCTCCTCATTTCTATTGAGGCCTTTAACAGGATAATTTAACTTCTTGCAGAACGTTTTGAACTGAGGCACTATGTAGGTTTCCAACCTCTCCTGCTCTAACACTACTTCTGCAGCTCCAACTGATGGCTCACCAGACTGAGACATGACTGTGGATAACTCACAAGTTGAAAACTTCAGGAAGGCAAAGACTAAAAATCCAAGATGAAAACAAAACAGTGTGTGGTTGCATAATGGTTTGCACTATGAGGGTAGTGTATAGCATTCACTGTATGTCAAGTACAAATACAAGTCCTTTCCTCACCGCTGATCACCAATGTTATACTTGGTGTCTCTAGTTGGCAGTTGGTTTACACCCTGTCCAAGTAGGGACCCTCACTCTAGTCATGGTAGGAGAGTCACACACCTAAGATAACCCCTGCTGATCCCCTTGCTGGCTTGGCTCAAGCACGTAGGCTGATCTCGGAGGCAATGTGTAAAGTATTTGTACCCCCACACACTAGCACAGTGAAAACACCACAAAATTACTCCACACCACTTTAAAAAAATAGGCAATATTTATTTGAATAAAACAATTACAAAAAGACAAAAATCCAACATACACAAGTAAAGATATCACTTTTTAAGTTTAAAAGTGTCTTAATCCATAGAAACCAATGGATGTGTTGTATTAGCACAAAGCACCTGGTATGCGACAAAAATAAAGCCGTAGGAGTTGTGATGCATCAGAAAAGCAAGCAATGTGTCGATTCCTCAGTCACACATAAAACGGTGCATTGATTATGTCCTCGCCGGGTAGGCGATGCGTTGATTTGTTTTCCCCACAAGAGAACGATGTGTCAATTTTGGGACATGCAGCCTCGGTTCTTTGCGATGATGTTGTAGATTTGACGCCCATGGACAATGTGTGCAAAATCCAGATGCAAGGCAATGATGGATCCGCGATAATGCAGGCGAGGTGTTGATTTTGTAGGAGCTGCATTGATTTTTTTAGCCGTGGTGCAGGCGCTGCATCGATTTTTCTAGCTAAACGGCTCGGTGCATTGATTTTTCTTCAGGTTTACCAGCTTCCACTTCCAGGGGCCCAAGGTCTGGATATGGCACAACTTGGCATGTCAGGACTATCAGCAAAAGTGTCCAGGCACTGGCGTATGAAGTCTTTGATGTCCCTGAGACTTCACAATAGGAGGCAAGCTCAGTTCAAGTCCTTGGAGAGCCTTGGAAAGCAGAATGTACAAAGCAAAGTTCAGTCCTTTCCCTCCCAGGGCAGATGTAGCATCAGCAGGCCAGCACAGCAAAGCAACAGGCAGAGTTGCAGGCCCTTCTCAAGCATCCAGCTCTTCTGCCTGAGAGAATGTCCTCTGTCCAGATGTTTTCTGAAGTTGTAGGGTCAGCAGTCGAACACTTATACTTATTTCTGTCTTTGAAGTAGGCAAACTTCAAAGGAAAGTCTCTGTAGTCCTCAAGAACCCACCTCTCCCTGTCCTGGTCCCAGTAATACTCTAGGAGGTTGGGAGCTGCTACATGTGAGGGCTAGCACAGTCCTATTCAAATGCAAATGTCAGCTTTTCCCTCCACTCCAGCCCAGGAAGACCCATCAGGATTTGCAGGACAAACCTCAGCCCCCTTTGTGTGACTGTCTTGAGGGAATTCACAAAGAGCCCAACTCTCCATATAACCCAGATGTGTATTCAGAAGCCAGACAGAGGCACAGAATGATTAAGCAAGAACATGCCCACTTTCTAAAAGGAGCATTTTCAAAATTACAATCTAAAAACCAACTTTACCAAAAGATGTATTTTTAATTTGTAAGTTCAGAGACTCTAAACTCCAGATCTCCAACTTCTCCCAATGGGAAACTGCACTTAAAAGATATTTCAAGGCAATCCCTTTGTTATCCTATGGGAGAGATAGGCCGTGAAATAATGAAAAGTGAATTTAGCAATATTTCACTATCAGGAAATGTACAATACACCAGTACATGCCCTACTTTTTAAATACACTGCACCTGCCCATGGGGTTGCCTTGGGCCTGCCTTAGAGGTGACCTACATGTAGTGAAAGGGAAGATTTGGGCCTGGAAAGTGGGTACCTTTGCCAGGTCAAAATGGCAGTACAGAACAGCATACACAGACACTGCGGTGGCATGTCTGAGACATTTTTACAGGGCCACTCATGTAGGTGGAACAATCAGTGCTGCAGGCCCACTAGTAGCATTTGATTTACAGCTCCTAGGCACACACAGTGCACTATACTAGGGATTTACTAGTGAATCAAAAGTATCAGTCATGGAGAAACCAATCACCAATACAATTTAGACAGAAAGCACTTGCACTTTATCACTGGTAAGCAGTGGTAAGGTTCCCAGAGTCTTAAAGCCAGCAAAAACAGAATTCAGCACAGGAACAAAAAAAGATCCGAAACAAGAAGTATAGGGGAAACCACACCAAGAGCTGACACGTACAACAGGTGTACCCCCCAAGCTGAAAGTGGGGAGAATTACCCAACCCCTTGGGAGTTCTGTTTACTAAGGTGGAAGAACCTGGATAGACCATCTGCATTGGCGTGTTATGTACCAGGGCAAGGTTCCAAAATAAAGTCCATTCACTGTAAGGAGATGGACCACCTCAATCATATGGGATTCTCACCCTGTAGGAGGCTGGCCTGGTGTTTTGTGGGTAACTAACAAAACCTTATACCAGGTATCCTTTATTAGTGTAGTGTAGTCAGTGTCTAGAAGCCAGGCTCTCTAGAGGTAGCTGTGGATGAGCCGCCAAGGCTTATATAGGAGACATGCAATGCTTATGCAGTGCGCCTGTAGTCACACTCTGTACTTAAACACATGAAAGAAAACACTAGGGCCCATATTTATACTTTTTGGCGCAAACCTGTGCTAACGCAGGTTTGCGCCAAAAGGTATAGCGCTGGTTAGCGACATTCCTAGACGCCCGCCGGGCACCATATTCATGGAATGGCGCTAGCCGGTGCTAAGGCCCTGTTAGCGTCCTTGGAAAGGACGCTAACAGGACGGGGAGGCGTAGCAGGAACTGAAGGTTGTGCGCCAAATTATGGCGCTACACTGTTTAGAGACAAAAAAATTGCATCTAGGCAGTGTGGCGCCATTTTCTGGCACACAAGCCCCATGGACATGGCTCCTGTCTTGTAGAGTCCACACAGCTCAGCAGGAGAAGGGATCCACGCAGCCAGTCATCATTCCAGTCAGTGCCTGCAGATGCAGGGGAGTGACTCCTTCACCCCGAGGGAGATTCCTTCTTCTTTCTGGAGCAGGCAGAAGGCGGGCTGTCCTCAGAGGATGTACAACTGGGGAAATGTTGCAGGTACTCGAAGGAGCTGTGGATACAATGTTGCAGGCAGAGTCTTGCTTCTTTGTTGCAGCTTGTAGGATCTTGGAGTGTCCAGATGCAGTTTCTTCGGTCAGAAGTCAAAGTGCAGGTTCCAGAGGAATCCTGCTTGAGTCTTGTGAACCAAATCTGAGGAACCAACCAAGACAGAGAACCTAAATAGCCCTGAAAGGGGAATAGGTCACCTAGCTGGGAGACCACCTATCGGGATGGGGCTCTGACATCACCTGCTGGCACTGGTCACTCAGATGCTCCCAGAGTTCCCTGTCAACCTGGAACCCAAGATGGCAAAACCAGGGACCCTCTGGAGGAGCACTGAGCACCACCCCTGGGGTGGTGATGGACAGGGGAGAGGACACTCCCTTTTCCTTTGTCCATTTTCGCACCAGCGCAGGGACTGGAGGTCTCTGAAACGGTGTAAACTGGTTTATGCAAGGAGGGCACCATCTGTGCCCTTCAAAGCATTACCAGTGACATGGGGAGGCTACCCCTCTTAAGCCTGTAACAACTATTTCCAAAGGGAGAGGGTGTGACACAGCTCTCCCAAAAGAAATCCTTTGTTCTGCCTTCCTGGACTTTAGCTTCTCAAGCAACAGGAGGGCAGAAACCTGTCTGAGGGGGCAGCAGCTTGGGCTGCCTAGAAATCCTCAGAAGGCTGGAATGGCCTCTTTGGAGCTCCCAGAGTGCATGGAATCACACAACCAATGCTTGCAAAAGCATTGGGCTATTATTCCAACATGTTTGATACCAAACATGCCTATGTTCGGAGTTACCGTCATATAAGCTGGACATAGGTACTGATCTATGTCCAGTACACGCGTAAAATGGCATCCCTGCACTCATGAATTCTGGGAAAATGGACCTGGAGTTTGTGGGGGCACCTCTGCTAGTGCACGGGTGCCCTCACCCACAGGTACTTTGCACCTTGCCTTATAGGGAATAGAAGACCTGCCAGAGGGGTGACTTATAAGTGACCTGGTTCAGTGAAGTGTGGCGGTGAAAGGGTGCTTGCACCTTTTCACCCAGGCTGCAATGGTAGTCCTGCAGAATACTTTGCTTGGGCTCCCTATGGGTGGCAAAATATGTGCTGCAGCCCATAGGGATCCTCTGGAACCCCAAACCCCTGGGTACCTAGGTACCATATTCTAGGGACTTGCAGTGGGCCACCAGTGTGCCAACTGTGGGATGAAATACAGAGTTTTGGGAGAGAGAGCATAATCAATGGGTCCTGGTTAGCAGTATCCCATTGAACACAGTCAAACACATTGACATCAGGCAGAAAAAGGAGGTAACCATACCAAGAAAGAGGGTACTTTCCTACACAACCACCCAAACAAAGGACAAGAACCCTAACCTTGCCCAGATGAGTCTTCTTTGTCTAAGTTTAAACATCTGGAGAGTCCATCTGCACTTGAGTGGGTACTGCCAGGTCTATGTTCCACTGTAAAATCCATCCCCTGTAGGGAAATGAACCACCTCAACAATTTGGGGTTTTCTCCTTTCACCTGTTTAAGCCATAAGATAGTTTTTTGGTCTGTCTGAACATTGAAGTGAGAACCAAAGAGGTATGGTCTCAACTTCTTGAAGGCCCAGTCCACAGCAAAGGCCTCCCTCTCTATAGCTGACCAACATTTTTCTCTGGAGGTCAACCTTCTGCTAATGAAAGCTACTGGGTGATCCTCGCCCTCGGTATTAAGTTGAGAGAGAACTGCCCCAACTCTGAAGCATCAGTTTGTAATTGTAGGAGGCTGGACTGGTTTGTAGTGGGTACCTAAGGTTCTTACACCTTATACCAGGTCCAGTTATCTCTTATTAGTGAAAGGTAGGCAGTGTTCTAGCAGCTTAGGCTGTCTAGAGGTAGCTGTAGCAGAGCAGCTTAGGCTGTACTAGAAGATATGCAAAGCTCCTGCAATACCACTATAGTTACACAGTACTTATACACAATAAAAGACAATACTCAGTGTTACAAAAAATAAAGGTACTTTATTTTAGTGACACAAGGCCAAAAATATCTTAGAGACAATACTCCTTCTGGAGGTAAGTATTATACGCAATATATACACTGTTAACCACAATCAAGTAAGTAAACAGTCATAGAATAGTGCAAACAGTAGAAAAGACAATAGATTGTAATGGGACTAGGGGCAACACAAACCACATACTAAAAGTGGAATGCAAATAACAAATTACCCCCTAGACAAGTGTAGTGTGTAGAGGGGTGCTGGGAGTGTAGGAAAAGACCAAAGGTAAGTAAAGTACTCCACCCCAGAGCCCAGGAAAGCAGGAATAAAGTACAAAAGTACAGCTGTAGTAGGATGGCATGGTTTGTAGGTAGTGGATACCTTGGGTACTTACACCAGGTCCAGTTATCCCTTATTAGTGAAATGTAGTAGTGTTCTAGCAGCTTGGGCTGATAGAGGTAGCCGAGGCAAAGCAGCTTAGGCTGAAGTAGGAGACATGCAAAGCCCCTGCAATACCACTTATAGCTACACAGTACTTATACACAAGTAAAGACAATACTCAGTGTTACCAAAAATAAAGGTAGTTTATTTGGGTGACACATGTCCAAAAATATCTTAGAGGCAATACTCCTTCTGGAGGTAACTATTATACACAATACATACACTAGACATCAAAATAAGGTAAGTAATTAGGCATAGGGTAGTGCAAACATTAGGAAATGCTATAGAATGCAATGGGAGAAAATAGGTCTAGGGGCAACACAAACCATATACTAAGAAAAAGGAATGCGAATCACAAATTCACCCCTAGACAAGTGTAGTGTGTAGAGAATCGATGGGAGAGTAAGAATACCACAAAGGTGAGAAATTACCCAACCCCAGAGCCTAGGAAAGTAGGAGTAAAGTACTGCAAGTGTCAATAGGACACACTACAAGTCGTGATTAGAGTTACTGCAAGAACCAAGAAGATTGTAAACAAAAAATGGTAGATTTCTCCTCCAGGCCTTCCTGCAAAGGAAGGAGACCAAGTCCAGAAGTTGGAAGAAGTTACAGGAAGGACAGGAGCCCCTGCCAACCTAGAAGAGGGTGCAAAAGAAGAGTCCCCTGTTGGACAAAGACTGCAGAAATGCACCCAAGGAAGATGTCAGCGGGTTCCTGCATGATGTAATGGATGTCCCACCAAGAATGTTGGATGCAGGCGAGTTTTGGCGCTGGATTCGTCAAACAAGCCTTGGTTCCGTTTAAGTCGCGTTTAGTGTCAAAATGACACTGTCTGGACCCAGGAGGGAACTGGGGGCCTAAACTCTATGTGAGGAGGAAGAGGGGGCTCCCAGCACTTCAGAGAGCCCTCAGTCGACCAGACAGCACCCACGGGAGTGCCGGGACACATGGACAAAGGAGGTGCAAAATGTAGCTGATGCAGCACTACAAAGGAAGGTCCCACACCGCCAGAGGTTAACTCAGCGAGTTGAGCATCGCAGGATAGAGTGCTGGGGACCTGGGCCAGGCTGTACATGAAGGAATTTTGCAAATACTGCATAGAGGCCTCAGGAGGTGAAGAAGATGTGGTGCACAGGGGTACTGTCCTACTCGGGGAAGTCAAGCTCTTACCTCCTCCAAATTGGTACAGCAGGAACTCAGGACAGTCTGTGTCAAAGGGGTCCACCACCTGTGTTCCAAGGAGCATGCCTGTCACCAGGAGAGGAGTACAGTAGAACTGGTCGTTGACTTAGAAGCGGCATGCAAGAGCAAGGAAGTGACTTCGTCACTCCACAGGAGATTTCTTCGGTCCTTCTGGTGCAGGGTGAAGACAGAGTGTCCCCAGAGTGTACACACCATAGAAACTGTTGCAGTTGCTGGATGGAGCTGAAGTTGAAGAGGAAAAGTAGCCCTTCTGGATACTTTGTTGCTGTTACAGTGGTTCCTGGAGCAGTCCGTGGTCAGAGGATGAAGTAGTAGTTGCAGAGGATTCTTGCTGAAAACTTGCAATTAGAATCTGAAGAGAAACCCACATGAGAGAACCTAAAGAGGCCTGAAAGGGGTAGTGGCTACCTTATCAGGTATGGACTTATCAGGAGGGGTCTCTGACGGCACTTGCTAGCACTGGCCACTCAGAGGCCTCCAGAGTGTCCCCACACCTTAGAAAACAAGATGGCTGAAGTCTGGGATACACTGAAGGAGCTCTGGGTACCACCACTGGGGTGCTGATGGACAGGGGAATGGTCACACACCTTTCCTTTGTCCAGTTTCGTGCCAGAGCAGGGACTGGGGGTCCCTGAACTGGTGTAGACTGGCTTATGCAAGAAGGGCACCATCTGTGCCCTTCAAAACATTTCCAGAGGCTGGGGGAGGCTACCCCTCCCCAGCCTGTTACACCTATTTCCAAAGGGAGAGGGTGTAGTAACACCCTCCTCCCAAAGGAAATGCTTTGTACTGCCTTTCTCGGACTGAGCTGCTCAGACCCCAGGGGGCAGAACCTAGTCTGTGAGGGGGCAGCAGCTGTAGCTGCAGTGCAAGACTCATAGAGCTGGTTTGGCACTAATGGGGGTCAATGGTGGAGCCCCCAAGATGCATGGAATTGGCTCCCCAATACCAGATTTGGAATGGGGGGACAATTCCATGATCTTAGACACCTTTCATGACCATATTCGGAGTTACCATTGTGAAGCAACATATAGGTATTGACATATATGTAGTGCACGCATGTAATGGTGTCCCCGCACTCAGAAAGTCCTGGGAATTGGCCCTGAACTATGTGGGGGCACCTCTTTTAGTGAACAGGTGCCCTCACACTTAGGGCCAGATGTAGCAAAGTCCCAAATTGCGACTTGCAATTTGGAAGTCCCTGCGACTCGCAAATTGCAAGTCGCAATTTGGGATGCAGAAAGGTGTCTCAGACACCTTCTGCGAGTCACTATGGGGTCGCAAAGACCCACCTCATTAATATTAATGAGGTGGGTCGCAATTTGCGACCCCATAGCGAGTCAGGGCACTCACGGGGATGGAGGCCTGCTGCAGACAGCAGACCTCCATGTCCGTGACTGCTTTTAAATAAAGCAGTTTTTTTTTTCAAAGTGCAACCTGTTTTCCTTAAAGGAAAACGAGCTGCACTTTGAAAAATAAACCGAAACCTTTTGTTTCGGTATTTTTCAGGGCAGGTAGTGGTCCATTGGACCACTGCCTGCTCTGAAAAATAATTGTTTGGTCCAGACACAAAGGGGAAGGGGTCCCATGGGGACCCCTTCCCGTTTGCGATTGGGTTACCATCCACTTCAAGTGCAAATGGAATTGCATACCAGTGCGACTCGCAAATAGGAAGGGAACACCCCTTCCTATTTGCGACTCGGAAATGCATTTTGCGAGTCGGTTCCGACTCGCAAAATGCATTTCTACATACCAAATGGGCTTTAGCGACTCGCAAACGGCGTTTTTCGCCGTTTGCGAGTCGCTAAAGCTTTCCTACATCTGACCCTTAGTAACTTTGGACCTAACCTTCAGTTAATGAAGGTTAAACATAGAGGTGACTTATAAGTTACTTAAGTGCAGTGAAAAAGGCTGTGAAATAGTGTGCGCACTATTTCACGCAGGGTGCAATGGCAGGCCTGTGGAAGGGTTGGTCTGAGCTCCTTATGGGTGGCAAAAGAAATGCTGCCGCCCATAAGGGTGTCCTGCAACCCCAATGCCCTGGGTACCTAGGTACAATATGCTAGAGACTTATAAGGAGGGGGGAGGTCCAGTGTGCCAATTGAAATTGGTAAATGAAGTCACTAGCCTATAGTGCAAAGTTAAAAGCAGAGAGAGCATAAGCACTGGGGTTCTGGTTAGCAGAGCCTCGCTGACACAGTCAAGCACTACTGACAACACTCGCATTAAGCCGCAAACTATGAGCACTGGGGTCCTGGCTAGCATGTTCCCAGTGAGACAGGCAAAACACACTGACATATAGGCCCTCATTTCAACCCTGGCAGTCGGTGATAAAGCGGCTGTAACACTGCCAACAGGCTGGCGGTAAAATAAAACGGAATCATGACCATGGCGGAAACCGCCAACCCAAACAGCCACTGTAACACAGCGACCACCATGGTGGTAGCAACAAACACTTCGGCGGTAACCGCCAACAGCCAGGTGGAAGACGATGTACCGCCCACTGCATTACAACACGCCTATCCGCCACCTTTTCCGGGGCGGTACAAACGCCATCAAAAGCACGGCAAAAACACTACTCTGAAGGGAAACGACTCACCTCTCGACACTCAAGGAAGAACCATGATGCCATGGAGCCTTAGCTGCACATCTTCCCAATGCTGGCGTACCTTCTCATAAACCAGGCACACGAACGCTGGCGAAGACGACCACGGTGAGTACTGCACCTAGCACACAACAGAGGGGGGGAGGAAAAAGACTTTGACACGAACACGCAACACGCTACACCCCCACCACACCCTCAGCCCCAACACCATACACACAAACAGATGCAACTACATTACATATACACCCCGTAACCCTCAGGAATAACACAAGGACAAAAGGAATGGAGCAAAATGAGTGTAATAGTAACGTCTTAGAAAAATACGTACTTAACTCAAAAAACAGTATGTACAATATATACAAAAGGAGGGACAATGCCCACTCCAAAATGTCCGTGGCCCACTGGGGCAAAACACATATGCCATGGCCTCAATACGGACAGAACACTGCAGAGGCATGAGGTCAAAAACACACAGGTACCTCAGTGGGACTTGGAATTGGGAGGCACCTCTGCCCGAAGATGGTACAACGCCACTGGCCTCGAGGGGGCTCCATGCCCACTGCTTGGTCCTAGGGAGTGCAAAGCCACAGTCTCTCAAGTGGATGGTTTGCCCACTGCTTGGTCCAGGGGAGTGCAAGGCCACAGTCTCTCAAGTGGATGGCCTTGTGCACAGTGTGCTTCATCCTGGCAAGGAGGGGCTGAGTGGATGGCTTCTTCCACTGGTTCTGTTGGGGGCCTTGTGCCCAGTGTGCTTTATCCTGGATGGGGCAAGGTCACAGTTTCTCACCTGTGTTCCATACCGACAGGTGTTGCAGGGGCCAGGACGCACTGCAGCCCATGTAGTTACCACTGCACACCGCTCGCCAGTGGTGACGGCTGCTCAGTGGATGCCAGTTGCGCTGCAGGTGGCGGTGCTGGCAGTGGTGGTGGTGGTAGCCTCCAGGCCTTCACCTGCAGCCTCGGACGGCTGGCCACTGGGGCTGCTGCTGGCAGTGGTGCTGCTGGCGGCAGTGCATGTGGTGGTGCTGGACGCCATGCAGGTGGTGGTGCTGGCCGTGGTGCAGGTGGCGGTGCTGGCAGTGGTGGTGGTAGCCTCCAGGCCTTCACCTGCAGCCTCGGATGGCTGCCCACTGGGGCTGCTGCTGTTGGCAGTGGTGCTGCTGGCAGAGGTCATGTGGCGGTGCTGGCCGCGGTGCAGGTGGTGGTGCTGGCATTGGTGGGGGTAGCAACCAGGCCTTCACCTGCAGCCTCAGATGGCTGCCAAGTGGGGCTGCTGCTGCTGGCAGTGGTGCTTCTGGCGGCGGTGGATGTGGCGGTGCTGGCTGCGGTACAGTTGGCGGTGCCGGCCGCGGTGCAGGTGACGGTGCTGGCCGTGGTGGTGGTAGCCTCCAGGCCTTCACCTGCAGCCTCGGACGGCTGCCCACTGTGGCTGCTGTTGCGGGCAGTGGCACTGCTGGCAGCGGTGCATGTGGCACTGCTTGACGCGGTGCAGGTGGCGGTGCTGGCAGTGGTGGTGGTAGCCTCCAGGCCTTCACCTGCAGCCTCGGACGGCTGAAGTGCCATGGCTGGTGTTGTGTGGCCCTTCCGGCCCCTGGCAGATGGTGGTGCCTCCTTGCTTCTGCCAGCAGGTGTCTTTTTCTTGCTGTCTGGTGGTGCCTCCTTTCCCTTGCTGGCCGGTGTCCCCTTCTTGCCCTTGCTAGGTGGCGGACCCTGCTTAGCCTTGGCAGGTGCTGCTGGCACACTGGCTGGGCTGACGGGTGCCTCCTTGGGGCCTCTCACACCTGCAGTAGCTGCAGAAACCACAGTGGCCGTGGACTGGGTGGCTGAGGTGCTGGGCTGGGTTCTGGCCACCCTGGCCCGAAGTGAAGGACAGGGGGAGAGGGGTAGGGAATAGGTCAATGTTCGCAAGGAAAAGCTTCTTAGGGACAATGGGGCGGGAAGAGGGTGAAGGTTTGGGAGTGGAGGAAGAGGGAGTGGTTGTAGGAGGTGTCAGTCTGCTGTGTTTGGGTGCAGGTGCATGGGCTGGATGCTGCTGTGAGGTGGATGGCTGTTGGGTGTCTGTGTGCTTGCATTTGTGTACTTTGGGAGGAGGGGTCACAGACACAGTGGGAGAGGACACAGGGGACGTGTGCATGGATGTGAGGATGGTGACTGCCAGTGAGGGGCGTGTAGTGATAGGCGTGCTGGTGATGGAGGTAGTGGATGAGGATGTAGTGTATGCAGGTGTGAGTGGAGACACTACTGGGAGGGAGGTGGACGAGGAAGAGGAGGGGGACACAGTGGAGACAGTGGATGTTGGTGTGTCTGCATGTGGATGGTGCTTGTGTGAGTGCTTGTGAGATGAAGTGTGGTGCTTGTGTTTGCCTGAGCCACTTCTGTGTGTTGATTTGGGTGATTGCTGGTCTGAAGGTGTGCTTGGGATAGGCTGGGGTTGAGGCGATTGGGACTGGGGAGAGGAAGTTGGAGGGGGAGGCTGGAGACAGGGACAATGGCTGCCGTTAGTGCGTTGGCCAGAGCCTGGAATGCTCTCTGTTGGGCCGCCACGCCAGAGTGAATGCCCTCCAGGTATGCATTTGTTTGTTGCAAATGCCCTGCTACACTGGATGGCTTTCAATATGGTTGACTGCCCAACAGAGAGGGATCTCAGGAGGTCAATAGCCTCCTCACTGAGGGCAGCGGGGCTGACTGGGGCAGGGCCTGAGGTGCCTGGGGCGAAGGAGATGCCCACCCTCCTGGGTGAGCTGGCACAGGAAACTCGCTGAGGGGCTGCTGGGAGGGCGGTGCTGGTACGGGGGTGGCAGCTGTACCTGTAGTTGGGGTGGGCACAGCGGTGTCCGCTGCCGCCAGGGAGCTTCCATCGGAGGAGATATCACTTTAAGAACTGTCCCCTCCTGTCTCCGTCGTGGTGCTTCCCTCGCCCTCCGTCCCACTGGTGCCCTCACCGTCGGTGGATTCGGCCTCCAGACCCATGTGGGATGCAGCTCCCTCCATCGCCGCCACCTCTGCTCCTCCGCCAGATGATGCTAATGCACACAAGGACAGGGTGACAAAACAAAAAGGGGGGGAGACAGAGGATACACTTGGTCAATGCCAGTAACAACACTACCGTTGGTGTACACAACTCACAGGGAACAGCCCTATGCACTAGGCCATGCACTACCAGTTACAATGCTAGTCACCAGCCCATGGGGTACAATGCCTAACACCATAAGCTGCACATCTGAAACCCACAGGACCCTGCTCAGTAGTAGATGCCCACTAACATGATTGGGGTTGGAGTGCATCTGAGCTTGCCCATCATTGAACATACCCTGCCATGTTCGCCCTGGCCTAGGGGCACCCACAGCCCACATCCCCCACCCAAGTAATACCTTAACGTGCGCAAAGTCATGAATCTGAATCTGTACTCACCCCCTTGTGGCTGCTGTGATGCCTTCAAGCACCCATCATACTCCGGATAGGCCACTGCCAGGATGCGGAACATCATGGGGGTCAGGGTACGACGGGCACCCCTTCCTCATTGGGAGGCCAGCCCCAGCTGGGCTTCCAGCATCTTCCCTGCTCAGCGGTGCAGGTCCTCCCACCATTTGTGGCAGTGGGAGCTCCGCCTGTCAAAGACCCCCAGGGTCTGCACCTCCTTGGCGATGGCAAGCCAAATACCCTTTTTCTGATGGGCGCTGACCTGCAGAAAAAATACAGCAGAAAAGGTATTAGTCATACCGTCGGGACAGTTATATTCATGGCCAAATATATATCCCCGCACCCTTACGCACATACATTGACCACCGTACATGCAGCACTCTGCCCTGGA
This sequence comes from Pleurodeles waltl, assembly GCF_031143425.1. Classification (NCBI taxonomy): domain Eukaryota; kingdom Metazoa; phylum Chordata; class Amphibia; order Caudata; family Salamandridae; genus Pleurodeles; species Pleurodeles waltl. Next base: position 276,063,392 of record NC_090443.1, on the reverse strand, counting down.
CCCCTCAAAACCCTCTACACAAGGCTTACGCACACAACAATCCATACATTCATGGCCCACACATCATGCTCACAAGCCTTGGTTTGAGCAAGTACGCGGTTTGCATCAAAAAGGAGGTGCCTGGACCCAGGAGGGACCTGGGGGTCTCAACTCAGCCTGAGGAGACAGAAGGGGCTCTCAGCACTTCAGGGAGCCCTCAGAAGACCAGGCAGCACTCACTGGAGTCCCAGAACATGGGGACAAAGAAGATGGAAAGTGTGGTCATCGCAGAACTACACTGGAAGGTCCAATGCCGCCGGAGAACAACTCATGGAGCTGTGCGTCGCAGGATGGTGTGCTGGAGACCTGGGCTACGCTGTGCACGAAGCATACTTGGAAGAAATGCACAGAAGCCCAAGGAGCTGCAGAAGACGCGGTGCACAGGGGTACTGTCACAGCACGGGGAGGCAAGCTCTTACCTCCACAAAATTTGGACAGCTGGAGTCTTGGACAGTCTGGGTCACTTCGGTCCACCACCTGTGTTCCGGGGAACATGCTCATTGTAAGCAGAGGAGTTACAGAGTACCGGTTTTCGTCGTAGAAGTGTGCCTGCAGAAGCGGGAAAGTGATTCCATCACTCCACAGGAGATTCCTTTGGTTCTTCTGGTGCAGGGTGAAGACAGGCAGTCCTCAGAGCGTACACACATTGTAAACTGTTGCAAAAGCTGGCTGGAGCTGAAGTTGCAGGTCAAACGGAGTTGTCCTGCACACTTTGTTGCAGTTACAGCGGTTCCTGGAGCAGTCTGCAGTTCATCCGATGGTCAGAAGCTGAAGCAGAGGATGCAGAGGAGTGATGGAGGAATCTTGCAAACCGAATCTGAGGAAACATTCATAGGAGAGACCCTAAATAGCCCTGCGAGAGGGATTGGCGCCTACCGACGTATGCACCTATCAGGAGAGATCTCTGACATCACCTGCTGGCACTGGCCACTCAGAGGTTTCCAGAGGGTCCCCACACCTTGGAATCCAAGATGGCTAATGCCAGGGACACGCTGGAGGAACTCTTGGCACCACCCCTGGGGTGGTGATGGACAGAGGAATGTTCAATCCCCTTTCCTTTGTCTAGTTTTGCGCCAGAGCAGGGACTGGGGGTCCCTGAACCGGTGTAGACTGGCTTATGCAAGGAGGGCACCATCTATGCCCTTCAAAGCATTTCCAGAGGCTCTGGGAGGCTACCCCTCCCAACCCTCCTCCAAAAGGAAATGCATTGTTCTGCCTTTCTGGGATTCAGCTGCACAGTCACCAGGAGGGCAGAAACCTGTCTGTGAGGTGGCAGCAGCTGGGGCTTGTAGGTGGCTGGCCTGGTTTGTAGTGGGTACCAGGGGTACTTACACCTTATACCAGGTCCAGTTATCCCTTATTAGTGAAATGTAGTAGTGTTCTAGCAGCTTAGGCTGATAGAGGTAGCCGTAGCAGTGCCCTTCAAAGCATTTCCAGAGGCTGGGGGACGCTACCCCTCCCTAGCCTGTAACACCTATTTCCAAAGGGAGAGGGTGTAACTCCCTGCTCCCAATGGAAATGCTTTGTTCTGCCTTCCTGGGACTGAGCTGCTCAGACCCCAGGAGGGAAGAACCCTGTTTGTGAGATGGCAGCACCTGTAGCTGCAGTGCAAGCCTTAGAGAGCTGGTTTGGCAGTACTGGGGGGTCCATAGTGGAGCCCCTAGGATGCATGGAATTGGCTCCCAAATGCCTGATTTGGAATGGGGGAACAATTCCATGATCTTAGACACCTTGCATGGCCATATTCAGGATTTCCATTGTGAAGCCACATATATGTATTGACCTATATGTAGTGCACGTGTGTAATGGCATACCCGCACTCATAAAGTCCCGGGAAAGGGCCCTGAACTATGAAGGGGCACCTTTGCTAGTGCAAGGGTACCCTCAAACTTAGTAACTTTGCACCTAACCTTCAGCAAGTGAAGGATAGAGCTATAGGTGACTAATAACTTACTTAAGTGCAGTGAAAATGGCTGTGAAATAGTGTGTGCACTATTTCACGTAGGCTGCAATATCAGGCCTGTGGAAGGGTTTGTCTGAGCTCCTTATGGGTGGCAAACAAAATGCTGCAGCCCATAAGGATCTCCTGGAACCCCAATCCCCTAGGAACCTAGGTACCATATACCAGGGACTTACAAGGGGGTCCAGTGTGCCAAATGAAATTGATAAATTAAGTCACTAGCCTATAGTGACAAATTTAAAAGCAGAGAGAGCATAAGCACTGAGGTTCTGATTAGCAGTGGCCATAAACTGTGAGCACTGGGGTCCTGACCAGCAGGATCCCAGTGAGACGGGCAAAAACATACTGACATACAGGTAACAATGGGGGTAACCTGCCAAGAAAGATGATACTTTCCTACACACACACACACCCCCGCAAATGATGGACAATAAGGCTAACCATGCCCAGATGAGTCTTCATTGTCTAAGTGGAAATATCTGGAGAGTCCATCTGTATTGGAGTGGGTACTCCCAGGTCTATGTTCCACTGTAAAGTCCATACCCAGTAGAGAAATGGACCACCTCAACAATTTAGGGTTTTTGTGAGAAAGTAGCCTCTTTCTAGCATGGTTACCTCCACTGTTGGCCTGTTTGTGAGTGTGTCAGTGTCTTTTACCTGTCTCACTGGGAGCCTCCTAGTCCCGACCCCAGTGCTCATAGTTTGTGGTCTAATGTGTATGTTGTCAGTAGTGTTTGACTGTGTCACTGAGGCTCTGCTAATCAGAACCTCAGTGCTTATGCTCTCTCTGCTTTTATATTTGTCACTCTAGGCTAGTGACTTCATTTACCAATTTCAATTGTCACACTGGACCCCGTTATAAGTCTCTGATAAATGATACCTAGGTACCCAGGGCATTGGGATTCCAAGAGATCCATATGGGCTGCAGCATTTCTTTTGCCACCCATAGGGAGCTCAGACAAACCTTTGCACAGGCCTGCCATTGCAGCCTGCGTGAAACAACGCACGTTTTTTCACAGCCAATTTCACTGTACTTAAGTAACTTATAAGTCACCTATATGGCTAACCTTCACTTGCTGAAGATTAGGTGCAAAGTTACTAAGTGTGAGGGCACCCTGGCACAAGTAAAGGTGCTCCCCATATTTCAGGGTCATTTCCCGGGACTTTGTGAGTGCGGGGACGCCATGACACGAGTGCACTACATATAGATCAATACCTATATGTAGCTTCACAATGGTAACTGAGAATATTGCCATGAAACATGTCTAAGATCAAAGAATTGTTTCACTGCACTTAAGTAACTTATTAGTTACCTATAGCTCTATCCTTCACTTGCTGAAGGTTAGGTGCAAAGTTACTAAGTTTGAGGGTACCCTTGCACTAGCAAAGGTGCCCCTTCATAGTTTAGGGCCATTTCCCGGGACTTTATGAGTGCGGGGATGCAATTACACACGTGCACTACATATAGGTCAATACATATATGTGGCTTCACAATGGAAATCCTGAATATGGCCATGCAAGGTGTCTAAGATCATGAATTGTTCCCCCATTCCAAATCTGGTATTGGGGAGCCAATTCCATGCATCCTGGGGGCTCCACTATGGACCCCAGTACTGCCAAACCAGCTCTCTGAGGCTTGCACTACAGCTACAGGTGCTGCCACCTCACAGACAGGGTTCTGCCCTCCTGGGGTCTGAGCAGCTCAGTCCCAGGAAGGCAGAACAAAGCATTTCCTCAGAGAGCAGGGTGTTACAACCTCTCCCTTTGGAAATAGGTGCTACAGGCTGGGGAGGGGAGCCTCCCCCAGCCTCTGGAAATGCTTTGAAGGCCACAGATGGTGCCCACCTTGCATAAGCCAGTCAGCATCGGTTCAGGGACCCCTTGTCCCCTGCTCTAACGCGAAACTGGACAAAGGAATGGGGAGTGACCACTCCCCTGTTAATCACCACCCTAGGGGTGATGCCCAGAGTTCCTCCAGTGTGTCCCAGACTTCATCCATCTCTGAGTGGCCAGTGCCAGCAGGTGACGTCAGAGACCCTCCTGATAGGTCCTTATCTGATAAGGTAGCCAATCCCTCTCTCATGACTATTTAGGGTCTCTCCTGTGGGTTCTCTTCAGATTCTGCTTGCAAGTTTCCTTCAGGAATCCTCTGCATCTACTACTTCATCCTCTGACCTCGGATCAACCGCAGTCTGCTCCAGGGACTGCTGTAACAGCAACAAAATATCCACAAGGGATAACTTTCCTCTGCAACTTCAGCTCCAGCCAGCAACTGCAACAGTTTCCACGGTGTGCACGCTCTGAGGACTCCCTGTCTTCACTGTGCACCAGAAGGACTGAAGAAATCTCCTGTGGGGTGACGGAGTCACTCCCCTGCTCATGCAGGCACCTTCCAAGACGATGATCAGTACTCTTGGACTCCTCTCGCAGCAACGAGCATGCTCCTAAGGACATAGAGGGTGGACCCCATTGACATAGACTGCCCTGAGGTCCTGCTGACGCAATTTGGAGGAGGTAAGTCCTTGCCTTCCCTGAGAACGATGGCAACCCTATGTACTGTGTCTTCTTCTCCTCCTGAGGCCTCTGTGCACTATTTGCAAAATTCTGTTGTGCACAGCCTGGCCCAGGTCCCCAGCATTCCATCCTGTGACGCTCAACTCGCTGAGTTGTTCTCCGGCGGCGTGAGACCTTCCTTTGCTGTGCTGCACCAACTGCATTTTGCACCTCCTTTGTCGCCATGTCCTGGGACTCCTGTAGGTGCTGCCTGGCATCCCGAGGACTCTCTAAAGTGCTGAGAGCCCTGATTTCCTCCTCACACAGAGTTGAGGCCCCCAGGTCCCTCCTGGGTTCAGCCAGTGCCATTTTTATGCAAAACGCAACTTTGCCGTAACCAAGGCTTGTTGGCGACTTCCAACACGAAATCACGCCTGCATCCATCTTCACGTAATGAGACATCTTCTGCATCATGCAGGAACCCTCTGGCGTCTTCCTACAGTGCATTCCTGCAGTCTTCGTCCAACTGGGGACTCTTCTTCTGCACCCTCTTCTGGGTTGGCAGTGGCTCCTGCCCTTCCTGGAACTTCTTTCGACTTCTGGACTTGGTCCCCTCCTTTTGGAGGTCTTCAGGTCCAGGAATCCAGCAGTTGTTTTTTACAGAGTTGGTTGGTTACTGCAATATCCCAATCACGAGGTGTAGTGTGTCATAAGGAAACTTGCAGTATTTTACTCCTGCTTTTCTGGGCTCTGGGGTGGGGTAATTTACTTACCTTTACTGTATTCTTACTCTCCCAGCGATTCTGCACACACTACACTTGTCTAGGAGGAAATCATGATTCGCATTCCACTTTCTTAGTATATGGTTTGTGTTGACCCTAGACTTATTTTCTCCCATTGCATTCCATAGCATTTCCTATTGATTGCACTATCCTATGTCTAATTGCTTACCCTATTTTGGTGTCTAGTGTATATATTGTGTATAATACTTACCCCCAGAAGGAGTATTGCCTCTAAGATATTTTTGTTACTGTGTCACACGAATAAACTACCTTTATTTTTGGTAACACTGAGTATTGTCTTTACTTGTGTATAAGTACTGTGTAACTATAAGTGGTATTGCATGAACTTTGCATGTCTCCTAGTTCAACACAAGGTACCCACTACAATCCAGGCCAGCATCCTACAGTTCTCACCTATCATTTGTTTAATCCATAATAGAGGTTTGTGGTCTGTTTGAACAATGAAGTGAGTCCCAAAAAAGTAGGGTCTCAGCTTCTTCAAGGCCCAGACCACATCAAAGACCTCCCTCTCTATGGCAGACCAACACTTTTCTCTAGGGGTCAACCTCCTGCTAATGAAAGCAACAGGTTGATCCTGGCCCTCTGAGTTAAGTTGTGATAGTACAGCCCCAACCCCTAATTCAGAGGCATCTGTTTGGACAATTACTTTTTTGGAGTAGTTTGGGCTCTTCAAGACAGGTGTCTGCTTTAGCTCCTCAAAAGCTTTCTCACAGCTGGCTCTCCACAATACCTTTGTATGCATTTTCTTACAGGTGAGGTCATTAAGAGGGGCAACAATGGAGCCATGGTTCTTAATGAACCTCCTGTAATACCCAATGAGACCTAACAAGGCTCTTACCTGGGTCTGTGTAGTAGGGGGAGCCCAGTCCATAATGTTCTGAATCTTCCCCTGTAGTGGTTCAATCTGTTCTTTGCCTACCAAGTGGGCTAGATAAACCACTTTTCCCTGCCCTATCTTGCACTTTGAAGCCTTGATAGTGAGGCCTGCCTTTTGCAGGGCCTCCAAAACTTTCCAGAGGTGGACCAGGTGGCCATCCCAGGTGGAGCTAAATACACAATATCATCTAAGTATGCTGCACTGAAAGCTTCCAAACCTTACAGGACAGTATTCACCAGCCTCTGAAAAGTGCCAGGTGCATTTTTCAAACCAAACGGCATAACAGTGAATTGATAATGCCTTCCTATGGTAGAAAATGCAGTTTTTGCTTTAGCATCCTCTGACAATTTGATCTGCCAATACCCTGCAGTCAAATCAAAGGTGCTTAGATACTTGGCAGATACCAGTGTATCTATCAGCTCATCTGCCCTGGGTATAGGGCGAGAATCAGTTTTTGGCTATTGTATTAAGACCCCTATAGTCGACACAAAAACGCATTTCTCTCTTTCCATCTTTGCTATGCGGTTTGGGGACAAGCACCATTGGGCTGGCCCAGGGGCTATCAGAAGCCTCAAGAACTCCTAGATCCAACATTTTCTGAACTTCTGTTTTTATGCAGTCTCTTACATGGTCAGGTTGCCTGTAAATTTTACTTTGGACAGGTAAACTGACTCCAGTGTCAATTGTATGTTCACACCAAGTTGTTGTACCAGGTGTGAGTGAGAAGAGTTCAGAAAACTGACCTAGGACATTTTTACAGTCTTCCTTCTGCTCAGCAATAAGGCAGTCTGCAAGAACCACTCCTTCCACTAAGCCATCAGCTTCAGTGCTGGAGAAGAGGTCAGGGATAGGGTCACTCTCTTCTTCCTGCCCTTCACCTGTGGCCATGAGCAGGGTTAAATCAGACCTGTCATTGTAAGGTTTCAGGCGACTGACATGAAACACTCTAAGGGGCTCCTGGCAGGGCCCAGGTCCACCAGGTAGGTAACCTCACCTTTCTTTTCCACTATGAGATGGGGTCCACTCCATTTGTCCTGGAGTGCTCTTGGGGCCACAGGCTCCAATACCCACACCTTCTGTCCTGCGTGGTTCTCTGTCAGGACAGCCTTCTGGGCATGCCCTTGCTTTTGGAGCTCTTGGCTGGCCTGAAGGTTTTTAGTGGCCATGTTCATGTATTCAACCATTCTACTTCTTAGGCCAAGTACATAGTCCACAATGTCTTGCTTTGGAGGTTTTAAAGGTTGTTCGCAACCCTCAGTAACAAGAGAAAGGGGACCTCTAACAGGGTGACAAAATAGGAGTTCAAAGGGGCTGTAGCCCATTCCTTTTTGGGGTACCTCTCTGTAGGCGAAAATGAGGCATGGCAAGAGGACATCCCATCTCCTTCTGAGTTTTTCAGCGAGTCCCATGATCATGACTTTGAGAGTTTTAATAAACCTCTCAACCAATCCATTAGTTTGTGAATGATAAGGGGTGGTGAACTTGTGGTTATATGACGGAACACCGAATCTTAAACTACTACTAACCTTAACAACGAGGTCGGAACACCGACCTCGTCTTTACTACTAATGATTTTACCACGAATGCCTTAACAACGATATTTCGTTGTAAAGGCATTCCTGATAAAATCCTTAGCAATAGGCACCATTCACCCTACATCCCTCACCCCACCCCCCCAACCCCACCCCAAAACCTAATACCCCCTGACCCCCACCCACTCCCCAAAACCAAAAACGCCCCACCCCCCAACCCCACCCTAAAACCTAAAACCCCCTGACCCCCTACCCACTCCCCAAAACCAAAAACGCCCCACCCCCCAACCCCACCCCAAAACCTAAAACCCCCTGACCCCCCACCCACTCCCCAAAACCAAAAACGCCCCACCCCCCCAACCCCACCCTAAAACCTAAAACCCCCCACCCACTCCCCTAAACCAAAAACACCCCAACCCCACCCTAAAACCTAAAACCCCGACCCCCCACCCCCTCCCCAAAACCAAAAACGCCCCACCCCCCCCAACCCCACCCCAAAACCTAAAACCCCCCACTTACCTGAGTCGTCACCTTGTCATCTGCGTCGTCCTCCTCAGCCGACTCCCTTGTTTGTACCTTAACCATGCATGTTCGTTGTTCAGGACACGCGTGGTTAAGGCACAAAATAACGAAGTCGTGGTTAAAGAAAGCGTTGTTCCGCTTTCGTTAACCAGGACTTCGTTATAAAAAATTCGGCGTAAAGGATGTTTACCATACATGCATACTAGTGGTAGTGGACTTATTCTCAAAAATGTCCCATCACATTCCTTTCACTAAAATCCCAACTGCTAAAGAACCAGTTGAACCTTTTATAATGCATATTGTCCGGCTTCATGGCCTGCCAACTGTAATTATCTCTGATCCAGCAACACAATGTATGTCTACATTTTGGAAGGAAGTATGTTCTCTTCGTATTTACCATCAGTTATCCTCTGCATATCTGTAGGAGGCTGGCCTGGTCTGTAGTGGGTACCTTGGGTACTTACACCTTATACCAGGTCCAGTTATCCATTATTGGTGAAGAAGTACTGTTCTAGCAGCTTAGGCTGATAGAGGTAGCTATAGCAGAGCAGCTTTAGGCTGAACTAGGAGACTTGCAAAGCTCATGCAATAGCACTTATAAACAAGTACATACAATACTCAGTGTTACCAAAAATAAAGGTATTTATTTGGGTGACACAGTACCAAAAATATCTTAGATACAAAGCTCCTTCTGGAGGTAAGTATTATACACAATATATACACTAGACACCAAAATTAGACAAGTAAATTGTCATAGGATAGTGCAAACAATAGGAAATGCTAAAATGCAAGAGGAGAAAATAGGTCTAGGGGCAACACAAACCATATACTAAGAAAGTGGAATGCAAATCACAAATTCCCCCGTAGACAAGTGTAGTGTGGTGCAGAATCGCTGGGAGAGTAAGAATACAGTAAAGGTAAGTAAATTACCCCACCCCAGGGCCCAGACAAGCTGGAGTAAAGTACTGCAAGTTTCTTTAGGACACACTACACCTCGTGATTGGGATTTTGCAGTAACCAACCAAGTCTGCAAGCAACAACTGCTTGACCTGAAGATCTGCAAAAGAAGGAGACCAAATCCAGAAGTCGAAAGAAGTTCCAGGAAGGGCAGGAGCCCCAGCCAACCCAGAAGAGGGTGCAAAAGAAGAGTCCCTGGTTGGACGAAGATTGCAGGAATGCACCCTAGGAAGATGCTAGACGTGAAGATGGATGCAGACATGATTTTGTGTTGGAAGTTGCCAACAAGCCTTGGTTATGACAAAAGTGCGTTTTGCGTCAAAATGGTGCTGGCTGGACCCAGGAGGGACAGGTGGGCCTCAACTCTGTGTGAGGAGGAAGAGGGAGCTCTCAGCACGGGGACAACTCATCACCAGCAAGTGTCTGATGACTCATCACCAGTCTATAAATAGGACTGCCAAGGTGTTTTTTGTGCTTGGCTACGAGTCTTCCTTCGCTCGCAGGAGTTCCCGGTTCAGATAGAGTTTCCGTGATTCTTTCTTGAGGCGTCATTTCAGTGCGAGGCTTCATCGGAGCTTCCCTCTCTGGAGCGGATTACTTTTGCCGTGGCTGGAGAATTTACGAGCAGTATTCTGTCTTCCTCAAATAATCAAAAACATTCCAGGAGAAGTTGGTTTGTGAGTAATCCCCCTCTCGTTCCCCTGTTTTTAACCTTCTCAAGGTTAGTAATCTTTTGGTGCATTATGAAAAACATTTGTCGATGCTGAGAAAAAGGTGATACAAGACTATTTTCCAAAGGCAGCTTGAGAAGTATTTTTAAAGGCAGCATTGAAGTTAAGTGTTGTGAACTCCTGAAAGCATCCCTCGAAATCTATGGAAAATTAGACGTTTATTCTGATTATTTTTGGAGCGAGTCTATTGTGTGAAAACAAATAACAAAAGAAAAATTCATAAGTTTGTTTTCATAACGGTTTTGTTGTGAGTTACAAAAGCGTACTTAATAGTTAAGCATTCAAGTGCTAATAATTATTGGGATTTTGCTGAAAGGCTCGGCAATTGCTCAATCGAATGATAATAATTATTGTTATGTTGCTGAAAGACTCTGATATTTGTAGTTCTGTTGTTTTTGAGTTGTTTTTGGTCTTAGAAATTCCTGCACCAAACCCTGAGGCAACTTTCATAGAACAACAGTGATGCTCCTTTGTGAACCAGTGTTTTTGTTTTTCTTCCCTTCCCAAATGTCTGTTCCCTACCTCTTTCCCCCAGAGACTATTCGCTCATTCCCTGTTCAGTTCAGATACAAAAGAATAGTGTTTTGGGGTGAGGGTTTTATTCTCTTCGCTCCTGCTGAACCTGGAATTCAGGTGAGTGGACATGGTCTTGTCAAAAGCAAAGTCCAGTCCTTTCTCTCCCAGAGAAGATGTAGCAGTAGCAGGCCAGCACAGCAGAGCAACAGACAGAGTTGCAGGCCAGTCTCAAGCATCCAGCTCTTCTACCTGACAGAATGTCCTTTGTCCAGAAGTTTTCTGAAGTTGTAGGTTCAGCAGTCAAACACTTATATGCATTACTGCCTTGGAAGTAGGCAAACTGTAAAGGAAAGTCTTTGTAGTGCACAAGACCCTACCTCCTTCTGTCCTGGTCCTGGACACACTCTAGGGGGTTGGAGACTGCTTTGTGTGAGGGCAGGCACATTCCGATGTAAGTGTCAGCTTTTCCCTCCACTCTAGCCCAGGAAGACCCATCAGGATATGCAGGACACACCTCAGTCCCCTTTGTGTGACTGTCTAGAGGGAATTCCCAAACAGCCCAACTGTCTGTCTAACCCAGATGTGTATTCATAAGCCGAGGAGAAGCACAGAATGCTTAAGCGAGAAAATGCCTACTTTCTAAAAGTGGCATTTTCAAAAATACTATCTAAAAAACAACTTTACCAAAATATGTATTTTTAAAGTGTGAGTTCAGAGACCCCAAACCCCAGACCTCCATCAGCTCTCAATAGGAAACTGCACTTAAAAGACATTTCAAGGCAATCTCCATGTTATTCTATAGGAGAGACAAGCCTTGGAATAGTAAAAAACTAATTTAGCAGTATTCCACTATCAGGAAATGTAAAACACACCAGTTCGTGCCCTACCTTTTAAATACACTGCATCCCCCAATAGGGTTGCCTTGGGCCTGCCTTAGGGGTGACCTACATGTAGTAAAAGGAAAGGTTTGGGCCTGGCAAGTGGGTACACTTGCCAGGTTGAAATGGCAGTACAAAACTGCACACACAAACACTGTAGTCTCAGGTTTGAGACATTTTTAAAGGGCAACCCGTGTGGGTGGCACAATCAGTGCTGCTGGCCCACTAGTAACATTTGATTTATGGATCCTAGGCACACATAGTGCACTGTACTAGGGATTTACTATTAAATCATATGTGTCAATCATGGAGAAACAAATCACCAATACAATTTAGACAGAGAGCACTTGCACTTTAGCACTGGTCAGCAGTGGTAAAGTGCACAGAGCCCTAAAGCCAACAAAATGAGAACTCAGCACAGGATCAAAAACAGAAGCTCAGAAGCAAAAAGTACAGGGGGAACCACACCAAGAGCTGATAGATCTAACATTTGTCCACCCAAGCTGAAACTGGGGAGAACTAACCAATGCCTTGGGAGTTGTGTTCACTAAGGCAGAAGAACCTGGAAAGACCATCAGCGTTGGCGTGTTCTGTACCAGGGCTTGGCTCCACCATAAAGTCCATTCGCCATAGGGAGATGGACCACCTCAACAGTTTAGGATTCTCACCCCTCATCTACATCAGCCATATGAGGGGCCTGTGGTTTGTCTCAACCTGGGAGTGAGTCCCAAACAAGTAGGATCTTAGCTTCCTCAGTGCCCAGACCGCAGCAAAAGGTTCCCTTCCTTTTGCGCTCTACTTCTCTTCAATCGGAAGTAACCACCTAATTGATGAAGGCTGCAGGTTGATCTAGGCCCTCTTCGTTCAGCTGTGAAATCACGACTCCCACACCATGCTCTGAAGCATCAGTCCAATTCTTTGGGCAAGTCAGGAGGCTTGAGAATGGGTGCTGTGCACATAGCCTACTTCAGGGTATCAACAGCTGTTTGGCATGCCTCTGTCCATATCATCTAACGTGGCTGCTTCCTGGGAAGTCAGCTCTGTCAAGGGGGCAACAATGGTGCTATACCCCTTGAGAAATCTCCTGTAATAACTGTTGAGTCCTAAAAAGGCTCTCACCTCAGTCTGTGTCTTGGTGAGGGGGTGTCCAAGCCAGAATGGTGTCAATTGTGGCTTGGAAGGGGGCCACCTGGCCTCTCCCTACCTGGTGTCTCAATTACATCACAGACCCCTGCCCTATCTGGCACTTACTGGCCTTGTTAGTGAGGCCTGCGCTCTGCAGGGCCCTCAACACTTCCTGGAGGTGGTGCAAGTGGTCCTCCCAGCAGGAGCTGAAGAAAGCACTGAATTTCTCAAACCCTGAAAGGACCTGGTTGAACAGCCTCTGGAATGTTACAGGGGCTTTCTTCAACCCAAAGGATATGACACAGAACTGGTAGTGTGTAGGAAAGTACCCTCTTTTTGGCATGTTACCCCCAACTTCTGCTTGATATCAGTGTGGTTTGTTTTTACTGTGTCACTGGGATCCTGCTAGACAGGACCCCAGTGCTTATGGTTTCTGGCCTGCTTGTCAGTGTGTTTCAATGTTTTCTAAATTGTCACGGAAGTCCTGCTAAGCAAGAGCCTGGTGCTCATGCTCTCTCTGTCTCTACATTTGCCACTACATACTGGTAACTCAGTATTTCACTCCAAATTGGCATACTGGTTCCCCCTTATAAGTCCCTAGTATATGGTACTAGGTACCCAGGTCATTGGGGTTCCAGGGGATCCCTATGGGCTGCAGCATTTCTTTTGTCACCCATAGGGAGCCCATGCAAAGGCTTCTACAGGACTGCCATTGCAGCCTGTGTGAAATAGTACATGCACTATTTCACAGCCATTTTCACTGCACCACGTCACTTATAAGTTTATAAGTCACCTATATATCAGGTCTTCGAATCCTGAAGGCTGGGTGCAAAGTACCTGTGTGTGAGGGCACCCCTGTTCTACCAGAAGTGCCCCCACGTCATCCAGGCCCATTTTCACAGACTTCGTGAGTGCGGGGACGCCATTTTGAGTGTGCACTGGACATAAGTCAATACCTATGTACAGCTTCACAATGGTAACTCTGAATAAGGCCAAGTATGGTGTCTAACAACTGGAAATTGTACCCCAATACTGATTCCAGTATTGGTTGCACAATCCCATGTCCTCTGGGGGCTCCACGGTGGACCCCCAGTACAGCCATACCAGCCTTCTGAGGTTTTCCAGGCAGCCCCAGCTACTGCCACCTCACAGATAGGCTTCTGTTCTCGTGGGGCTTGAGCATCTCAATCCCAGGAAGGCAGAACAAAGCATTTCCTTTAGGAGAGGGGTGTTACACCCTCTCCCTTTGGAAATAGGTGTTACAGGCAGGGGAGGGGTATCCTCCCAAGGCCTCTGAAAATGCTTTGAAGGACACAGATGGTGCCCTCCTTGCATAATCCAGTCTGCACTGGTTCAGGGACCCCCAGTCCCTGCTCTGGCACAAAACTGGACAAAGGAAAGGGGAGTGACCACTCCCCTGTCCATCACCACCCCAGGGGTGGTGCCCAGAGCTACTCTACAGTGTTTTTGGGTTTTTCCATCTTGTATTCCAAGGTGGTGGGGCACTCTGGGAGCATCTGTGTGGCCAGTGCCAGCAGGTGACATCAGAGACCTCTCCTGATAGGTGCTTACCTGGTTAGGTGACCAATCCCTCTCTCAGGGCTATTAAGGGTCTCTCACCTGGGTGTTTCTTCAGATTCATATTGCAAGACTCCAGCAGGAATCCCCTGCATCCTTTACTTCATCTTCTACCGATGGATCAACCTCTGACTGCTCCAGGAACTCTACAAAACTGCAACAAAGAAGCAACGATGACTTCTGCAACATTGTAACTTCAGCTCCTCCCAGCAACTGCAACAGTTTCCAGGTCGAGCATCCTCCGAGGACTGCCTGTCTTCAGTCTGCACCAGAAGAACCGAAGGAATCTCCCGTGGAGTGACGGAGTGACTACCCTGCTTCAGCAGGCACCTCTCTGCAGTGACGACCGGTGGCTTGGCTCCTCTCTCAAGACGACAGGCATGGATCCAGCAACACAGGTGGTGGACTACAGTGACTCTGGCAGTCCCAACGTCCAGCTGTCCAACTTTGGTGGAGGTAAGAGCTTGCCTCCCCACGCAAGACAGTACCCCGTGCACCGTGTGACTTGCAGTTGCCAAGGCTTGTGTACAATCTTCAAAGAAGTCCTTCATGCACATCACAGCTTAGGCCCCCAGCACTCCATCCTGTGATGCACAGCTTCCTGAGTGGTTCTCCAGCGGAGAGGGAATCCTTTGTGTTGTGCTGCGTGGGCCTCCATTTGCACCCTCTTTGCCACTGGGCTGTGGTACTCCTGTGTGCCCTACCTGGTCTTCTGAGGACTCTCTGAGTTGCTGAGAGCCCCCAATGTCTCCCCCTTCTGGGTAGAAGCCACCAGGTCTTCCTGGTTCCGGGCAGCACCATTTTCCACTATCCACGAGCTTTGCGTGTGCCAAGGCTTGTTGGCAGAACCCAGCGATGCAAACAGACTGCATCCATCCATCAGGTGTGGGACATCTTCTGCACCAACCAGGAACCCGCATCTGTCTTCTTTGGTGCAATACTTACTTTGTCTTCTCACCGGTGGTTCTTCTTTTGCATCTTCATCTGGGTTAGCAGGGGCTCCTGTTCTCCCTGGACTCTTTAGTGCTTCTTGGACTTGGTCCCCTTCTTCCACAGGTCTTTAGGTCTAGGAATCCATCATTAGTGTCTTGCAGTCTCTTCTGGTTTTTGCATTATCTTCTATCGACTTCTAGTGTGTTTTAGGAAACTTGCTGTATTTTACTCCTGCTTTGTTGGGCTCTGGGGTGGGGTCTATAACTTACCTTTGGTGTTTTCTTACACTCCCAGTGCCCTGCTATACACTACACTTACCTAGGTGGGAAACTGACTTTCACATTCCAATATTTTAGTATATGGTTTGTGTTCCCACTAGGCCCATTGCAACATATTGTGATTTTCACTATTTGCACAGTTTTCCTACTGTGCACTTACCTGTTTTTGGTTACTAGTGTATATATTGTGTAATTTATTGATCTCCTAAACGAGTATGGTTGCCAAAGTATTTTTGGCATTGTGTCACTAAAATAAAGTACCTTTATTTTTGTAACACTGAGTATTGTCTTTCATGTGTGTAAGTACTGTGTGACTACACTGGTATTGCAAGAGCTTTGCATGTCTCCTAGTTCAGCCTTGGCTGCCCTTCCTACAGCTACCTCTAGACAGCCTAGCTTCTAGACACTGACTACATTTCACTAATAAGGGATTACTGGACCTGGTGAAGGTGTAAGTACCTTTGGTACCCACTACAAACCAGGCCTACCTCCTACGTTGGTGGTGCAACGGTGGGATAAGTGCTTGCAATTGCCTTATGGCTCTGTCACCGGTGCTTTGCACAGGAAAGTGTACTCTATACTTGGAGCTATACAAAAATATATCTAGTCTTCTCACTTGCTTTCTAAAAGTCTAAAAGTTAGATAAAGTAGGTATTTCTCTTTCCTTTCAATTTACTCTAACTTTCTATCACTATGACCTATATTATGACATTGGCGGTAAGTACCGTCTACCGCCGTGGCAGCGGCTCCCAAAAGACCGTCGCCGTGGCTAACAGCTGTCTGCCAAATTATGCCCACGGCCTGATTTCTGCCACAAGATGGGCAGAAATCCATCTGTGGCCATGCTGGTGAATGGCGTTAAGGTGGCGCTGCTACCACCAGCAGGGCCACGCCAGTAGACTGCCGCCAGTCATATTATGAAAAATAATACGGCCTGGCGGTGTTCTGCTGGTGGGTGCTGCTGGCGTTAGCAGCTCCCCGTCTTGTCCCCTGCCGGAAGACCCCCCTGGATTCAGGTAAGTCGGATTTCCGACAGAGGAGGGGGGGTGTTGTGTATGTGTGTGGGGTGTGTGCATGAGTGTGTGATTGAGTGCGTGAATGCGAATGTATGTGTAGTGTTGTTTGCCTGCGTGTATGCATGTGTGAGAATGCATGAAAGTATCTGTAGGAAAGTACCATCTTTCTTAGCATGTTACCCCATTTTTACCTGTATGTCAGTATGTTTTTGCCTGTCTCACTGGGATCCTGCTGGTCAGGACCCCAGTGCTCATAGTTTATGGACTAATATGTGTGGCGTGAATAGTGTTTGACTCTGTCACTGAGGCTCTGCTAATCAGAACCTCAGTGCTTATGCTCTCTCTGTTTTTAAATGTGTCACTATAGGCTAGTGACTTAATTTACCAATTTCAATTGGCACACTGGACCCCCCTTATAAGTCCCTAGTATATGGTACCTAGGTACCCAGGGCAGTGGGGTTCCAGGAGATCCTTATGGGCTGAAGCATTTCTTTTGCCACCCATAAGGAGCTCAGACAAACCCTTCCACAGGCCTGGCATTGCAGCATGCGTGAAATAGTGCACACACTATTTCACAGCCATTTTCCCTACACTTAAGTAACTTATAAGTCACCTATATGTCTAATCTTCACTTGCTGAAGGTTATGTGCAAAGTTACTAAGTGTGAGGGCAACCTTGCACTAGCAAAGATGCCCACACATAGTTCAGAGCCATCTCCTGGGACTCTGAGTGCGGGGACGCCATTACACATATGCACTACATATAGGTCAATAGCTATATGTGGCTTCACAATGGTAACTCCGAATATGGCCATGTAAGGTGACTAAGATCATGGAATTGTCCCCCCATTCCAAATCTGGTATTTGGGAGCCAATTCCATGCATCCTCAGGGCTCCACTATGGATCCCCAGTACTGCCAAACCAGCTCTCTGAGGCTTGCACTACAGCTACAGCTGCTGCCACCTCACAGACAGGATTATGATCATTTATATTGCTCGATTAATAAAAACCATTGCAATATAAAACAAACGCAATACAAATAATACAATGAGTATTTGACAATAAAACGAGTTAAAAGAAAAAAGCTAAACAGCTAAAAATCATTTCTAACCAACATAAACGTTTAAGTTCAGTTTTTAAGAGCTAACCTGCAGCAATTTTCCCAAATCTACTTTTTACAACTACTCCGTTAGAAATTTAACAAATTTTACCCCTTTACTGCAAAATGAAATTTACTAACCCTTCAGCCAAATTATTACCGCCGGTCTACATGAGAGTATATTATTGGCTATAAAATCGTATTTTAACAATTTTCTTCTTTCCAGACCTAGAGCGGGACAAATACAAAAGGTATGCAGCAAAGATTCACGATTATAGCCACATAGGTGGCAGTTTTGGTCGATATGCTGGCCTTTCCAGGAAGGGCGATCTTCTTTGGTGTTGCAAAAACCCATACGGTATAGCAGGAATTGATGTTTGATGTGAACAGAAACATGATCGGCCAAGTACCCCTGTGGGGATAATGTCGAGTAGGACCCCAGGACTGCCCAAGCGTGCCGTCTTTTGGCCAGAATGGCTTTGTCTGTGATGAGCAAGAGTGAGCGAACAGTAACGTTAAATAATCTGTTAAATTCTTCCTTCCCAATGTTACGTTTCCAGACTTCTTCCATACCCAGACGGATGATAACCTCGCTTAGATAGCTTCCCCGTGTTCCTTTCATATTGCCAAGTTGCTGCGCCTGCACTTCTTGCCAGCAGGAGTAGAGTATGGAAGTATCCTCTGCCGCCCTTATATTCCCTGATGCTTTAAGAAAGGCACCCTGATGCTGAAAACATAGATTTTTTTAAGCCCATCCCCAATCTAACCTGTACCAGGGAGGCACTTTTCGGGATGTTAAAAACGCCTTATGGGGGTCATTCTGACCCTGGCGGCTGGTGGCCGCCAGGGCCACCGACCACGGGAGCACCGCCAACAGGCTGGCGGTGCTCCCACGAGCATTCTGACCGCGGCGGTTCAGCCGCGGTCAGAAGCGGAAAGTCAGCGGTCTCCCGCCGACTTTCCGCTGCTCGGGGGAATCCTCCATGGCTGCGGAGCACGCTCCGCAGCCATGGGGATTCTGACACCCCCTACCGCCATCCTGTTCCTGGCGGGTCTCCCGCCAGGAACAGGATGGCGGTAGGGGGTGCCGCGGGGCCCCCGTAAGAGGGCCCCGCAAAGTATTTCAGTGTCTGCCATGCAGACACTGAAATACGCGACGGGTGCAACTGCACCCGTCGCACCCCTGCAACTACGCCGGCTCAATTCTGAGCCGGCGTCCTCGTTGCAGGAGCATTTCCTCTGGGCCGGCGGGCGCTCTTTTGGAGAGCGCCCGCCGGCCCAGAGGAAATGTTAGAATGGCCGCCGCGGTCTTGTGACCGCGGTGCGGTCATTTGGCGGCGGAACCTT
Organism: Pleurodeles waltl; assembly: GCF_031143425.1. NCBI lineage: Eukaryota > Metazoa > Chordata > Amphibia > Caudata > Salamandridae > Pleurodeles > Pleurodeles waltl. Next base: position 276,044,708 of record NC_090443.1, on the reverse strand, counting down.
GGCGGACGGCCTCTGCCGTCCGCCAAGGTTAGAATCAGGCCCTATATGTTTTAACCTGGCTGTTATTCATAGCATCAATCTTGCGGCCCTTCAATATTTCGGACCCGTATGAGATGGCTGGAAGCAGCTGTGCAGACGTGAGTTTTACAAAATAGCAATCCAGCTTCTTTTTGAGCAGTTTAAAGCTATATGTTAGTGAGTTGGCCTATGCCTTGATCGTCTGTAGTTGGCGCTTCCATTTCAGGCGTGGTTCAAGATGGACTCCTAGATATTTGTACGACTGCACCATCTCTACTTTCTTCTCACCCTGGTACCAATTAAATTGATTATATTTAGCCCCAAGGAATCTAATCAGTTTAGTTTTATCCAAATTGATTTCTAGGCCTTGCTCGGCCATAAAGATGTTAAGTGCTGATAAAATTTGTTGCAGACCTCGGGGGTATAGCTCAGCAGGACAATGTCATCTGCATATTGTAAGCACCCAGTTTTTTCTGAACCCAGTACTGGGGGAAGAATATTCACTTGCGCAAATATGCCAGCAAGGTCTGCCAGATATAGGTTAAAGAGAGTTGGTGACAGAACACAACATTGCTTTAGGCCAGATTTTGTAGGTATTCTATTTGTTAATTGTGAACCATCTCCGATTTTAATCTGGACCCATTTATCAGTATAGAGATCTATAATGGCCCTCAGTAGGTTGTTGGGAATACCCTATTTAGCCAGCTTAGCCCACAACCTTTCCCTGGGAACCCGGTCAAAGGCCGATTTGAGGCCAATAAAACATGCGTTGAGGCCCAGCTTCTTGCGACTGGCCTTTTCCACTATAAGGGAAAGTACAATTAAATTTGATGATGTCCCCATACCTTCCCTAAAACTTGTTTGAAATCTTGGGCGAAGCTTTTTTTCATCAGCCCAGGCTTGAAGATGCTGCAGCAAACAAGAGCCATATAACTTGGCTTCTACATCTGTAAGGGCTATTAGCCTATAATTTGAAGGCTGAGTGGGATTTCCGCTTTTATAGATGGTGTGTATTATACTGCCTCTCCAAGATTCTGGGATCCGGTTGAAGTGGGCAATAGAATTGAAGAGTGGCAGAAAGTATTGTGCCCAATATTCTGGGTTGGCTTTGAAGATTGCAATCGGAAGTCCATTTGGTCCAGCTGCCCCTTCCGACTTCAGTTTCTTGATCGAACCGACTAGTTGCGCTAGCTCCCAAACTTGCTTTTGGTCATCCTTTTCAGCAGTTTCTATGGTCTTACCCTCGGCTTGGAGTTTTAGTAATTGATTATTACTTGTCGATGGTTCGGACCCGATCACTATGGGAGGAAGCCTAGCTCTGCCTTTTGGCGGCTTGGTTGTCAGCCCGTACAGACTGCTGACATGGCTCACCCAGGCTGCTTGAGTGATCCCACGTTTGTGGTGTCTGCTTTTCCCTACTGCCAGGTCATATACTAACCCCCAAAAGAGCTTGTTGTTTGGCATTCGGCTTGCCCATAATAATTTGGACCATGCATGTTTCTGATAGCTTCTTTTTGAGGACCAACAATCAAGACGATACTTTTTTTTTCAATGTCCATAGGATGCGATTTTCTTTGCCTTCTCCTTGTTGGAACGCTTTTACAGTTTTCCTGGTTTGACGCATATCCACAAGAGTTTTTCTTTCCCCCAAGGCGCCAGCCAACTTGTACACCTCATCCATCACTGATGATATCCCTTTCTCACGCCATTTCAATCTTTTAAGATTAAACAACTCTAGGGGACTTATTCAATCATTCGAGGGCTGTAGCAACTCGTGTTTATATGTTAGTTCCAAAGTTTGTTGAAAGTGATCGCTCTCCGCTCTGCTTTTAATTTGAAAATTCCTTACCAGGCCCCTAGCAGAGGAATTTATGAAGGTGTAATCGATGGTTGAACTTTTGTTCCCACTTACAAAGGGGACAGAAGCCAGAAAGTCCTTTTCGCTGTTTCAGTTTAGTACGGATAGACCCAGTTTCTCAAACGATGTCTGTGGGTTCTTTGCATTTCCTCCATTTGGGGACAATAGATTATGATTGAAATCACCACTAATGATGAGTGTGGACTCCTGGTATTGTCTCAATATGGTTTTGATAAATTCACCCAGAGTTTCCAATTTCCCTCCCTTAAGAACTTTTTTTCGGGTGAATGTACACATTTATGAGGATTAGATCTAGTTGGCTGCACTGTGGTCTGCCTAATGTGAACTTAGTTGCCTGGATCCAGTTTGACTCTACATCAATTGAGGTTTTGTGGTATATGAAGGACGTGGAAATCAAGGTCGACAAGCCTCCCTTTGCATGGCCGTATTTGCTATTGGATCTTGCTGGAATGTATGAGGTGTCATACCCGGACACCACAATCAGCTATGTGCACCAGGTTTCTTGGAGTAGGATAATATCGTATTCCTGGAAAAAGGATTTTACTTCTTGATCTTGTAAAAGCGTTTGAATACCATGGATGTTCCATGAACAAATTTGGACATATGGTCTGACTGCACCCTGGTTCCTGATTTTTTTTTTTTACTGCGGTCAGGGACATTTTTGCAAAATAGGAGGAAGAGATTCTTTAGAGGTCCAAAATATGTGGCCTATTCCTGGTTCGCAATCATGTTTCATAACTGCTAAGTTTCCCCTTGCAAAGCAATTGTATCTACCCCTGTCGCCCCTCTTAACACTAATTTATTACAATTCCTGGGGGCCCGTAATGGACCTGGGTAGCGAGGACGGACTATTTGACGTAGTTCAATGCCCCATGATCAAAAGGTGTCGGAGTATGATATTAGTTCCTGCACATGGCCTGCTGTAGACCAAGTGGTAAGTGTGGCCTCTCAATCACTCCCAAGTCAATGGAGTTTAAATTCAACAGAGAGCAGATCCAACAATGAGATCTGGGATGGGCCTCTTATTTTCAAGATCTGTTTAAGGATGTTTCCTCTATTCAGGGTGTCAAAATTTCCATCTGATTTAAAATGGGGAATGAGAAGTAGTTTATGCACCTCTATGTGCGTCGCCGCCAATGAGACATTTGTAAATGCTTCATTGCTCTGGATCGAGCGCTTATAACCTGTATCTAGTCGATGCTGCTGCAGATAGTGTGACTGCATGCTCAGGCTAGATGAACTCCTTTCATTCCATCTTTGGGCCTTCCCCACCTTCTCATAATCCTGTTTGATATCCTCTGCTATTAAATGCTGATGTTCTACTATGCCATGAGACTCCATGACTAATGGAGAATTCACTGGCGTACATACCCTGGGAACTGGTCTTTTATGAATTGACTTACTAATTGAATATGACACTTTTGCCACATTCTTTTTTCCCGACATTGATTGACCGAGGAGAGGGCTTTGTTCCTTGTTTCGTTGGCCCTCTGTTGCTGGAGGTACAGAGGCACTTTGAGAATTTGGGCCTGAACTAGGACATTCGTCAACCGTTTTTGCTGGGAGCACAGAAGCAATTTGTGAATTTGGGCCTGAGCTAGGACATTCCTCAACCATTGCGGATAGTTTGTTGTCAAATGGCAAAAGAGTATTAGCATTAGCATCGCTAATGGCTGGCTGCTTATGATGATAATAAAATTACATATACGTTTCTGCTTAACTCATCTTGCTTTTTTCCTTGCTTTCCCTTGCTTCTTCTTTACCCTTTTTTACTTTAAATGTACTGGGCTCTGTGAGGCACTATAGGAAGCATTCACCTCAATTTTTCTAATAGTACTTGAATTCTTGCATTGGCTCCCTATATGTTGGGCCCCTCCCTGTAAACTGCTAAGTGACTTTCCAGACTCTATTTGTGTAGTAGCTTGTGGGGAAGAGGCATTGAAGTGTTCTCTTGACAGATTTTACATCACCATGATTTCTTCTTCACATGTTCCTGATTCGTCGAGTTCTAAAACACAGAGGGCCTGATTCTAACTTTGGAGGACGGTGTTAAACCGTCCCAAAAGTGGCGGATATACCACCTACCGTATTACGAGTTCCATAGGATATAATGGACTCGTAATACGGTAGGTGGTATATCCGCCACTTTTGGGACGGTTTAACACCGTCCTCCAAAGTTAGAATCAGGCCCAGAGTCTTCCCCTTGTACTTAGGGCCTGAGCTCTGACTTCCACTAATATATCATTTAGTATGGGGATGATGATCTGAGGATTGTTCCCTGAGACCGCACAGCCACATGCTACTTGTTGTACATAATTGTGTTTTTGAGCTCTCTGGATCAAATCATTGAGGGCCTGTAGCTTTGAATCAATACCCACAATATATTTAGCAATGATGTTGAGTAAGTCGACTTGAATATCTTGCTTGTCTGCCTGATGCTTTATTGCAGTTGCCATGATGTCCAAAGTCGACAGGAGTGAGCCCCATGTGTTGACTGGAACGTCTGATTGGGATTGAGAATTGCGGGTACTATCCCGAAATGCACTAAGGGATAATGGTGGTACGCAACATGTCTTCTTCATGCTTTTGACTAGATTCATGAGGAGGAACAGTTTCCCCTTGTACCATACTGGTATCACCCTCAAGGGAATCCATATCGACGAGTTCTATCAGGGGATGGTCAGAAATCCTACCCAAGGCTGGCAAGTCTGACTCCTTCCTTATCTGAGAACTTGGAGGTGGATCCTCCCAAATACTGAAATCCAGGTCTAGAATTGACCCTGAACAGTCTGGTCTGTCAGTTTCGACTTTCGATCTCTCCTTACTGAAGTCCCACCTTTCAGGCTCTTGCGGAGTGAAAGAATGATCTCTCGGGAGGGGATCTTTCTCAGAATTGATCCCAGTTACCACAGCTGTTGCTGCATCTACTAGCTCTGTTGATACCTTATTTTTCTGTGAACGTGAACGCCCAGTAGCAAAAACGTCTGTGATTTTGTACTCCACTTTTTTTGCTGATGGCATTGAAGATGATTCCGAATTGGGTTCCCTTTGTTCAGTGGACTGCATACCTTCAATTCCAGAGGTGCTTAAACATACTACTGGGGAGCTCACAGGGTGGCAATGCCTTGCTCTTTCTTGGGGTCTCCGTCTCCCACAATCGGGATCCACCCGAAGCTTGCCAGAACGCATTATACTAGCTTACTTATTATCAATAAAAGGGGCAGCAATCAATGGTGGGATTTGTTTAGTCCTTATTTCCCCAACAATCAAAGGTTCACTACTTGCGTGCTGCTTTGATGTGCTGCTTGGCACTAGCTCTTGATATAATGCCGAGAATAGATTTTGCAGCCTTACCAACAAGGTTTCCTGGCTTGCTTGAAGAAGGCAGAAGTCTCAGGGGTTCACTTTAGATGCAGGAACGAGCGGGTCTCGCTAACGAGTTCACAAGCCGCACCTAGGCCTAGTTGGGACGCTTCTGTGAACACGCAGGGCTCAACACTCAGCAGCAGCTAGCTACAGCAACTGCGCTCGTCTTCCCACCTGTACCAGACTCATATGCTGAGTGAGAACACTGCCCCTTCTGCTATTGATGCACTTGGTTCTGATAACGTCCGCACTACGGTGGAGTCAAATAAAAGGGATGAAAGTAAGTGGATATTCCTTATCCAATGGGCAGTGATGGAAACAATGTCCGACTAAGATGGAGTGAGTGTGGTTAATCCAATGGACAGCCTTCCAACTTGTCCCACTGTGCGTGTTGCACCTGTGCTCCTGGTGCCTGGGAGACCGGGTGCTTTGTCCAATCTAGTTGTATATTCTGGGTGCCGCCTCTCCTCCACTCCTATAAGCACCTATAAGCTGTAGCTAGCACTGGGCTGACACTAGGCTGGCACTGGATGAATAATGGAGTCAGTGGAGGGAGTGGAGGGGCACGAGCACGCCGCTAGGAGGGCTACGGATACTTGGTGCAGCAGGCCAGCTTGTGTTTAGGGTGCCGCCTCTCCTCCACCCTGTGGGCTTTAGGCTGTAGGCTGCAGGCAATAGCTGTAGGCTATAGATGTACAGCGCCTACAAGCTGTAGCTAGCACTAGGCTAGCACTGGGCTGGCACTGGGTAAATAATGAAGGCAGTGGAGGGGCACGACCATGCCGCCCGGAGGGCTAGGAATACTTGGTGCAGCAGACCAGCTTGTCCTCCACGAAGACTGTAGGCAGTAGGCTGTATGCTATAGACTGTGGGCTATAGTTGGCAATAGTCTGGCGATAGGCTGACACTGGATAAACTGAGTAAACGATAGCGGCAGTGGAGGGGCACATGCACGCCACCTGGAGTGCTACAAGTACCAGTGCTGATAGACCAGCCGAGTCCAGCAGGGGTGGGGCGGGGGGTGAGGTGGTGCAAGTGGTAAGTGAACTTGGACAAGAGCCCAGCAAAGATCACAGCAGGCAGAGATGGAAGGTATGGGGGGAGCGATGAGCAGCGCTCTCACCCCGCTCCTGGCAGTTTCCTGGTAGTTCCTGGCCTTTTTCACACACCCCCACCACCAGCTACCCCCTAGTACCCCTGCTGCCCCCCAACTCCGGCTATATCCGGCACGATCTAAGGCCTCTGGGGGGGGGGGGGCAGGGGGTGCTTCTTACTGGTATGCTGTACTGTGAGGCTCCTGGGCTCCTGAGCTTTCCGACCCTCAGCAGTGAAAATAAAAGTGCTGGAAGGTTGTCGAGGGTTGACGTTGGGGCAGCTGCAGCGATAGAGCTGCGATTAAACTCCCCCTCGCGCAGGCATGTGGGCCGTGGACCATGAGCAGTTCTGACGGCGTGTAGAAAGCATTGCTGCGCCACACTCTGCGGTCTGCAGCAGTTCTGCTTCCGGTTCCGGTTCACACTGCTCAGAGTGAGGTCTATCCTGTGCTTACAGTGGGTATCACTAAGTGCTAACCATCCCACAGTGACTAAAGCGGTGTCACAGACAGGATTCTGCCCTCCTGGGGTCTGAGCAGCTCAGTCCCTGGAAGGCAGAACAAAGCATTTCCTTTGGGAGCAGGGTGTTACACCTTCTACCTTTGGAAATAGGTGTTACAGGCTGGGGAGGGGTAGCCTCCCCCAGCCTCTGAAAATGCTTTGAAGGGCACAGATGGTGCCCTCCGTGCATAAGTTAGTCTACACCAGTTCAGGGACCCCTTGCCCCTTACTCTGGCACGAAACTGGACAAAGGAAAGGGGAGTGACCACTCCCCTGTCCATCACCACCCTAGGGGTGGTGCCCAGAGCTCCTCCAGTGTGTCCCAGACTTCAGCCATCTTGCTTTGCAAGTTGTGGGGACCCTCTGGAGACCTCTGAGTGGCCAGTGCCAGCAGGTGATGTCAGAGACCCCTCCTGATAGGTCCTTACCTGATAAAGTAGCCAATCCCCCTCTCAGGGCTATTTAGGGTCTCTCCTGTGGGTTCTCTTCAGATTTTACTTGCAAGTTTCCAGCAGAAATCCTCTGCAACTACTACTTCATCCTCTGACCTCGGATGAACCGCAGCCTGCTCCAGGAACCGCGGTAACAGCAACAAAGTATCCACAAGGGATACTCTTGTTCTGCAACTTCAGCTCCAGCCAGCAACTGCAAGTTTCCACAGTGTGCACACTCTAAGGACTCCCTGTCTTCACCCTGCACCAGAAGGACCGAAGAAATCTCCAGTGTGGTGACGGAGTCACTCCCCTGCTCACACAGGCACCTTCTATGTCGATGACCGGTTCTCTTGGATTCCTCTGCTGGTGACCAGCATACTCCTTGGAACACAGAGGGTGGACCCTATCAACACAGACTGTCCTGAGGTCCTGCTGTCGCAATTTGGAGGAGGTAAAACCTTTCCTTCCCCCAGAACAACAGTACCCCTGTGCACTATGTCTTTTTCACCTCCTGAGGCCTCTGTGCACAATTTTCAAAAGTCCTTCATGCATAGCCTGGCCCTGGTCTCCAGCACTCTATCCTACAATGCTCAGCTCGCTGAGTTGTTCTCCAGTGGCATGGAACCTTCCTTTGTAGTGCTGCACCAACCGCATTTTGCACCTCCTTTGTCCCCGTGTCCTGGGACTCCCATGGGTGCTATCTGGTGCTCTGAGGGCTCTCTGATGTGCTGAAAGCCCCCTCTTCCTCCTCACACAGAGTTGAGACCCGAGGTCCCTCCTGGGTCCAGATAGCACCTAGTTGACGCAAAACGCAACTTTGCCCAAACCAAGGCTTGTTGGAGGAATCCAGTGACAAAACTCACCTGCCTCCAACTTCATGATGTGCGACATCCTTTGCATCATGCAGGAACCAGCTGGCATCTTCCTAGGGTGAATTTCTGCAGTCCTAGTCCAACCGGGGACTCTTCCTTCCTGGAACTCATTTCGACTTCCTGACTTGGTCTCCTTCCTTTGCAGGTCTTCAGCTCCAGGAATCCACTGTTTGTTGTTTGAAGACTTGGTTGGTTCTTGCAATAATGCTAATCACAAGGTGTAGTGTGTCCTAAGGAAACTTGCATAATTTTACTCCTGCTTTTCTGGGCTCTGGGGTGGGGTAATTTACTTACCTTTACTGTATTCTTACTCTCCCAGCGATTCTGCACACACTACACTTATCTAGGTGGGGAATTTGTGATTCACATTCCACTTTCTTAGTATATGGTTTGTGTTGCCCCTAGACCTATTTTCTCCCATTGCATTCTATAGCATTTCCTATTGTTTGCACTATCCTATGTCTAATTACTTACCTTATTTTGGTGTCTAGTGTATATATTGTGTATAATACTTACCTCTAGAAGGAGTATTGCCTCTAAGATATTTTTGGCACTGTGTCACCCAAATAAATAACCGTTATTTTTTGGTAACACTAAGGGGGTCATTCTGACTGGGGCGGACGGCGGTCGCCGCCCGCCACGCGGTTCCCACCGAAAGACCGCTCCGCAGTCAAAAGACCGCGGCGGTCATTCTGGCTTTCCCACTGGGCTGGCGGGCGACCGCCGAAAGTCCGCCCGCCAGCCCAGCGGGAAACACCCTTCCCATGAGGACGCCGGCTCAGAATTGAGCCGGCGGTGTGGGAAGGTGCGACGGGTGCAGTTGCTAGGCAGACACTGAAATTCTTTTTGGGGCCCTCTTACGGGGGCCCCTGCAGTGCCCATGCCATTGGCATGGGCACTGCAGGGGCCCCCAGGGGCCCCGCGGCACCCCCTACCGCCATCCTGTTCCCGGCGGGAGAACTGCCAGGAACTGGATGGCGGTAGGGGGTGTCAGAATCCCCATGGCGGCGGAGCCATGGAGGATTCTCAAGGGCAGCGGAAAGTCGGCGGGACACCGCCGACTTTCCGTTTCTGGCCGCGGCTGAACCGCCGCGGTCAGAATGCCCAGCGGTGCACCGCCAGCCTGTTGGCGGTGCTACCGCCGACCTCCGCCATGGCGGTAATTACCGCCAGGGTCAGAATGACCCCCTAAGTATTGTCTTTACTTGTGTATAAGTACTGTGTATCTATAAGTGGTATTGCAGGAGCTTTGCATGTTTCCTAGTTCAGCCTAAGCTGCTCTGCTATAGCTACCTCTATCAGCCTAAGCTGCTAGAACACTACCACATTTTACTAATAAGAGATAACTAAACCTGCTGTAAGGTGTAAGTACCCAAGGTACCCACTACAAACCAGGCCAGCCTCCTACAGTATGGATTTGGAATGCGTGTCTGTGTGTCAGTGTGAATGTGGTGCAGATGTGTGCATGAATGAATGGATGCATGCGTGTATGAATGCGTATATACCTGTGTGAGTGTGTGTGTGTATGCGTGGTGCATGTCTGTGTGTGTGTGTAGGATGTGGGGGATTGGAAGGCGGGGGAGCATGAATGGAAGGGGGTGGGGGGCGTCTGGGGAGTAGTTGGGGGAGGGGACCTCCTATCAGTGACAGGGAAGGAATTCCCTGTCCCCGATAGGGCCTACCGCCATGGTTTTCGTGGTGTTACGAATGCCACGAAAACTATGGCGGTAGGCAGGGTCAAAATGCCTGAGGCGGTACAATAGCGGCCGCCGGGCTGGAGATTCTTATCTCCAGCCCGTGGCTGCTACCACCATGGTGATCGGAGTGGTACATTGGCGGGTTGGCTTCAGCCAACCCACCAATGTCATAATGTCAATGTCATAATGTGGCTGTATGTACCGCCAGCCTGTTGGTGCTACTACCGCCACATTACCACCAACAGCCAGGGTCATAATGACCCCCTATGTCTTCCTCTGAGGTCACCCCTAGGGTTATCAAAACCACTTTTTAAAGTTTTGAGGGGGCTTTGCTCAGAGAGAAGTCTAGAGATAGGGAAGAAACCAAACAAGGATTTCCTTTTAAATCTCCTTCTCCAGGATTACCAGGAGCAGTCTGGTAACCAGGAAGAGGAGAGAGAGGGTGGTTCTAACCCACTAGAATCAGTAGAGGGTCCTGAGGATGCAGGGGAGGGTCCTTCACAAAATCTTCCCCCTAGCAAACCATATAGTGTAGCTGGCCGTGGTAGGGGGGGTCACACACAGGTAGAGCTCCCTTCACACCTATAGTCCAGTTACTAGGGTCACAAAAGCTATAGAAAGATCTGCCTCTGCTCAATCCCATGTCACTTCAGTCTCTGAGGTGTCCCACACATCCAATCCTGAGTATAACTCTCTAGACAGGGAACTCAGAAAGCTGAGATTGGAGGAGGCTAGACTGAGGCTCCAACAGCAACAGTTGGCCCTAGATAGGGAAGCCTTAACTGTGGAAAGGGGAAGGCAGGGTTTGGGGTTAGTTCCCTATGGTGGCAGCAGCAATAGCAGTTTCAGGAGCTATAGTGTTAGAGAGAACACTTTGATTCCAGGCAAGATTGTTCCCCCTTACAAGGAGAGGGATGACATCTACAAGTGGTTTGTTGTACTTGAGAGGGCTTATAAAGTTCAGAGGGTCCCTCAGATGCTATGGGCAGCTATTCTGTGGTCGTCCTTTTCTGGCAAGAGGAGAGAGATTCCTTACTGTCAGAGAAGAGGATTCAGATAATTACAATGGCCCTCATTATGACATTGGTAGTAAATCCCGCTTGCCGCCATGCTGACGGCCGCCAACATACCGCCGCAGTGGAGGATATCCGTTCACCATATTATGACACACACACACCAATCCGACAGAATACAGCCACATACACAAATCCGCCAGACCAAAGGTCATTGATAAAGCGGCAGTCCCAAAACCCATATCGTTACGTCAACAAAACAACACCCACCACATTATGACCCACGAATCACCACGGCGGACATTCAATGGTGGTAAACCATTGGTGGTACATACCGCCACGCTCAGAATTGACACCCACATACAAAACAATAGCACATTGGCCAATACCAAATACACACACCTGACACCCATACACACACCACACCCATACACCCACACCACCATAAAACACACACCCACATTACCCACAACTCCTTACAAACACCAGTTGGCACCAGGAGACTGAGAAGAGTCACACACCACTTCCACTGATACACCCCTCATGCACTCCACATCACACATCCCACCACATTACTTAACACACATCACACAACACCCATGGCACCACAAAGGCACCCCCGTTTCACTGAGGAGGAGTTAAGGAGGAAATTGTCAGGGTAGAGCCACAGCTGTTTGGAGCACAGGAACATCAAATATCCATAGCAAGGAAGATGGAGCTATGGCGGAGAATCGTGGACAGGGTGAACACTGTGGGACAGCATCCAAGAACAAGGGACGATATCAGGAAGAGGTGGAACAACCTACGGGGGAAGGTACGTTCCATAGCAGCAAGGCACCAGTTCGCCATACAGAGGACTGGCGGTGGACCCCCACCTCCTCCCCCACAGCTCACAGCATGGGGGGAGCAAGTACTGGCAATACTGCATCCTGAGGGACTCGCTGGAGTAGCCGGAGGAATGGACACTGGTAAGTCAACATTTACTAATCATCATCCCCCCACAAAACCTGCATGCCATCTCACACCCATACCCTCACTCCCATCACTCCACTCCAAACCACACACTGCCCCTACACATCTCACTAACCCCAATGCCAAGCCCTGCATGCCATACCAATGCATGGACACCCCTTCCAGCCCTGCATGGACACCCATTACTAAAGCATGCACAGCATAGGGAAACTAACAATCCCACAATACATCACCATAATACATCACTTACATCCCCACAGGTACCCCAGCCACAGTCAGCGGAGAGGAGGTGCCACTACTATCCAGTCACGCCAATAGAAAAAGCCCCCAGTGATGACAGTAACTCTGGACTCCTGGATCTGGAGGACCTACCTGGCCCATCAGGGACCACTGGACAGCCGGTCACCCAAGCACAATCACAGACCACCACAGAGCTTCCCCCATCAGGATCCAAAACCACAGCACCCACCCAGCATATCCAAACCGCTGTCCCCAGAACACGTCAATTAGTTGTGTGCCCACCTGTACAGGGACCCCAGGCCACAACTCGCCCCCAAGACAATCAGGGACCTGGGGTCAGAGGCAGTGGGCACACCGTTCAGGGGAGAGGGGCACAGGCCAACAGGCATACTGGGAGGACTGCTATGCACCAGGGGGAGGACAGGCCCAGGGAACCGACTCTCCAGGGGGCACTCTCCGAGATCCTGGGAGCCTACCAACATTCCCAGGACATGATGGGCTAGATCCTTGACAACGTGCAGGAGAAGAGGCGGCTGCAGGAGGGACAGTATCAGGGGATCAGGGAGAAATTGCAGGCCATTAACAACACCCTGATCTCCATAGCAGGAGTTCTGGCAGACATGGCCAACATCATGAGGGAGGCAACAGCACACCAGCGGGCCCCTATCACTAGCCAGTCAACTAAACAGCCCTCCACTTCCGCTGCCGCTAGTGGCCAGGAGGCCCCGCCACAGGACCCACAGGCCACCAGCACCCCTTCCCCTGCAGAAAGTGAACCACCCTGCGAACGTTCCCTGCGAACCAGACAGAAGCCAGAGACACTTACCAAGACCACCCCCAGGAAATGAGACTCTCCTGATTGTGTCCCTTGTGTCCCACTCAGTCACCTTGTCCACCTTGAACTGCCATTGCTCCCCTTCCTATGGCCCCTTGGACACTACACCTGTGCTACAAACAGACTGGAAAAATACCCTGGACTTTCCTCCATTATCACCCCATTCCATTGCATTTTCCCCTCAATTTCTTAGCACTACAATAAATACCCTTAGACAAAACTAGACTACTAGTATTTCATGTATTGTAAATTTGTATTGATGGAAACAGCTACATCCATTGCAAATGAACTGTACATTATGAGAGCATAGAAACAATGACCTGTAGCTGGCTGTAGTGATCACATCAGAACATTGTTGTCATATCACCAACATCTGTAAAATGATAATCCATAGGTGACAGTAAGTAGAGGTAAAAAGTGGGTAATGCCAACATGCCACAGCCACACAGAATACACCAATAGTCATGGTAATGTGCAGTTGTACTGTCTCACCTGTGTGTCATTGGAAGTACTGATGTATAACTGATGTTCTGTGGTCCATATCTTCATCCTCTGCCTCCTTGTCCTCACTGTCCTCGGGGTCCACTGTTGCCACAGGGGCATCTCCAGACACCTCCTTCTGCAGAAAAGATACATGTCAAAATTCACATTAGAAGTAGCAATAGGAGGCCAAATGTCAGCTACCTCTTTTATTTCAGTAGGAGGAAAAAGTATGTTCCCGCAACATGTAACAATCTTAGAGACCGAAACAACATAAACTATTCCGGCTCGCATCCCACAACAGTCTTTCCATTGAGGAGAACATAGCTGCATTTGAAAGCACCTGGAACGTAGGTCTAATCAAGGGGACTGGCCATCCCTTCAGATACCAAGCCAAGTTTGCTGCAGACGCGTTACACGCCCCATGTAAGGACAGCTGTTTACAAACCATCAAATGGCTGACAGAAGTCTCGCATTCACTACCGCTAAGAAAGACTTCTTTCATGCCACTGAGACATTTGTACTAGAAGGGTCGCTCCCACACCCCATGCATGTAACTATCTCCCAGCCTTTCATATCTGCTTACCAGAATGTGTCTTAAACAGGAGGTGAATTAAAGTGTGGAAATAGGCAGATTAATGACCCCGTGTATTAACCAGTCAGCAGATGGCATTTCAGCCACAGTAAAAGGCAACTTTTCTAACTTTTCGATGTTTAGCATGACATAAGTTGCTTCTTTCTTAGCCATTAGTTGTTGTTGCCACGTTAAATTAAAAGAAGAAAATATTTCCCTTGCGCTGACATGTTGCCAGGGAACATGACCCACCTTCAGTGTTTGAAGTGTCCAACCCAACTGCATAATGGACCTTATTTGACTCTGTCCATGGTTTAATGAAGACATATCTGTTTGTATAATGTCTATTGCAGAAGACACAATGTTATTTAAGGTGTATATCTGGTTGGATAGGATATCAATCCAATTATCTACAACAGCTAATGCTTTCTGTACATTTTCTTGGTCTATTTGCCTTAACTTGGTAGCAGCTTCTTGTTGGGAAAGCTTCCAAATTTCATTATATACTGCATATAAGAAGCACTTTCTGCTTTGTATTCTGGGGCCTAACAGGAAGTCCTGTAAGGCGGTGTTATTAGACAGGATACTGAGGTGTTCTCTAACCGAGCCTAGTGAAGAAGTCTTTAACCATTGCTGGCATAGTTTCCTTGCACTATATGTTACTATACCTGCATGCTCGGACGATATATTGCGACGGTCCAGCCTACTAGTTCTAAAAACCCCCTTGGAGTTTATAAAATGTTTATGACACCCATTGGTATCTATTGGCCACAATAACCACCAGTTGAGACGTGACAGTGAAACATTAAATGTGCCATTCTGGACCCATTCATTGAGCTGATCTTCAGTTGCATTTATATATTTTTGCCATTTATAAAATTTTGCAGGGGCAGGAATACTGGTCGTGTTCAATTTCTTAATCTTTGCTCAGCCTAAACAACTTGTTTGTTGTACAGTCTCATTTAAAAATATTATTTGAACAGGTATCAGGCATGCTCTAAATAAAGCTTCCTTTCCATGTATTTGCCAATGTCCAGTTCCCCACACACTTTTTAAGTCAGTCAACTTCAGCTAATATTCATAGCCTTCTATAGTCAATCGGGAAACAAAGGAATCTGAATAAATAAATTTTGTATTTGTTAATAATATGCGTACATTTTCTGTCGGTGGTAATTTTAAATAATATGACTCATCATTTTTAACTTCGTGCCCAGAAAAATATGTACACTTTTCAGAATATGCAAAAAGATATGGATAGTGCACCACTGCGCAAAGTCAGTAAAGTCCAGTAACACAACGTTGTCTTTTAAAAAATCTTCATTTTTTATTATTACTTTTTCTTGAACAAACGAGCAATCAGCCAACACGTTTCGTCCTACACAAAAGGACTTCTTCAGGGCTGGAATGTAACACAAAAAGAATGAATATATCACGCCAGGACAGGAAAGACACAATAAATACAAAAATAATTTAACAACAAAAACAAAATGTACTAAAACATTCAAAAATTATATACAAAAAATCACCTCTAATACACATACTTATGGTCATAAAGAACTCATAATCATAAGAGACAAGGGACACATGCTACCAGTAATGTTATTCACACATATAGATGAAGACATATATATTAATATATCACATGACACATATTACTAATATTTACAAAGGCAAAATACAAAAAACAAAATATAAACACCAGTTTTTTAAAAAAAGGATATAATCCACATAGTTCTAAAGATTTTTATAATATCGCCATCATTCTGTAATTTTTAACAATATATTTGTTTAAAAGAAAAAATAATAATACATTTTTTATATAAAAAGAAATAAATATGATATCAAACACATCATACCTTATATTTGTATGGTCTTTAAATTGATTGTCTTTCCATATTATTGGAATTAAATGTCCAACCTATTATTACTAAAAAGAATGACAACACTATGTAATATCCCACGGATTGAGAAACGAGTAACAACCAAAATTATCGACTACCCACACATAAATTTAAGATTTTCAAAAATTTTCAAAAGATGGAGAATTTAAAAAGAGGTCAACAAACTCCATAAACAAATAGCCCTACATAAATGGCCAAAAATGCCACAAAGAAAGACCACCAAAAGAGCCCATAATATAATTTAAAAAAAACATGAGAAATTGCACTCTAAAGATAATAACCAAAGCTTTTAAGAATAAATATATAAATATAGCTATTTCTATTTTACAAAAAACCCCAGCTCATAAACCATAACCCCACAAACCTACAAGTGCTTAGACAAAAACATATATTTATAAATTCTAACACCACACATGTACTAATATGTCATTAATTTGTGTTATTACTTCAAAACAATCCCAATGGGAGAGGCAATTAATAGGCATACTACAAAACAGCGTTCCACAGGATGACATTTACAAAGAAAAGACATTTATGGTATATTTAAATTTAAATGCCTAGTCATCAATAATACTGCCTGAAAGGTCAGTGAAGCACGTGAAATTGCAATCAATTAGTAACCGCTTACCCCATAACATAAGGGATCAGCCATGTCCGTCCCAGTCGGCAAAGAAAGTAAACTGATCCCAGCTTGACATCCGCTTTTAAACCCTGGGCAATCTAGATAACAAGATTATTTGACACAGATGGCATACTCATTGCTATGGCGACCGTTCTGGAATAAGAATAGTCGCCATCTTAGGTAAACAGATCGGACATTTTTGAATGGTGTCATCCATTCTTTAAACAGATGTATAGGATCCATCTAGCATTATACGTGCTTAACAGGAGTTGTGATAAAGCCCTAAAAAGTAAAAAGAAACTGATACTCTATACTAAACAGGACCCAAGATGCATATAAGTTGCTAAAGCTACTATTATACGATTAAATTACTCTTCATATTGCATAAATACGTCAGCCATTTTGAGCTGGTGTCCCCTATACTGAGAACCAACGGAGCCTAAGACATTCTTATAATAAAGCCCTAAAGTATAAAGCTTACAGACTATGCCATGTTATATTAACATGACTAGGAAAAGCCACGAAAAACTGATGGTTTTAAAATGGGGTGTCAGCCATCTTAGGATGTAATCAATAACGTAGATGGTGGCAAAACAAGGAGGAATATAGATAAGACATTGTTGGGGCTTGAAAACGATTTTAATAAAGTCCTATAAGATAAGAAGAGAAAGATAATCTGTGATGAATAACACACAGGAAACATACCCGTCGCTATAGCAACCATAGTACCATTGAAATATTCGCCATAATGGATAAAGGCGTAGGCCATTTTAAACTGGTGTCAATTATACTAAATGTATATAGATTATACGACAATTATGGCCCATCATCTATTGGGGGTGAGTATCCAATTCAGAAAACCCTAAAATTGTGAAATTCTAAAAAGAAATTAGCCAACAGGGGGATAAAAGAGAGAACAGAGACCTAACTAGCGATGCCTATTTAAAGGAAATAATGGAATTCTTCATCTGTATTGTGGCCCATACTCACGACGCGTAGGCGGCATATCCATGCTGCCTCTCTGCGCCGCAGGGTCAATTCTCTGTCACCCCCTCTTTTGTTTAGTGGTACCGTATCAATCCCATGAAACCAGATCTTATTGTCATCTGTATGTTGTCCCAACATATGCAGTGACAGAGGATATCTAATGTCTTTGTTCTTGATTGCACGGACATGTTCTTGTATACGGAGTTTGAGAGGCCTTATAGTGCTGCCAACATAGATTTTACCACATCCACATCCGACAATGTAAACAGCATATCTCGTTTTACAGTTGAGGAACTGTTTGATTTCATAGCTTTTATGAGAATTGTAGCAGAACTTTTTAATCTGATCAATACCCAAGCTACAGATGTTGCACTCATGCCATATAAAGAAACCTAGTGGGCCCATAGGTAGCCATGTAGATGATTTATTTGTAGCAATATAACTAGGGCACAAGTGTTCCCTAAGGGTTCTACCCCTTCAATAGATTTTCTGAGGTTTTTTGGAGATACAATTACGAATATTAGGTATTTCCAATAGTAAATGCCAATGCTTCCTAATGATCTTATATATGTCATTACTTGATGTAGAGAATTGGGTAACAAATCTCACAAGGGTCTGCTCCTTTCTTCTTTTGTCACAATTACTATTATTCATTACAAGCGTATTGCTTCTCATTAGTTGTCCTACTCGCTTTTCCGCTTTTGTCAGGATGTGTTCTCCATAGCCTCGATTTCTGAATCTTTGTTTGGCTTTATCGACATGTGTAGTGAATGTCTTGTTGGTCCAAGTACACACATTGTAAAGGTTTGTTGGAAATTAGGAAGGGTGTCTGCAGTGGGCGCTTAGCCGTGGAAACTTTAATTTGTTGGCAGATGTCACAATAGAGGACGTACTGCTTGGCCTCTTTGTATAGGCTTGGCCACCAATAACGGGCTTGTAACAATGAAATTGTAGCCGCCACACCAGCATGGGCAAATGCTACTCCCTCATGCGCTACTTTAATTAACTCTGGTCTTATATCTTTGTTGGGAATATCTCAAACCCCTACACCTGGTATCTTAACCTCAGCATTTAGGCAACCTCCCATTCAGTAGGAATATTTAGCAGGAAATGCTTTTGGATAGGGCATACTATCAGCAGTAGCTTTCACGGCAGCCCATATGTCTTTGTCCGGTTTTGCACCTAAGCGGGTTACTGTAGTAACAGTGGATGTAGCTACTGCTGACTTTGCGGCTTCATCAGTCAGTGTATTCCCAGCCAAGTGTATCTCAAAGCACTGGTGTCCAAATGTATGCACAACATAGACATTTGGTAGCGTTTCCTTAAGATCCGCTACTTTCCCCCACAGAAGTCTGTGTTTAATGTGTTGCCTTTAGAATCTCTGAACCCATTTTGGTGCCAGTAATGCAGGTATTCATTAAAAGACTGGACACAATAATACGCTCTGCTAGCTGTGCTGTGCAATCCCCTAGGGTTTGTGTGAATGTATGTTAGGGACAAAATGTATTATCCTCCATGTAGCCACTTACAACTGCGAAATATTGATGCTTTGTGCAAATTGCAGGGTGCGCTGAGCCATCGGTGTACATGACCCTTTGATATTGAGCGATAGGCAGTGTATTTGCAGGATATTCTAGTTCATATTGCAAAAATTCTTGAGTTTGTAATTTTGGATCAAAAATGTAGTCTACATCAGTGGCTGTTAAAGACGTGGCCCATTGTATCCAATGTGGATGTAATGCTTTAGCGTTTGGAACGCTGGCTTCAGTGACAGCCTCAAGGGCTGGAATTGGAGAGACAACAATAATGCGTTTGCCCTGGGCTAGAGGTCTTTCTTTAATGACAGCCATCTGTTCATCAGTGAGAATTTTCTCAGTGGGAGCAAAGTGTTGTTCTGCTGCTGAGTACAAATGTGATTTGTATGCATTCGGGACGGTCTCACCCTCATTAAATTTTACATAAGTGAAACCAGTGGCACCAGCAATTACTCTGATGACCAAGTGTGTTATGTTGTCCTTTGTGTGTAAATGTTGTGCTGCAAGCGTGTCTGTTTGCAGGTCTCTGAGAATGTGTGTGTGTTCGACTGTCCAAATTTACTGGAAAAGTCAGGACATATTAAGTCATATAAAGGTTTTATGCGTGATGCCTAATCAGGAATGTCAGTCCTGCCAAAATTTAGGAAACCCAATAGAGATTGGAGTTTTTTAATCGTATTTGGAGATTGTAATTGTGCGTATTTTTCCAAGAATTGTGGCTCTCTGCACTTTCCTTCACTCAATAGCTCATATCCTAAAAACAGGACAGTGAAGAAGGTTATTTTTGTTTTTTTGAAGTTGAATTAAAACACTGTGGGGGTGATTCTGACCCCGGCGGTCTTAGACCGCCGGGGCCAGGGTCGGCGGGAGCACCGCCGACAGGCCGGCGGTGCCCCGCAGGGCATTCTGACCGCGGCGCTTTGGCCGCGGTCAGTGCAGGAAAACCGGCGGTCTCCCGCCGGTTTTCCGCTGCCCCTAAGAATCCTCCAAGGCGGCGCAGCTCGCTGCGCCGCCGAGGGGATTCTGACCCCCCCTACCGCCATCCTGTTCATGGCGGGAATGCCGCCATGAACAGGATGGCGGTAGGGGGAGTCGCGGGGCCCCTGGTGGCCCCTGCCGTGCCCATGCCAATGGCATGGGCACGGCAGGGGCCCCCGTAAGAGGGCCCCGCAAAGTATTTCAGTGTCTGCCTTGCAGACACTGAAATACGCGACGGGTGCCACTGCACCCGTCGCACCTTCCCACTCCGCCGGCTCGATTACGAGCCGGCATCCTCGTGGGAAGGGAGTTTTTCCCTGGGCTGGCGGGCGGTCTTTTGGAGACCGCCCGCCAGCCCAGGGAAAAACTCATAATACCCTCCGCGGTCTTCTGACCGCGGAGCGGTATAATGGAGGGCGGAATTCTGGCGGGCGGCCTCCGCCGCCCGCCAGAATCAGAATCACCCCCTGTATAACAAAAAATCAGGTTTTAAGCCATCTCCAGGCTGGTTTCCGGGACAAGGTCAGTACCATCGATCAGGTCTTCCGATTTACTACCATCAAGTGGAAGACCGTAGACGCAGACAAAGGCCATTTATTTGTGGCCTTTGTCGATTTGAAATCTGCGTTTGACCTTGTCCCGCATGCTAAGCTCTGGGAGGTCTTGAGTAACATTGGAGTTCCGGGTTCTTTGATTAATGTTATCCAAGATCTTTACTCTGACAATTACGCCAGAGTGCGCTGGGGTTCGGCTGGTGACTTGACCCCAGCTTTTTCTACAATGCGAGGTGTGAGGCAGGGGTGCGTCCTCGCGCCCACCCTATTCCTATTGTTTATTAACGCTTGCATCCCATACCTCTTAGATTGTTATGGTGATGCCCCGAATTTGGGCGACCAGAAGTTCCCCTGTCTACTGTTCGCAGACGACACCCTGTTACTCTCGCGAACTGCCATGGGCCTTTTCAGATTGCTATCACGATTTTTTGAGTTTTGCAAAGAACATGGGTTGGAAATCAACTCAGCATAAACAAAGTATATGGTCTTTGGGGACAGTAGGTGCAAAATGAAGAGATCAGTATACCTAGATGGTGCTCCCTTGGAAAGAGTGGGCACTTTTGATTATTTAGGTATTAAACTGGAAGACTCACACCTTTGGCATGCACACCGCCAGAAATCCTTATTGTGCTTGAAGCAAAGGGCGGGTGGCATTGTAAGATTCGCTTCTAGATCTCCCAAGTTTGCAATGTCTCCCGCCCTTGAAATATATAAATTCCAAGCCCGCGGGGGCCTTATATGGTGCTGAACTTTGGGGCCATTGTAACCTGGTGGATTTGGAAAGCGCGGAAAATCAATTTCTGAAATCATTGTTAAAAGTTCCTTCTAGCACTCCATCTCTGCCCATCCGTATGGATCTAAATCTTTTTTCTATTTCGCAGATTGCTGCTTTAAAGCCCTTGTTGTATTGGATCCGGCTCTGGATAACAGAAGCCCTTTCTCCATTTCGTTGTGGGCTTCTCAAATTGGTGGGCAGTAACACTATCAGTAAAACAAAATGGTGTACTTATGTCAAGGAATCCCTATTCCATCTAGGTTTTGGGTCCTATTGGTTGGACCCTTCTTCTATTCCTAAAAATGCTGCGCAGCTTTTGAAGGATGCTTTTTGGCACAATGCTCAGATTGTGCAATTTACTAAGATTGATCCGTTGTCAATGTCTGATAATTATTTATCACTCAAATGCCACTATTAATTTGAGCCTTATATGGATATAGCATTATCTCCATTTGCGCGAGCTCTTTTTGTCAGATTCAGAATAGGGTCCCTCCCTTTGTGTTCCCTAACGTACAATTGGCATTGTTCCAATAGTTCTAAGCTCTGCCCGATGGGCTGCCAACGTGAAGAGTCTATTTCACATGTTCTCTTTTATTGTCATGCACATCGCAAACAAAGAGTTTGTTGGATTATCCTGCTCTGCAAATCTATAGGTGCCAGGTCTCATTTGTATGCTGAGAGAATTTTCAAATCTGATCCATCTGCCGAGGTAGTTTTACCAGTGGCAAAATTCCTTGAATCAATCTGGCACCTCAGACTAGCAACTTTAAAGAATAAGACTGGATAGCTAATTTTAAGATCTATGTATGCACTTTAATTGACCTTTTGATGTCTGATTTTAGTATTTAATTTTTAATATTAAGACACTGTTTTATTGCATTATTGAACACCCATGGGCATAGGGAATAGGGTCCTTGTTGTGTGGTACACTCTAAACTTAGGAGATATATATTGTGATCATACTGTTTGAATTTTAACTTTTTATTATCTCTCTCATATTTTTACTGTGCTTATATTTTTTAGTGTTTTACCAACTTCAAAAATGAACAATTTATGATGCTTGTATTGTACTTTTATAGTATGTTTTTACTTACCGAAATAAAGTTAAATGATGATGATGATGATGATGATGAGGTTGAATTTGTAGCCAAATTCAGCAAATCCCACAAGAATGCAGGCTTCCCATCTTAAATGTTGTAGCAATTCATCATCCATTAAATAGATAACATCTACATAGGACAATGCTTCAGGGTCAATGTTGTGTAAAATTAAAGTCACATGAGCTGCGAACAGTCCTGGACTGTTCTTGTACCCCTGGGGTGAACAACAGAATTTTTTCTGGGATCCTAGTGTGCTGAAACTTGCTAAGTCTCTACTCTCAGGTGCTATATTTTGGCAGAAGAAACCATTGGAAATATCCAGTGTTGTTTTGCATTTTTTACGCACTATGTTCTTCATGAGTGCTGTGCTACGTGAGTTTTTTATAGCATATGTGCGTGTATGACTGTTTAAGTGTCTGTAGTCTAAGACTATTCTGTATGAATGGTCCGGTTTAGCTACTAGGAATAAAGGATTATTCATTGGGGAGACACAGGCTTCCATTACACTCTGGTACTCCAGTTGTGTGAGAATCTCTCTCACAGGTGCTTTTGCATAATGTTTTATTGGATATTGGGGTTGTGGTTGGGGTTGATTTTTAATAGGAATTACATGGTAGGGGAAATCTTTGTCTCATTCTACATGGTTGTGATATAACGCGGGTGCCTGCTCCAATGCCCAGTCGATGGCGTAGGATTCTGCAAGCCGTTCGGGAACAAGAGGCAAGAAAGAAGCTTTGATAACATCTTCCCCATATGGGCAGGTACGGACAAATTCAGGTGGCCAATCTTGTTCGGCCAATAAGATATCGTATATATTTACCACACGATCCCAAAGGATTGCGTCTATTGTTCTTTCAATGTCTCCCAACTGTAGCATTACTTTATACACCCTATCAGATGTGGAGACGCGCATGTCCGCAAGTTTCTACTTGTAGAAAGTCATCAGTTGCTTTCACCTCCAGATGCTCTAGGAGACTCTGGTGAACTATTGTGACCTCTGCCGCGCTGTCTAGCAGCACTAGTGCCCATTTCCTGTTCTCCAGTGGGGCCCTCTTCTTGAGTGGCATGTCTCACTGCAACTGCTGCCACCTTCTTTTTAAATTGGGGTTTTTGTTGGGGAGGTTTCTCTTCCTTTTTAACAGAAACCTCTGTTGATCGTTGTGATTCCTGTCTCAGTTTCACGTACTTTGTTCTTCCCACATCTCTCACTGCGTTTTTCCGATGAGTCCTAAAAGGAACGAGATTGGCGTGAATAAGTATATTGATATCTGTCAGGTATTTTTATATTATCTCTATTTCTGAGGTTATAACTATTCTGTGGGGTCTCCGTGAACGGAGGTTCTCCCCTTTCATTTCTAGGAGTTTGTTGTTTTTTATCCCGGCGTTTCTTATTACCCTTAGGAGCTTGCTTGGTAAAATCTTTATTAGATTTACCTTGAAATTATAGTTTAGTTGGTCTGGCCCCTAGACCATCTCGACCAATACTAGAATAGGTCTCTGCGATAATCTTTGGAAGCTCACGTTCTTCATCCTGTTGAGGAACATCCCGGAGCCGCATGCACACCACTAATGCGACTGCTTCCCCCTTCAAATTGCTCAAATTAATTGAGGATACAGTGGTGAAGTTGCCCATTAATTGCATCCCCAAGTCCAGGGCCGGGGCAGCCTCGTATTCATCTTGAATCTGTTTCAACACTTCTGGTAAGTTAGCAAGTGTCTGTGTACCGTGTGCCATGTGTTACAGTTATCTATTGTGGGAACCATCCCAAATGGCAAGCACATCGTTAGCATTCTATGTTTATCCTGAGGTCCCGTATGGGGAAATACTGCCTCCAGTGCATTTATTTTTTGAGCTAGCCAAAACGGAATTTCTTCTCGTTTGGCGGGTACCTTACCCATGATCGATTGTACAGTTGCAGGTTTAATACCTGGCATTACTGCATGTGGTTGCACTGGAGCAGCACGTACTGGGTTTGTATTTAATGTTTGCGTTACAAACTGTACTAAACGTCTGTATATTGCCATCAGCTCAGTATATAAGCAACCAACTTTGGCTACTGCTAAATTTGCTACTGCAGGGTGAGGTGTATAAGTGGCCTATAAAAGCCAGGTAGGACCATCATTACTTAGAAGACCTAACCTAACTGGTAAAATTGTGTGGGGTATGGCACCATCAAGCCAATTATTATGTTCTTGATAAAGATAAAGATATTTCAAAATATGTATATGCTCTGTATTGTCCAGGTACGTTTGCAAGTGTACTGTAATGAAATGTGTTTGTGTTCCCATCAACTGCTGGAAATGTGACCCAAGAATAGAAAAGCTCTGTTCTATAAGCTGCATGTGCCCCACCACAAATGTGACTGGACCCCCCCTGGGCCGTTAGGCCATTTGCCAATAAATGACTGCAATTGCTACCTGTTGCGGATTCGCCATATTAGATGGTAGATTTGTTCAGAGATAAGCACACCAAATGGGGATTTTCCTTTTAGGGTTCAAGCTTGAACAACCTCCAGAATCAGATAGGTGTTCCCCACTTAGCTGAGGAGGAGATCCTCAATACCACGGACGTCTCCGTAGATAGTAATGAGGGGTCTTTGTATATAGTGAGACAGAGATACTTAGGATGACCCGAAAATTAGAGCCTGACCAAACGATGGAGGTGCCATGTCACGTAGGCTCTCATTATCCTAATGAGACTACTGGATTTTGAGCGGCAGAATCACCTGCGGTGTCGGAGACTGAGTCTGACCCACTACAGATGACACCTGTCGCCCCAATCCGGGTTTTGCTCCGGCTAACTAGCAGTGCCTCATCTCTACCTTAGGGCAGGGATGACTGGGCAGCTGAGCACATGACACAATTGATTTCTCAGTAAAACTGTGGTCACTCAGGTCTCATCCGTTCCTCTCAGTTACATTAGTCTCACATACACAATGACAAATAGAGGCAGTATATGTTTCAATAATGTTTCAATGAAGCAACTGCATCTTAGATAGCAAAGCATGGGCTGCAATAACCAGGACAATACAGCATGACAAAATTTAAATTGTGACAAAGAGAGTAAAGCATAGAAATAACGCTACCATATTGTCACTAGAGTCAATAGACTAATTCCGACCTAGGCTATAATAGAGCACAGCGCGTTAAGCTCCCTCTAACATGTAAGGGACAGGGAAGTGTTTTTATAATAAAACTGCTGATGTTCTGAGAAAATGTCCCTACGTAAGGATGTGTGTTTTTCTATGACGTCAGAGACAAAACTTGTACCACGTTCACCGGCAACCTATCTTACTGCAGCCTTGGAAGAAGCACAGAGTGAGCAAGAATGTCTTATTTGAGAACAGAGTGCTGGCCTAGGCACAAACAGTTAGATAGAAATAAATAAAACAAGACCGTTAAAGTGGCTATTGTAACAATAATAAAACAAAGCCGAATAAAATATATCTAGGTTAAAGTGCACAGCGGCAGGCCTAGTATGCTAAAATAACATGCATGAAGCTATAACTAAAATGGCTACACAACAAGGGCACCCGGTACTTGCACAGGTGCCCGCACCTCATCCAGGCCCATTTTCCTGGACTTCATGAGTGCAGGGACGCCATTTTAAGATTGCACTGGATATAGGTCAATACCTATGTCCAGCTTCACAATAGTAACTATGAATATGACCAAGTAAGGTGTCTAACAACTTAGAATTGTACACCAATACCGTTTCCAGTATTGGTTGCACAATCCTATGCACTCTGGGGACTCCACAGGTGGTGCAGCGGTGGGATAAGTACTTGCAATTGCTTTAACACCTTGTTGCCTGTGCTTCTCACAAGAAAAGCTTGCTCCAATATTTAGAGCATATATAATATATACTTAGAAACTATTTTCTAACTTTCTAAAAGTTCTTTAAACTTTGCAAAAAGTTTTTACAAAGTCTTGAAAAGTTTTTTTTTTCTCTTTTCTCTAAAAAGTTAGCTCTGTTAGTCTACTAACTTTTTACTCACTTTCCTAAACTTTTTCTTTCAATATGTCTTCTGTGGAAGGCACCCCTAGAGCTGTCAAGACTACCTATGCCAATTTAAACTATAAAAGCTTAAAGGGGCTCTGCATTGAAAGAAATTTACAGATTGGGAAGAACCCCAATAAAGACGACCTCTTAATTCTCCTCCTCCAGGATGACCAGGGAATCAGCACTAAGGAAGAGGATGACTCCAACCAGGAAGGCTCAGAGGAGCAGAATGATAATCCTGAGGAGGCTCCTTCCACAGACCTATCTGTCCACAAGCCCCCTAGTATAACTGGTAGCGGGAAGGGTTCACACACAAGTAGGGCTCCCTTCAATCCTAGAGGCCAGGTCACTAGAGTGGCCCCTGTTAGAGATAGGTCTGCCTCTGCACACTCTCATGTTACCTCTGTTTCAGAGGCTTCACATAATTCTAACCCTGAGGACCAGTCCCAAGATAGGGAACTCAGAAAGCTGAGGTTAGGGGAGGCCAGACTGAGGCTAATGCAGCAACAATTGGCCTTAGACATGGAATCCCTGGCTGTGGAAAAAGAGAGGCAGGGTTTGGGGTTAGTTCCCCATGGTGGCAGCAGCAGTTTTAGAAATACAAATGTTAGGGAACCTTCATGTGATTCTAGGAATCTGCACAAAGTTGTCCCTCTTTACAAGGATGGTGATGGCATCAACAAGTGGTTTGCTGCACTTGAGAGGGCCTGTAAAATTCAGAGGGTCCCTCATATACAGTGGACTGCTATCTTTTGGTGATCCTTCTCTGGCAAAGGGAGAGACAGACTTCTTATTGTCAGAGAGGATGATGCAGATAATTACCAAATTCTTAAGAATGCACTCTTGGATGGTCAGGGCTTAACCACTGAACAGTATAGACTTAAGTTCAGAGAGACCAGAAAGGAGTGATCACAGGACTGGACAGACTTTGTAGACTGTTCTGTGAAGGCCCTAGAAGGTTGGTTATATGGCAGTAAGGTGACTGATTATGAAAGCCTATATAACTTAATTGTGAGAGAGCATATCTTGAATAATTGTGTGTCTGACTTGTTACATCAGTATCTTGTGGTCTCAGATATGACTTCTCCCCAAGAATTGGGAAAGAAGGCAGACAAATGGGTCAGAACAAGGGTGAGCAGAAAAGCTCATACAGGGGGTGACAAGGATGGCAAGAAGAAAGATGGGGAAAAATCTCAGGACAAGCATGGGGATAAAAGTAAACACAAAGATCCTTCTTCGGGTACAAAACACTCCTCTGTGGGTGGGGATAAAATGTCATCTTCTTCAATCTCTTCACACAATCAGAAAAATCCCTCGTGCTATGTGTGCAGAAATAAAGGCCATTGGCCAGGGGATAAGTCCTGCACAGGTAAGGCCCCTGAGCCTACCACTACTAAGACATCAGACTCTAGTGCCCCTAGCAGTAGTGGTAATAGTGGTGGGACTACTGGAAATAGTCAAACTAAAGGTGTAGTTGGGTTCACTTTTGGGACCATAATAGAAACTGGAGTAGACAGTCGCAAGACAGTTTCTGTCACACCTGGTGGTGTAGGAGACTGGCCTGGCTTATAGTGGGTACCTAGTGGTACTTACACCTTGTGCCAGGTCCAGTTATTCCTTATTAGTAGATTAGTAGTGTTCTAGCAGCTTAGGCTGATAGAGGTAGCTTTAGCAGAGCAGCTTAGGCTGAACTAGGAGACATGCAAATCTCCTACTATACCACTTATATCATATAGCACTATATCATAAGAAAAAACAATACAAAACATGGAGGGTGTCCAAGATACCCCAACCCAAGACCCTGAAAAGTAGGAGTAAAGTTACCCTACTACCCCAGAAAGACAGTAAAGTCGAGATAGGGTATTCTGCAAAGACAACAACTGACTGCAAAGCACTGAAGGCGGATTCCTGGACCTGAGGACCTGCAAAGGAAGGGGACCAAGTCCAAGAGTCACACAAGTGTCCGGGGGGACAGGACCCCACTAAACCCCAGATGAAGGTGCAAAAGGGATACCTCCGGGTGGAAGAAGCCAAAGATTCTGCAACAACGGAAGGAGCCAGGAGCTTCTCCTTTGGTCAGAAGATGTCCCACTGTGTGATGGAGGATGCAGAGTTGTTTCCACGCAGAAAGGCCACAAAGAAGCCTTGCTAGCTGCAAGAGTCGCTGTTGAAGATTTTGGGTGCTGCCAGGGCCCAGGAATGACCAGCAACAGAGAGAGCCCATGCAGAAGCAGGCAGCACCCGCAGAAGCACTTGAACAGGCGTTCAGAAAATCTGAGTGGTCATCTCAGCACAACAAAAGAGGGTCCCACGAAGTCGGAGGTCAACTCAGCAAGTTGGGCAATACAGGATAGAGTGCTGGTGACCTGGACTGCGCTGTGCATGAAGGAAGTCTTGTAAAAGTGCACAGAAGCCCTAGCAGCTGCAGATCATGCAGTACACAGGATTAATGTCTGGCGTGGGGAGGCAAGGACTTACCTCCACCAAATTTGGACCGAAGGACCACTGGACTGTCGGGGTCACTTGGATCCAGCTCCTGTGTTCCAGGGACCACACTCGTTAAGATGAGAGGGGACCCAGAGGACCGGTGATGCAGAAATTTGGTGCCTGCATTGGCAGGGGGAAGATTCAATCGACCCACGGGAGATTTCTTCTTGGCTTCCAGTGCAGGGTGAAGGCAGACAGCCCTCAGAGCATGCACCACCAGTAAACAGTCGAGAAAGCTGGCAGGATGAGGCGCTACAATGTTGCTGGTAGTTGTCTTGCTACTTTGTTGCGGTTTTGCAGGCGTCCTGGAGCAGTCAGCAGTCGATCCTTGGCAGAAGTCAAAGAGAGAACTGCAGAGGAACTCTGGTGAGCTCTTGCATTCTTTATCTGACGAGAAACCCACAGAAGAGACCCTATATAGCCCTCAGAGGAGGATTGGCTACCTAACCAGGTTAGAGCTTATCATGACGGGTCTCTGACATTACCTGCTGTCACTGGCCACTCAGAGGTCTCCATTGTGCCCTCACACCTCTGCATTCAAGATGGCAGAGGTCTGGGACACCCTGGAGGAGCTCTGGGCACCACCCTTGGGGTGGTGATGGAAAGGGGAGTGTTCACTCCCCTTTCCTTTGTCCAGTTTTGCGCTAGAGCAGGGGCTGGGGGGCTCCCTGAACCAGTGTAGACTGGCTTGTGCAAGGAGGGCACCATCTGTGCCCTTCAAAGCATTTCCAGAGGCTGGAGAATGCTACTCCTCCCCAGCCCTTAAAACCTATTTCCAAAGGGAGAGGGGGTAACACCCTCTCTCAGAAGAAATTCTTTGTTCTGCCTTCTTGGGACTGGGCTGCCCAGGCACCAGGTGGGCAGTAACCTGTCTGAAGGTTGGCTGCAGCGGTAGCTGCAGAGAAAACCCCAGAGAGCTGGTTTGGCAGTACCCGGGTTCCATGCTGGAGACCCGGAGATGCATGGAATTGTCCCCCCCACTACCAGAATGGTATTGGGGTGACAGTTCCATGATCCTAAGCATCTTACATGGCCATGTTCGGAGTTACCATTGTGAAGCTACACATAGGTATTGACCTATATGTAGTTCACGCGTGTAATGGTGTCCCCACACTCACAAAGTCTTGGGAATTTGCCCTGAACAATGTAGGGGCACCTTGGCTAGTGCCAGGGTGCCCTCACACTTAGTAACTTTGCACCTAACCTTCACTAAGTGAGGTTTAGACATATAGGTGACTTATAAGTTACTTACGTGCAGAGTAAAATGGCTGTGAAATAACGTGGACGTTATTTCACTCAGGCTGCATTGGCAGTCCTGTGTAAGAATTGTCTGAGCTCCCTAAGGGTGGCAAAAGAAATGCTGCAGCCGATAGGGATCTTCTGGAACCCCAAAATCCTGGGTACCATATACTAGGGAATTATAAGGGTTCCAGTGTGCCAATCAGAATTGGTAAAATTAGTCACTAGCCTGCAGTGACAATATTAAAAGCAGAGAGAGCATAAACACTGAGGTTCTGGTTAGCAGAGCCTCAGTGATACAGTTAGGCACCACACAGGGAACACATATAGGGCACACTTTATGAGTACTGGGGTCCTGGCTAGCAGGATCCCAGTCACACAGGCAACAACAAACATACATACATGTAAAAATGGGGGTAACATGCCAGGCAAGATGGTACTTTCCTACACACCCCCCCCCCAAACGAGGGACAATAAGGCTAATCTTTCCCAGATGAGTCTTCATTGTCTAAGTGGAAATATCTGGAGAGTCCATCTGCATTGGAGTGGGTACTCCCAGGTCTATGTTCCACTGTATAGTCCATTCCCTCTAGGGATATGGACCACCTTAACAATTTGGGGTTTTCACCTTTCATTTGTTTTAGCCAAAGTAAAGGTTTGTGGTCTGTCTGAAAAATAAAGTGAGTACCAAACAGGTATGGTCTCAACTTTTTCAGTGCCCAGACCACAGCAAAGGTCTCCCTCTCTATGGCAGACCAACGCTTTTCTCTAGGGGTCAACCTCCTGCTGATAAAAGCAACAGGTTAATCCTGGCCCTCAGTATTAAGCTGTGATAGCACTGCCCCAACCCCCAATTTAGAAGCATCAGTCTGGACTATGAACTTTTTGGAGTAGCAAAGGCTTTTTAGGACAGGTGCAGAACACATGGCCTGTTTGAGCTCATAAAAAGCTTTTTGACAGCTAGCTGTCCACAATACCTTTTTAGGCTTCTTCTTACTAGTGAGGTCATTAAGAGAAGCTGCAATGAAGCCATAATTCTTAATAAACCTCCTATAGTACCCTGTGAGGCCTGTGGATCTTCCCCTGCAGTGGTGCAATCTGTTCCCCACCTACCAGGTGGCCCAGATAAACCACTTTCACCTGCCCTATCTGGCACTTTGAGGCCTTGATAGTGAGGCCTGCCTTTTGCAGGGCCTCCAAAACTTTCCGCAGTTGGACCAGGTGATCATCCCAGGTGGAGCTAAAGACAGCTATATCATCTAGATAGTCCTGCAAGGGTTGGAAGCTTTTAGTGCAGCATGTGTTCACCAACCTTTGAAAAGTGGCATGTACATTCTTCAGACCAAAGGGCATCACAGTGAATTGATAGTGCCCTCCAATGGTTGAAAATGCAGTCTTGGGATTAGCATCTTCTGATAATGTAATCTGCCAATACCCTGCAGTTAAATCAAAAGTGCTTAGATACTTGACAGAAGCCAATGTATCAGCTCATCTGCCCTGGGTATAGGGTGAGCATCTGTATTGGTTACTTGGTTGAGCCCTCTATAGTCAACACAAAACCTCATCTCTCTTTTTCCATCCTTACTGTGCAGTTTTGGAACAAGCACCACTGGGCTAGCCCAAGGGCTTTCTGAAGGCTCAATCACTCCTAAGTCTAACATTTTCTGATCTTCTTGTTTAATACAGTCCCTGACATGGTTAGGATGCCTATAAATCTTACATTTGACAGGTAAACTGTCTCCACTATTGATTGTATGCTCACACCAAGTAGTGGAACCTGGTGAGAAGAGTTAAGAAAACTGACTTAAAAGATTTACACAATTGTCTTTCTGTTCAGCAGTAAGACAATGTGCAAGTACTACTCCCTCTACTAAGCCATCAGCTTCAGTGGTGGAGAAGAGATCAGGGAGAGGGTCACTCTCTTCTTCCTGTCCCTCATCAGTTGCCATGAGCAGGGTGAGATCAGCCCTGTCATAGTAGGGTTTTAGGCGGTTGACATGGAGCACCCTAAGGGGACCCCTGGCAGTGCCCAGGTCTACCAAGTAGGTAACTTCACCCTTTTTCTCAACAATTATATGGGGTCCACTCCATTTGTCCTGGAGTGCTCTTGCAGCCACAGGCTGCAATCCCCACACCTTCTGTCCTGGGTGGTACTGGGTCAGGACAGGCTTCTGGTCATACCATTGCTTTTGCAGCTCCTGGCTGGCCTGAAGGTTTTTACTGGCCATTTTCATGTACTCCGCCATTCTTGATCTTAGGCCAAGTACATAGTCCACAATGTCCTGTTTAGGAGCTTTTAAAGGTTGTTCCCAACCCTTCTTAACAAGTGCAAGGTGACCTCTCACAGGTTGTCCAAAGAGGAGTTCAAAGGGGCTAAAGCCCACTCCTTTTTGGGGTACCTCCCTGTAAGCAAAAAGGAGGCAAGGTAACAGGACATCCCATCTCCTTCTGAGTTTTTCAGGGAGTCCCATTATCATACCTTTGAGAGTTTTATTAAACCTTTCAACCAGACCATTTGTCTGTGGCTGATAAGGAGTAGTGAACTTGTATGTTACACCACATTCCTTCCACATTGCCTTGAGGTATGCAGACATAAAGTTACTACCTCTGTCTGACGCCGCTTCCATAGGGAAGCACACTCTGGAAAATATTCCCAGGAGGGCTTTTGCCACTGCAGGAGCCATAGTGGCCCTTAAGGGAATTGCTTCAGGGTACCTAGTTGCATGGTCCACAACTACCAGGATAAACCTATTGCCTGAAGCTGTTGGAGGGTCAAGGGGGCCAACTATGTCAACCCCTACCCTTTCAAAGGGCACCCCAACCACAGGAAGTAGAATTAAAGGGGCCTTTGGTGTGCCACCAGTCTTGCCACTGGTTTGGCAGGTCACACAAGAGCAACAAAACTCTTTGGTGTCCTCTGACATATGAGGCCAGTGAAACAGGGGAACAAGCCTGTCCCAAGTTTTACTTTGGCCCAAATGCCCAGCCAAAGGAATATCATGTGCCAAGATAAGAAGGAACTCCCTGTACTGCAAAGGGATGACCAATTTTGTGGCAGCTCCAGGTTTAGGGTCCCTTGATTCAGTATACAGGAGGTTGTCTTCCCAATACACCTTATGGCTATCACTGACATCCCCATTCTGCTGTTTGGCAGCTTGCTGTCTCAAA
Source organism: Pleurodeles waltl (assembly GCF_031143425.1). NCBI lineage: Eukaryota > Metazoa > Chordata > Amphibia > Caudata > Salamandridae > Pleurodeles > Pleurodeles waltl. Next base: position 276,011,384 of record NC_090443.1, on the reverse strand, counting down.
CCCTCTAGTGTGGGACAGGTCTGCTGTGCCACACTCAGCTCTTCCCTAGCAGGTCCTCCTGCACCCAAAAGCTCAGCAGTGTCTGCTGCCAGCTCATCTGGTGTAGGTTCTGCACAGGGAGAGGATTCCTCTTCCTCAAAAGGGAATCTTCTGGAGAGGGAGGGATAGTGGGCAACGATTTACCATTCCCACCCCTAGCTTTTGGGAGCACTTGGTCCATTGTTCCAGGATCCAAGTTTCCCTGTCCTTTTTGCTTCTTGTTCTGAGCCCTTGGCAAAGTAAAAATATGCCCAGGAATGCCCAGCATTGCTGCAGAGGCCCCAACTCTACTTCAGCCTAAGCTGATGTCTCCAAATCATTGCCTAGTAAGCAATCTACAGGTAATTCAGTGGCTACCACAACTTTCTTTGGACCAGTAACCCCCCCAGTTGAGATTCACAACAGCTGTGGGGTGGCTAAGTGTGTTATTGTGAGCATCAGTCACTTGGTACTTCTGACCAAGTAGGTGTTGATCAGGGGGAACCAGTTTCTCTATAACCATAGTTACGCTGGCTCCTGTGTCCCTGTAGGCCTCAACCTCAACACCATTGATTAGGGGTAGTTTCTTGTACTTATCCAAATTAAGGGGACAAGCAACCAAGGTGGCAAAGTCAATGCCACCATCAGAGACTAAAACAGCCTCTGTGGTCTCCCTAACAAGACCAACCCCAACTACACTGCCAATAGTGAGCCCAGCTACACCCTTGGATTGGCTATTTGTAGTAGATTTCCCACCACCACTGCTATCACTAGGGGCACTATAGGTTGCAGTTGGGGTTGTGGTAGTGGGAGCCTTGGTGTTTTTCATTGGACAAGAGGCATCACTTGCCCAATAGCCTTTTACTTTACATAAATAACACCATGGCTTTTTCTGATTGTGAGAAGAGGATTTGGATCCACCCCCCTGCCCCAGAGGATTTTTGTGGGCCAGATGAAGACTCAGAATGTTTTTTATCTGTGTCCCCACCCTTGTCAGAAGACTTACCATCCTTCTTCTTGCCATCCTTGTCACCCCCTGTATGAACGTTTCTGTTCACTCTTGTTCTGACCCATTTGGCTGCTTTCTTTCCCAGTTCTTGGGGAGAGGTCAGATCTGAGTCTACCAAGTATTGGTGCAACAAATTAAACACACAATTGTTCAAAATATGCTCTCCCAGGATTAGATTATACAGGCTTTCATAGTCAGTCACCTTACTGCCATGTAACCAACCCTCCAAGGCCTTCACTGAACAGTCTACAAAGTCTGTCCAGTCTTGAGAGGACTCTTTTCTGGTGTCTCTGAACTTAATCCTGTATTGTTCAGTGGTTACGCCAAATCCATCCAAGAGTGCATCCTTCAAAACTTTGTAATTATTAGCATCACTTTCTCTGACAGTAAGGAGCCTATCCCTATCCTTACCAGTGAAAGATAGCCACAAGATAGCAGCCCACTGCCTTTGAGGGGCCAACTGTACCATACAGGCCCTCTCAAGTGCAGCAAACCATTTGTTAATGTCATCCCCTCCTTCTAAGGAGGGACTACCTTATGCAGGTTTCTGAAATCTTGCTCTCTGACAGGATTGCTATCAAAAACACTGCTGATGCCACCATGGGGAACTAACCCCAACCTCTGCCTTTCCCTTTCCACATCCAGAGATTCCCTGTCTGAGGCCAGCTGCTGCTGTTAAAGCTTCAGCCTGGCCTCTTCCAACCTCAGCTTTCTGAGTTCCCTTTCCATTAAGTTATCCTCAGGGTGGAAGGCTTGGGAATTATGAGACACAGAAGAAATATGGGAATTGGCAGAGTTGGACCTGTCCTTAACAGACTGGACTCTAGTAACCTGGCCTTTAGGAGTGAAAGGTGCCCTACTAATGTGTGACCCCCTCCCACTACCAGTGTCACTAGATGGACTGTTAGCTGACAGGTCTTTGGAATAACCCTCCCCAGCCACCTCAGAGGACTCCTCTGAGTCTGGCTGGGTACCCCCCTCCTCTACTTCCTGATCCTGGGATGGGCCAGACTGGTTCTGGTCACTTTCTAGGAGAAGGCTAAGGAGAAGATCTTTTGTAGGATTCTTACCAACTACTAAACCTCTTTCAATGCAGAGACCCCTCAAACTTTTAAAGTTTAGATTCCCATATGTTGCCTGGACAACTGTGGGAGTAAGCTATACTGCAGACATGACAGAAATGGTTTAGGACAGAGGGAGAAAAATGTTTTTGGGACTTTTTAAAGAACAGAGAAAAACTTTTTCAAACTTTTAAAAGTTTCAGAAACTTTTCAGAAACTTTTTAGAAAGTTTTAGAGAAGGAATGTTAAACTGTTTAGGTTACTGTGTATATTCGGAAGTATTTGGTATATGTTTTCCTATAAAAAGCACCAATGACAAAGTGGTAAAGCAGTTACAAGTACTTATCTCACCGCTGCACCACCAATGTAGGAGGCTGGCCTGGCTTGTAGTGGGTACCTAGTGGTACTTACACCTTGTGCCAGGTCCAGTTTTCCCTTATTAGTAGTGTTCTAGCAGCTTAGGCTGATAAAGGTAGCTATAGCAGAGCAGCTTAGGCAGAACTAGGAGACATGTAAAGCTCCTGCTATACCACTTATATCATATAGCACTCTATCATAAGAAAACACAATACTCAGAGTTACTAAAAATAAAGGTACTTTATTTTAGTGACAATATGCCAAAAGTATCTCAGAGGATATACTTGTCAGGGACAACAGATCCTCGGAGTCGGTGCACGTTCCCAACACTTCCACCACAAGACAGCTCCAATACTCTGATTAGAATTATCACAGAGTCTAAGCGAGTCCAAGTGGGGAAAAAGGGATTAGGAAGGAAGCAGCTGGGAAGGAGACCTGTAGGAAGCAAAAAGGTTAAAACACACAATATCAAGATTATATCATATTAATCATTACTAGGCTACAACTCTAAGCATTGTCATTCTGAAATCATAGACAACTTAAGCATAGACTTAAATAACTAGGCTTCAAGATTACTGGATGCCTGAAAGGGAATCAAGAAAGGTTAAATGCAAAGTTCAAATTCAAGTATTATCTTTTGCACGAGGATCAGGAAATAATCTGAATGATTTCTAAAACCATCATATGAATAATGAGGAACCTATTATGTACATACAACATCACCTCTAGAACTCTAGCATTTTTGTTTTTCTCAAAATGGTCAGAACATGAATTGCGCACATTGCAGACTTTCACAAAGGTTGTAAATACCATGGAATGATTGTGCACCATGAATAACATAAGTTAGACTCGAGAAATAAATCACGCGTCTTGCTGACTCGAAAGCCACCACGTAAATGCCATGAAGTGGTAGGGCATAATGAACACCGTGATATTAAACACAAGAATTGAATCACGCATCTCGCTGATTCGAAGCCCACCATGTAAATGTCAAAGAATGGTGGCGCCCACTGAATATCATGAATTAAACTCAAGAAAAGGAATTGCGCAGTTCACCGATTCGAAGCCCACAATGTGAATGCCAAAGAATGGTGGCACGCACTGAATATCATGAATTAAACACAAGAAAAGGAATCGCGCAGCTTGCCGATTCGAAGACTACCTAATGAATGACAAGAAATGGTAGTGTAGAAGGAATAACATGAATCTAGGCACCGGAAAAGAATCGCGCCTCTTGCCAATTCGAATGTCCCCATATGAATGTCAGGAATTGGTAGCGTACAATGAATAACATGAATTACACACAAGAAATGAATTGCGCGTCTCGCCGATTCGAATGCCACCATGTAAATGTCAGGAAATGGTAGCGCACAATGAATATCATGAATTACACACAAGAAATGAATTGCGCGTCTCGCCAATTCGAATGCCACCATGTAAATGCCAGGAAATGGTAGCACACAATGAATATCAAGGGTTAAAGCACGAGGAACGAATCACGCGTCTTGCCGATTCGAATGCCACCATGGAACTGCCAAGAAATGTTAGCACACAATGAATATCAAGGGTTAAAGCACAAGGAACGAATCGCGCGTCTTGCTGATTCGAATATTAACATGTAAATGCCAGAAAAACCCCAGAGCACATTCACACACACAAGGTAAAATCTCTCAAAATGAAAATTAGGCCCAAGAATTCGGATGCCTTCGAAAACGGGATGGGGGCCCAGCCCGACCACAGTCTTACCACCTTGATCAAGGATCACCAATGTAAATGAAGGGCAAGGCCTGGAAGATCAAAGTAGGCCTCTGGGACAGGAGCTCAGGAAGTTGCTGCTGCTCTGCACCAGGACCTCTGAATAGTGAGCATGTGAAGCTGGGCTGGCTCCCTTTTATAGAGTCTTAGCCCAACCCACCGACCAAACCCAGGCATGCTAAACATAAGTCTTCAGGATTAAACTCTGCAATGCAAAAGGTTAAACAACATCATATCAGCACAATGCATAAATTATGTTAGCTTGAAATTGTTAGGATTTTGCATTCTAGTCGCCCGTAGAGCGTGCACTGCCCTGATGTTGACAATACTCCCTTAGGAGGTAAGTAATATACACAAAATATACACACAAAACAAAATAAGGTAAGTAAAGCACTTAGAAAAGTAGTGCAATCACTGTAGTACACAATAGAATGCAATAGGAGAAAATAGGCCAAGGGGCAACACAAACCATAAACTCCAAAATTGGAATGCCACCCACGAATGGACCCCAGGCCTAGTGTAGTGTGTAGAGGGTCGCTGGGAGTGTAAGAAAACACTAAGGGTGTCCAAGATACCCCACCCCAAGACCCTGAAAAATAGGAGTAAAGTCACCCTACTACCCCAAAAAGACAGTAAAGTTGAGATAGGGGATTCTGCAAAGACAACAACTGACTGCAAAGCACTGAAGACGGATTCCTGGACCTGAGGACCTGCAAAGGAAGGGGACCAAGTCCAAGAGTCACGCAAGTGTCCAGGGGGGGCAGGAGCCCACTAAACCCCGGCGAAGGTGCAAAAGGGCTTCATCTGAGTGGAAGAAGCCGAAAATTCTGCAACAACGGAAGGTGCCAGGAACTTCTCCTTTGGTCAGAAGATGTCCCATGGCGTGCTGGGAGATGCAGAGTTGTTTCCACGCAGAAAGGCCACAAACAAGCCTTGCTAGCTGCAGGAGTCACGGTTGAAGATTTTGGGTGGTGCGAGGGCCCAGGAAGGACCAGGAGGTCACCCCTTGGAGGAGGAGACAGAGGGGGCGCTCAGCAATAGAGAAAGCCCACACAGAAGCAGGCAGCACCCTCAGAAGCACCTCAACAGGCGTTCAGAAAATCTGAGCACAGAGGTCATCTCAGCACAGCAAATGAGGGACCCACGAAGTCGGAGGTCAACTCAGCGAGTTGGGCAATGCAGAACGGAGAACGGACAGCATTACTATCTGGCGTGGGGAGGCAAGGACTTACGTCCACCAAATTTGGACAGAAGGACCACTGGACTGCCGGAGTCACTGGGATCCAGCTCCTGGGTTCCAGGGACCATGCTCGTCAAGATGAGAGGGGACCCAGAAGACCTGTGATGCATAAATCTGGTGCCTGCATTGGCAGGGGGAAGATTCCGTCGACCCATGGGAGATTTCTTCTAGGCTGCCAGTGCAGGGTGAAGGCAGAAAGCCTTCAGAGCATGCACCACCAGGAAACAGTCGAGAAAGCCGGCAGGATGAGGAGCTACAATGTTGCTGGTAGTCTTCTTGCTATTTTGTTGCAGTTTTGCAGGCGTCCTGGAGCAGTAAGCGGTCGATCCTTGGCAGAAGTCGAAGTGCAGAGGAACTCTGGTGAGCTCTTGCATTCGTTATCTGACGAGAAACCCACAGAAGAGACCCTATATAGCCCTCAGAGGAGGATTGGCTACCTAACCAGGTAAGAGCCTATCAGGAGGGGTCTCTGATGTCCCCTGCTTGCACTGGCCACTCAGAGGTCTCCATTGTGCCCTCACACCTCTGCATTCAAGATGGCAGAGGTCTGAAACACACTGGAGGAGCTCTGGGCACCTCCCCTGGGGTGGTGATGGACAGGGGAGTGGACACTCCTCTTTCCTTTGTCCAGTTCTGCCCCAAAGCAGGGGCTGGGGGCTCCCTGAACTGGTGTAGATTGGCTTATGCAAGGAGGGCACCATCTGTGCCCTTCAAAGCATTTCCAGAGGCTGAGGGAGGCTACTCCTCCCCACCCGTTTATACCTATTTCCAAAGGGAGAGGGTGTAACACCCTCTCTCAGAAGAAATTCTTTGTTCTGACTTCCTGGGACTGGGCTGCCCATGCCCCAGGGGGGCAAAAACCTGTCTTAGGGCTGGCAGCAGCGGTAGCTGCAGAGAAAACCCCAGAGAGCTGGTTTGGCAGTACCCGGGTTCCATGCTGGAGCCCCGGAGATGCATGAAATTGTTCCCCAATACCACAATGGTATTGGGGTGACAATTCCATGATCCTAGACATGTTACATGGCCATGTTCGGAGGTACCATTGTGAAGCTACACATAGGTATTGACCTTTATGTAGTTCACACGTGTAATGGTGTCCCTGCACTCAAGAAGTCCGGGGAATTTGCCCTGAACAATGTGGGGGCACCTTGGCTAGTGCCAGGGTGCCCTCACACTAAGTAACTTTGCACCTAACCTTCCCTAAGTGAGGTTTAGACATATAGGTGACTTATAAGTTACTTGCGTGCAGTGTAAAATGGCTGTGAAATAACGTGGACATTATTTCACTCAGGCTGCATTGGCAGTCCTGTGTAAGAATTGTCTGAGCTCCCTATAGGTGGGTACCATATACTAGGGAATTATAAGGGTTCCAGTGTGCCAATCAGAATTGGTAAAATTAGTCACTAGCCTGCAGTGACAATTATAAAAGCAGAGAGAGCATAAACACTGAGGTTCTGGTTATCATAGCCTCAGTGATACAGTTAGGCACCACACAGGGAACACATATAGGGCACACGTTATGAGCACTGGGGTCCTGGCTAGCAGGACACAGGCAAAAACAAACATACATACAAGTAAAAATGGGGGTAACATGCCAGGCAAGATGGTACTTTCCTACAGGTGGCATTGGCCTTGCCACCTTGGCTGCTTGTCCCCTTAAAATGGATAAGTACAGGCAGTCAATTTTAATAAATGGTGTTGAGGCCCAGGCCTACAGGGACACAGGTGCCAGTATCACTTTGGTGACTGAAAACCTGGGGCCATATTTATACTTTTTGACGCACAACTGCGCCGGCGCAGCTGACTGGTGTGCGTCAAAAAAAATGACTCACACCAGGCAGCGCCGGCGTAGGGGAAAATGGAGCTGGGGCGTCAAAAAATGGGGCAAGTCAGGTCTGAGGCAAAATTTTGGCCTCAACCCGATTTGCGCCATTTTTTTTTACGCCCAACCCCCATTGACATGACTCCTGTCTTAACAAAGACAGGAGTCATGCCCCCTTGCCCAATGGCCATGCCCAGGGGACTTATGTCCCCTGGGCATGGTCATTGGGCATAGTGGCATGCCCTATGCCACAAAACAATTACGAAAAAAATACTTACCTGAACTTACCTTAAGTTCCCTGGGATGGGTCCCTCCATCCTTGGGCGTCCTCCTGGGGTGGGCAAGGGTGGCAGGGGGTGTCCCTCGGGGCATGGGAGGGCACCTCTGGGCTCCTTCCGAGCCCACAGGTCCCTTAACGCCTGCCCTGACCAGGCGTTAAAAAATGACGCAAAAGCGGCTGGACGTCATTTTTTAAGGCCCGCCCACTCCCGTGCGTCATTTTTGCACGGGAGTTTAAATAAGGCGCACATGCCTTAGAGTAATTTTTTAGAAGGGAACGCCTACCTTGCATATAATTAACGCAAGGTAGGTGTCCACGCAAAAAAATGACGCAAACTCCAAGATCTTTGGCGCTAGACAGGTCTAACGCCAAAGTATAAATATGGAGTTAGCTTTGCGTCGGATTTGCGTAAAAAAAACGACGCAAATCCGGCGCAAACAGTATAAATATGCCCCCTGGTGTCACCTGCACAATACCTCCTTGGACAGAAGTACCAAGTTACTGATGTCAATAACTCCACTCAGTCTCTCCCATTAGCTGTACTTCAATTTAGTTGGGGTGGAGTTACTGGCCCTAAGCAGGTGGTGGTATCACCTAGCTTACCTATAGATTGTCTCTTAGGGAATGACCTAGAGGCCTCAGGTTGGGCTCAGGTAGAGTTTAGTACCCATGAATCCATGCTGTGTATTCCTGAGGAATTGCTTCATCTCATTTCTGGTGAAATGAAAAAGGAAGGAGAGAAAAAGGCCTGAAATCTCAGGATCTCTCCACCAACAGGTAAGAAGGGTATCAAAGTATCCCTTCCCCACCCTGCCACTATGGATACCATTCCTGTAGTGGGAGAAACCTCTCCTGGGGTGGAACCTGTACCAAAGGAGCCCTTAGCTACCACAGCTGGACTCCCAGAGGTAAAGTACCTCTATGTGGAACTACTAAAGCAGATGTGCAACATTGCACCATTCTGGTGAATATGGAGCATCCTTCCACCCCTCCCAAAGAAACTTTAGTGCAGCAGCACTGCACTGCCTCTAAACACTTAGGACAGCAGCCCTGCCTAGTGTGGAGCTTATAAGACAGCAGCCCTGCCCTGCTCCAACTCAACAGAAACAGCAACCCTATTCCCTCTTACAGCCATACGGACAAAGTTTTTGCCCAGCTATGGCTTTATTTAGACAGCATCCCTGTCTAGCATTTCCTGCATTTGACATAGGCCCAGTGGACCAATCCCACTGCCCAATTTAAAAACATACTCATAGGAACTCTGAGAATTTACACTCATGCTGTTAGTTAGGTAAAAATCTCCAAACAGGGTGGTTTACATCCCCACAGGGAAGTAAACTTATAGTGGATGATAAAAGGAGTAACCACTCTAATGCATATCTACTCTCCACTTATCACCACTTAGACAATAAAGTCTCAAATGGCCATGGTTAGCCTTATTGTCCTTTGTTTGGGGGGGTGTTGTGTGGGAGAGTAGCTCTTTCAGGCATGGTTACCCCCACTTTTGACCTGTTTGTGAGTGTGTGTCAGTGTGTTTTTACTGTGTCAGTGGTATCCTGCTAGCCAGGACCCCAGTGCTCATAGATAAAAACCTAAAAGTCAGTATGTTTTTGCCTGTCTCAATGGGACCCTGCTAGCCAGGACCCCAGTGCTCATAGTTTGTGGCCTAATGTGTATGCCTGTGTAGTGCCTAACTGTGTCACTGTAGGCCAGTGACTTCATTTACCAATTTCAATTGGCATATTGGACCCCCCCCCCTTATTAGTCCCTAGTATATGGTACCTAGGTACCCAGGGCATTGGGGTTCCAGGAGATCCATATGGGCTGCAGCATTTCTTTTGCCACCCATAGAGAGCTCAGACTAACCCTTACACAGGACTGCCATTGCAGCCTGCGTAAAATAGTGCACACACTATTTCACAGCCATTTTCACTGCACTTAAGTAACTTATAAGTCACCTATATGTCTAACCTTCAGTTGCTGAAGGTTATGTGCAAAGATACTGAGTGTGAGGGCACCCTTGCACTAGCAAAGGTGCCCCCACATAGTTCAGGGCCATTTCTCTGGACTTTGTGAGTGCGGGACACCATTACACGTGTGCACTACATATAGGTCAATACCTATATGTAACTTCATAATGGTAACTCCAAATATGGCCATGTAACATGTCTAAGATAATGGAACTGTCCCCCCATTCCAAATCTGGTATTGGGGAGCCAATTCCATGTATCGTGGGGGCTCCACCGTGGACCCCTAGTACTACCAAACCAGCTCTCTGAGGCTTGCACTGCAGCTACAGCTGCTCCCACCTCACAGCCTGGGTTCTGCCCTCCTGGAGTCAGGGCAGCCCAGTCCCAGGAAGGCAGAAAAAAGCATTTCCTCTGATATCAGGGTGTTACACCCTCTCCCTTTGGAAATAGGTGTTACAGGCTGGGGAGGCTTAGCCTCCCCCAGCCTCTGGAAATGCTTTGAAAGGCAGAGATGGTGCCCTCCTTGAATAAACCAGTCTACACCAGTTCAGGGACTCCTTCTCCCCTGCTCTGGCGGGAAACTGGACAAAGGAAAGGGAAGTGACCACTCCCCTGTCCATCACCACCCCAGGGGAGGTGCCCAGAGCTCTTCCAGTGTGTCCCAGACTTCAGCCATCTTGCTTTGCAAGATGTGAGAGCACTCCAGAGGGCTCTGAGTGGCCAGTGCCAGCAGGTGATGTCGGAGACCCCTCCTGATAGGTCCATACCTGATAAGGTAGCCAATTCCCCTCTCAGGGCTGTTTAGGGTCTCTCCTGTGGGTTCTCTTCAGATTCTGCTTGCAAGTTTCCTTCAGGAATCCTCTGCAACAACCTCAGACTCCTCTGACCTCGGATCAACCGCAGCCTGCTCCAAGAAATGCTGTAACTGCAACAAAGTGTCTACAAGAGACACTTTTCTTCAGCAACACCAGCTCCAAATCAGCAACTGCAACACTTTCCATGGTGTGCACGCTCTGGGGACTCCCTGTCTTCATCCTGCACCAGAAGGGCTGAAGAAATCTCCTGTGGAGTGACGGAGTCACTCCCCTGCTCCAAGCAAGCACCTTCCAAGACGACGATCGGTACCCTGGGACTCCTCTCACAGTGACGAGAATGCTCCTAAGGACACAGAGGGTAGACATTGTCGACCTAGACTGTCCTGAGGTCCTGCTGACGCAATTTGGAGGAGGTAAGACCTTGCCTTCCCCGAAAGCTATGGTACCCCTGTGTATTGTGTTTTCTTCACCTCCTGAGGCCTCTGTGCACTATTTGCAAAATTCCTTCGTGCACAGCCTGGCCCAAGTCCCCAGCACTCCATCCTGCGACGCTCAACTCGCTGAGTTGTTCTCCAGCAGCGTGGGATTTTGTTTTGTTGTGCTGCATCAACTGTGTTTTGCACCTCATTTGAACCCGGGTCCTGCGGCTCCTGGGGGTGCTGGCTGGCATCCTTAGGGATCTCTAAGGAGCTGAGAGCCCCTCTTCCTCCTCACACAGAGTTGAGGGCCCCAGGCCCTGGGTCCATTTAGCACCATTTTGATGCAAAATGCACTTTTGTCATAGCCAAAGCTTGTTGGTGCCTTCCAACACGAAATCTCGTCTGCAACAATCTTCATGCCGAGGGACATCTTTTGCATCATGCAGGAACCCGCTGCCATCTTCCTATGGTGCAGTTCTGCAGTCTTTGACTAATAGGGGACTCTTCTTTTGCACTCTCTTCTGGGTTGGCAGGGGCTTCTGTCCTTCCTGGAACTTCTTTCGACTTCTGGACTTGGTCCCCTTCCTTTGCAGGTCTTCAGGTCTAATAATCCAGCAGTTGTTGTTTGCAGACTTGGTTGGCTGCTGCAAAGTCCCAATAACGAGGTGTAGTGTGTCCTAAGGAAACTTGCTGTACTTTACTCCTGCTTTTCTGGGCTCTGGGGTGGGGTAATTTACTTACCTTTACTGTATTCTTGCTCTCCCAGCGATTCTGCACACACTACACTTGTCTAGGGGGAAATTTGTGATTCACATTCCACTTTCTTAGTATATGTTTTGTGTTGCTCCTAGACCGATTTTCTCCCATTGCATTCTATAGCATTTCCTAATGTTTGCATTGTTTTATGACTATTTACTTGTCTAATTTTGGTGTGTAGTCTATCTATTGTGTATAAAACTTACCTCTAGAAGGAGTATCGCCTCTAAGATATTTTTGGTACTGGGTCACCCAAATAAATACCTTTATTTTTGGTAACACTGAGGATTGTCTTTACTTGTGTATAAGTATTGTGTAACTATAAGTGGTATTGCATGAGCTTTGCATGTCTCCTAGTTCAGCCTAAGCTGTTCTGCTATAGCTACCTCTATCAGCTTAAGCTGCTAGAACACTGCTACATTTCACTAATAAGGGACAACTGGACCTGGTATAAGGTGTAAGGTACCCACTACAAACCAGGCCAGCCTCCTACAGTGCCCTCTTTGCATAAACCAGTCTACACCAGTTCAGGGACCCCCAGTCCCTGCTCTGGCGTGAAACTGGGCAAAGGAAAGGGGAGTGACCACTCCCCTGTCCATCACCATGCTAGGAGTGGTGCTCAGAGCTCCTCCAGAGGGCCGCTGGCTTTTGCCATCTTGGATTCCGAGTTGGCAGGGAACTTTGGGAGCATCCGTGTGGCCAGTTCCAGCAGGTGACGTCAGTTCTTCAAATTCTGATTGCAAGACTCCAGGAGACATCCTCTGCACTCTCCACTTGGACTTCTCACCGAAGAAACTGCATCTGGACTGTCCAGGAACTCTACAAACTGCAACAAAGAAGCAAGACGCCTTCTGCAATATTGTATCTTCAGCTACTGCCAGCAACGGCAACTGTTTCCCGGTTGTATATTCTCTGAGGACAGCCCATCTTCAGGCTGCACCAGAAGAGCAAAGGAATCTCCCTGGGGTGAAGGAGTAACCCCTCTGCTTCAGCAAGGCACCTCACTGCATCGACGATTGGCTGCGTGGATCCCCTCTCTGGCTGAGCTGCGTGGTCACGTGTGGTGGACTGAAGTGGTTCCGACACTCCAGACGTCCTACTGTCCAAATTTGGTGGAGGTAAGAGCCTGCCTCCCCACGCAAGACAGTACCCCTGTGCACCGCATGTTTCACAGATGCCAAGGCTTGTTGGCATTGTTCCACGGAGTTCTTTGTACACCTTGTAACTCCGGCCCCCAGCACTCCATCCTGAGACGCACAGCTTCCTGAGTGGTTCTCCGGCTATGTGGAAGCCTTTGTCATAGTGCTGTGTGGGCCCTTTCTGCAAATTCTTTGTCCCTGTGCTGTGGGACTCCTGTGCCTGCTGCCTGGTCTTCTGTGGGCTCTCTCAGTTGCTGAGAGCCCCCTATGGCTCCTTCCTGGGCTCAGGCATCGCCATTTCCCGCCAACCGCGAGCTTTGCATGTGCCAAGGATTGTTGGTGGACTCCAGTGACGCTAACCAGACTGCAATCTTCCATTTAGCGTGGGACATCATCTGCACCAACCAGAAACCCAAATCCGTCTTCTTGGCTGCAGTACTGACTGTTCTTCTACACCAGTGGTTCTTTTTATGCACCTTCATCTGGTTCAACAGGGGCTCCTGTTCTTCCTGGACTCTTCTGTGCTTCTTGGACTTGGTCCCCTTCTTCCACAGGTCCTCAGGTCCAGGAATCCGTTGTTGGTGTCTTGCAGTCTCTTCTGGTTCTTGCATAATCTTCTTTCTCGTTTCTGTGTGTGTTCCGTGAAAGTTAATGTGATTTACTCCTGCTTCCCTCGGAACTGGGGTGGGTTCTAGTACTTACATTTGGGGTTTTCTAGTACTCCCAGCTCCCCTCTACACACTACACTTGCCTAGGTGGGAACCCAACTTTTGCATTCCATTTTTTTAGTATATGGTTTGTGCTCCCCCAGGCCCATTTCTCGCTATTGTGATTTTCACTAATTGCACTGTTTTCTAACTGTTTTTACACCTGTTTCTGCATACTGGTGTATATAATTTGTGTATTAATTACCCCTATAGTATTTTTGGTATTTCTGTCACCAAAATAAAGTACCTTCATTTTTGTAACACTGAGAGTTTTCATTCATTTGTGTGAGTACTGTGTTACTACAGTGGTATTGCATGAGCTTTGCATGTCTCCTAGATAAGCCTTGGCTGCTCAGCTACAGCTATCTCTAGGGAGCCTGGCTACTAGACACTGCCTACACCACACTAATAAGGGATAACTGGATTTGGTATAAGGTGTAAGTACCATAGGCACCCACTACAAACCAGGCCAGCCTCCTACAGTACCCCGGTCAGATACCTCCTCCTTGGGGAAACCCACATGTTTGAAGATCCCCATCAGTTTTCTGGCCAGTGTGGGTGCAGTTACTGTCCTCACGGGGATAGCTTCCTTATACCAGTTGGCATTGTCCACCAAGACCAGGTAAACCTGTTGCCCATGGCTGTCATGGGATTTAGAGGCCCCAAACTGTCAATGCCCACCTGCTCAAAAGGGGTGCTCACAACAGTAAAGGGCTGAAGAGCAGCCTTGCACCTCTTCCCAGGTTTGCCACTCACTTGGCAGATGGTCTGATGAGTCCTGCGGAGTGGATCTGAGTTCTTCCTTATTTGGGTGATAAGACTGTCAAAGGTCTTATCCTGCCCCAAATGAACTGCCCATGGCACATCATGAGCCAGACCCAGTAGGAGGGCTCTGAAACACTGGGGTACCACCAACATACGGGCTGCCCCAGATCCAGCAACTTTAGGCTCACTGTACAGGAGATCATTCTCCCAGTAGATCAGTTGAGATCCAGAGATCCAGAGGTGTCCCCAGTTGCATGGGCATTGGTCTGTTTCTGGAGGCCCTCAAGCGTGGGGCATGCTTTCTACACTGCGCAGAATGTCTCTCTGGTGGGGCTTCCTTCCTGCTGCCAAAGGGTCAACTCAGGTAGGTCCCTCAGTTTGGCCACTCCTTCCCCTGTAGGTTCCAGGGTATACCCCTCAGGTTACGCCTTCTCCTGGACTGCGGGAATCCCAGGAGTGGGTTTCCCGCACTTTTTGACCCTCCCTTTCCTTGCAGGCACCTAGGCTACTATTTCATTCTCCAGGTCCTTCTGATCACCCTCTCTGGTGGCCATGGACTGTGTGGCCACGCATGCCCTCTCTGGCAATCCCAACATTTACAAATTTAACCTGAACTCCGCGTCCTTCCAGGCAGTATGCTCCAGACCGTTCCCTTGCAGAGAGTCAACAGGCATAGGTGGACTCACAGCTACACTCAAGCTCCACAGGGAACCATTCAAAGAGGATCTGAGCTACTTAGTGTTGTCTAATGCTACAGCTTTGTGGACCACATTAGAGAGTACCTGCTCCTCAGACACCAGATGACATCATAGTGTTATCATACTGGCTCCTGTATCTCTCAGAGCCCCCACCTGCTCCCCATCGATAGTCACCCACGGCATGTACTTTTTAGTATTATTAGGCATGAGGGTTCTCTGGACCACCTCACCCTCACCCAGGAGATTAGGGTTAACTCAGCTGGCTCCCTACCACTAACTGGGCACAACTCCCTCCCAAGTGCTACATTGGTCAGACCAAGTGACTGACCACTGGTGGGGGGCTGTGCCCGATTAGGACACTTGGGACTCATCTCTGATGTGCCCTTCCTGATTTCAGGCAAAGCACTTGATGGGTCCCTTACCTGCATTCTTTATTGGAGGAAAACAACTATTTTTCTCAACAGGGGGCTGAAAATCCTTACACTGGGAACTAGTTTGGGGGCCTTTAGAGAACTTCTTCCTTTTATCCTGGACCCTCCCCCTTCTTCTTCTGTTGGGGGCCCTGCCCACCCTTGGCTGAGTCTCCCACATACAACTTCTTGTGGACCCTGGTACTCATCTAACGGTCCTCCTCTTGAGCAAGCATCCTGGAGTCAGTAAGCTTGCTGACAATCAAGTACTGGCGCAGCACTGAAAAACACAGACTAGACAGGTGCTCCAATACAAACAAATTGTACAGCCCCTGATAATCTGTTACCTATGTGCCCTTCACCCAGCCATCCAGTGCTTTGAAGAAGGAATCCACACACTCAATCCAGGTTTGAGAATCCCTGAACTTCCTCCTATCCATCTCTGTTCGCAGGCATACGTAGTGATGAGGGCATCCTTCATTCTGGCGTAGGTGAGCTCACTAGCTGCCCCTAGCACCAACAAGGTGACCCTCCCTTCTGCTGAAAAGTAGTTGCACAGGGGTCCTGTGCATGTGGAGTGCGGCCTCATAGCCCTGAAACCACCTATGGATTCCATCCTCGTTAGTGTAATCTTTCCTAAGATTCTCAGGAAGGTGCACCCTACCTCTCAGACTGCACTGGTGAAATGCTGCCACCTTCTGTGTTGGCCCTGCTGTCTAGATCCAGCTCCTTCAAGCTCAGCTCATGAGCTAACAGCATTTTCTTTTCTTCCATGGCCATGGCCATTTTTTTTGCTTCCATTTTCAGTCTGAATTTTGCAAGCTCTAAATGGTGCTTCCTCTTTGCCTGTCTGTCCTTTAGTTCCTATGGGGTCAGACTCTTAGAGAAACACTGCTGCCTGCCCTGGAGAGAGTGTTTCCTCCAGGAAGATCCTGATCATCTCTAGCATCACCGTGCAGGCAAGCATTCCTCTTCATGCATAATGGCATTCTCCTCATCTGTATGCACACCAGCTTCCTTTGCTGCCAACCAGGCCCTCAGTGCCTTTTGAAGCTCCTCCTTTCTATTGAGGCCTTTAACAATTGAACTCTTTGCAGAACTTTTTGAGATAAGGCATTGTGTAGGTTTCTAACCGCTCCTGCTCAAACACTACTTCTGCAGCTCCAACTGATGGCTCACCAGACTGAGACATGTTTGTGGATAAGTCACCAGTTGCATAGTTTCCGGAAGGCAAAGAGAAAAAATCCAAGAAAAAAAAAGAGTATGTGGTTACAGAATGGTCTACACTACGGGAGTAATGTACATCAATCACTGTATCACTACAAGTCCTATCCCCACCACTGATCACTAATGTTAGAAATTGGGTCCCTGGTTGGCAGTCAGTTTATACCCTGTCCAAGTAGGGACCCTCACTCTAGTCAGAGTTAGGTAGTCGTATATATAAGTTAACCCCTGCTCACCCCCTTGAGAGCTTGACTCAAACAGTCAGGCTTATCTTGGAGGCAATGTGTAAAGTATTTGTACCCACCATGAAAGTACTCCACACCAGTTTAGAAAATAGCCAATATTTATCTGAATAAAACAAGTCCAAAATGATAAAAATCCAACATACACAAGTAAAGATACCACTTTTTAAAGTTAAGAGTCTTAATTCATAGAAACCAATGGATGCGTTGTATTAGCACAAAGTACCTGGTATGCATAAAAAATAAAGTGATGCGTAAGAAAAGCAATCGATTCCTTACTCGCAAGTGATGCAGTGTGTTGATTCTTTCTCCACCGGGTAGATGATGCGTCAATTTCTGGACACGCAGCATCAGTTCCTTGCGGTGATGTTGCAGATTTGATGACCAAGGACAATGCATGTAAATCCAGATGCACGGCAATGATGGATCCGCACTGAAGCAGGCGAGGCATTGATTTTGTAGGCGCTGCATTGATTTTTCTTCCGTAACAGCTCGGTGTGTTGATTTTTCTTCAGGTGTACCACCTTCCACTTCCAGGGGCCCAGAGACTGGAGTTGGCACCACCTGGCAAGTCAGGACTCACAGCAAAAGAGCCAAGGCACTGGCAGATGAAGTCTTTGATGTCCCTGAGACTTCACAACAGGAGTCAAGCTCAGTTGAAGAACCTTAGAAAGCAGGATGTCGAAAGAAAAGTCCAGTTCTATCCCTCCCATTACAGAAGTAGCAGCAGCAGGCCAGCACAGCAAGGCAACAGGCTGAGTGACAGGTCCTCCTCAAGCACCCAGCTCTCCTCCCTGGCAGAATGGCCTCTGCCCAGAAGAGTTCTAAAGTTCCAGGGTCAGCAGTCCAATACTTATACTCATTACTGCCTTTGAAGTAGGCAAACCTCATAGGAAAGTCTTTGTAGTGCACAGGACCCTGCCTCTCCTTGTCTTAGTCCCAGACACACTCGAGGGGTTGGGGACTGCTTTGTATGAGGGCAGGCCCAATCCTATTGAGGTGCAAGTGTCAGCTCCTCCCACCACCCTAGCCCAGGAAGACCCATCAGGATATGCAGGACACACCTTAGTCCCCTTTGAGTGACTGTCTAGAGTGCATTCATAAACAGCCCAACTGTCAGTCCAACCCAGACATGTATTCAGCAGCCAGGCAGAGGCAGAGAATGGTTAAGCAAGAAAATGCTCAATTTCTAAAAGTTACATTTTCAAACTTACAAGCTAAAAACCAACTTTACTTTACCAAAAGATGTATTTTTAAATTGTGAGTTCAGAGACCCCAAAATCCAAATCTCCATCTGCTCCCAATGGGAAACTGAACTTAAAAGATATTTCAAGGCAATCCCCATGTCATCTTATGGGAGAGGCAGGCCTTGCAATAGTGAAAACTGAATTTAGCAGTATTTCACTGTCAGGACATGTACAACACACCAGTACATGTCCTACCTTTGAAATACACTGCAGCCTGCCCATGGGGTTGCCTTGGGCCTAGCCTCTGGGTGACTTACATGTAGTAATAGGGAAGGTTTGGGCCTGCCAAGTGGATACACTTACCAGGTCGAACTGGCATTACCAAACTGCAGACACAGACACTGCACTAGCAGGTGTGAGACATTTTTACAGTGCTACTCATTTGGGTGGTACAATCTGTACCGCAGACCCACTAGCAGCATTTGCTTTACAGGCCCTGGGCACACATAGTGCACTTTACTAGGGATGTACTAGTAAATCAAATGTGTCAATCATGGAGAAACAAATCACCAATACAATTTAAATTGAGAGCACTTACCATTTGGTCAGCCGTGGTATAGTGCCCAGAGTCTTAAAGCCCGCAAAAGCTAAGGCCCATATTTACACTTTTTTTGCGCCGCATTTGCGTAATTTTTTTTTTTACACAAATGCTGCACAAACTTAACTCCATGTTTATATTTTGACGCTAGACATTTCTAGAGGCAAAATATTGGAGTTTGCACCATTTTTTGGATGCATAAACCTACCTTGGTCAAAGAGATCCAAGGTAGGTGTTCCCATCCAAAAAATGGCGCTGTTCCCACAGCGCCATACTTATCCCCCGCACGGGTGGGAGGTCGGCCTAAGTAATGGAACTAAGCTTGCTTAGTGCCATTATTCAACACCTGGGTCTGACCAGGCCTTAAGGTACCCTTGGACCCATTCCATGGTTAAACACCATGGAATGGGTCCACAGGTGCCCTCCCCAAGCCCCAGGAACACCCCCACCAGAGAGACACCAGAGGCAGGGGGACCCCACCCCAGGTAAGTCCAGGTAAGTATTTAAAACAATTTTGTTTTTGCCATTGGGGGCCCTAACTTGGGGCCCCCTGCATGGCGCAGGGTGCAAAGGCCATGCCCAGGGGACACTTGTCCCCTGTGCTGGCCATTGGGGTGGTGGGCATGACTCCTGTCTTTCCTAAGACAGGAGTCATGTTTTCGGTGGTTATGGGCCAGGAAATGGTGCTGGTCTGGTTAGTGGCATTTTTTTACCTCAAACCAGGATAGCTTCATTATTTGACACACAACCCCCTCCTTCCCTACCGCCACCCCCACCTGGCTAGCGTCCTTTTTCTGGACGCTAGCCGGGACTTACTGCTAGCTTGCGCCATACTATAAATATGACACCCGGCATGCGTCTGAGAATGACGCAAGACGGTGGTAAAGTTTTTGATGCAAAACTGCATTAGCATCAAATACTATAAATATGGGCCTACATTTAGCACAGGATCAAACACAGGAGGTCAGAAGCAAAAAGTACACGGCAACCAAGCCAAGAACTGAGAGGTCTAACAGCCACCAAGAAGGGCACCAAAGACAAGGATTATTGCCCAATAAGGGCACTTCAGTTTTGTCAGAATTTAATTTTAAGCAATTGTTGGACTCCAGTTGCTAATTTTCTGCATGCAGCTGTAAAATCTGCTTGCTGTATCTTCTGGATTATCAGCTGCAGGTACTATTATCTGAGTGTCGTCTGCATAACTGAGGTCTGAGAATCACAGCTTTTTATTTAGCTTGGCCAGGGCGGTAACATAAACATTAAAGAGCATAGGGCTCAACGAAGAGCCCTACAGGACCCCACATGGAAGCGAAAAAATGCTGGAGGAAAAATCTTCCAGAGCCACAAACTGCTTTCTCTCTGAGAGAAAGGATTTTAAAATAACCAGAACAGAACTCCTAATGCCTAGAAAATAGAACTAGTCAATCCATATGGCATGATTGACCGTATCAAAGGTAGGTGAGAGATCCAACAGGATGAAGGCTGCTCTTGATCCTGAGTCCAAAGTAGTCTGCAGCTCTCCTGAAGCCACTATCAAAACTGACTGTGCTATGCTCAGCCCTAAAGCCAAATTGTGAATGGTCCAACAAATTATTGGATTCAAGGACTGCTACCAGTTATTTATTAAGTGCCTTCTCTGTTATCTTGGTGGGAAAGGACAGGCAAAATATTGCCCGATAATTGTTTCGGTTTAAATGGGGGCAGGCTTGGTTTTTTAAGTTTAAGTAGAGGAAGAATAGATGCTACTTTCCGTGTCTTTGGAAAGTAGCCTTGACTCATCATCTAGTTGTAGATAATTGTCAATTGGTTGGCTATAACACTGGAAGCTCTGCTGCGCAATCTTGGGTGGGCAAGGGTCCAGAGGGGAGCCTGATTTTATTGCAAAAGTTCAAGGACATAATCAGCTGAGAGGAATAAAAAAGATGAAAGAATTACTAAATCCGAACTGATATTGCCTTTTATATGTTCAGACAGTGGCGGCTCGCAGGAGGGAAAAAGAGTGGGGCTGCACAGCGGGTGGGGGGCATGATGACAAAAAAATATGATAATAGATATGTTGTAGAGGTTGAATTATATGAGGTTTTAAGACTGGGTTTAGGTTCAGATGGGTTTTAGGAAACTTTGGTTAGTATTGTTTCAAATTGTAGTCAGAATGGGCTGGGTGCTCGAATCTGAAGGACGTTGTTTGAAGCCTTTTCAGGCTAGAATCAGATTTAACTTTCACCTTTGGGTATACATTGCAGAAAGGTTAGAATCTCTTGGACATTGGTTTTCAGATGGGGCAACATAGATGCACTGATCACGATTTTGTAGACAATAGTGTTGCAGGTAAGACTGTGTTATAATTTGGGCCTGGGAGGCATTGGGGAGGTTCGCAGTAATGTAGAGCAATTATAGAGTATTTCGTCTGGTCCAGCCTTTACACATTTTGCCTCAAAGGGTCTCCTATGGATGTGGTTATTTTGGATAGCACTATTTCTTGCTTTCTGTCCTATAGACAAAAATTCCACCTCTTATGGTTGCCGTGATTAGTAAAGCAGTGAAACAGACTATGTCCAGAAAAGCACTGTATTAACATGAAAGGGTATTGTAGCCAACCCTTTATCCTGTTACAAAGAGATATTTACTTGGGAAAGCCTGAGCCACTGGTTGCAAAATCCTTATGTTCACTGAAAACAGTGATGGTTGGTGACATTTGAAAGTGGTGGGGTGTAAAAGTTGCAGCTGAGTGCACAATGGCGAGTGAGTGTAGCAATCGAGCCCGACTTGCATAAGGGGTGTTTAAAGAGGTCCCCCCCCTGAGAAAATTTTGAAAAAGAGTGGGCAAATAGTGTGTTTTCAAGCACATTTCAGAAAGCAAGAAGGTTAATAAAGCAATTGAGAAAGTGTAGGTATGACATCAATAAAGTTATTTCATATGATAATAATGTAGGCAGCTGCTTATTCAGCATAACCAAAGAACTTCATAACAGACTTCGAGAAAACAATGCTAAGTACCTCACAGATTTCTTTAGTTATTGATATACATTTAGAAATTAAGCCTACTGAGGAAATTCAAGCTATTGTGATTTGTCCGACTGGACACAGTGAAACAGCATGGTATAAACATTAAATGGTAGTAGGGCCCCTACAAGGCATTGTAGGTCTCATCGAGAGCAACCAACCATAAAGTAAACATTATACAGCAAAGTGCTGTCTCCCTCCTCTCAGCACCAGTGGCAGCACTGGACTCGTGTTATTGATCTAAAAACAGCATTTCATTCAGTGACAGATCCCTTTTCTGCACAATACTGACATTGCCATTTTGTGTGAAACAAAGGAAAGAATAGTGAAAGTGGTTATATGCTTATCAGATGCCCCTCAATGCGCTGTGGCTGTTGGACTATCTCAGTCCACCTGTTGTGCTATATTATATACACAGTAAAAGGACAACTTTGAGTACAACTCACAATTCACACTGGAATATTGCAAAATAACACAATGGAAATGGTTTGGGGGGACTCTGCAAAACCTAGATAGGTACTTATTTATAAGAAATCAGCCTGCTTGTTGTGTGTCTCACCCAGGGTCAGTTCCTGGACTGCTTGAAAGCTGGTCGACGTGCCCACACCTACGTGGGTGGGGGGAGGGGTGGAGGAGGGGGAAGAACAGTGGTTCAAGATATTGCCATTACCTGCTGGACAAAAAAAACACAGACTCTGCAGTCGAAATGAATAAAATCAGCACCTTTGTGTTCAGCACTAGGACATTCATTAGTGCACAGAGAAAACAAGAGAACTGAAGAGTAAATGTGCCGCGCCTGCGAGATATTTAACAGAATGTCATTAATGGAGCATTTCTCCACGAAGCTACTGGTATAACCTCGGCTGCCTTTGAGTGAATGTTTCGGAGGACCTGTGTGGGAATAGGAAAGGCTCTCTATGCACTACCAGTCTCCCTCATTTATTCTCGACTCACCAGTACGTTGCCTTTCTCACTCACATAATTCGCTTTTCCGGTGTTTTGAATTCAGCATGAGCAGATAATGTGTGCACAATATTTATTGAACACCGTATCTTTAAAAAAATATACTGTTTTCTGGAGGCCACATCTCTGTGCGTACAACATGTGGTCTTACACTGTATCTGTGGCCAGAATCTTTAAAGAGCTCATGGAAGGAGGAAGTACGACTATGTCTCCTTACTTCCTGTAGCTCGCATTGCTTTACAGTCAAGCTACCCCATGGACATGACTTTCGTTTTCTTTGCTCCCTGTAATTAATGATTTATCTAAATAATTGTAATTTGTGCTGATAGTCATGCCAGGACTTGAACTCTTGACTCGCTGATCATCACTTTCTTTTTTTTTTACATGACTATCAATGTTCGAGCTGTCTTTCCCACAGACACTTTTAATGACATCAAAGCAGCTGCCACACACAAGGACAACGATGTAAAATTTCCTTATAAACTGACAGTAAGGAGTAAACAGGTGTCTGGTGAACACACAGGACATTCAAGCTTTCCTAAATAGGTCCGTCGGAAGCAGATAATTGATAATGTGGGGTGAAATTAAGTTCCCAAGACATTTCACTGCACATAATCCCTAGTTTTACCCAAGAAATCCGCTTTTTAATGCTCAAGAGGCACTCCATTTAACTAAAGTAAAAATTTAAACAAACTCAGGGGGTCATTCTGACCCTGGCGGCCGCCAGGGCCACCGACCACGGGAGCACCGCCAACAGGCTGGCGGTGCTCCCACGAGCATTCTGACCGCGGCGGTTCAGCCGCGGTCAGAAGCGGAAAGCCGCCGCCATGGGGATTCTGACACCCCCTACCGCCATCCTGTTCCTGGCGGGTCTCCCGCCAGGAACAGGATGGCGGTAGGGGGTGCCGCAGGGCCCTGGGGGCCCCTGCAGTGCCCATGCCAATGGCATGGGCACTGCAGGGGCCCCCGTAAGAGGGCCCCACTGTGTATTTCAGTGTCTGCAATGCAGACACTGAAATACGCGACGGGTGCAAACTGCACCCGTCGCACCCCTGCAACTACGCCGGCTCAATTCTGAGCCGGCGTCCTCGTTGCAGGGGCATTTCCTCTGGGCCGGCGGGCGCTCTTTTGGAGAGCGCCCGCCGGCCCAGAGGAAATGTCTGAATGGCCGCCGCGGTCTTTTGACCGCGGTGCGGTCATTTGGCGGCGGTACCTTGGCGGACGGCCTCCGCCGTCCGCCAAGGTCATAATCACCCCCTCAGTGTCTGGTCCTGCTTTCAACACCGAGCACAATGAGTTTATCTTAGGCTCCACCCCAGTCGTGCATGCGTGAAGTTAGTAAATAATCAGTGTCCTCATCTCAAGCCCGATACCACGCCCACAACTCCAACAGAGTGGGCTGCAGATGCTCATTTGGAGACTTTGGGGCTGTGACAACAATCCCCCGGGCTCCTACATTGCATAGCCTGGTGAGGGTTCAAGTGCACATGTCAGGCTAGTTGGAGTAAGGCACCTGTCCAAACCGATATGAGCACTTCACCCCAAGGAGGCCGGGCCCCTGCCAATCCACAAGCAGCCTCGGAGTGCAGGCTCCCTCTTCCCTCCCATGTAACTTCTTTGCTAGGGACGTAGCTTCAGGGGAGGCGTGAGGGGTTACACCCCCCATATAAATTAATTTTCTAATAAATAGTTGGGTACAGATGCTTTCAGTAGGGTATATTGAGATGTCTGCCGGATTTCACCATGAATTTTTTGCATACTTTCAGACAAAAACGCACAGACCTCCTCTCCCTCTCAGTTTTATGTTATTGGTAATTTTACAAAATATTGTGTTTTCCCTCACTTTGTAACCCTACCACTCCACATTCCTCTCACTTTCCACCGCTCCTTAGGCCCCTCCCATGCACCCTGCTGGTTATATAGTGAATTTAAACTTACATGCCAGTCTGATTGTCAGCAAACCTGAAGCTCATCCCCCCCAATCTTAGTGACCAAGCTCCACCCCTGTTCTTTGCCCGGCTTATGCAGCAAAAAAAAGAATGGTTCTTTAATATTAAACATTTTTAATTCAGTAAACAAACAGGGGGCAACACCCCCGCACCACTATGAAGAAACCACTGCTGCAATTAAACTTTTTTTTTATCAAACCCTGGTGAAGTTGCCTGTTTCTGAATGAAAATGTAAAGGTGTTAACTGAGGTGAGTAGCACACCAAAGGCTTCCATTGAGACACATATGGCTGTAATTCATAACTATCCCTCACACTTGCCTGAGCATTAGCACAAAGCCATTGTCTCCTGAAAAATCAAAATACAAGCAGTAACTTTTCTTCAGTCCCATTGAAAGTTCACGTTTTAAATGTGCTAACCAATGAAACTCCCATTTGCTTTAGAATGTTCATATGTGAATTAATTCCAAGGTTAAATTCCACATATGTAATATTTAAATGTGCAAGTGACATCTAAATGTTTTTCCATATTTCGTTGTGTGAACATTTTTATTGTAATGTTTTCTTTTATAAATCACGTAATCAGGCAGATTGTTTCAGAGCACAAATCGAACAATTAAATCTTTATTGTATCCCCTCCATACAAAAAATATTGGAGTGCAGATTTTCTTAAAGCACTCTCATCATTCATTAATGTGTGTTTCATTATTGGATGACAGATATACATGTGCTTTATTTTGTGCTATGTAAATATATGTGAGCAAAGGCAGGCATCCATTATTCTTTTCAGATTTCTGTATCATCTGAAGCATTTTTCTGCTTTGTACTGACAAGATAAGCAAGTACAGAGGCTTGAAAGTGTATGTATTTATGTGTGTGTGAGTATGTATACATCCCTAGATAGATAAATTGATAGATAGACAGATAGAAAGATGTAGCACTCTTGTGTTTTGTTGCTTTAATCTGTGTAAGTTCACGTGCATACATAACAAACCTATGAAGTCTGCGTGAGCTTTACAAAATACTACTACTACTTCAAAGGGCATAATATATGCTGTGTTCCTTGTATGTATATGTGAGCTCAAGTGCATGGGTAAAGGGGGTGATGAGGTGATTGAAGACATTTTCACAGAAGGCATCAAACCTTTAGTGTGCAGGCCGGGAAGACAGAGGTGGACCCGACAGAGGCCTTCGATTAAATGCCTCCTGAGGGGCAGGAAGCAAAAGCCTGGGAACAGGCACAAACAGGATTGTCTGGCATCCTTCAAATGTGCCAACTGCAGCACCACGGAAGGGGTCAGCAACCGCGGGCACACAGAACTGCGGATCAACAATCAGATTGCTAGCTGACCTGCTGGGAGACGCCGCTTTCATGACACCACAGCGGCAGAAGACCACTGGCTACAGTGAGGCAACTCCGCAACGGCCCATTGAGCATGCAGATCTTCAGGTGGGTGCGGCGGCGTGAAGCAGGACATGGAGCCGGCAGAGGACCACTAGAGTGACATGACTCTGCCCGGCTCAGCGCCCTAATCAAAGAATGGGGGCTTGGGGGGAGCGAGGGCTTGCCCAGTCTCCCCACCCCGGGCAGATCGGGCGTGGGTGGTACAATCCACCGCACAAAGTCTGATTGGTCAAGGGAGCGGAAGGGTGGGCTTTTGCAAAGGGCTATATATGGAGGGTGGCAGGGTGTGGGCGGACTCTTTGGCTGTTTTGCCACACCCAGGGTAGTGGCTTTTGGCTATTCTTGCGTAGGTAGGCCTTAGAAATGAATAATAAGATTGGTTGGTTATTGTCACCTTTTGTGATCAGACAAATATGGTTTCTTCAGTTAGAGTGATGGAGGCTCTGAGGGTTTTGCAGGAGGAGGGTAAGGAGGACCTTTTGCTGCAGTGCGTGTTAGAGCAGGAGGAAGTGGGCTTGAAAAGGCCTAAGAGGGCATCATTGGAGGGGTGGCAGCGGCCGTTATGGCTTATTCGTCACCTTTGCCAACATCAAAAAAGTTTAAGCAGAAAAGTGTAATGGGGCGCAAATATGCTGAATCGGGGGGTGATTGTGTTTTGGTGGAAGGTTTACCAGGCGGAGACTCACCTAGGATATGTGTAGTAGCCAGGAGGGGCGGCATGAGACTCACGCGTCATGCAGGAGCATCCATTAGGCAGCGAGCAGTCTCTCGAGGGAGAGGTGCTACTGAGTTGTGTGCGGTAGTGGCCGTTGGCCGCTTGGGGGCTGAGGTGCGTGCGCATGCGCCGGTTTATGGAAAAAAGCAGCACGTTTGAAGAAATAAGCCCCACTCTCCTTGGAAAATGTTGGCAACCGAGGGGAGGGAGTTTTAGAAGAAAGGTCCTTAGAGGAGGGCGTCAAGATGGCGGCACGCATAGGGGATCGGCAAGAGCCGATCCTTATACTTTCAGACTCACATGATGATGGTTGCTGGGGCAATTTTAGAGGTGAGCTTGGGGCAAGAAGGGTAGAGGCTTCCTCCTTGAATGCTCGCGGTGAGCAGGTGCAATTTGTGCACAGGTTGGTCAGTCCTATGTTGCACAAAGTGCAACATTGGGATGTAGAAAATAGGACATTAGTTCAGGCAGGTCAAACGGTTGAATTTATGGACAAGGGTGAAATTGGTATGAAGGGTATAGTTATTGGGGAAGCGGATGTTAGTGACAGTGGGAGTAGGACTCATGTTAGGTTGGATTTTTGGAGCCCTAGTGTTTCAGCTAGTGTTCCTGGGTGTGGCAATCACTTGCCTTGAGCGGGCATGAGGAGCATATGGCAGGGGCAGAGCATGGGCGGTCTGCCTTCAACCAAGGACACACGGTGGGGGTTGGTACACCCCTAAGACACCGGGAAGAAGAGAGGGTGAGACCCGGAGCGGCTCACCTGAGGTCGGGGATGAGCCTGCATCAACACATCCAAACAAACTGTGCGTTGCTTGTGAGGAGCTTACTACCAGCTGGAGCGTTGGTGGTTTGGCCCAGGACATCGTGTTGGAGACGAATGTTTGGATTTTGATGAGGTCAATGAGTCTGAAGGTTTAGTGATTGGGGTCCAAAGGGGTTTAGGTGGTCAAAGGAATAACAAGTCTCAGAGTTTTGGGGTTTACAAGAGCAGAGGAATGCGGCTGTCCGGAGCGATTGTCACAGTGGAGAGTGGAGGTTGCTCAGCTCGTCTGGAAATTGACCAAGAGGTGAGGAGAGAACTGCTATTTCGGGCATTGGTAGAAGGGTCGTTCTGGAGAAAAGGTAATCGGTGGGCAGGACTTTGATCAAAGATATGGGTGTGAAGACGGGTATTTTTGATAAGGATCAAGTGATTCAAAAGGATGCAAACTCGGAGGCAAGTCTTCCGGTGACAAGTTCAAGCAAGGCAGAACCGGAGCGTTTGGCCCAAAATCAAGGTAACAATAGTCAAGTGGAAAGCATTGGGGGGAATGTGAAAAATAAAAAGCTTCCTTACTTGGGTGTGTCAATGTCTTTGGGGGCGCATCTCACTCAATCTTTGTAGGATAAGATCTGCAGGGGTGAGTTTACTGATGTGTTAAACATTTGCACATGGAGATTCAGGCCAAGGAATGGTCGAAGGAAGAAGAGTGGGAGTTAGCCCGTAGGCCAAAAGTGCCAACGACAATTGAGAACTGGAGTTCGGCCTTTTTGATTTTTGCTAGCGTATATTGTGAACGCTTTCCTGATAGGAGTGTGGCTTTATTCAAATACATGGATATTGTTTGACGGGCTCAGATGGATTATGGTGGTTTTGGTTGGTTTCGTTATGATGAGGAATTTCGGGCTCAAATGGTGGTTTACCCAGACAAAGAATGGTGAGAAATTGAAAATGAATTATGGATGCAGTGGTTGAGGATGGCGAGGAATGCACCAGTCATGCACACGGCTAGCGATTTACCTTTACAGTACAAGCCCTTTCAAAGCCGTCCCACCCAGTATGGGGTGGGGAATTTATCAAGGGGTCAATTGCCACAGAATGGGTCTTGCTGGTCATTTAATAGCGGAGGGTGCACAAGGCAGCAGTGCAAATTTAGGCATGACTGCTCAAGTTGTGGAGGTAGACATCCCGTTTTCCAATGCTCAGGGGTATGCAATGGGGTTGGCCTGGATCACAAGGAAGAGGGGGAGACAGGGGTAGGGGTCACATGCAACACGTGGCAAGTAAGGGGCCCTACACCTATAAACCTTGAGGCTTTGAGTTGGTGGTTGCAAGGTTATCCGAAAGAGGCTGATGCAAAGGCGCTGTGGTGGGGATTTTCATTTGGTTTTAGGCAGTGTTATCAGGGGCCGAGAATCAGGAGGTGGGCGAGGAATCTGAAATCAGCATTAGATCATCCTAAGTTGTGAGGGAAGAGAAAATAGCTTTTGCTGGGCAGAATTGTTGGTCCATTTCATAGTTGGTCTTTAGAGAATTTGACCATTTCCCTACTGGTTGGTGTGCCTAAGAAACAACAGGTGAATTTCGCTTGATTCACCATTTGTCTTGGCCGGTTGGTGCAACCATTAATGACTTTATTGCCACAGAGGACTCTGCTGTATATTATGCCTTCGCAGATGAAGCAATTGCTTTGGAGAGACGGTGTGGCAGTGGGGCAATGAGGGCAAAATCGGACATTCAATCCGCTTTTAGGCTCCTTCTGGTGCATCCTGAAGACTTTTCTTTGCTTGGCATTCAGTTTGAAGGTGCCATTTATGTTGATAGGATGTTGCCCATGGGATGTTCTGTTTCATGTTCATTGTTTGAGATGTTCAGTTAATTTCTTCAATGGTATTTTCAGATCAGGACAGGTTATAAATTGGTGACGCACTATTTGGATGATTTCTTTTTTATGGTGTGCTCCTGAGTCAAGTGATTGTGAGGAGGCGCTGTGTGGTTTTCAGAGAGTCATGTTGGTGTTGAGAGTTCCTTTAGCGCCGGAAAAGACCGAAGGTCCAGCCAGCTCTTGGAATTTTTTAGGAATTGAATTGGATTCTGAAAAAATGGAAGTACGCTTGCCGGCAGACAAGGTGCAGCTATTGATTGGTTTGCTGGAAGAGGCGGTGCAAAAAACTAAGTTGGAGTTGAGGCAGGTTCAATGTTTACTTGGGCATTTAAATTTTGCTTGCAAAGTTGTGAGGGTGGGAAGGGCTTTTTGTAGGAGGTTAGGTTTTTCTATTAAGGGAGCGTTCTTGCCTCATCATCATTTTCGTTTGCCTGCATGTGTTCGGGAGGACTTGAAGATGTGGATTCATTTTCTACGGGATTTCAACTGGGTCACTATGTTGGTGGATGATGTGGATTGGTTTTGGCAAGTGCTAATTTTTTCGGATGCAGCAGGTGCGCATGGTTTTGGTGTTTTTTGGGATGGCCATTAGGCTGCGGAGGCTTGACCGGCGGCATGGAGGGAGGCTCTCCATAGTATTGCATTCTTGGAGTTTTTTCCATTGGTGGTGGCATTGTCTATTTGGGGTCATGCCTTAGCCAATAGGAATGTGATTTTCAATGTGGACAACCAGACCGTAGTGAACTTGGTTAATGGTCAGAAGACTAAGTATGAAAAAGTTCTACGTCTTATGGACATTATGGGAGTTGGGAATGTGATGATGCTGGAGCTGATTCAGCAGTCTATAGCCCCTTCCACGAGGAAAAGTAATGAGCAGGCTTGGTCTGAATTCTTAAAATCAGGGGTGGTTAGAAGAGCTGGGGGGGATTTGGTTATTAAAGAAAGAAGGGAAGATGCTGTTCGTTTCATTATGCAGGAGGCCGAGTTGGGTTTATCTGCTGTAAGTGTATCCGGTAAGTTGTCTGGTATTTCATTTTATGGTAAGTATTTTTGGGGTTACGATCCGATGGAAGGTGAAATTTGTAAGAGGATCATTGCGGGTTGGGCTAGGGAGGGGGGTGCAGGCGAGATCGGTGGCGCCCTATAACGTCACAGCTGTTAAGAGAAATTATGTTTGGTTTTGAAGGACGTTTGTTTTTCCCAGTGGGAGGTTAGTTTAATGGCATTATGCATGTCATGGCTTTTTCACTGAGCTTTTAGAGTTTCGGAGCTGGTGGGCTTAAGAGGTAAGGAGGGTATCTTGTGCTCTGAGATAAAGAAAGGCAGGGCGGGGTGTATGTTTGGTTAAGGGCTTCAAATACGGATCAGTTGGGTAGGGGTAGGGAGGGGGTATTGCGAGGGGTGCAGTCTCCTGAGGGGCCAGTTTTTTGTTGGTGGTCCTTTGCGGGTAAGTTGTCAGCGAGTTCTCGGTTGCTATTTGTTCACGAGGATGGTTCTTCATTGAAATCTCATCAGTTACTGTCAGTTTTGAAGATGTGTTTGAGGACGTTGGGCTTGGATCCAAGTTTTTATGGGAAGCATTCCTTCAGAATCGGAGCTCCTACAGAGGCTCGGCAGCGTGGGTTTTCGGACAGGGCAATAATGGAGTTGGGGCATTGGAAGTCTCAGTGTTTTAGGCTGTATGGTAGATTGAGTCTTTTTGAGGACCATTAATTTACGAATCCGTTTTGATTTGTAGGTAATGTTTTTTTCAGTTTTTTTCTGCTTGCAGGTTGTGTAGCTGGCCCTCACAGAGCAGTTTGTTCAGTTTGGATAATGGGGCACTCGTTCGTGCGGTGGGCGGAGAAGCAGGCATCATCAAGACACTTTGGAAGACAGCTGGGTCTGGATGGGGCCAGAATTAGGGTGTCTTGGATCGGTAAAAGCGGTATGAGATGGGGGAATTGTTATATGTACTTTCAAAACGATTGACACAAGGGGTGTGTCCTGATTTGCTGGTGCTGCATTTGGGTGAGAACGATTTAGTAGCTTTATCGGGTATAGGGCTGTTGAAGGCCATGAAGATGGATCTTTTGAGGGTTAAGCAGAAGTGGGCAGGGACGCATATAGTTTGGACAGAACTGGTTCCTAGAAGGTTTTGGAGGGGAGCGAATTCATTTAGAGGCATTGAGAAACAAAGGAGGAAAGTGAATAGGGAGATGCATGGTTTTTGTTTTGCGGAAGGTGTTTCGGTTTTACAACATAGCGATATTGTGCATAGTGATTCACATCTATTTAGGCAGGATGGTGTTCATTTATCGTTTTTGGGCAATGAGCATTACTTGCTGGAGCTTAGAATTAAGATATCAAAGTTGTTGGGGGAGAAGTTATGGGACCATCACTAAGGTCATGGATCATGGGTGGGGCAGGAAAACGCCTGTTGGGTTTTCCTGTGTGGCGGGGTCTTTACAGATACGCTTTGGGGGGGAAGGGTATGGTTGCACAAAGTTGAGATAGCGGGGAGTTTTTGACAAGGAGCAAAAGGGAGGAAAAGGCAAGGGGACAATACAGAAGGTGGACAGCAGGACTGGTTGGGTCGGGGCAAGGTGGGGATGGAAAGGGGGCATTGATGAGGGGTAAGTTTTGTAGAGGGTGGGGGTGGGATGTTTAGGATGTGTTCATGTATTAGTGAGGTTTTTATAGTTTTGTAAGGCTAAATGCCAAGGTTTTATTGTTCATACCTGTTCTATTAAAGTGGCCTTTTAACCCCATTTCTGAGTGTTGGTGGCTTGTGCGCCGTTGTGCCTGATGAGGGCTTGGGGGGAGCGAGGGCTTGCCCGGTCTCCCCCCGGGCAGATCGGGTGTGGGTGGTACATTCCCCCGCATAAAGTCCGAATTGTCAAGGGAGCGGAAGGGTGGGCTTTTGCAAAGGGCTATATATGGAGGGGCCAGGTGTGGGCGGCCTCTTTGGCCGTTTTGCCACACCCAGGGTAGTTGCTTTTGGCTATTCTTGCGCCTTCCCGCCCTCCCAGTGCATATGTAGATCCTCGTTTTTTTTCCTTTTTCCATTTTTCATTCCTATAGTAATATTAGGATTTTGGTTAAAGGTTATTGGTTGGGTTTTTTCTATATCTAGTTGTTTTATTTGAGTCCTTATGAATTGGCTTTTTATTAGCTTCGAAAATTCCATATGGGCAAGGGTTGGGTTTGGCATTGGCTTGTGCTGTGTTTTTAAAAGGACAGGTCTTGGTTTGTTTTTTGTTTGTTAATTTTGTCGCTGATAGGCAGGTCTGGCAAGCGGGGTCTTTACAGATACGCTTTACGAGGGGAAGGGTACGGTTGCACAAAGTTGAGATGGCGGGGAGTTTTTGACAAGGAGCAAAAGGGAGGAAAAGGCAAGGGGATAATACAGAAGGTGGACAGCAGGACAGATGGGTACTGGTTGGGTCGGGGCAAGGTGGCGGAGGAAAGGGGGCATTGATGAGGGGTAATTTTTGTAGAGGGTGGGATGTTTAGGATGTGTTCATGTATTAGTGAGGTGTTTATAGTTTTGTAAGGCTAAATGCCAAGGTTTTATTGCCCAGACTTGTTCTATTAAAGCGGCCTTTTAACCCCATTTCTGAGTGTTGGTGGTTTGTGCGCCGTTGCGCCTGATGAGTGCAGCAGCAGAGGACCATGGGAGTGATGTGACTCTGACCGCCCCCTACCCCCCGCCCCAGAAGAAGAGGAAGTAACCAGCATTTGGGAGGGAGCCCTCCTGCCTTCCCCAAGCACCAGAAGAGTCCGGAAGAAAGCAGGCTTGCAGTGCACCAATGCCCCAGTGAGCCAACAGGAAAAAAAGGAGAAGAGGTGATAAGCAGGGTGAGGGGGTCCTTTCCTGCAGTGTTATGGAGATGCGTCCCAGGGAGGGCAGGGCCTTGCAGCTTCTTCAGACGCGATTGAAACCATGATTGAAGAGCCGGAAAGGCATTTCTTATTTACGTAACCTGTGCAAAATTAGGTGATTCCCCCTTTGCCGAGGCAGGCGGGGGTGGCGTAGCAAACAGAAGGCTGATAGGGACTGGGGTCCTGTTATCATTTGGCAAAGTATCGGTCAAGAGTCAGACGATTTCTCCTTCGCTGAAGCAGACGGGGGCAGCACAGCAATAAACAAGGTTGATGAGAACTTGTTTTTTATTTATTTGGCAAGCACCATAATATTCACTTTTAACAGACTTAACAGGACCCAATTTGGCAGATAGTGAAGGGTGTCACTGGGGCAAGAAGGCCAAGAATGTCAGGACCTGAACCAAGCCCCGCGAAAGGGTGTGAAAGGAAGCGCCCTGCTCATTTTAGAGACACGGAAGAGGAGCAAGCGTGTATGAGACCAACGAAAACTAGAGGACAAGCAAACTCATCCCCAGAACTTGACGAGGACCTACAGGGGGTGTTAAAAGCAACAAGACGGCTAGTGGCCCAGCAAGGAAAACAATTGGTATATGCCCAGGTCATGGCCCCATTGGAGCAGGAGGGCCTACAGAAAGGGAGGAAAGAGGCGAAACCTAGACAACCCACCAAGGAGCACATACAGGAGAGTGGAGGTGTCCCCTGGCCGAAGGTACAAGGGGCATGTAGCCGGAACGGTGGCCCCAATGTCAAGCATGGTGCAAGCAGGCTGGGGTGGAGGGAGTCACAAGGTGACACAAGAGGACAAAGCCAGGACAGGCCAAGGAAGGGACAGGCACAGTATGGCGCTAGCAGCTTGGAACAGTAGCGACGAAGACAGAAGCTACACTGATGGAAAAGGGCTAACTACTGCGTCGCCTGAGGCCTACATGGCGGCTAACTCAGAACACGACAGCATGCAGCAGAAAGACAAAAATTTTGAGCAATGCATACAGCAAGATGGGCAAGGCGCAGGGGGAGCCAGCAGGGCAATAGCTAACTTTGGGACACAAGTGGGAGTGGTTAACACAACGCAGCAAGGTATACAACCACAGGGGGATGGGTAAAACCCCATAGCGAGTAGCCAGTTGAACTTCTGGCAAGGGGGATGGGCCCCCTGGGTGATGCAGGCACATCAGGCAAATTCTCTGTGGTGAGCTTGGACAGGGGTGGGGAGCAGTCACAACATGGGATTCCCACCCTGTTGCTGGGGTGGCAGGGTCCAATACCATAGTGCAAAAACATATGCCAAAAGAAAGGGAGAGCAGAGCGCATGGGGACGTGAATAAAGGGAGCAACACGGACCCACCGCAGGATACCTCAGTAGGTGCTCAGGAGCAGGGTGCAGGTAACAAGGAGGGTGACGTTGGGCTTGCCAAAACAAAGGATAACAAGCCAACAAAGGCAGGCTCGACAGAACAAGAAAAGACAGCCAGCGAATATATTAGGCTGACCCCAGGTGATCCACCAGTAATGGCAAAAGAGACAGGCCTAGCAAGCCTCATCCGTTGAACAGTAAAGGAGAGGATATGGTGTAAAGAGTTCATAGATATCTTCTTCCTCTTAGAAGTGTGCAAGGCGGGCCTTGACCTCAGGACACAAGTCAAAAAAGAGGAAGACAGGAGCGATAGATGCAAGCCTAGGGCGGCAGAACGATTGAAAATTGGCTACGTGCATTCAGAACATTAGCGTATGTATTTGTGGAAAAATTCCTGAGCACCACTGCAGCCCTGTTTTTACACGAACAGTGGATGCACATTGCACAACAAAAATACCAAGGGGATGCCTGGCTGCATTATGATGAAGGGTTTAGAGAAAAAATGCAGACCTGGCTGGTTATAGAATGGGACCAATATGATGTTGAGGGGTTTACCATCAACATGGTAGCGGCCAGGGAGAGAGTGATCAATCAGGAGCTAAATTTTCATCTACGTGGGGGGAAGGGAAGAAATTAATTTTCAAAGAGGGCGAAGGCCAAGAATCCTACAGGGAGTAAGCACCATAGGAGCGGGCCAGCAACATGCTGGAGGTACGACAAGGACAAGTGCAAATGGGAGCAGGCCTTTAAATTCAGGCACTGCTGTAGCAGTTACAGAGGGGCCCGCCCATCAGTGGACTGCTAAAATCAGAGAGGAGGTGGAGACCACAGGGACAACAAGAAATGACCCCACCCCTTGGGAGGGGGATGGAAGGGAAGAAAGCCAGGACTGAGCAGCACCCCTCCCAACCCCTTTCAAGACTAAGAGGCTAACCAGGGGGCTTGCCATCTACCTAAGGAAGAAAGACAGAGAGCTGCTACCAGAGGGTTTTATGACAGGGTTCACCATACCATTCCACAGCCCCATCAAGCAACGGCTATGCCTGAATCTGAAATCAATCAGGGACAACCCAGAGGTGGCAAGACAAAAAAATAGATAAATAACTTCTGCTAGGTAGGGCAGCAGGCCCCTTCCCCAAGCCACCTATGGACAACATTGTGGTCTCCCCCTGGGGCTTGTGCCCAAGAAAGAACATGGTAAATTCAGGATACTAGATCATCTGTTTACCCACCGTGGGAGATTTTGAACGGTCGGCTGGAGTAGAATAGCTGCTCTGTCTCTTACGCAACAGTGGATGATGCTATTGACCTGATAAAAGTAGTGGGAGGGGGACCTACTAGAAAAAGCAGACATTGAAGCCGCCTTTTCTGGTGCACCCAAATATCTACCACCTCCTGGGCTTCAAACCTGGGGAATCATACTACTGTGACAAGTGTCTCCCAATGACTTGCCCTATCTCTTGTGCATATTTTGAGGCTTTCAGTAGTTTCTTGGAATGGCTGCTCCAGTCCCAGTTCACGCAAGGAGACTGTACACATTACCTAGATGATTTCCTATCCATAGGAAGAAGGGACTCCCCCGAATGCGAGTCACAGCTGCAGGCATTCAGCAGGTTAGCAGGGGAAATGGAATGCCACTGGCCAGAGCAAAAACAAAGGGACCAACTACAAATCTGGTTTTCCTGGGGTTAGAGCTAGACACAGTGGCAGACATCAGCCGGCTCCCTCAAACTAAAGTAAAAGAACTCAAGCAATTCCTGCAGGTATTGGGCTGCAAAAAGAAGACCATCCTTGGTGAACTGCAACAGCTGATAGGGAAACTCAATTTTGCCAGCAGGATAATCCCCGCAGGCCAGACTGAGGTTGAACACAGAGGTGAAACAGGATTTGGAACACTGGATAGGGTTGCTTGATAACTTTAACAGGGCCTTGATGTGGAGGGACCCATGGGTATCCTCTCATCAACTGGAAATGTTTACAGACTCAGCAGGAGGTAACGGCTTGGGGGCAATACAGGGCACCACATGGGCCACAGTACATTGGCCTAAAAGCTGGCTTAAAAGGGCTAACACACAACAGCACACTCCTGGAACTCTTCCCGATTATTGTTGCCTTCATGGTGTGGGAAACACAACTGGCGAATAAGCAAATTCCACTTTGGTCAGACAACCAGGCATTTGAACAAGTGTTCAACCTGGGGACAGGGAGATGCCTGGCAGTGATATGCCTTTTGAGGCATCTAGTGGGCTGCCAGTTATGGGGAAATATTGTAATCAGGACTAGGCACATCTCAGGCAGTGAGAATAATAAGGCTGACATCCTATCCCATTTTCAATGGCAGAGATTCAAGGAGCTATTCCCTCAAGCAGAGCCGGAAGGGATGCCGATACCGGGCCACCTATAGAGACTCCTGTTGCAGACCTCAGCTGGTTAGTGGACAACGCGCTTGCCCCCAAGACAAGCACTAGATACCATAAGTGCTGGGATACCTTTCAGAAGGCATGCAGAGCGACGTCACAGACCAGAAGGTCCAGAGGTTCATAGTTTGAGCGTACTACACGAGCAAGACGAAGACCTGGGCCCAAGCACAACTCATCGTGGTAGCCTACTATACTAAGCTGGCGGGGGAGGACAGACCCTACCAATTCAGTGATATGTAGAGAAGTCATGAAGGGCTGGCGAACATTGCACCTTAAGCCAAGGGATAAAAGACGTCGCATTAATTTCTCCATACTTGGATGTCTACTGGTATCGACACCGGTGGTGTGCAGTGGGAGGGAAGAAGTGACACTGTTAACAGCAGCGTTCACCTTAGTGTTCTTCAGTGCCTCTAGGATGAGCGAGCTTGTGGCCCCATCCAGGAGATACCCTGGCAAGGCATTCAGTCGGGATGAGTATAAAACTAAAGGCGAAAGACAGGTGATAATTCTTCTGCAGAGGTCAAATACTGATGAGGTAGGAAAGGGAAAGGTGATACGGCTGAATTGTCTGCGATGCAGGCACATCTGCCCAGTCAGACTGCTGCGCACATACATGCTGCAGGGATTCACAAAGGGACTGCCCCATTCAGGCATGAGGGTGGCGCCTTTTTGAGCCATTTTCAATTCAACGCTGTCCTTCGGCTGGCCCTAAAAAAGTCTGGCCTTCCCCAAAACTTGTTTGGGTCCCACTCATTCAGCATAGGGGAAGTATCCACCTCAGCAGCATGCAGGCTGACAAAAGGCGCATTAAGCGCATAGAGCGATGGGAGTTGGGAGCATTCAAGAACTACATAAGACGTATGAGCTCTTAAGTGTCATTTCTTTCTACGCCAGGCCCAAAAAGAAGACGCCGCACGGTGTGGATCGTATGCCACTTTTACATATACAGAGGGAAGCAGTGGGTGAAAGCCAAGAGGGACTACCAGGGCCTGTGGCTGCGCAGCACAGAAGTGGTGTGACTGGGCCACCCAGCCATGAAATGGGACGAATTGCTCCCGACACTGCAAGGTGCGCTGACCAAACAACACAGACCCGACGCAGTACTCATACACGTCGGAAGGAATGATCTGGCCTGCCTGGGAAGTGAAGAGCTAGTAGGAGCCATGGCGTCAGAGCTCACGGCAGTGACAAGACCCTTACGCCCATCTGATATAATATGGTCTGAGATCATTGCCAGAGCGGAATGGAGGGGGGCTAGGGACCACGAGGTGGTTGAGTGATCTAGGAGAAAGCTGACTATTCCAATGTCCAAGCTTTGCAAGTCACACGAGTGGAGATTCATACAGCATGGACTCATTAACTTGAGAACACCGGGGTACTACGTGGCCGGCGGAGTACATCTATCAGAGGTGGGCATGGATATGTTCTTACTTAACGTAGTAATCGAGTTGGATTTACTCGGTTTCTCTTAGATCTCAGGAAAGGGGGAGCAGCACACGGTCGGGGAGCCACGAGCAGCATGGTGGGAGAGACAATGGCAGCCTATAAAAAAAAGAACAAATCACGAGGAACAGTCACTCTGTCAGTGTCATTGGGATGCCTAATGGCAAAGGCACAAGGAGAGTAACAAGGACCTACAAAAGGGGGCAGCTGCGGGTGGGCATATCACTTGCAGCCCAGGCAAAGCCAGGGGGTGCCCAAAAGGTATTGGCAGCAAGGGAAGCCTAACTGGCAGTATACGCTGAAGCTCCCAACAGGTCAGTTTACCTAAAAAGCTGTGCTAAGGGTTGATAAGTAAACAGAAAAGAATGTCAAAAATAACATTGGACCTCATGTAATGATATTGATTGTGTAATAAACCTCGGCTGTGCAATGTCTCAGGTGTATGTTTGCGGCAGGGAGCGAGACGGTCTGTAGCACATCTGGGAGGGGTTAAGGCCAACCCTGGTGGTTCAAATCAAATTAACAAAATGTTCAAAACTTTTGTGTAGTGTAATTTCTAAAACAAATGCTCCCTAGAATTAGATTATAGGAGGTAATGGCCACCATGGGATTTTCCCTTGACCTCTTAAAGATACATCTCAAAAACGACAATTATACACAAGTGATATGGAGCCCTAATTGCATATTCTCTGATAAAATTAGCATTAACAAAGGAGTCACTCAGGGTTGCGTCTTGGCTCTTATAGTATTACTGCTTTTTATTAATGGTTGTTGTGTTTTTTTTTTGGTCGATTGTGACAATGATTCTCCAACACCGGCTGACCAAAAGGTTCCAGCATTACTTTCTGCTGGTTACACCGTTCTTATTTCAAAAGCTCCCGAGTGTCTACAAATTCTAATACAATGGTTTTCTCTATCTTTTGTTACTTATGTGTTAGATATCAATGCCAAGAAAAACAAATTTATGGCCTTTAGCCAAAGTAAGAACTTCACTGGGAATATTAGGTTGGAAGAGAATATCATTGAGAGGGTAAAATAATTTGATTACCTTCGAATTTGGATATCTGGTTCCAACGCGTGGAGATCACGGAGCGAAAAGCTCCTTTCTGATTTCAGGGACTCATTTTTACTTAAGTGTGCTTAGAGGGCAATTTCTGCTGCCATAGAAATACACAAAGTCATAAGTGCGACACTACAGGGTGCAAAAGTATGGGCTTTACTATTAACCTGTAAAGCTATGAGTTGAGGGGAATGACTTTATTACATCATTATTGAACATATGGCAAGGTTCCCCACATCTCCCTACTAAGATTAGCTCTTGGTCTAAAGCTTATAGAGCATGCGGTTGTATGACACTACCACGCGTTCCTTCACCACGCACGTTTTTAAAACGCAGACTTTACAACGCACACCACTACTACGAATTTAAATTCACTCATATGTG
This sequence comes from Pleurodeles waltl, assembly GCF_031143425.1. Taxonomy (NCBI): domain Eukaryota; kingdom Metazoa; phylum Chordata; class Amphibia; order Caudata; family Salamandridae; genus Pleurodeles; species Pleurodeles waltl. The sequence goes on along the minus strand of NC_090443.1, from coordinate 275,971,703 downwards.
AAATACCTTCACCAAGCCATCCACTACCACACACACTTTGACCACGCTTACTGTTACAGAAACGTCCAGTCATAGCCTAACACTGCCACCTACTGCTCAAAATGTATACTTGAATTCTTATACGTTATTGTTCACACAATGTACATATTTAAAAAAAAATACATTTATGTCGAATACAGGTTTGCTACAGTATTTTTGAGGGGAGGCACCCCAACCCTCTTTTTTAATTACCCTTAAAAGTATACAAGCTACATACCACATACTCACCAATACAAACATATATGCGTTGTAAAGCCTTGCGTGGTAAAGACTTGCATGGTACAAGTAACTGTGATGTAAGGAATGCGTTCTAATTGTATTTCTTGGTGAAAACTTGGTTGTAAAGGCTGCCCCCCCACTCAGCAACTTTTTATTCCGATCTATGGTCCATAGGATTCGCTTGCTGAACCACGTCAAGAGGTGCTTGATAGTTCCAGGTTTGAGAGACTGTTGGCAGCATCCTTTCTTCATTCGCCGGCCGAGTAGCTATTGTAAAGGAGAGGTTTTGCAGTTGCTTCAAGGAACAAAGGGGCAGATTTAGGAGCTCTTTGCACCATATATTGCCCCATTAGCGTCATTTTTTAACGCTAATGTGGCGATATTATGGCAAAAACGATGCGCCATATTTACAAAGTCGCACAATGCATGCATTGCAACACTTTATATCCACTTGTGCCACATTATTCCTGTGCGAGGCATAATGTATGCAAAGATGGTGTTCCCCGTTAGGGCGGCCAAAAAAATGGTGCAAAGAAATCTAAAAGATTTACTTGCATCATTTGTTTGGCATTTTTAATGCCTGCTCAGAGCAGGCCTCAAAAGGGGGCACACCATTGGTTACAATGGGCTCCCATGTACTGTTCAGTGTTAGCACCAAAATTTGGCCCTAACCCTGAACAGCACATCAATAGCGTAAAAAAATCTGATACTATTGTCCCCTACCCTGTGCCATGGTGCGCCATATTTTAAATACGGCGCACACAAGGTGGGGGTAGTGGGGTGCTAAGGTGCGCAAGAAAAGTGGCGCTACACTGGGTGCAGCACCACTTTTCTTAAATCTGCCCCAAAGTAAATCATCTGTCTCCCTTGGTAGCCAATCACAAGATTTCCTGCTCCATAAAACAGTATTTTATTATGAGGCATTGTTAGATTGTATCCAATCCCTGTTTTTAAGATCGCTTTTCTTGAAGTTTAGATACAGAGGGCCATATTTAAGAGCCCCTAGTGCCACTGGAGCTTCACTTTATGTGACGCTTCAGTGGCGCTAACCTTTGCTCCATATTTACAAGAAGGTGTAACGCCACTTTTTGGGGCATGCAATTGGTGTTGCTGTGGTCATGCCATTAGTGATTGTTTATGTGCAGAAAGGGACACCTTGTGTTGGCGATGGCAGCTTAATTTAGCGCCAGCACAGGAGACAACACAGGGGTGCACCGTATTCAATTAAATACGGCGCATCCCTGCATTGTGAAAATGACGGAACACAGCGCTGCCAGTCGTCATTTTCTTTTAAATACGGGCCAGAGTTTTTCCTATAGTCACCTTTATATTTTCTTGGTCGCTACCTGCTATTAGGTCAAAATTGTGCCCTGTATGCTGTTGCACTGAAGAATTGCAGAAACATCTATTGTTCTTTGGCGTTGCTTACTGAAAACGCAGAGCCAAATGTATTGTGCCAATATGTCATTTTATTGGTAGAAACTTGTACTAATGCATTCAAAATATATAAAACTGCCACTGACACGCGTATAGTTTTTGCTTTTTCTAAGATTCAACCTGCTATAAGGCTTAAATGTGTGAGAATGGTCAATACGGCCTCTGAATTACAATTATGATCTTTATGCAATGTATTTTGTTGGTTGATTTTCAAATTGTGAATTCTTTTGTATCTTAAGACTTTGGGGCAGATTTATGGAAAGTGGCGCTGCCCCAAGTGCAGAGCCACTTTCCCTGTGCCCCTTAGCACCCCCCCTACCGCCACCATGTGTGTGCCATATTCAACATACAGCACACCATGGCGCAGGGTAGGGGGCAATAGCGTCATTTCTCATGACGCTATTGATGTACTCTACAGAAGTAGCAGAAAATATTGGCGCTACTCCTGGAGAGTACATAGGGCCCCATTCTAAAGAATGGAAGCCCCCTTAAAATGCCTGCTCTTGAGCAGGCTTTAAAAGTGATGTAAAAAATGATGCAAGGAAATCTCATAGATTGCCTTACGCCATTTTTTGAACTCCCCTAATGGGGGAACGCTCCCTTTGAATCATTATGCCTGGCTCAGACATAATGTAGTGCAAAGGGTTACAGGGTGGCGCCATGCATGTATGGCGCCACCCTGTAAATACTGCGCAGGGATTTTTGCCTCATTGGGCCACATTAACGTCACAAATAATGACATTAATTTGATGCAAGGTGGCGCTAGGGCATTATAAATATGCCCCTTTGAATTTAATTTTTAAAATGGTTGCATTTGTTGATGGATTTTATTTTCTGATCCAACCATAAATACATAAAAACAAATACTCCATGTACATGCAAACCAACGTGCTTTCATTAATCAGGATTGTGCTTTTTTGTAGGTGCCTCTGAATGTATTGCATGCCCAGATGACCAACGATCCAATGAAAAACGAGACAGCTGCATTTCAAAATTTATAGAATTCCTGGTGTTTGAAGACCCTCTTGGCATAACTTTGTCTTTCTTAACAATTTTCTACACCCTTGCCACTTCTCTCACCCTAGCAGTGTTCTATGTATACCGTGGCACCCCTGTTGTAAAAGCTAACAACACAACTCTCAGTTACCTCTTCCTGTGTTCCCTCATACTCTGCTTTCTCTCTGCCCTGATTTTTATTGGAAGGCCCACAGAGATGACCTGCATGCTCCGCCATGTGCTCTTGGGAGTCATTTTTGCAGTCTGCCTCTCCTGCCTACTTGCCAAGACGGTCACAGTTATTGTTGCTTTCCGTGCCACCAGACCAAACAGCCAGTTAAGGAACTGGGTGGGCATTAAAGGAGCGTATTCCATCGTTCTGGCCTCTTTTACTATTCAAGTTGTTCTTGGGGTAACCTGGGTTAGCATTGCCCCCTCTTTCCCAGAGGTGCATAGTGGTGCTATTTACGGAACAATGGTCATTGAATGCAACGAAGGGTCTCCAGTGATGTTCTCATCCATGATGATATTCCTAGGACTTCTGGCAAGCATGACCTTCATCTCAGCCTTCCTAGCAAGGAAACTGCCAGACAGCTTTAATGAAGCTAAATATATCACATTCAGCATGATCATATTCATCAGTGTCTGGCTTTCTTTTTTCCCAGCCTATATCAGTACGAAGGGGAAGTACATGGTCGCAGTTGAAATATTTGCCATCTTATCTTCTAGTGTAGGGCTTTTATGCTGTATATTTGTACCAAAATGTTACATTATTATTCTGAAACCAGAAATGAATACAAAAGAATATTTAACAACTAAATCGAGGTCTGTTCAGAAGTAGTAGTGCTAGCACAGGTGTATTAATAACAATTATTAATGAGTGTTCATGTATTCTGAATAAGTGATTTATGTAGAAAATATAATAACATGGAAAAAGAATGCACACATTTGAAATGTGATTACCATGAGTGGCTGCCAATGTTCACAAAGTGTACTTACTAGTGAATTATTATTGTGAAATGTTGAATATATGTTTGACTAATGTAGTATTATGTCATATTAACGGTTCTGCATTATGCTTTAGCTTTATTAATTGTAGACTTCATGTCAAAGCTGTATTTCTTAACATTTAATAAATGGCTGTCCTGGAGAGTTAAACTGTGATTTTCATTTTGCCTTGTTTAAATGTGCTCACAACAGAAGTTTTCTTATGAGAACAGACTGCTAGAAGATGATGTTCTTGTTAATGTAACATTTTGTGTGTAATGCATGTGAGACTGACTTTCCCAAGAGGAGAATAAGGGAGATACTGACTGGAGTGGAAGCTGCAACAATATTGTTTCCTGACAAGCTGGATCATGAGGACATTGCAGGACAAAGGTGTTCTTCATTAACTGTTTAATGTTTGACTAATGTTATTGAATCTGTGCATTGATTATTGTGTACATTGGTCACATTGTGGCTAGGATACACCATACGAAGCAAAAGGTTAATCGACCTATATGCCTCTTCTTGTAAGTTTACTTATTAAGGACCGACGCGCTATCATTCCTATAATTAGGTATTTGAGTAGAGTAGCTAAGGATAGTGACATAGTGATAGTTAGAGGTTTCTTTGAACCTATATTGACGTTTGGCACAGCTTATACGCACAGGAATACTCTAACATGCTTGCTTACACCTTTAGAGAAAAGCTTCTTAGATCACACAGATGACAGGAGGAAGGCATTAAAGGAGAAATTAGAAAAAGGCTTAGAGAAAAGGACTTACAGGAATGATTATGCTTATAGTGCAATTAAAAGGCAAGTGAAATTAGCTTTAGATGTGCAACACGTAGGGGAACATTGTACATATAAGCCTAAATCATGCACTGATACTTTATTTGTGGGAATGAGTGAATGTAAGCATGTGTTTTTGTTTCAGAGTAAATGGACGTTTAAGTTGAATGAACAGGACCCAGTGAATTCGGGAATTTATTATGTTTGTGGGCTTAATGCTTATTACCGTCTTCCAAGAGGATGGTTTGGAACATGCTATTTGGGGATAGTTTACCCAAAGTTTTATCAAATGGATGATTTGAAGAAGTTTCCGAAAGTGACTGAATTACATCATATGAGACAGAGGAGGGAGTCCTCTTCTGGTATAATGGGAGATATATTTGGAGCAGTGATTCCTTCAGTCGGAGTCATTTTGAATTCGATAAAGATTCAAAAGTTGTCTACTATGGTGGATAACATGCTGACAAATTTTTCAGGATCCATACTCCTGATAGATACTGAGTTAGATGCTGATAGAGCTATGACTCTTCAAAATCGTCTTGCTTTAGACATTCTTTTTAACGAAGGATGGTGGAGTCTCTAGAATGATTAATTCTAGGCATTGTTGTTCGTATATTCCTGATAATAGTAAAGAAATTAGAGGTTTAATTACTAATCTGACTAATGAAATTGCTGATTTTAAAGAATTGAAAGAACCAGGTGTTTTGGAAAAGATTGACAAGGGTTTTGCTTCAGTGGGAAATTGGCTTAGCAACATTTGGAATGGGATACTATTGAAAATCTTGCAAGGGATATTCATTTTAGTGGTTTGTCTAATTGGAATACGCGGATTGTGTAAATTATGCAAAAGAATTACATTGAAAAGGTCAAAGAATAATCAGAGGAGGAAAGAAAAGAAAAGGGATAAATTGTACAGAGAAAATTCAAAGAGGAAATAAAAATATGAAGAGATTGAATTGACAGAATTTTAGCTGATGCAAAAATTGGTGGGTAGTAGTTAGTGTGATCACACATTTAGTCATCAGAGGAGGGATTGCTAGCGCAGGTGTATGTCAGAGTCACCAGATCCTCGGGCCTGTGCATGTTCCCAACACTTCCACCACAAGACAGCTCCAATACTCTGATTAGATTTGCCACAGAGTCTAAGAGAGTCCAAGTGGGGAAAAGGGGATTAGGAAGGGAACAGCTGGTAAGGAGACCTGTAGAAAGCAAAAAGTTAAAACACACAACATCAAAATTACATCTCATGAAATCAGTACTAGGCTATGACTCTAAGCATCGTCATTCTGAAAACATGAACAATCGAAGCATAGACTTAAAATGACTAGGCTTCAAGATGACTGGATACCTGGGAATCAAGAAAGGTTGACTGAAACTTTCAAATTCAAGTACTTTCCTTTGCATGAGAATCAGGAAACAGTCTGAATGATGTCTAAACCATCATATGAATCTTTTTTGAGAAAACATATTAGGAACACACAACATTACATTGAGAACTCTGGCCCTTTTTGTTCTCTCAAATTGTCGGAACATGAATTGCGCACATTGCAGATTTTCACATAGGTAGTAAACACCATAGAAGGATTGCGCACCATGAATAACACAATGTAGATTTGAGGAATAACTCGAAAACTACCAAGTAAATGGCTTAGGATGGTAGCGCATAATGAAAACCGTGATTTCAAAACACAGAAAAACGAATAGCACGTCTTGCCAATTCGAGTACCACCATGTAACTGCCAAGGAATGGTAGCGCACAATGAATAACATTAATTAAGCACAAGGAAAGAATTGAGCGTCTTGCTGATTCGAATGCCACCATGTAACTGCCAAGGAATGGTAGCGCACAATGAATATCGAGGGTTAAATCACAAGAAAATGAATTGCAGGTCTTTCTGATTCAAATGCCACCATGTAACTGCCCAGGATTGGTAGCGCACAATGAATATCAAGGGGAAAATCACAAGAACATGAATTGCGCGTCTTGCCAATTCGAATGCCACCATGTAACTGCCCAGGATTGGTAGCGCACAATTAATATCAAGGGTTAAATCACAAGAACATGCCACCATGTAACTGTCAAGGAATGGTAGAGCACAATGAATAACATGAATTAAGCACGGAAAAAGGATCACATGTCTTGCTGAATGAGTCTGTTATTGATTTGCACTGTAACCTTTGAATGTGTTGTAGGTCAAGCTTTGATTAGATTATGTTTCTTCTTCCCCTTTGGACACACATTATTGTTTCTGTATGTGTTCCATTTGATTTTGAGATTAATCTACATGACCTTAGCATTGTTAATATAGGGAAATAAATATTCTAACTTTCATTAAAAGGTGTGGTCATTAATGACTGAACAGTCATGGTGCGTGACAATTACTGACTCCATTGATTATTACTGTTAGTGATTGTTAATTATTGATATTGTTTATTGATTATGTACTGGAGTTATGGTAAGAACATCTTAATTCCGAGTCAAAAGATTCATCGACCTATTCGCTTCCCCTTGTACATTTACTTATTAAGGTCAGACGCGCTAACAGAGATAGTAGCAGACTGATGGTTTGTCTCCTTAAGAGCTTGTCATAGAAGTCTGCTACAGAGTAACAGGTGTTAACAGAGATGGTAAGAGAGGTAATGGTTAGTCTCCTTAAGAGCTCATCATAGACAACCAGTATAGAGTAACAGGTGTTAACAGTGTTTGTAAAGGAGAGGTGAAGGTTCGTCTCCCTAAGAGCCCGGTATGGGTGTTCCCAGGGATGGTAGCAGCTTGATTAGTTGGTCCTTTGAGAGTTCATTATTATTGAGATTTGGATTTTATTTATCAATTATGCTAATTGGAGAGAAAATGTTCCCTTAAGCCCGGAAATGACTTTCCCAGAATCCTGGATCCTGCTAATGGTTGTTTGAGGATGTTCTCAGCGTTTTAGTGGCAGTATGAATGAAGTAGATTGTGCTTGCACAGCTTATGCAAATCGCAGGTGAATTGTGAGGTTTGTGAGGGTTTTAGGGAGTTTGCGTACCCCAAATGAAGTTGTAGAAGGAGTGTGCGTACTCCGCAGTGTGAGAGTAGGGAAGTCGTCGAACTTCACATGTGTGTGGCACATTGTGCTAAAAAATTGTCCACGTGGTTGTTGATGTACGGACCCTGCGTGGTCTAAGACTCCGGAGTATTTTGAAAAGTGCATGAGACACTTGGTTTTATGTTGTAATCTGTCTGGTTTAGTAGGTTGATCAGGCGTAGTCGACAAGTCAGAGTGTGAGTAAAGTGAGTGAAAGAAAAATTTCGACTGAGATTTGGAGAGTCCTATGTGCACCAGGACAGACCCATTGATCAGATGAGATTAAAATTGTGGGGCGAATTTTGCTTGTGAATCTGGGAGACTGAAAAAGAAGGAGTAGCTGTTAGAGCGAGAGCCGTCAGCAAAAAAATCCATGAAGTTTCTGAAGCGATTGTGTTACCTTTCCTGTAGTAAATCAGCAGATTTGTTTTTTGTTTTTTCATTAGTGCTCGCAATTCTTGCATTAGTTTGTGTGAAATGGAGTTTGGGAGGACAAGCCGCAAGACTTTGTCAGCCATAGTACGTGTGAGTGTGACGTCATTGGAGCTGCGCTGGGATAGGCCAGTTAGTGAGAAGGGTCACGCACGGATTGGCAGCCATCCGAGAGAGGCAATTGGTTGAGAAAGTACGTGAAAGGAATCTTGGGATTAAAAGTCACTTCCTGATTTGATTTTGAATAACAAAAAGGTCAAAAAGATGACATTTTTCAAAGCTTTAAAGAGTGCGTAAAGGGGAGATACGTATATTACAAGGAGTGTAGGCAAGGCTACACAACCAGAAGGTACACCAGCTTACATTGTAATGAAAGAGAAGGGTGTCGCACCATGTCTTTGGCTAAAGCAGTGGTGCAAATTGGCAGAAAAGTACGGGAAACTAGTGTTTCCTACTAATGGGATGTTCAATTTGAGGGTTTTGGAGCATTTAAGGATGGTGCTATATGAATCGAAGCCCCTTCCGAGACCAGCACAGTTTGAGGCATTATCGATTTGGAAGTTCGTAGCCAGATAGCAACAGCAACAGAAATTCGAGAGGAGGGTGAGAAAGGCAGAAAAGACTTTAGCAGAGGCTAGGTGGGATAGTGCTCAGAGAGTTTGGAGGATGGAGACTTTGCACGGAATTAAGTTGTTTCCAGCAATTACGCAGGACAGTGAGAAGGAAGGAAGGAAAGCTACTAGGAATAATAACAGAAGTCCATCTTAGAGTATGGAGGCTAGAAAGTCTTCAACAGTGGAGCAGGAATCGGACGAGGATGAGTTTATTACACAGTTATTGAGAAATTGCCAACCACCATATACAGCACATGAGCGTGGTCCAAGTACCGGTGCTGATCCGACAGCCTCGACACAAGTTGATGGGACAATGAGACCGATGCAGGTTAATGCTAGCCTGACACAGAATGTGATGCAGAATGGTCTTAATGTGCCTACAAATCCTGTAGTGCAAAACCAGGTGTGTCTGCCACAGGTTCAGAGAATTTATCTTGATATGCCCATTATGGAAACGACTTCGAACTTAATGGTGTCTACGGAACAGGTTTACCCGAGACCCATGTTGGTTCAGACTGGACCAACTCCACTCCTACTGCCCCAAGTGCAGCCGCAGGTAATGCCAAGATTCACTCCAGTAACAGGGACACAGTCAGTTCTGACTCTGATGATGAATCGAAATATGGGAATTACTCTTCCACAGAACATAAGTGCCTTAACAGCCCCAGAAGCTATATCGCTATCTATTACTGTTTGTCCAGCTGTACCCTCATTTGCACAGAAGAAACCTTTTGTAGGTGAACAGGGAGCAATATCCCAAAATATAATGAGGGGAGGACATAACGAAAATGCTCAGATATTCTCTCCTGTGGGACCGACTTTGACGGATCAAGATCATAGTTAGACCGCAGTCCATTTGTAACACTTCAAGATACTATGGCAGGGTCAAACGTTAGTCAGAGTTTGCAATTGATGACACCGCAGACACCAAATGCAGTTGCACAGCAAGTGCCACCGGTTCAATCAAGTAACATTTTGTTGCAATGATTGACAGCTCAGCAGTTGACTGAATGGTTAGACAAGCTGAATACCCCACAGGGTGCCCCTAAGGGAGAGGAGTATTGAATTGTGCTAGGCTAAGCATGGAAGCCGGTGAACTTATTAAGGGAACTATAGGGGTGAATAGGTTAGAATCCTACACAGAGGCAGAGTTGAGATATTTGTGCCCAAAGATTACGAGAGAGGTGAGCAATGTACATCAGAAACTAACAGACTTGGCAGAGAAGTACAGCATAGAATAGAGAAAACAAAGCATTTGAAAATGAGTTACAGATTAGATTTTCCGGCTAAAGTTTTTGAACACATGAGTTCTGCCGGAATGAAGGCACACCTTAAGGAATTGCTTCAAAGTGCTCAGACCTGGGGAGCATTAGACAAATGGGAAAGGCAGATGGGTAAAGAAAAGAGATAAGAGAAAAAGAGATTATGTGGAGCTGACTGCAAATGTGCAGCAGGATAAAGATTCAGTGAAAATGTTGCCAATGAGAGAGATTCCGGGGGGGAATTTTGTTCATGACCCATGGAGCAGAAGTGACAATCTGTCATTTACAAATTATTATCCGAAATTGAGAGAGAAGCCAGTAGAGTGGTGTCAGCAGACAGACAGGTTTGTGAAACTCGCAAAGTGCCTATAGGAGGACATGAACACATTACTAGAGATTGTGGTTCTAGCTGATATGTGGTTCGAGTGTAAGAGGAGGGTAGACTGGCCAACAAGTGAACCGGAGAGATACAAGAATGCAGGTGCACCAACTCCTGAGATAATGAAATATTACTATAAGGTGACTGAGTTTTTGAAAACGAGAATTTCGCCAAAGAATATTGATTGGCAGACGATTGACAGGACAGCTCAGGAACCAAAGGAGTCGATACATGCGTATTATGAGAGATTGTTGCAGGCATTCAAGCATTACAGTGGTACAGAGACCACTGAGGTGAAAGACATGTTCCATTTTGTGTTCAGATTTGTGGAAGGATTGAGACCTGAAATTAGCCAGATGATTAAGAGCCATTTGATTTGCTGGCAAGCAAAGCCAATTGATGAGGTGTTGCAGTATTCGAAATACTGTAGTGATAAGATTGAGTTGAAGCAGAAAAAGTTGAAAGAGAATGCGATGGTGATGCAGATTAAAGCAGCTCAAACAGGAGTACAAGGGAATTTTCCGTAGCAGTTACCACAGCAGCAGCAGGGGAACATGATGTTTCAGCCGCAGATGAGAGGTAGAGGTCGTAGAGGAAATATGACTCGTGGTCCAGACTTAAGTACTGTAGTAAGCACTCAGAATGATGTGCAGGGGATGAAGAAATTATTGCCATGTCACGTTTGCGGAGCCGTTGGACATTAGAAACGGGAGTGTCCAATGATGGTGCAGGAAGGTGTCGTTTAGCAGAATAATATCAATTCATTCCAGAATGTGAGAGGACCGAGAGTGAGAAGTACTAATCCAAATTTTTGGAATAACGTGAATCAAGTGCAAAATCTCCAACCCATGCAGGAGGTGCAAATGCCACGTGTACAAATGTCACAGTTGCATCCAATGCAACAGCAGGGTCCCATGGTACCTAGACAGCAAATTCAAATACCTCAAGCCCGATGGAACAGCAACAGATGATGCTTTCTCAACAGGTCACAGGTCAGAGGCTTAACCAAAGTAATAACACAGTGCACCAATTCCTGTTACACAGTGAGAATGGAATAAATGATGATTGAATGAGCGACAGTTCAGATGAGGAGCTGTGTGTGCTTGCAACTACTTAGAAGTAGATCAAAGAGGTCCCTATGTGAAAGGAAGGGTCATGGGTCACAGAGTTGTATTCTTGGTTGACACAGAAGCTAACCTGTCTACAGTGAGAAGTCCAGATGTTCCATATTTGCCCCTTTCAGGTAGAACAGTGCAGGTTGTGGGAGTAGCAAACCAGTATTTGACAAACCCAATTACAGATCCAGTTCAAGGTGAGATTGGCAGCTTTATGGGATTGCACAAATTTGTAGTCTGCGATTCAAGTCCTGTATCCCTACTGGGAAGAGACTAGCTGTGTAAAACGAAGTGTTCGATAATTTGTTCAAGTGAGGGGATTGAGATCCAGACGAATAGTGATGACGAAGATGACCAGGCCCCAGAGATAGAAGGTGAAACCACAAATGAGAAATAACCTCTGATTGAATTCTTCCTGATGTTCACAGTGAAAGAGCTTCATCCTGATTTGCAGGGAACGGTTAAGAAGAAAGTGTGGGATTTGACAGGAAAAGAAATAGGTTTGATTAAGGGAGTTGAGCCAGTTAATGTTACTGTGAAGCCCAATGCAGTTTTCCCTCAACTTCCACAGTACCACATGCTGCAAGATGCCCTTATGAAGGTTGCTCAGATAATGTTAGACTTTGTGAAGCAAGGGGTTCTGAAGGAAGTATTGAGCAGTCCATGTAATTCACCGATAATGGGTTTGCAAAAGCCCTGTGGGAAAGTTTGAATTGTTCAGGAATTGAGAAAAATAAATTAGATTGTGGTCAAATGTTGTCCCATGGTGCCAAATCCAGCTGTGATAATGTTTCAGATTCCATGTGATGCAGAGTGGTTCCCCGTCATTGATTTGTCACAAGCCTTCTTTTCTGTGCCTCTTCATGAGGATAGTCAATTTCTCTTTTGTTTCAAATTCCTGGATTGAGTTTATTGCTGGTGCAGAATTCCTCAAGGGTTTTCAGAGTCACCTTCGATATTTAATCAGATCTTGAAAAATAATTTGGAGTAGTTGGAATTGCCTTCCAATCGACCTTGGTGCAGTACATTGATGACTTGCTAATTGCGTCCAAAACAAGCGACGAGTGCAAGTATGATACAATTGCCCTGCTGAACCATTTGGGAAAGAATGGTCACAAAGTGTCTCTGCTTAAACTGTAATATTGCCAAAAAGTAGTGAAATATTTGGGTCATCAGATTGAGAAGCGTTCAAGAAAGATATCCAGCAAAAGACTTACAGCCATATTGCAGATAAATCCCCCGACCACACAGAGAGATATCAGGATGTTTTAGGGATGGTAGGCTATTGTCGCCAATGGATTCCAAATGTTTCAGTCATTTTGAGACCGTTGCAGAAGCTGACTCATAAGAAAGCCACTGATCCCACAGTGTTAGACCTGGCTGGAGTGAAAGTGTTCACTGAATTGAGAGAAAGTCTGTGCAAGGCTTCAGCGTTTGGTAACAAATGTACACAAAACCTTTCACATTGTTTTGTCATTAGCGTGATGCATGTTGTTTGTCTGTCTTGACAGAGTTCCATGGAGGTGTAAATCGCCCATTAGCATATTTTTCAGCTACTTTGGACGCAGTTGCACCAGCCTTACCGGGTTGTTTGCGCACAGTTGCAGCAGTTGGTCAAAGCCTTACACAGTGTGAAGGCATTGAGATGGGACATCCCCCAAATGTAATGGTCCCTCACTCTATTGAGATTCTACTTACAAGAACAAAAACCCAATATTTGACTGGTGCGAGGTTAACCAGATATGAAACGAGTATTCTAGGGTCACCAAATTTGCCATTGAAAAGATGTACAGTGCAGAACCTGGAAACCTTACTTCCAATTGAAAATGTCGAAATTGAGCAAGTGGAAGATGTTGAGCATGATTGTCTTGAAGTAACTGACTTGTGCACAAAACCAAGACCTCACATTAGAGACACCCAATTGGAAAAAAAGACCAAATTATCTTTGTTGATGGTTCTTGTCTGAGAGACAATGCAGGGACACTGAGAGCAGGATATGCTGTGTGCACAATTACTGATATTTTGGAAGATTCCTGGCTTTGAGAAGTGTATTCTGTCCAAGTAGTGGAACTGGTAGCCCTTACTAGAGCATGTCATGTTTCGGCTCAGTTACAATTATAATCTACACGGATAGCCAGTATGGATTTGGAATAGTCCATGATTTTGGCCAGTTGTGGTCACAGAGAGGTTTCATGACCTCTTCTGGTTCACAAGTGAGAAATGGTGAGACAATTAAAGAATTATTACATGCTATTCAAATGCCTGAAAAGATTGCCGTGGTGAAATGCAGTGCACATCTGAAGTCGCAGGACTTCGTGTCATTGGGAACTGGATATGCGGATCAAGTTGCAAGGTTTTGCGCATTCAACTGTATATCATTCAAAGACAAGTAGGAACTGTTATCGGAAGAAGACGAAACTTGTACAAGCTATGCATTTAAAATAATTGACACTTTGGAAGAATTAAAAACATTGCAGAATAATGTTGACAGGGAGAAAAAACGTTCATGGAGCAAAATGAAATGTGTGCAAAGACAAGACAAATTGTGGGTTTCAGAAGAGGGTCAGTTGCTTTTGCCAAATAGCATGTTGTCGCAAATTGCAAGGTACTATCATGATCAAGCACATATTGGGAGGGATGCAATGATTCAGTTGTTTAAACATGATTGGTTTAACCCAAAGTTTAGGCAAGTTGCTGAAGCAGTTTGCCATCGTTGTGTTATTTGCCAACAACTAAACGCAGGAAATAGGACAGTGGTTAATTTGAGCCACATTGGAAGAGCGGGAGGTCCATTCAGAAGAATGTAGATGGATTTTATTGAGATGCCTGCGTGTGGAGGTTTGAGATATGTGTTGGTGATTGTTTGCATCTTTAGTCACTGGATTGAAGCTTACCCTGCACAAAGAAATTATAGTCTCACATTAGCGAAACTACTGCTTAGTGAACTGATATCGCGTTTTGGTTTCCGATCTCTTTAGAATCAGATAGGGGAAGTCACTTCAACAATGAAGTCATTAGATTACTGTGTGCAGCACTCAGCACTGAACTTTGACCACAAGTTGCATTGTCGTTACCGCCCTGAAGCAACAGGACTAGTGGAACAGATGAATGGTACCTTGAAGTCAAGAGTTGCAACGATGTGTGCATCCACAAATTTGAAATGGCCTGACGCATTGCCTTTAGTGTTGATGTCAATGAGAAACACACCCGACAGGAAGACAGGATTGTCGCCACATGAGATCCTTATGGGCTGAGCCATGAGGCTGCCAGCGGTGCCTGCACATGCATTTCTCAACAATACAGACGATATGGTGTTGGACTACTGCAAAGATCTGGCTGATGTGGTTTGCTCTTTCTCTCAGCAGGTGGAAGCCATCACACTGCCACCGATCCATGACCCAGGCCACATTCTGAGAGCTGGAGACTGGGTTGTGGTCCGCAAAACAGGTGAGGAAAACGTGTTTGGAGCCTTGTTGGAAGGGACCTTAACAGATAGGTCTGACAACTACAACAGCTGTGAAGTGCGCTGGAATTCCGAACTGGATTCATGCGAGTCACACGAAGAAAGTGGCATGTCCACTGGATCAAGAAGAGGAAGAGTTGTTGAGAGTGCCAACAACAGCGAGACAAGTCTCAGGGCCGGAAAGAGACAAAAGAGGAACTGAGACCGGATCTGAGGTCGTTGAGAAAGGTTCAGTCACTCCTGTGAGAGACGAAGGAGAATACCTCCAGGAGGGTGACGGAGAGCCTATCTGAGTTGAGGCAGCAGGTGAGCCTAGTCAGAGGAGAGCTCACCTAAAAGCAGTTAACTGAGAGACAAACTGAGCAATTGCCAGACCCAGAGGGGAAAAGAGTTGAGGTGGATCAAAGTAATTGTGATCTAAATCCTCCTGAACCGATTGCAGATCCGTCTAGAGAAAACACCACAGAACAAGGAGAAGGTTCAATTTCAACTCTGAAGAGAACACTTTGAGAAAGTAGCCTCTTTCTAGCATGGTTACCCCCACTTGTTTGTGAGTGTGTGTCAGTGTGTTTTCACTGTGTCACCGGGATCCTGCTAGCCAGGACCCCAGTGCTCATAGATAAAAACCTATATGTCAGTGTGTTTTGCATGTCTCACTGAGATCCTGCTAGCCAGGACCGCAGTGCTCATAGTTTGTGGACTAATATGTATGCCTGTGTAGTGCCTAACTGTGCCACTGAGGCTCTGCTAAACAGATCCTCAGTGCTTATGCTCTCTCTGCTTTTAAATTTATCACTGAAGGCCAGTGACTTCATTTACCAATTTCTATTGGCATACTGGAACCCCCTTATAAGTCCCTAGTATATAGTACCTAGGTACCCAGGGCATTGGGGATCCAGGAGATCCATATGGGCTACAGCATTTCTTTTGCCACCCATAGGGAGCTCAAACAAACCCTTACGCAGGACTGCCACTGCAGCCTGCGTGAAATAGTGCACACACTATTTCACAGCCATTTTCACTGCACTTAAGTAACTTATAAGTCACCTATATGTCTAACCTTCAATTGCTGAAGGTTACGTGCAAAGATACTAAGTGTGAGGGCACCCTTGCACTAGCAAAGGTGCCCCCACATAGTTCAGGGCCATTTCTCTGGACTTTGTGAGTGCGGGGACGCCATTACATGCGTGCACTACATATAGGTCAATACCTATATGTAGCTTCACAATGGTAACTCCGAATATGGCCATGTAACATGTCAAAGATCATGGAATTGTCCCCCACATTCCAAATCTGGTATTGGGGAGCCAATTCCATGCATCCTGGGGGCTTCACCATGGACCCCAGTACTGCCTAACAAGCTCTCTGAGGCTTGCACTGCAGCTACAGCTGCTGCCACCTCACAGACAGGGTTCTGCCCTCCTGGGATCTGGGCAGCTCAGTCCCAGGAAGACAGAACAAAGCATTTTCTCTGATAGCAGGGTGTTACACCCTCTCACTTTGGAAATAGGTGCTACAGGCTGGGGAGGGGTAGCCTCCCCCAGCCTCTGGAAATGCTTTGATGGGCAAAGATGGTGCCCTCCTTGCATAAACCAGAAGGGGGAGAAGGACCCCTTCTCCCCTGCCCTGGTGGGAAACTGGACAAATGAAAGGGGAGTGACCACTCCCCTGTCCATCACAACCCCAGGAGTGGTACCCAGAGCTCCTCCAGTGTGTCCCAGACTTCAGCCATCTTGCTTTGCAAGCTGTGGGGACACTCTGGCGGGCTCTGAGTGGCCAGTGCCAGCAAGTGACGTCAGAGACCCCTCCTGATAGGTCCATACCAGATAAGGTAGCCAATCCCCCTCTTAGAGCTATTTAGGGTCTCTCCTGTGGGTTCTCTTCAGATTCTGCTTGCAAGTTTCCTTCAGGAATCCTCAGCAACAACTTCAGATTCTAATTTCAAGGTAAGGTTTTCTTTTTGGTATTTATGGTTTATTAGTTGTTTAGAATATATATATATATATATATATATATATATATTAGTTGTTCAGGCAATTGTTATTCAGGCACTATTGTTGTTTAGACAGTAGTTGTTCAGTACTTAGTTGTAGAGACTTTTTAGTTGTTTAGCAGTAGTGGTTTAGGCTATAGTTGTATAGGACCTAGTTGTTCTGTCACATATGCCTGGCAAAAAGTCCACTGAAAGCAGATAAGTGGCCGGAGTTGCAAGTAGAAAGAGAAAAAGAAGTCGTTGCTGAGACAACAATCGAGTAAGAAGTAGATACCAGAAAGAGAAAAGATCTAAGTGAAGGAGAACTGAATGGTGATCGAAAGTTGAAAAGAAAGAGAATAGCAAGTCGAAGATACGCAGTTCTTGAATGGGCATATGCAACTACAAGTGAGTGACAGCAAGAGTTTTTGTCTTTTTGTTTTGATATAGACATTCCGGGTCAGTATTTTGGCACTTGAAGGAAGCTGATGAACTGAACTGTTGAAACAATCTGAGAGAAATGTTTTTTTTTTTTGTTTTAAAGTCTGATGAAAGTAACTGGAAGAGACATTGATAACCTTTTTTGACTTTTGAAACCTGATTTTGACAAAGCTGCTTACTGATTTTGACAAGGGATCCTGGAAGTGAGACGGAGAGCTGCAAATAACTGCTGAAAGAAGAGGTGCCTATTTTTCATTTTTGCTGCAGGTCTTTCTAAATTTTCTTCTGCTTTCTGATTCTTTACAGATAATGAGTAACATTAGTCAACAGGGTAGGAATACTAGGTGCTGTAAATATATGAGTATTGGTTTGGCGATTATGTGTGGGATATTTTTTGTGGTGTTGATTGTGGGTATGTCTGTTCTCGATAAGAATGAAGCCAACCATACTTCTGCTTTTGAGACGACTACTGCACTAACGGCAATAGAGAAGTTTAGGCTAGATGAGAACTATTTGCATGAGGATACTAATGTGCAAGGAGAACTTTCTTCTAATGTTTTCTATTGCTTGTTAAGTGAGTGTGTTGAGATGATGGATGCGAAGAATTGTTATGTGTGTACGCAGATTCTTTCATCAGTTGAGGAAGGAGCTATCTACCATAGTTTGCCTTTAACCTACAGAATCAGTTGTAGTTTGCTACTAACAAGGTTTTATAACCAGGAGTACATTCAGTACTTTTACTCAAATTATGATGTCATGTTTTCATTTTTTCCTGTGAATGCAAATGTTTTAATTAGAAAATTAATAATGAATGTTTATGTATTTTGAATGATGAATTTAGCAAAAAATGAATAATGTAGAAAATAGTGTGCACGTTTGAAATTGTGACCTTGGAGGATGGCCACCAGTATTCATGAAAAGTATGAAGAAGAATACTAACTTATACTTAAATAAAGAAAAATGTATTAAAATAATGTAGTAATGTGTCATAATGAAGGATATAACCTGTGTTTTATTAATTGTAGGCCTTAACTTAGCGGATGTCTTGGCCTAGTTTTACCAGGCCTCATGCAGAAGCTGTATTCCTAGCGTTTAATGAAAAAGTGCTGACCATATGAACTAACCGTGAACTGCCCATTGTTTAATGAAATTTGCTTAGCTGAAACCTCTATGTGAACCAACAGACAGGAGACGAGGGAACCAGAATTTTAATGAATGATGCGTAAAGCGCACTGGATGTACTTTCCCAGGACTCGAACAATAAGGACACTGACTGGAGAAGAAGATGCAACATTTTTGATAACAGACAAGCCGGATGATGAGAACATCGCAAGGCGAACCAATCAACGACATGAGAACTGTGAAATATTAGAATTCATAGATTTGGAATAGTGAGATTATTGGATAAAGTCATAACAGGTGATTAATTGACCTATTAGGAATTAGGGGATAGTCTGGGTGACTTTGATATAACAACCTGACAGAGGGAATAGTTAGAGAGATGTTAGGGAAGAGTTTGCGCGACCAGACCTTTGTCGAAATTGTGTGACCGCAGAGGTGACTCGAGATTCTATCATTGGGCTCAACACTCTGACTGAGCCTGATGCGATGCTGATCGACTGATGACCCGAGGACAGAGTCTGATTCTGTTGCTGACTCATACCGTGGATAGGTAGATATGACAATGTGACTGCCTTACATTCTATGCTTTTCCTTTCTAGGTACCAACTGCACTGTCTATAGAGTATTCTTAGTTAGATGTTTTCTCCAAATTCTTGTTCTAAATTATTTTCGCTTGACACCCCACATGCTAATGCTAATCTGGGTTAGATAAGGTTTCCTCTTACATGACGGTTTTGACAAATCATAAGACAAATGATTGACGGACAATTCTGCTGAATTTATGCCACTAATTGGGTTATAGGGATTAATTTTCTTGTTGATTTGTGCTAATGCTCTAGAATGTATCATGATGCAAGCTCTAATTAGATTATGTTCATGGCATCTTCTTGTTAATTAATTGCTGGTTTTATTAGATTGAATTGAGTTTTGAACTAATCTCATGACTTAGTATTGTAACAAAAGGGCAATAAAAACTACTAAACGTATATTTGAGGTGTAGTTATTCATGGCTGAAAAGTCATGGTGTGACTATCATTTTTGTGTTCTTCATTAACTGTTAAATGTTTGACTAATCTTATTGAATCTGTGCATTGATCATTGTGTACATTGGTCACATTGTTGCTAGGATGCTCCATGCAAATTAAAAGGTTCATCGACCTATACGCGTCTCCTTGTAAGTTTACTTATTAAGGACCGACACGCTATCAGTTTATGGTAGCAGCTTGATGGTTGGTTTCCTTGGAGAACTAGTTTCATGGTGACCAGTGGTCATGGTAGTAGTTTAAGTTAGGTTAGTTCTTCATTATTATTAAGATTTGGATTTTGTTTTCTGAAATGGCGGTAGTAGCAAGAGTGATGTTCCCTTAAGCCCAGAAATGACTTTCCCAGGTCCTGGATCCTGCTAGTTGTGTTGGGTATGTTCTTGGCGTTCTAGTTACAGCATGTGAGATAGGTTGCGCTTGCACAGTTTATGGAAGTTGCAGGTGAATTGTGACGTATGTGAGGGAAATTAGGGAGTCTGCATACTCCAGATGAAGTTTTAATAGGAGTGTGCGTACTCCGCAGTATGAGAGTAGAGAAGTCGTCGAACTTCATATGTTTGTGGCGCTTTGTGCTCAAAAATTGTCCACGTGGTTGTTGATGTACAGACCCTGTGTGGTCTAAGACTCTGTAGTATATTGGCATGTGTAGGAGACACTTGGTTATATGTTTTGTATTCTGTTTGGTTCAGTAGGTTAATTGGGCGTGGTCAACAAGTCGGTGTGTGAGTCAGGAGAAAATAAGGGAAATATTCAACTAAGATTTGTCGAGTCCTATGTTTACCAGGACAGACCCATTGATCAGTTGAGAGTAACATTTGCTGTTCGAATTTTGCTTGCAAATCTGGGAGACAGAGAAAGAGGAATAGCTGCATGAGTGAAAGTGGCATCAGTGAAAATCCGTAAGGTTTCTGAGCGATTGTGTTACCTTTCCTGTAGTGAACTGGCAGATTTGTTTTGAGTTTTGGTTTTTGATTAGTGCTCGCAATATTTTAGTATTAGTTTGAGAGTTCTGAAATTGAGAAGGACGAGCCACAAGACTTTGTCAGCCGCAGTACGTGTGAGTGTGACGTCACGGAAGCCATGATGGGATAGGTTGATTAGTGAAAAAGAGTCGCGCATGGATTGGCAGCCATCCGTGAGAGGCAATTGGTTGAGAACGCGGGTGAAAGGAATCCTGGGAGTAAATGTCATTTCCTGATTTGAATCGAATAACACAACAGGTGGCAAGATGACGTTTTTCAAGGCATTTAAAAGTGCCCTAAGGGGAGATATGTACATTAAAGCAACTGTAGGGGATCCTACCCCTACCAGAAAATTCTCCGGCTTACATTGTGATGGAGGAGCGAGGTGTTGCGCCATGTCTTTGGTTAAATCAATGGTGCAAGTTGACAGAGAAACAGGGAGTTTTAGAGTTCCATGAGCATGGGACGTTTAATATGAGAATTTTGGGTCAATTACAAATGTCACTGTATGACATGAGACCACTTCCGAGACCAGCACAGTTTGAGGCATTAGCAGTTTGGGAGTTAATAGCAAGACAACAGCAGGAGATAAAGTTTCAACAAAGAATAAAGAAGGTAGAGAAGTCTCTAGCGGAAGCAAGATGGGATTGGGAACAGAAGAAGTGGAGGACAGTGACATTGTAGGATGTTAAGCTGTTCCCTGCTATTGCAGAGGAAGATGAGACGGAAGAGGAAAGGGGAACTAGTAAAGGTGACAAGGGTTCATCAGGAGGTAAAAAGACGAAAAAGACTTCCATATTAGAGGAAGACTCAGATGTTGAGGATCTTATTACACAGATGCAAGGAGACTGACCGCCACCATATGTGATACATGCGGGGGGTCTGAGTACTAGTTCTGCTCCAACAGCCCTGGCACAGGCAATGGGGACAGTGAGTCCAGTACAGGTTAATGGTGAGCAGATATCAAATGGGATGCAGGGAGACTCTAGCGTGTTGACTACTTTGGTTTTCCAGGCACAGTTCCATCGGCCACCGATACAGAGAATTTATCCTGAAGTACCGATTCTTGAGACAACTTCGAACTTAGTGGTGCCCACGGAGCAAGTGGTTCCAAGACCATTGTTGGTCCCTACTCAGCCGACTCCGATATTGAGACCCCAGGCACAGCCACAAGATATACCGAGATTTACACCAATGACAGGGACACCTTCTGATTTGACTCTAGTCATGAATCACAATATGGGAATAACTCTTCCACAGAATGAAGGTGCTAGAGCAGCCCCAGATGCAATATCGCTTCTGATTACTGTCGGTCCAGCGGTACCATTGTTTGCGCAGAAGAAACCAATCACAGGAACACAGGGTGAGGTGTCCCAGAGTCTAATGAGGAGGGGGATGAGTGACCAAGTTCAAGTAGTCTCTTCTATGGGACAGACTTTTGATGGATCAAGGTCCTTGTTGGATCTCAGTTCACTTGTCGCACTTCCTGATGCCATAAATGGTCCAGCTGTAGATCAGAGCTTGAAGTTGTTGACTCCACAGACTCCAAGAGCAGTGGTACAACAGGTACCACCGCTAGATGCAAGTAACATTATGTTACAAGAATTGACAGCACAGCAGCTGAATGAATGGTTAGACAATTTGAAGACACCACAAAATATGTTGAAAGGAGAAGACCAGATTGATTGTGTTAGGTTGATTACAGAAGTGACTGAACTAGTTGAGGTGTCAATGGGGGGTGTATAGACTAGAATCCTATATGGAAGTAGAATTGAGATACATTTGTCCCAGAATCACGAGAGAGGTGAGCAAGGTGCATCAGATATTGGCAGATCTAGCAGAAAAACATGACAAAGATATTGAGAAAACAAAACACTTGAAAAGGAGCTATAGATTAGACTTTGAGGCAAAGGATTTTGAACACATGAGATTAGTTGGAATGAAAGCACACCTTAAAGTTACTACAGAGTGCTCAGATCTGGGGAGCATTAGAGAAATGGGAAGGCAGATGGGCAAAGAAGAAGGATAATCAGAAGCAAGATTCACAAGGATGGTCCTGAAAATGTACAGAAAGATAAGGATCCAGTAAAGATTTTGCCAATGAGAGGAATTCCAGGAGGGCAGTTTGTTCACGTTCCTTGGCATAGGAGTGACATACTGTCATTCACAAATGATTATCCAAAATTGAGGGAGAAACCGGTCGAGTGGTATCAGCAGACAGATAGGTTTGTGAAGCTTTCAAAATGTCTCTGGGAAGATCTGAATACCTTATTGGAAATAGTGGTTCCAGCTGACTTGTTAGTCGAGTGCAAGAGAGCAGTAGATTGGCCGACAAGTGAACCAGAAAGGGACAGGACTACAGGTGCACCATCACCTGAAGTAATGAAGCATTATTATAAGGTGATTGAGTTCCTGAAGATGAGAATTTCGCCTAAAAATATTAATTGGCAGAGAATCGATCGGACAGTGCAGGAGGTAAAGGAATAGATACATGCATACTATGAGAGACTGTTAAAAGCATTCAAAGAGTACAGTGGCAAGGAAGTGATTGAGCCGACCGAAAGAAATGTTACGCTTTGTGTTCAGGTTTGTGGAAGGGTTGAGACCCGAAATAGGTCAGATGATTAAGAGTCATTTGATTTGTTGGCAATCAAAGCCGATTGATGAGGTGTTGCAGTATGCGAAATATTGTTGTGATGAAATTGAATTGAACCAGAAAAAGATAAAAGAGAAAGCGATGGTGATGCAGATCAAGGCAGCTCAAAAAGGAGTTCAGAGAACGTTTTTGCAGCAGATACCACAGCAGCAGGGAATTGTTATGTTCCAGCCTCAAGTGAGAGGTAGGGGACGTGGAGTTAATATGAATCGTGGTCCAGATTTGAATACTGTAGTGGTTCAAAATGATGTGCAGGGGATGAAGAAGATGTTACTGTGTCACATTTGCGGGGCCGTGGGACATTGGAAGCAGGAGGGTCCAATGATGCTCCAGGAACGTATTGTTCAGCAGAGTGGTGATGTCAATACATTGCAAAACATAAGAGTGCCCAGAATGAGAGGTCCTAATCCAAATTTTCAGAATAACATGAATCAAATGCAAAATTTTCAACCTATGCAGAAGATGCAAATGCCCCGAGCACAGTTGACACAGTTACAACCAATGAAGTAGCAGGTTCCTATGATACCTAGATAGCAAATGCAGATACCTTAAGCCCAGATGGAACAGCAACAGATGATGCTTACTCAACAGGTCACAGGTCAGAGACAAGATAAAAATAGTGATACAGTGCACTAATTCCAACTACACAGTGAGAATGAAATAAATGGTGAATGGATGAGCGATAGTTCAGATGAGGAGCTATGTGTGCTTGCAGCATCCTTAGAAGTAGATCAGAGAGGGCCCTATGTGAAGGGAAAGGTGATGGGTCACAAGGTTTAGTTTCTGGTAGACACAGGGGTTACACGCTCAACAGTAAGAAGAGTAGAAGTTCCAAATGTACCTCTGTCAGGGAGAGCGGTCCAGGTGGTAGGAGCAGCGAACAAACATTGGACTAATCTGATTACAGATCCAGTACAAGTTGAGATTGACAACTTCCAGGGACTGCATAGGTTTGCGGTCTGTGATTCAAGTCCACTATCCCTACTGGGAAGGGAGTTGTGTAAAATAAGGTGTTCAATTACTTGTTCAACTGATGGAATTGAGATTCAGACAAATAGCGATGATGAAGAAGACCCAGCTCTAGAGACTGAGTGTGAGAATACCAATGAAGAGTATCCATTGATTGAGTGTTTCCCAATGTTCACAGTGAAAGAGTTACATGCAGACTTGCAAAGGACAGTACAGGAAAACGTGTGGGACTTAACAGGAAAGGAAGTGGGTTTGATCAAGGGAGTGGAACAGATTAAAGTCACTTTGAAGCCAAACGCAGTGTTTCCACAGCTTCCACAGTACAAAATGGCACAAGATGTCTTGATGAAAATGGCGCAGATAATTGGGGACTTTGTAAAGCAAGGAGTTTTAAAAGAAGTTTTGAGCAGCCCACGTAATTCACCGATAATGGGGCTAAAGAAGCCATGTGGAAAGGTGCACATTGTTCAAGATTTGAGAAAAGTGAATGACATGGTGGTCAAGTGTTGTCCCATAGTGCCAAATCCAGCAGTAATAATGTTTCAGATACCATGTGATGCAGAATGGTTCACAGTGGTTGATTTGTAACAAGCTTTCTTTTCTGTGCCTCTTCATGAGGATTATATGTTGAAACAACGAGTGCTTCAACCACCCATGCCTCAATAACGAGGTCGGAACAACAACCTCGTTGTTATCACTAATGCCTTTACCATGAATGCCTTAACAACGATTTTTCGTTGTAAAGGCATTCCTGGTAAAGGCATTAGTGATCAGCATGCACGGTTCCAGCATGCGTCCCCCTTTGCCCCCCACCCCTAAAAACTCCAGCGACCCTCCTACCCCCACAACCACCCCAAACCCCCACCCCTAAAATTACCATAACCCAACCGCCCTCCCCTAAAACCTAAAGCACCCCAACCCCCCAACCCTCCCCTAAAACCTAAACCCTGACCCCCCCTCCCCACCCCTAAACCCTAATCACCCGAGCCCCCAACCCACCCCCAAAAACTAAAAATACCCTGAGTCCCCACCCCCTCCCCTAAAACCTAAAGCACCCCAACCCAACCCACCCCTAAAACCTAAACCCTGACCCCCCTCCCCTGCCCCTAAACCCTAATCACCCCGAGCCCCCACCCCAAAATACAAAAAATACCCCAAGTTCCCACCCCTGCCCCTAAAACCTAAAGCACCCCAAACCCCCAACCCACCCCTAAAACCTAAAGCCTAACTCCCCCTCCCCACCCCAAAACCCTAATCACCGAGCCCCCACCCCACTCCCCAAAATATAGCCCCAGTCCCAGCCCACCTTACCTCCTACTTGACCCCTTTGACTCCCTTCTTCTGTGCCTTAACCACGCATGTACGTGGTTCACACATGCACGGTTCAGGCCCTAAAACAAGGAAGTCATGGAAAACAAAAGCGTTGTTTCACTTTCATTTTCCACGACTTCGTGGTTTAGGACTCGTTGTTCTGGGTGTTTCCCCTTCATGAGGATAGTCAGTTTCTTTTCAGTTTCAAATTCTTATACAGAGTCTACAGCTATTGCATATTTTTCAGCTACCTTGGACCCGGTTGCAGCAGCCTTACTAGGTTGTTTGTGTGCAGTATCCGGAGTTGGTCAAAGCCTTTCACATTGTGAAGGAGTAGTGATGGGATATCTCCTGATGGTAATGGTCCCTTACTCAATTGAGCTTTTACTGACAAGGACGAAAACGCAGAACTTGACAGGTGCCCGACTGACAAGGTATGAGATGAGCATTTTAGGTGCTCCTACTGTAACAATTAAAAGATGTGCAGTGCTGACCCCGGCATCTTTACTTCCAAGTGACCCTCTGAAATTGAAAAAGAGGAAGACATTGAGCATGATTGCCTTGAAGTGACTGAGTTGTGCACAAAACCAAGACCTGACATTAGAGATACTCGATTGGAAGAAAATTACCAAATTGTCTTTGTTGATGGTTCTTGTCTCAGAGATGGTACAGGAACGTTAAGAGCAGGATATGCTATGTGCACAAGTACAGTACCTTAGAAGCCTCCTGGCTTCGAGGAGTATATTCTGCACAAGCAGCAGAGTTGGTACCTCTTACTAGAGCATGCCATGTTTCTGTCAGACTGAGAGACACTATCTATACAGATAGCCAATATGGATATGGAATTGTTCATGATTTTGGACGATTGTGGTCACAGAGGGGTTTCCTGACCTCTACTGGTACACCAGTAAGAAATGGCAAGAAAATAAAGGAATTGCTGTATGCAATACAATTGCCTGGAGAGATTGCCGTTGTAAAATGCAGTGCACATCTAAAATCACAAGAATACGTGTCACTAGGAAATGGATATGCGGATCAAATCGCAAGAGTTTGCGTATTTGTAGGAAAGTACCATCTTGCCTGCCATGTTACCCCCATTTTTTACTGTATATATGTTGTTTTAGTTGTATGTGTCACTGGGACCCAGCCAGCCAGGGCCCCAGTGCTCATAAGTGTGCCTGAAAGTGTTACCTGTGTTATGACTAACTGTCTCACTGAGGCTCTGCTATCCAGAACCTCAGTGGTTATGCTCTCTCATTTCTTTCCAAATTGTCACTAACATGCTAGTGACCAATTTTACCAATTCACATTGGTATACTGGAACACCCTTATAATTCCCTAGTATATGGTACTGAGGTACCCAGGGTATTGGGGTTTCAGGAGATCCCTATGGGCTGCAGCATTTATTTTGCCACCCATAGGGAGCTTTGACAATTCTTACACAGGCCTGCCACTGCAGCCTGAGTGAAATAACGTCCACGTTATTTCACAGCCATTTACCACTGCACTTAAGTAACTTATAAGTCACCTATATGTCTAACCTTTACCTGGTAAAGGTTAGGTGCAAAGTTACTTAGTGTGTGGGCTCCCTGGCACTAGCTAAGGTGCCCCCACATTGTTCAGGGCAAATTCCCCGGACTTTGTGAGTGCGGGGACACCATTACACGCGTGCACTACACATAGGTCACTACCTATGTGTAGCTTCACAATGGTAACTCCGAATATGGCCATGTAACATGTGTATGATCATGGAATTGCCCCCTCTATGTCATCCTGGCATAGTTGGCACAATCCCAAGATCCCACTGGTCTGTAGCACAGACCCTGGTACTGCCAAACTGCCTTTTCAGGGGTTTCACTGCAGCTGCTGCTGCTGCCAACCCCTCAGACAGGTTTCTGCCCTCCTGGGGTCCAGCCAGGCTTGGCCCAGGATGGCAGAACAAAGGACTTCCTCAGAGAGAGGGTGTTACACCCTCTCCCTTTGGAAAAAGGTGTTAAGGCAGGGGAGGAGTAGCCTCCCCCAGCCTCTGGAAATGCTTTCATGGGCACAGATGGTGCCTATTTCTGCATAAGCCAATCTACACCGGTTCAGGGACACCTCAGCCCTGTTCTGGCGCGAAACTGGACAAAGGAAAGGGGAGTGACCACTCCTCTGACCTGCACCTCCCCTGGGAGGTGCCCAGAGCTCCTCCAGTGTGCTCCAGACCTCTGCCATCTTGGAAACAGAGATGTTGCTGGCACACTGGACTGCTCTGAGTGGCCAGCAGGTGACGTCAGAGACTCCTTCTGATAGGCTCCTTCAGGTGTTGCTAGCCTATCCTCTCTGCTAAGTAGCCAAACCCTCTTTTCTGGCTATTTAGGGTCTCTGCTTTGGGGATTTCCTTAGATAACGAATGCAAGAGCTCATCAGAGTTCCTCTACATCTCTCTCTTCACCTTCTGCCAAGGAATCGACTGCTTACCGCGCTGGAAGCCTGCAAAACTGCAACAAAGTAGCAAAGACGACTACTGCAACTCTGTAACGCTGATCCTGCCGCCTTCTCGACTGTTTTCCTGGTGGTGCATGCTGTGGGGGTAGTCTGCCTCCTCTCTGCACTAGAAGCTCAGAAGAAATCTCTTGTGGGTCGAAGGAATCGTCCCCCTGCTTCCGCAGGCACCAAAGAACTGCATCACCGGTCCCCTGGGTCTCCTCTCAGCACGACGAGCGAGGTCCCTTGAATCCAGCAACTATGTCCAAGTGACTCCCACAGTCCAGTGACTCTTCAGTCCAAGTTTGGTGGAGGTAAGTCCTTGCCTCCCCACGCCAGACTGCATTGCTGGGAACCGTGACTTTTGCAGCTACTCCGGCCTCTGTGCACTTCCGGTGGAAATCCTTTGTGCAAAGCCAAGCCTGGGTCCACGGCACTCCAACCTGCATTGCACGACTTTCTAAGTGGCCCTCCGGCAACGTGGGACTCCTTTGTGCAACTTCGGGTGAGCACCATTTCACTCCTCTTTTTAGTGCCTGTTCTGGCACTTCTGCGGGTGCTGCCTGCTTCTGAAAGAGCTCCTTGTCTTGCTTGACGCCCCCTCTGTCCCCAGACACAATTGGCGACATCCTGGTCCCTCCTGGGCCACAGCAGCATCCAAAAACCCTAACCTCATGATTTGCAGCTAGCAAGGCTTGTTGGCAGTCTTTTGGCGGGAAAACACTTCTGGACAACTCTCCACGGCGTGGGCAATCCATCCTCCAAAGGGGAAGTCTCTAGCCTTTGTCGTTCCTGCAGAATCCTCAGCTTCTACTGTCCAGTAGCAGCTTCTTTGCACCCACAGCTGGCATTTCCTGGGCATCTGCCCATCTCCGACTTGCTTGTGACTTTTAGACTTGGTCCCCTTGTTCCACAGGTACCCTCGACTGGAAATCCATTGTTGTTGCATTGCTGGTTTGTGTCTTCCTGCAGAATTCCCCTATCACGACTTCTATGTCCTTTGGGGAACTTTAGTGCAATTTGCACTCACTTTTCAGGGTGTTGGGGTGGGCTATTTTTCTAACCCTTACTATTTTCTAATAGTCCGAGTGACCCTCTACAAGGTCACATAGGTTTGGGGTCCATTCGTGGTTCGCATTCCACTTTTGGAGTATATAGTTTGTGTTGCCCCTATCCCTATGTGTCCCCATTGCATCCTATTGTAACTATACATTGTTTGCACTGTTTTCTAAGACTATACTGCATATTTTTAGTATTGTGTACATATATCTTGTGTATATTTGCTATCCTCATACTGAGGGTACACTATGAGATACTTTGGCATATTATCATAAAAATAAAGTACCTTTATTTTTAGTATATCTGTGTATTGTGTTTTCTTATGATATTGTGCAAGTGACACTAGTGGTACTGTAGGAGCTTCACTCGTCTCCTAGTTCAGCCTAAGCTGCTCTGCTAAGCTACCATTATCTATCAGCCTAAGCTGCTAGACCCCCTATACACTAATAAGGGATACCTGGGCCTGGTGAAAGGTGTAAGTACCCCTTGGTACTCACTACAAGCCAGTCCAGCCTCCTACATTGGTGGCAGCGGTGGGATAAGTACTTTGTAACTACTTACCACTTTTGTCACTGTACTTTTCATAAGACAAAAATATACAAAACAAGTTCAGTGTATGTACACCTAACCAAAAAGTTTTGCATTTCTTCTTTTCACTCTATTTCTAAGTGCTGAAAAGTACCTCTAAAGTTTCTAATAGTTCTTAAAAAGTTGTAAAAGTTTTTTTTCTGTCTTTCTAAAAGTTCTGAAAAACTTTTTCTCTCTTTTTCTGTCACTTAAACACTGTCTAAAATGTCTGGCACAGGCCAAACTGTTGATCTGTCCAAACTTGCATATGATCACCTTAGCTGGAAAGGAGCAAGGAGTCTCTGCATAGAGAGAGGTTTGAGTGTAGGGAAGAATCCCCCCAGAGAACTATTGGTTAACATGCTTATAGAACAGGATAAGGCCAAAGGGGCCCACTCTGTTGAAAAAGTAGCTAATGGTTCACAATCTGATCCAGGGACTCCCCTAGAAAAAGATTCAGAAAAGAAACTTCCTAGCCTGCCCATTACTAGACAGCCTAGCAAAGTTGGGACTGATGTAGAGTCACACCATACTGATAGTGTTGTCTCACATCATAGCAAGAGTATTCCTTCTCACCACAGTAGAAGTGATGTTTCTGTTAACCAAGCTGTTAGGATGCCTTCTGTAAGGGATGGGTCTCCTTCTGTTAATTCTCACCACACCTCTGTTTCAAGGCATGTCCCTCCCACCCACCCTGATGACAGATTGTTAGAAAGGGAGCTCAATAGATTGAGAGTGGAACAAACCAGACTGAAGCTCAAGAAGCAACAGCTGGATTTGGAGAGACAGTGCTTAGAAGTGGAGACAGAAAGACAGAAATTGGGTTTAGAAACCCATGGTGGCAGCAGCAGTATTCCCCATAGTCATCCTGCAAAAGAGCATGATTCCAGGAATCTGCACAAGATAGTTCCCCCTTATAAGGAGGGGGCTGACATTAACAAGTGGTTTGCTGCACTTGAGAGGGCTGCTATCCTATGGCTATCATTTAGTGGAAAGGGTAGGGATAGGCTCCTTACTGTAAAAGAAAGTGATGGCAATAATTTTTCAGTTCTTAAGAATGCACTCCTGGATGGTTATGGCTTAACCACTGAACAGTACAGGATGAAGTTCAGAGAGACCAAAAATGAGTCTTCAGAAGACTGGGTTGATTTTGTTGACCATTCAGTGAAGGCCTTGGAGGGGTGGTTACATGGCAGTAAAGTTACTGATTATGAAAGCCTGTATAACTTGATCCTGAGAGAGCATATTCTTAATAATTGTGTGTCTGATTTGTTGCACCAGTACTTGGTGGACTCTGATCTGACCTCTCCCCAAGAATTGGGAAATAAGGCAGACAAATGGGTCAGAACAAGGGTGAACAGAAAGGTTCATACAGGGGGTGACAAAGATGGCAATAAATAGAAGGATGGTAAGTCTTCTGACAAGCATGGGGACAAATCTAAAAATTAGTCTTCATCAGGCCCACAAAAACACTCTGGTGGGGGTGGTGGGTCCAAATCCTCTTCAAATCAAAACAAAGAAAATAAACCATGGTGCTATTTATGTAAAATAAAAGGCCATTGGACAACAGATCCCAGTTGTCCAAAGAAAAGCACCAAGCCTCCTACCACTACAACCCCTACTGCTACACCTAGTGTCCCTACTAATAGCAGTGGTGGTGGGAGCAAACCTACTAATAGCCAATCCAAGGGAGTAGCTGGGCTCACTATTGGTAACTTAGTTGGGGTTGGTCTGATTAGGGAGACCACAGAGGCTATATTAGTCTCTGAGGGGGCTATTGATTTAGCCACCTTGGTTGCTTGTCCCCTAAACATGGATAAGTACAAGCAACTACCCCTAATAAATGGTGTTGAGGTTCAGGCCTACAGGGACACAGTTGCCAGTGTCACAATGGTTATAGAGAATCTGGTCCACCCTGAACAACACCTACTTGGTCACCAGTACCAAGTAACCGATGCTCACAACAACACCCTTAGCCACCCCATGGCTGTTGTAAATCTCATCTGGGGGGGGTTACTGGCCTAAAGAAAGTTGTGGTTGCCCCAGATTTACCTGTAGACTGTCTATTAGGGAATGATTTAGAGACATCAGCTTGGGCAGAAGTGGAGTTGGAGGCTCATGCAGCAATGCTGGGCATTCCAGGGCATATTTTTGCTTTGACCAGGGCTCAGGCTAACAAGCAAAAAGGACAGGGTGACTTGGATCCTGGAACAATGGACCAAGTGCTCCCTAAAGCTAGGGCTAGTAGAAGTAAAGCACTACCTACTATCCCTCCCTCTACAGTGGATTCTATTTCTGAGGAAGAAGAATTTCCACCCTGTGCAGAACCTACACCAGAGGAGCTGGAAGCAGACACTGCTGAGCTTTTGGGTGAAGGGGGGCCTGCCAGGGAGGAGCTGAGTGTGGCACAGCAGACCTGTCCCACACCAGAGGGTCTAAGACAGCAAGCTGTCAGACAAGCAAATGGGGATGTCAGTGACTCTCACAGAGTTTACTGGGAGGACAACCTCTTGTACACTGAAGCAAGGTATCCAAAACGTAGAGCTGCCAGGAGATTGGTGATTCCTCAGGAGTACAGAAAGTTCGTCCTAACTCTTGCTCACGACATTCCCCTTGCTGGACATTTGGGGCAAATGAAAACTTGGGACAGGCTTGTTCCCTTGTTTCATTGGCCTAGAATGTCTGAGGACACAAAAGATTTTTGTAAGTCCTGTGAAACCTGTCAAGCCAGTGGCAAGACAGGTGGCACACGAAAGGCACCCCTTATTCCACTGCCTGTGGTTGGGGTTCCCTTTGAAAGGGTAGGGGTTGACATAGTTGGCCCCCTTGACCCTCCTACTGCTTCAGGCAATAGGTTTATCTTGGTGGTAGTGGACCATGCCACCAGATATCCTGAAGCAATTCCTCTAAGGACCACTACAGCTCCTGCAGTGGCAAAGGCCCTCCTGGGAATCTTTTCCAGGGTGGGCTTCCCAAAAGAAGTAGTTTCAGACAGAGGAAGCAATTTCATGTCTGCTTACTTGAAGGCCATGTGGAAGGAGTGTGGGGTGACATACAAGTTCACCACACCCTATCATCCACAAACAAATGGACTGGTGGAGAGATTTAACAAAACTCTCAAAGGTATGATTATGGGACTCCCTGAAAAACTCCGCAGGAGATGGGACATCCTTCTACCATGCCTCCTTTTTGCTTACAGGGAGGTACCCCAGAAAGGAGTGGGCTTCAGCCCCTTTGAACTTCTTTTTGGTCACCCTGTGAGAGGTCCTCTAACACTTGTAAAGGAGGGTTGGGAACAACCTTTAAAAGCTCCTAAGCAAGACATAGGTGGTCATTCTGACCCTGGCGGTCTTTGACCGTCAGGGCGGAGGACCGCGGGAGCACCGCCGACAGGCCGGCGGTGCTCCAATGGGTATTCCAACCGCGGCGGTAAAGCCGCGGTCGGACCGGCACCACTGGCGGGGTCCCACCAGTGTACCGCCGCCCCATTGAATCCTCCGCGGCGGCGCAGCTTGCTGCACCGCCGCGGGGATTCCGACCCCCCCTACCGCCATCCAGATCCCGGCGGTCGGACCGCCGGGATCCGGATGGCGGTAGGGGGGGTCGCGGGGCCCCTGGGGGCCCCTGCAGTGCCCATGCCACTGGCATGGGCATTGCAGGGGCCCCCGTAAGAGGGCCCCTACATGTATTTCACTGTCTGCTGCGCAGACAGTGAAATACGCGACGGGTGCAACTGCACCCGTCGCACAGCTTCCACTCCGCCGGCTCGATTCCGAGCCGGCTTCATCGTGGAAGCCTCTTTCCCGCTGGGCTGGCGGGCGGTCTGAAGGCGACCGCCCGCCAGCCCAGCGGGAAAGTCAGAATTACCGCCGCGGTCTTTCGACCGCGGAACGGTAATCTGACGGCGGGACTTTGGCGGGCGGCCTCCGCCGCCCGCCAAGGTCAGAATGAGGGCCATAGTGGACTATGTACTTGGCCTAAGATCAAGAATGGCTGAGTACCTGAAAAAGGCCAGTAAAAACCTTCAGGCCAGCCAAGAGCTCCAGAAGCAATGGCATGATCAGAAGGCTGTTTTGGTTCAGTACCAACCAGGGCAGAAAGTGTGGGTCTTGGAGCCTGTGGCCCCAAGAGCACTCCAAGATAAATGGAGTGGACACCACACAATTGTTGAGAAAAAGGGTGAAGTCACCTACTTAGTTGAATTAGGCACTGCCAGGAGTCCCCTTAGGGTGCTCCATGTCAATCGCCTGAAACCCTACTATGACAGGGCTGATCTCACCCTGCTCATGGCAACCGATGAGGGACAGGAAGAAGATAGTGATCCTCTACCTGATCTCTTCTCTTCCACAGAACAAGATGCTCTGATGGAAAGTGTTGTACTGGCAGATTGTCTTACTGCTGAGCAGAAAGACCACTGCATTAATCTCCTGGGTCAGTTTTTTGAACTCTTCTCTACTGTGCCAGGTACCACTTCTTGGTGTGAGCACACTATAGATACTGGAGACAGCTTGCCTGTCAAAAGTAAGATCTATAGGCAGCCTGACCATGTCAGAGACTGCATAAAGCAAGAGGTGCAGAAAATGTTAGAACTAGGAGTGGTTGAGCACTCTGAAAGTCCATGGGCTTCTCCTGTGGTACTTGTACCAAAACCTCATTCCAAGGATGGAAAGAAGGAAATGCGGTTTTGTGTAGACTACAGAGGTCTCAACCAGGTAACCAAAACTGACGCTCACCCTATACCCAGGGCAGATGAGCTCATAGATACACTGGCATCTGCCAAGTATCTAAGCACTTTTGATTTGACTGCAGGGTATTGGCAGATCAAATTATCAGAAGATGCTAAAGCTAAAACTGCATTTTCAATAATTGGAGGCCATTACCAATTCACAGTAATGCCTTTTGGATTGAAAAATGCACCTGCCACTTTTCAGAGGTTGGTGAACACAGTCCTGCAAGGGCTGGAAGCTTTCAGTGCAGCATATTTGGACGATACAGCTGTCTTTAGCTCCAGCTGGGATGATCACCTGGTCCACCTATGGAAAGTTTTGGAGGCCCTGCAAAAGGCAGGCCTCACTATCAAGGCTTCAAAGTGCCAGATAGGGCAGGGGAAGGTGCTTTATCTGGGACACCTGGTTGGTGGAGAACAGAGTGCACCACTGCAGAGGAAAATCCAAACAATTATTGATTGAGTTCCCCCTACTACTCAGACTCAGGTGAGAGCCTTTTTAGGCCTCACTGGGTACTGCAGGAGGTACATTAAGAACTATGGCTCCATTGCAGCCCCTCTTAATAACCTCATATCCAAAAAATGCCTAAAAAGGTATTATGGACAGCAAACTGTCAGAAAGCTTTTGAGGAGTTGAAGCAGGCCATGTGCTCTGCACCTGTCCTGAAAAGCCCTTGTTACTCTAAAAAATTCCATGTCCAAACTGATGCATCTGAATTAGGAGTAGGGGCAGTCCTATCACAACTTAATTCTGAGGGCCAGGATCAACCTGTTGCTTTTATTAGTAGGAGGTTGACCCCTAGAGAAAAGCGTTGGTCTGCCATTGAGAGGGAGGCCTTTGCTGTGGTCTGGGCACTGAAGAAGTTGAGGCCATACCTGTTTGGCACTCACTTAATTGTTCAGACAGACCACAAACCTCTACTTTGGCTAAAACAAATGAAAGGTGAAAACCCTAAATTGTTGAGGTGGTCCCTATCCCTACAGGGAATGGACTATACAGTGGAACATAGACCTGGGAGTACCCACTCCAATGCAGATGGACTCTCCAGATATTTCCACTTAGACAATGAAGACCCATCAGGTAATGACTAGTCTTATTGTCCTTCGTTTGGGGGGGGGTTGTGTAGGAAAGTACCATCTTGCCTGGCATGTTACCCCCATTTTTTACTGTATATATGTTGTTTTAGTTGTATGTGTCACTGGGACCCTGCCAGCCAGGGCACCAGTGCTCATAAGTGTGCCAGAAAGTGTTACCTGTGTTATGACTAACTGTCTCACTGAGGCTCTGCTATCCAGAACCTCAGTGGTTATGCTCTCTCATTTCTTTCCAAATTGTCACTAACAGGCTAGTGACCAATTTTACCAATTCACATTGGCATACTGGAACACCCTTATAATTCCCTAGTATATGGTACTGAGGTACCCAGGGTATTGGGGGTTCCAGGAGATCCCTATGGGCTGCAGCATTTCTTTTGCCACCCATAGGGAGCTCTGACAATTCTTACACAGGCCTGCCACTGCAGCCTGAGTGAAATAACGTCCAGGTTATTTCACAGCCATTTACCACTGCACTTAAGTAACTTATAAGTCACCTATATGTCTAACCTTTACCTGGTAAAGGTTAGGTGCAAAGTTACTTAGGGCCTGATTCAGACCCTGGCGGCCGGTGACCGCCAGGGTCACCGGCCACGGGAGCACCGCCGACAGACCAGCGGTGCTCCAAAGGGCATTCTGACCGCGGCGGTTCTGCCGCGGCCAGAAAGGGTAAACCGGCGGTCTCCCGCCGGTTTACCGCTGCCCTTGGAATCCCCCATGGCGGCGCAGCTTGCTGCGCCGCCATGGGGGATTCTGACACCCCCTACCGCCATCCTGTTCCTGGCGGTTCGCCCGCCAGGAACAGGATGGCGGTAGGGGGTGCTGCGGGGCCCCTGGGGGCCCTTGCCGTGCCCATGCCGATGGCATGGGCACGGCAGGTGCCCCCGTAAGAGGGCCCCACTGTGTATTTCAGTGTCTGCCTAGCAGACACTGAAATACGCGACGGGTGCAAACTGCACCCGTCGCACATGCCCACTCCGCCGGCTCCATTCGGAGCCGGCTTCCTCGTGGGGAGGGGTTTCCCGCTGGGCTGGCGGGCGGCCTTCTGGCGGTCGCCCGCCAGCCCAGCGGGAAAGCTAGAATGGCCTCCGCGGTCTTTCGACCGCTGAGCGGCCATATGGCGGTTCCCTCCAGGCGGGCGGCGACCGCCGCCCGCCGGGGTCAAAATGACCCCCTTAGTGTGTGGGCACCCTGGCACTAGCCAAGGTGCCCCCACATTGTTCAGGGCAAATTCCCCGGAATTTGTGAGTGAGGGGACACCATTACACGCGTGCACTACACATAGGTCACTACCTATGTGTAGCTTCACAATGGTAACTCCGAATATGGCCATGTAACATGTCTATGATCATGGAATTGCCCCCTCTATGCCATCCTGGCATAGTTGGCACAATCCCATGATCCCACTGGTCTGTAGCACAGACCCTGGTACTGCCAAACTGCCTTTTCAGGGGTTTCACTGCAGCTGCTGCTGCTGCCAACCCCTCAGACAGGTTTCTGCCCTCCTGGGGTCCAGCCAGGCTTGGCCCAGGATGGCAGACCAAAGGACTTCCTCAGAGAGAGGGTGTTACATCCTCTCCCTTTGGAAAAAGGTGTTAAGGCAGGGGAGGAGTAGCCTCCCCCAGCCTCTGGAAATG
Organism: Pleurodeles waltl; assembly: GCF_031143425.1. Classification (NCBI taxonomy): domain Eukaryota; kingdom Metazoa; phylum Chordata; class Amphibia; order Caudata; family Salamandridae; genus Pleurodeles; species Pleurodeles waltl. The sequence goes on along the minus strand of NC_090443.1, from coordinate 275,934,879 downwards.
CTTTCATGGGCACAGATGGTGCCCATTTCTGCATAAGCCAGTCTACACCGGTTCATGGACCCCTCAGCCCTGAGCTCCTCCAGTGTGCTCCAGACCTCTGCCATCTTGGAAACAGAGGTGCTGCTGGCACACTGGACTGCTCTGAGTGGCCAGGGCCAGCAGGTGACGTCAGAGACTCCTTTTGATAGGCTCCTTCAGGTGTTGCTAGCCTATCCTCTCTCCTAAGTAGCCAAACCCTCTTTTCTGGCTATTTAGGGTCTCTGCTTTGGGGATTTCCTTAGATAACGAATGCAAGAGCTCATCAGAGTTCCTCTGCATCTCTCTCTTCACCTTCTGCCAAGGAATTGACTGCTGACCACGCTGGAAGCCTGCAAAGCTGCAACAAAGTAGCAAAGACGACTACTGCAACTCTGTAACGCTGATCCTGCCGCTTTCTCAACTGTTTTTCTGGTGGTGCATGCTGTGGGGGTAGTCTGCCTCCTCTCTGCACTAGAAGCTCTGAAGAAATCTCCCCTGGGTCGACGGAATCGTCCCCCTGCTTCCGCAGGCACCAAAGAACTGCAACACCGGTCCCCTGGGTCTCCTCTCAGCACGACGAGGAGGTCCCTTGAATCCAGCAACTGTGTCCAAGTGACTCCCACAGCCCAGTGACTCTTCAGTCCAAGTTTGGTGGAGGTAAGTCCTTGCCTCCCCACGCCAGACTGCATTGCTGGGAACCGTGACTTTTGCAGCTACTCCGGCCTCTGTGCACTTCCCGTGGAAATCCTTTGTGCACAGCCAAGCCTGGGTCCACAGCACTCTAACCTGCATTGCACGACTTTCTAAGTGGCCCTCCGGCGACGTGGGATTCCTTTGTGCAACTTCGGGTGAGCACCATTTCATTCCTCTTTGTAGTGCCTGTTCTGGCACTTCTGTGGATGCTGCCTGCTTCTGAGAGGGCTCCTTGTCTTGCTCGACGCCCCCTCTGTTCCCAGACACAATTGGTGACATCCTGGTCCCTCCTGGGCCACAGCAGCATCCAAAAACCCTAACCGCATGATTTGCAGCTAGCAAGGCTTGTTGGCAGTCTTTTGGCAGGAAAATACTTCTGCACAACTTTCCACGGCGTGGGGGATCCATTCTCCAAAGGGGAAGTCTCTAGCCCTTGTCATTTCTGCAGAATCCTCAGCTTATACTGTCCAGTAGCAGCTTCTTTGCACCCACAGCTGGCATTTCCTGGGCATCTGCCCATCTCCGACTTGCTTGTGACTTTTGGACTTGGTCCCCTTGTTCCACAGGTACCCTTGACTGGAAATCCATCATTGTTGCATTGCTGGTTTGTGTCTTTCCTGCAGAATTCCCCTATCACGACTTCTATGTCCTTTGGGGAACTTTAGTGCACTTTGCACTCACTTTTCAGGGTCTTGGGGTGGGCTATTTTTCTAACCCTTACTATTTTCTAATAGTCCCAGCGACCCTCTACAAGGTCACATAGGTTTGGGGTCCATTCGTGGTTCGCATTCCACTTTTGGAGTATATGGTTTGTGTTGCCCCTATCCCTATGTGTCCCCATTTAATCCTATTGTAACTATACATTGTTTGCACTGTTTTCTAAGACTATTCTGCATATTTTTAGTATTGTGTACATATATCTTGTGTATATTTGCTATCCTCATACTGAGGGTACATTCTGAGATACTTTGGCATATTGTCATAAAAATAAAATACCTTTATTTTTAGTATATCTGTGTATTGTGTTTTCTTATGATATTGTGCAAGTGACACTAGTGGTACTGTAGGAGCTTCACTCGTCTCCTAGTTCAGCCTAAGCTGCTCTGCTAAGCTACTATTATCTATCAGCCTAAGCTGCTAGACCCCCTATACACTAATAAGGGATACCTGGGCCTGGTGCAAGGTGTAAGTACCCCTTGGTACTCACTACAAGCCAGTCCAGCCTCCTACAGTATTGAACTGTATATGGTTCAAGGACAAGTGGGAACTGATGACAGATGAAGATACTACATGTACAAGCTTTGCATTAAGAGTGATTGATACTTTAGAAGAGTTAAAAACCTTACAGAGTAATGTTGACAAGAAAGAGAAACGATTTTGGTCCAAATTGAAATGCGTTCAAAGGCAGGATGAAATATGGATATCCGCAGAGGGTCAAATGGTCTTGCCAAACAGCTTACTGTCACAAATGGCGAGGTACTATCATGGTCAGGCACACATTGGGAGGGATGCCATGGGTCGATTGCTCAAAATTGATTGGTTCAACCCTAAGTTCAGACAAGCAGCAGAAGCAGTATGCCATTGCTGTGAAATCTGTCAGCAATTAAATGCGGGAAAAGGGACTGTGATGAATTTGAGCCAAATTGGAAGAGCAGGAGGTTAATTCAGCAGAATGCAATTGGATTTTACTGAGATGCCTGCATGTGGAGGCTTGAAGTATGTGTTGGTGATTGTGTGCATTTTTTAGTCAATGGATTGAAGCGTACCCTACACGAAGAAATGAGAGTCTCACAGTAGCAAAGCTGTTACTCAGAGAGATTTTTACCACGTTTTGGGTTTCTGATCTCTTTAAAATCAGACTGGCGAACGCACTTTGATAACGAAGTGATTAAACTTTTTTGTGCAGCACTAAACATTAAGCAGAATTTGCATTGTAGCTACCACCCTGAAGCATCAGGAATAGTGGAGCAGATGAAAGGTACCTTAAAATCAAGAATTGCCAAGATGTGTGCAGCTACGAATCTGAAATGGCCAGATGCATTGCCTTTGGTATTGATGTCAATGAGAAATACACCTGACAGGAAAACAGGACTGTCGCTCCACAAGATCTTTATGGGCAGAGCAATGAGGTTGCCAAAAGTTCCAGCCAATGCACTTGTAAATATTACAGATGATATGGTGTTGGACTACTGCAAAGGTCTAGCTGATGTGGTTCTCTCTTTCTCTCAGCAGGTGGAGGCCACCACACTGCCACCAATTCAAGATCCAGGGCATAACCTGAGAGCCGGCGACTGGGTCGTTGTCTGAAAACGTGTGCGCAGACGTGTTCAGAGCCACGTTGGAGAGGGCCTTACCAGGTGATCCTGACAACTATGACAGCTGTGAAGTGTGCAGGAATCCCGAACTGGATTCACGTATGTCAAATGAAGAAAGTGGCATGGATCATGAAGAAGCATTACTGAGAGCTCCAGCCATTGCAAAGCAAGTTGCAGCTCTAGAACCGGAGAAGGAACAAAGAGAGCCTGAAGTCGAACCAGAGCTTGTGGAAGATGGTTCTATCACCTCTGTAAGAGTCGAAAGTGAAGAGCTACAGGAGGGTGCAGGAGAACTTATCTCAACTGATGCAGCAGGAGAATCTATTATAACCCATACAGCCCAAGAACCTAGCACAGCAGGGGTTCTCCCAGAAGCAGATGGATCTGAGAAGCACACAGAGAAAGAGGCAGATCCATAGGGTGAAGGAGTTGAGCTGGATCAAAGTCAAAGAGATCCGACTCCTCCTGAGCCTGTTGCAGGTCCATCAAGAGAAAACACCATAGAAAAAGAAAAAGAAAAGAGTCCAGTCCTGAAAAGAATATTGACTGAAGGAACAAGAAAAGGAGATAATTGGCCAGAATCACAAGTAGAGAAAAGAAAAGAGATAGTTATAGATGAGACAAAAGAGGAAGAAGTAGATACAACAAGAAAAGAAGAATTGAGCGAAGGAGAATTGAGTGGTGATCGAACGTTGAAGCGAAAGAGAATAGCAAGTCAAAGATACACAGGTCCTAAATGGGTGTATGCAAACAGAAACCAATGGCAACACACGTTTATGTCTTTCTGCTTTGATAGGGATGTTCCAAGTCAGTATTTTGAGGTAACCTGAAAGATGATCAGGGGCTGAACTGTGAACATATTTCAGAATATCCTTGGAGAAAAGAGACTGCCGAAAGTAAACTGAAAGAGACATTGATAACCTGATTGACGTTGAAAAACTGGATGTGACAAGCTGCTAATTGATTTTGACAAAGGGAAAAAGGGTTCCTGAGAGAGAAACTGAATTGCTGAAAGAATAAATTATCTATTTTTGATTCTTAACAGATCATGGCTGACTTCAAAAACCAGGTTAGAGATGTTAAGCGCTGTAAATATATGAGCATTGCTTTGGCAATTATGTGTGGGGTTTTGTTTGTAGTGATGATTGTGGGTATGTCTGCTCTTGATGTGAAAAGAGCCAACCATACTATTGCTTCTAAGACTACTACATTGACTGCTTTGGAGAAGTTTAAATTAGATGAGAAGTATTTGCATGACTATACTAATGCTCAAGGAGAACTTTCTTCTAATGTTTTCTATCACTTATTGAGTGAGCATGTTGAGACAATGGATGCAAGGGATTGTCTTGTGTGTATGCAAATTCCTTCATCAGTCAAGGAAGGTGTTACTTACCAGAGTCTTCCTTTAACCTACAGGATAAGTTGTAGTCTGCCATTAACAAGATTTTATGATCAAGAGTATATCCAATATTTTTACTCTAACCATGATGTAGTGTTTTCATTTGTGTCAATTATTAGGTATTTGAGTAGAGTAGGCAAGGATCATGACATAGTACTGGTAAGAGGATTCTTTGAGCCCACACTAATGTTTGGGACTGCTTACGCTCAGCAAAATAATCTCACATGCTTGCTTACACCTTTAGAGAAGAGCTTTCTAGGTCATACTGATGTCAGGAGAAAGGCATCAAAAGAAAAATTAGAAATAGGCTTGGAGAAAAGGACTTATACAAATAATTATGCTTACACTGCGACTAAGAGACAAGGAAAATTAGCTTTAGATGCATTACACGTAGGAAAGCTTTGTATATATAGGCCGAAGTCAAGCACTGACACTTTATTTGTGGGAATGAGTGAATGTAGGCATTTGTTTTTGTTTCAGAGTAAGTGGACTTTTATGCTGAAACCGCCAACATAGACAGCCACTTTAACACTCCGCCCGCCACGGCGGTACAGACAAGCAGCGCGGCGGTCACCGCCAACAGACAGGCGGAAGACAATGTACTGCCCACAGTATCACAACCTGCCAATCCGCTACCTTTTCCGGGGCGGATTCACCGTGGATATAAACACGCCCGAAACAGCTATTCAAATGTGAAAACGCTCACCTTAACATACTCCACGAGGAAGGAGGCCACCATGGAGCCCGAACTACAAATACTCCCTGCTCTTGTCTTTCTGCTCCTCTACGATCACCATCTACGTAGGCGCCGAAGACAACGGTGAGTACTGCACCTACGACATAGGGGAGGGGGGAGGCAAAAGTCAGGGGGACACACACGCAACACCCCCCAGCCCCAACCCGAGCCTCACACACTACAACACACACACCAATGCATGTCCAAACAGCTCAGTAGCAACCCACAACCCCCCCCCCCCCCCCGGAAGAATGCAAAGACAAAAGAAAATCAGTTCAAACATTGTAATGTATCAAACCACAGTAACCAAATATATGCAGATATATATACACATTGCAGATTTTATACATTACGAGAAGTAGTGCAGGTATGCACATATCAATGTCCGTGCACCACTGGGCCCAAAATGCATGGGCGAGGCCCAAACTAGACACCTGTCCACAAACGGAGAGAACACTGCAGGGGCATCAGATAGAAATACAACATGCACCTCAGGGGGAAGGGAAGGGGGGGCACCTCAGCCGGATTACAGCACCACGCCAGATCCACGACGGGGCTCCATGCCCACTGTACCATCCTGGGGAGTGCAAAGCCACAGTCTCTCAAGTCTCTACAGTGGGTGGCTTGCCCACTGTACCATCCTGGGGAGTGCAAAGCCACAGTCTCTCTAGTCTCTACAGTGGGTGAGTTGCCCACTGTTACATACTGCCGAGTGCTAAGCCACAGTCTCTCAAGTCTCTACAGTGGGTGTCTTGCCCACTGTACCATCCTGGGAAGTGCAAATCCACAGTCTCTCTAGTCTCTACAGTGGGTGGGTTGCCCACTGTTACATCCTGGGGAGTGCAAAGCCACAGTCTCTCAAGTCTCTACAGTGGGTGGCTTGCCCACTGTACCATCCTGGGGAGTGCAAAGCCACAGTCTGTCAAGTCTCTACAGTGGGTGGCTTGTCCACTCTACCATCCTGGGGAGTGCAAAGCCACAGTCTCTCAAGTGGATAACAGTCTCCACTGGTTCTGGAGGTGGACTGGTGCCCAGACTGCATCAGGCTCCCCGTGACGGTTCCTGTTCCGTCACTGTCCCAACTGCACATGGGCTAACGATGCTTGATTTGGCGTTTTTGTCCCTGTCCAGCAGTGCTTTGCCCTGTTCAGCGGTCTTCACCATGGCGGTCTTTTCCTTGTTCAGCGGTGCTTTGCCCTGTTCAGCGGTGCTTTGCCCTGTTCAGCGGTCTTCACCATGGCAGTGTTTTCCCTGTTCAGCGGTGCTTTGCCATGGCGGTCTCTGACCTGTTCAGCGGTGCTTTGCCCTGTTCAACGGTCTTCACCATGGCAGTGTTTTCCCTGTTCAGCGGTGCTTTGCCATGGCGGTCTGTGCCCTGTTCAGCGGTCTTCACCATGTCGGTCTTTTCCCTGTTCAACGGTGCTTTGCCCTGTTCAGCGGTCTTCACCATGGCGGTGTTTTCCCTGTTCAGCGGTGCTTTGCCATGGTGGTCTGTGCCCTGTTCAGCGGTCTTCACCATGTCGGTCTTTTCCCTGTTCAGTGGTGCTTTGCCATGGCGATCTCTGACCTGTTCAGCGGTGCTTGCCTTTGCTGTCTGACCTGTGCATTGGTGTGTGGCATGACGGTCCCTCATTGCCCAGCGGGGCTGTGGCTGCCGGGGCCCTCCTGGGCACTGACGCTGGCGGTGCTCTCCGGACCAGTGACGATTGTGCTGCCCTCCTGGGCACTGACTCTGGCGGTGGTCTCCTGACCAGTGACGATTGTGCTGCCCTCCTGGGCACTGACCCTGGCGGTGGTCTCCTGACCAGTGACGAATGTGCTGCCCTCCTGGGCACTGACTCTGGCGGTGGTCTCCTGACCAGTGACGATTGTGCTGCCCTCCTGGGCACTGACTCTGGCGGTGGTCTCCGGACCAGTGACGATGGTGCTGCGCTCCTGGGCACTGACTCTGGCGGTGGTCTCCTGACCAGTGACGATTGTGCTGCCCTCCTGGGCACTGACTCTGGCGGTGGTCTCCGGACCAGTGACGATTGTGCTGCCCTCCTGGGCACTGACTCTGGCGATGGTCTCCGGCCCAGTGACGACAGTGCTGGCGGTGGTGTCCCGGCCGCCGGGGAGGATGGCGCCCTTCTCCGCCGTGCTGCTCTTCCCAGACTGTGCAGACTTCTTCTGGCCCTTCACCACCTTTGGAGGAGTCACAGCTGACTCTGCACTCCCCCTGGGACCCTTGTGAGCAGTTTTCCCGCCAGGAGTCTTCACCCTGTCCCGTCGGCCACTTTCCAACTTGAGATGCTTTACAGGGGGTGGACTGGCAGTGCTTTGGCTCCGTGCCACACTGGCTGCCCTGGTGGCAGGTGCACTCTACACACCTTTAACACGCACCACTGGTAATGGACCTTTTTTGGCTGAGGTACTACTACGGGACCTATCAATTGGAGGGGTGGGGGTGGGGGCAAAGAGGTCAACGTTGCTGAGGAAGAGTTTCTGACGAAGACTGGGATGGGTAGCTGGAGGGGGTCTGGGAGTGGAGGAAGAGGAGGTGTTTGTAGGAGGTGTAACTTTAGGTGATTTGGGTTCAGGTGCAGGTACTGGAGGCTGTCGTGAGGTGGATGGATGTTGGGTGTGTGGGTGCTCGGATTTGTGTACTTTGGGAGGGGGCGTCACAGACACACTGGGAGGGGACACAGGGGACGTGTAAATGGTAGTGGGGGTGGTGAGTGCAGGTGAGCGGGTGTGGTTCTGGGTGTTCTGGTGCAAGTCCTAGTGCCTGTAGATGTAGTGCATGCAGGTGAGAGTGTAGACGACACTGGGAGGGAGGAGGGAGATGACGAGGAGGGGGACACAGTGGAGGCAGTGGATGTTGCTGTGTCTGTATGTGTGTGATGCTTGTGTGAGTGCCTGTGGGTTGTGTGGTGCTTATGTTTGCCTGAGCTACTTTTGTGTGTTGAGGTGTATGCATGCTTGTCTGATGGTGTGCTTGGGATAGGCCGGGGTACAGGGGATTGGGTCTGGGTGGAGGAAGTTGGAGGAGGGAGGCTAGACACAGGGACAATGGCTGCCATCAGTGCTGAGGCCAGAGATTGCAGGGTCCGATGAAGGGCAGCCTGACCAGAATGAATGCCCTCCAGGAATGCATTACCGTGTTGCAACTCCCTTTCTACACCCTGGATGGCATTCACAATGGTAGACTGCCCAACAGTGAGTGACCTGAGGAGGTCAATGGCCTCCTCACTGAGGGCAGCAGGGGTGACAGGGGCAGGGGCTAAGGCACCTGGGGTGAAGGTGATGCCCACCCTCCTGGGTGAGCGGGCACGGGGCGAACGCTGAGGGGCTGCTGGGAGGGCGGTGCTGGTAGGGGAGGTGGCGGCTGTACCTGTAGAAGTGGGGGGCACAGATGGTGCTGCCACCACAAGGGAGCTCCCATCTGCGGACGAGTCCGTGTCGCTGTTTGGTGATCCGGTGACCGATGTGAAGTTCCCCTCGCCCTCCGTCCCACTGGTGTATTCAGAGTCTGTAGTGTGGCCCTCCATGGCCATGTAGGATGCAGCTCCCTCGTGCTCCGGTGCCACTGTACCTCCGCCTGATGATGCTGATGCACAAAAGAAAAGGGAGAGCACAAAAAGGGGGGGGGAGCGACAGAAGAAAGACAGGTTGAGTGCATGGCTTACCGCTACCGTTGGCGGACAATACAGACACAGCAGCTCCCTGCACTACGCCGTGCTGTTGGCCTCTACCAATGCAATTCCTGGGATCTGGCCTACATGGCTATGGTGGACATCTGCACACATAGATGACACAGGGGCATGTATACCTGTACTTGCCACTCTAGTGAGGTGGGGTGGAGTGCCACATGGCCTGCATTCCGGAGGGGCCTAACCTACGTAACTCGCCCTGGCCTAGGGAAACCCACAGCCCTCCTCCCCCACCAAGACCCCTCCACTGCACGCAAAGTCCGCAGAATGAGAGTGTACTCACCCCCTTGTGTCTGCTGTGATGCCATCAAGCGCCCATCCAACTCCGGGTAGGCCACCGCCAGGATCCGGAACATCAGGGGGGTCATGGTGCGACAGGCACCACTCCCACGTTGGGAGGCCATCACCAGCTGAGCCTCCGCCATCTTCTTGCTCCAGCGGCGAATGTCCTCCCATCTTTTCCAGCAGTGGGTGCCCCGTCTCTGGTGGACCCCCAGGGTCCGGACGTCCTTGGCGATGGCACGCCAAATTTCCTTCTTCTGGTCGGTGCTGACCTACATGACATGCCCAGGGGAAGAAGAGAAGTCATTACCAACTGCACCGTCGATGTGAGTGGCCCCCATCCCTACCCTTGCCATGTGGCACATGCATTCACAGTCCTTCATGTTCCCTGAACTCTGCCCCCTTCCAACTAACATCCAGCCCTCTCCACCCAGGCATAGCCCATACAACGTGCTCCCTGTGTACTTACCTGTTGGTCTGGAGGACCGTAGAGTAGCGTGTACTGGGGGAGGACCCCGTCCACGAGCTTCTCCAACTCCTGAGCAGTGAAGGCAGGGGCCCTTTCACCAGATGCAACAGCCATTGTCTCTTCCAGACCGAGGTCACAGCAGCACTTGCAGTGCAGGTCCTCTCCTGTTGAAGATCAGGTATCGAGTGATTGAACAGACAGAAAATGTCGGTCGCGTCCGCGGCGGTGCGTATCATCACCGCCGGCGCACTTCATCATTGGCTCATGGGACCCATAGGGTCCAATGTTAACCAATGCAGCATTGCGCCGCGGTCTACGACCGCCTACCGCGACAGTGTACAACGCCAGCGCAGATACCTCACATTCCCATTGTCCCAGTTTAGAGGTCAGACAGCCACCATTTCAGAGGCCCACATGGCTTCATTTACTACTGCGTCACACATTGCTAGGCCTACACTCAACACACATACAGGAAGAGTTTTGTGTTTGGTGTCTTGTTCTGTGTATCTGTGGGTACATACCTGGGAATTTGTTGACTCTGTGGTCGCTGTTGTCCTTCCTAGGCACCGTCAGCTGGGACATTTGAGAAGATGGCGGAATCCTCCGGTGTACCGACCGCTGGTGGACCTGTTGACAATGGAGGAGCAACATTTAATCATCACCTACAGGTTTGACCGTGCCACTATCCAGGAACTATGTACCCAGTTGGAGCAAGACCTGATGTCACCAATCCGCCATTCCACTGGAATCCCCCCTGACGTGCAGGTGCTGTCAGTGCTCCATTTCCTTGCAAGTGGGTCTTTTCAGACAACAGTGGCCATGGCATCAGGGATGTCCCAGCCTATGTTTTCCAACGTGTTGTCCAGAGTGTTGTCTGCCCTGCTGAAACACGTGAGGAGCTACATCGTTTTCCCTCAGGTGGAGGATTTGGCTACAGTGAAAGGTGACTTCTATGCCCTTGACATATCCCCAACATCATAGGTGTTATTGATGGGACCCATGTAGCTCTGGTCCCTCCCGCAGGAATGAGCAGGTGTACAGGAACCAGAAGAGTTATCATTCTATGAATGTACAGATGGTATGTCTGGCAGACCAGTACATCTCCCAGGCAAATGCTATGTTCCCTGGCTCTGTGCATGATGCCTACATCCTGCGGAATAGCAGTATCCCGTATGTGATGGGCCAACTCCAGAGGCACCGTGTGGCTATTAGGGGACTCTCGTTACCCTAACCTGTCATGGCTATTGACCCCAGTGAGGAATCCCAGGACCAGGGCAGAGGAACGCTACAATGAGGCCCATGGTCGGACAAGGAGGGTGATCGAACGCACCTTCGGCCTCCTGAAGGCCAGGTTCAGGTGCCTCCATATGACAGGTGGTTCCCTATTCTACTCACCCAAGAAGGAGTGCCAGATCATCATCGCCTGCTCGATGCTTCACAATCTTGCTTTGCGACGCCAGGTGCCTTTTCTGCAGGAGGATGGTCCCGATGGCGGTGTTGTGGCAGCTGTGGAGCCTGTGGAGCCTGTGGACAGTGATGAGGAGGAAGCTGAGGAAGAAGACATAGACAACAGGGCGTCAGTCATACAGCAATATTTCCAGTGACACACAGGTGAGAACATTTTATTTTACTATTACATTCACTTTCACACTTCTACCTCTATCCTGTCTGTCATTTAGTAGAAGTATTTGGTAGCTGAGTTGTACCTTTCCATTACGGTTTCACAGGTGTGGTTACCAACGTGTGTCATCTGCTTGCATTCTTCATGGACTTGTGATGTGTGACATAGGTATGTTGGCATTACAATTGAAAACACATTTTTACACTGTCATTGATAATACAAATTTACCAAATCACAGACAGACTCCAGATTGTTTTGTGCTTCAAGGGTGTTTATTTAAGTGCTCAAAAATGGAGGGGGTTGTAAAATGGTGATGGGGGATGGTGGAGGAATGTCCATGGCAGAGTCCAGTCTATTGGTCACACAGGTGCACTGCCCAAATGGGCATAGGAAGTGGAGCTGGGGCAGTTTAAGTATGGACAGGGTAACAAAGTGGGACAGTGGGAGGACAATCAGGGCGGTCTCATTTCCTGGCGGGGGTCTTGCCATCTTGCTTTGTCCTGTTCCTGGATCTCAGGGACCGCTTGCAGGGTGGTTCTCCGTCTGCAGGGGGTGGGGTGCCGGTGTGGTGGTCCTGTGGTGGGGCGTCCTGTCCACTAGCGCCGGCAGAGGTGGTGGGCAGTTCATGTGCCCAGGCTAGTGTCAGGGGCCCCTTGGAGTGCCACGGTGTCCCTCAAGGTCTGCTGTATGTCCTTCAGCACCCCTACGATGGTGCCCAGGGCGGAGCTGATGGTTCTGAGCTCCTACCTGAACCCCAAATACTGCTCCTCCTGCAGGCGCTGGGTCTCCTGAAACTTGGCCCGGACCGTCGCCATCGTCTTCTGGGAGTGGTGGTATGCTCCCATGATGGAGGAGAGGGCCTTGTGGAGAGTGGGTTCCCTTGGCCTGTCCACCCCCTGTCGCACAGCAGCCCTCCCCGTTCCCCTGTGTTCCTGGGCCTCCGTACCCTGGACCGTGTGCCCACTACCACTGCCCCAGGTCCCTGTTGTTGTTGGGGTGGTGAGTTCTCCTGGGTTCCCTGTAGTGGTGGACACACTGCTGATTGACGTGTCCTGGGTACGGAGGTATGGGCCCACTGGGTGGGTGCTGTGCTAGTGTTGCCAGAGGGTGGAAGGTCAGTGTTGGGCTGTGCCTGTGCAAGGGGAACCGACTGTCCTGAGGCCCACGATGGTCCGGGTTGGTCATCAGGATCCAGTAGGGCAGAGCTGCTGTCGTCACTGTGGGCCTCTTCTGTGGGTGAAGTGGAGATGTCTGGACCCTCCTGTGTGGTGACATTCCGTAGTGGTCCTGCAGGGATATAAGAGCATGATTATTGCATCTGTGTGTGTAATGGTGTGCAAATGGGTGGGTGTGCGTGTACCCCAGTGCAAGCATTCCTGTGTGGGGGTTTGTGTGATGATGGTTAGGGGGTTGTTATGGGTATGTGCAGTCAGCATGCTTTGGTGCGGGGTGACCGTGCTTAGTTGTGTCATGCAGGGCTTGGTGTTGGGATGAGTGGTTTGTGTTATTAGTACATTAGTGAGGAGTTGGAGTGATAGGGGAGGGGTTGAGGGTGGGGGTGTGTGATAGCATGCAGGTAGGGTGGGGGATATGATAGTTAAGATTTGACTTACCAGTGTCCATTCCTCCACCGACTCTTCCGAGGCCCCCAGGATGCATGATGGTCAAGACTTGCTCCTCCCATGTTGTTAGTTGTGGAGGAGGAGGTGGGGGTCCGGCGGCAGTCCGCTGTACCGCAATGTTGTGCCTGGAGACCACAGAATGCACCTTCCCCCATAGATCATTCCACCTCTTCCTGATGTCCTCCAGATTTCTTGGATGCTGTCCCACAGTGTTGACCCTGTCCACGATTCTGCGCCATAGCTCCATCTTCCTGGCTATGGAGGTGTGCTGCACCTGTGAGCCAAATAGCTGTGGCTCTACCCGTAGGATTTCCTCCACCATGACCCTGAGCTCCTCCTCGGAAAACCTGGGGTGTCTTTGGCGTGACATGGGGTGGTGTGGGTGATGTGTGGGGTGGTGTATCTGTTGATGTGTGTGGTGATGTATAGTGGTGTGTGGTGTTTTGTGCGTGGAATGTTGTATGGGTGATGGTGTTGTGTGCCTCTGTGTGGTGGGGTTCTCAATTTCTGTGCTCTCTGTCTCTCGGCTTCCTCAAAAAATCTGGTCGTAGGGGTTTGTGGTTGATGTGGTTTTGTGTTTTATATTGAATTGGGTGTGTGGGAGTGGTGTTTGTATGTGTATCAGGTGTGTGTATTTAGAATTGTCCAATGTGTGTTTTGGAGATGTGTGTGTATTTTGAGCGCGGCGGTGTGTACCGCCAATGGAATACCGCGGTTGAAAGACCGCCGCGTCGATTCGTGGGTCGTGATAGCATGGGCGTGTTTCTGTTGGCGTGACGGTGGAGGAATTGTTTTCGCCAGTTTAACACTGACCTTTGGTGTAACGGACTTGTGTGGGTGTCTGAATTTTTGCGGATTCCGAGATGTGGGTCATACTAGTTGTGGCGGAATTCCACAGCTGCGGCGGTGTATTGGCGGTCTTCTGCACGGCGGTAAGCGGCTTTTACCGCCAATGTTGTAATGACCCACAAAATGTTGAGGAGATTGAACTGTGAAACTGTCAAAAGGAAAAAGTAATGTGATGACATATTTGGTCATCAGAGGAGGGATTGTTAACACAAATGTTTTAATTAGGAAATTAATCATGAATATTTATGTATTTTGACTGATGAATTTAGATGAAAATTAATAATGAAAAAAATAATGTGCACGTTTGAAATTGTGACCTCGGAGGATGGCCACCAGTATTCACGAAAAGTATTAAGAAGAAGACTAACATACGTAAATAAAGAAAAATGTATTAAAATAATGTAGTAATGTGTCATAATGAAGGATATAACCTGTGTTTTATTAATTGTAGGCCTTAACTTAGCGGATGTATTGGCCTAGTTTTACCAGGCCTCATGCAAAGCTGTATTCCTAGCGTTTAATGAAAAAGTGCTGACCATATGAACTAACCGTGAACTGCCCATTGTTTAATGAAATTTGCTTAGCTGAAACCTCTATGTGAACCAACAGACAGAAGACGAGGGAACCAGAATTATAACAAATGATGTGTAAAGCGCGCTGGATGTACTTTCCCAGGACTCGAACAATAAGGACACTGACTGGAGAAAAAGATGCAACATTTTTGATACCTGATGAGCCAGATGATGAGAACATCGTGAGGCGGACCAACCAATGACATGAGAACTGTGAAATATTATAATTCATAGATATGGAATAGTGAGATTATTGTATAAAGTCATAACGGGTAAATAATTGACTAATTAGAAATTAGAGGATAGTCTGGGTGACTTTGATATAACAACGTGGCAGAGGGAAGAGTTAGAGAGATGTTAGGGAAGAGTTTGCGCGAGCAGACCTTTATAGAAATTGCGTGACCGCAGAGGTGACTCGAGATTCTATCATTGGGCTCAACTCTCTGACTGAGAGGCTGGTGCGATGCTGATCGACTGATGACTCAAGGACGAAGTCTGATTCTGTTGCTTACTCATACCGTGGATAGGTAGATATGACAATGTGATTGCATTACACTTATGCTTTTCCTTTCTAGGTAGCAACTGCGCTGTCTATAGAGTATTCTTAGTTAGATGTTTTCTCCAAATTCTTATTCTAAATTATTTTTGAATGACGCCCCACATGCTAATGCTAATCTGGGTTAGATAAGGTTTCCTTTTACATGACGGTTTTGACAAATCATAAGACAAATGATTGACGGACAATTCTGCTGAACTTATGCCACTAATTGGGTTATTGGGATTAATTTTCTTGTTGATTTGTGCTAATGCTCTAGAATGTATCTTGATGTAAGCTTTAATTAGATTATGTTCATGGCATCTTCTGATTAATTAATTGCTGGTTTTATTAAATTGAATTGAGTTTTGTACTAATCTCATGACTTAATATTGTAACAAAAGGGCAATAAAAACTACTAAATGTATATTTGAGGTGTAGTTATTCATGGCTGAAAAGTCATGGTGAGACTATCGTTTTGGTGTTCTTCATTAACTGTTTAATGTTTGACTAATGTTATTGAATCTGTGCATTGATTATTGTGTACATTGGTCACATTGTGGCTAGGATACTCCATGCGAACCAAAAGGTTCATTGACCTATATGCCTCTCCTTGTAATGTTGAATATATGTTTGACTAATGTAGTAGTATGTCATATTAATGGTTATGCATTATGCTTTAGCTTTATTAATTGTAGGCCTTAACTTAGCGAATGTCTTGGCCTAGTTGGCCAGGCCTCATGTCAAAGCTGTATTTCTTAACGTTTAATAAATGGCTGTCCTAGAGAGTTAAACTATGATTTTCATTTTGCCTTGTTTAAATGTGCTCACGACTGAAGTTTTCTTATGAGAAACGACTGCTAGAAGATACTGTTCTTGTTAATGTAACATTTTGTGTGTAACACGTGTGAGACTGACTTTCCCAAGAGGAGAACAATGGAGATACTGACTGGAGTGGAAACTGCAACAATATTGTTACCTGACAAGCTGTATGATGAGGACATTACAGGACAAACCAATCAATGACATGTGAACGGAGTATTAGTGGAATTCATAGATTTGGAGTTTTACTTTTATTGGATAAAGTGTGAACATGTGATTAACTGACCAATAGGGATTTGGGAAGTAGTTTTAGGAGTTTTAATTTAACAACACTGCACTGAGAGAAGACATTGTCATTGCCCATTTTTTTGCTGGTCGGAAGGTCAATATTTCTTGTGCATCTTGACAAGAGACGTGCTTAACTTTAATGCTGAAAGAGTTTGCGTTTTCTGAACTTTGATGCTGAATCCTGATGCCTTGTTGATCGACTGATGTCCTGAGGAAGAAGTCTGACTCTGCTTGCTGATCCACACTGAGTATAGGTATAATTAAGTGGAATGTTGATTATTATGCACATTTGCTTTTCCTTCCTAGGTATCAACTGCATTGTTTTGATAGAGCCATAGTTAGATGTTTTTCCAAGTTGGTGTTACTAAATTGTTTTGCATGAAGCCCAACATGCTGATGCTAATCGGATGTTAGTTAAGGATCCTCACTAATGAAATTGTGCCAATAGAAAAATAATGCTTGATGCATTTCTTTGCTGAATTTGAATGTACGTAATCACTTTGACGCAGTTGACTTAATTTGCATTGGTACCTTAGAATGTGTTGTAGTTCAAACTTTGATTATATTATGTTTCTACCGCCACTTTGGACAGACAGTATTGTTTCTGTATGTGTTCCATTTGATTTTGAGATTAATCTACATGACCTTACCATTGTTAATATAGGGAAATAAATATTCTAACTTTTACTAAAAGGTGTGGTTATTCATGACTGAAAGGTCATGGTGCGTGACAATTACTGACTCCATTGATTATTACTGTTATTGATGGTTGTTGATTATTGATATTGTGTATTGATTATTGATTATGTACTGGAGCTATGGTAAGAACATCTTAACTGCTAGTCAAAAGGTTCATCTACCTATTTGCGTCCCCTTGTAAGTTTACTTATTAAGGTCTGATGCGCTAACAGTAGTAAACAATCTATTGTTTAAACATCCCTGTTCAGGACAACCAAGGTTGGGAAGAACCATATCAGTTAATCAACCTCGTTAAGCTGAATTTGACTTCTAACCTCCTTTAAAAACCATATAACCCTCATCATCATGAATACCATAACACAAAGATTGATAGAGCTTATCATCTCATCTCTACTCATATGCACTGATGCATTCCAACAACCTACTCCTCATCATCTTTGCTGCACCTCACCCGCCTTGACCGCTGCTTTTTAGATTGTACAACATACCATGCAAATCTACTCAGCATAGTGCACCAAACTATGCTACGCTAAGGTTAACCAAAACTGAAACAAACCACCAGAAGATCCTAAAAATTTGCAGCAATTGACATACTACAGTGGGCACTCTGTGCATGACCTGTCACACAAACAGTCAACTCGCACATCCTCCAAAGCACATCCGCCTCACGTCACTGCACCGTACTTAACCTTTATGTACAAAGGCACCTCAAAAATCTCAAACCAAACCTATAAACCTATAACAATGGAAATAAGCGACACAGTAAGCAAGTTCTGCAGCAAGACAGCCAAATATAGCATCAACATCTACACTAAATTCCAGCTAACAACAAGATTAAGGTGCTCTTCAACAACATCAAAGATTTGCAGAACCCACTCTCTCTCTTCCACCCCATAGCTGGTACAAAAATAACTGGCATTAGTTAATTAATTGACAAAAAAATATCTTTATCATCCACAGAATAAGCATCCCAAATACCTCTTCCAGAATTACACGTCTACTCATATGATATCTACAGCTACTGCTCATTGGAACCTCTAACCCTACCACTGCAATGCTTAGTTTTAAAAAGGATAAGTCCAGGGTGTCCAAAGTTTTTGCTGCAGCTCACTGCAAGTCACAGAATTTTAGGTTTGAAGAATACTAAAGGTGCCTAGTTGTGATTCTACTTCATGCATCTTTCATCCATCTCCAAACACTGCATGCTCTGTTATCTCACTCTCACTGGTCCTTTTTCATTCGTTCTTTTAGCTGTTGTCACTGTTTTCCTGTATTTTTCTTAACACTGCTCCCACCTTTTTCTGCGTTTTTTTGGTTGAAAATCAGTCCCAGTCCCCAAAAATAAGCGCCAATGAATCCACCTTCAAACACCAGAATAAATAACGCACCAGACCATCTATGTTGTATCATAAACTCACCTTAAGCACCTACTTACGATGCTGCCGACACAATACCATCCTTCCTCCTCAGATCACTACTTCACATCTTTTGCATTTCAATATTTTTTTTCTGAAAGGCTTTTTACCCTCTTCATTGAGAAATTGTGAGGCACCCCCACAGAAATGAACATTTACTCTGATGAACGGGGCAAGTACCACTACATCATCCACCATTCCTTCAGGGACATATCTCTTGCCAGAAATGCGGTCATCTAGGAATAGTACCATATCTATCTTTGTCGTAGTTTTGACTCTTGTGCTCGGCAAGACTGCAGATTTAAGATGATAGTACCTATGTTTGTAGGCAATTATGCCAATCCTACAATAAAACGCAACTGTCGTCCCAACCCTTCCGGCTCACAAGCTGCACCTCACCTAAACCCCAAATGGTTAGAGATGATTTGTGGCAGTCTTTACACATGGACTCAAATGCATGACATCTCAGGTGATATTGTGGTTAAACTGAGAGTACCCCTTTCTGACAACAAGAAGAAGTCTCAATCATACACAGGCAAAAAAGAAGATGCAGTAAAAGGTTCAATAATATTTATTTAATCAAAACCTGCAATCTATGATAAGTTGCATGGACTGCAATGATTAGGATAATGAGCAATGCAAGAAACAGAATAGAAAAGATGAGAGTCATTACTACAAAGGCCCCCACCAGCTTGCAATATCATTCGATCTCATTAAATCTGTGATATGTCTTAATACCCCGGTCGGCAGGCCTAACCTCTAACCCAGAAGAGAGCTAGGTGTATTAAACCTCAATCTGCCAATGCCATGTCCATGAGAAAAGCCCCTAGCCCTCGTTACCATGGAATGAGGTCTCTAGCTCAGACTCCGCAGGAACACGAAGACTAGATCAGTGTCAAGGCGACGTGTCGCTGCGATACCAGCGATGGCATCTGGTCGGAATCCCTCTATCTATCTGATAAAGTGAGGAGTAGATATACAGATCTGCCTAGACCCCTGACGTTGGTTGGTTCCCAAACAATAGATAACAAGGCATGCTTGGGATGGTAATTAGTATAAACAATTCCCTCCAAAGCGTGAAGAGGGAAAGTATCTAACGCGGACACCTTCAGTTTGTTTGTATTTGTCGCCTGGTCTTGACGCCTTAGTGCGGTGGCACCGATAAGAGAAATCAAAACATGAACCTAAGTCAAAACAAGGCAGCCATCTTAAAAGAATTAATGTAATAAATGCGCTAAAACAGAGCAGGCTAAGTAGGCTAAAAGTCACTAGGTGACCGGGCACGAGTTCTGCAAGCCAAAGGCTTAGCTGACTCCTGAAACCCTGTTAAAACAAACTAGGATTCACTACATCTTTATCAATTGCTATTCAAGTGGCAGTGTGGACTTTTTATATAATTGTCTACACTTTGCTTGTGACAGTGGCCTCATCAACACAAACACAGGGAAGCTTTGCCTTTTAAGAATACTAATCATGTTGCCATTGTATGACACCGTGAATTATTAAACTCTTCTCTACACTCTTGCTCCTTATGAGAATCTATTACACAGACTGAGTTATCTAATAGTGACTGACAGCCAACAATTCTTTGGGATGCAGAATTCTAGATC
The DNA here is from genome assembly GCF_031143425.1 of Pleurodeles waltl. Lineage (NCBI taxonomy): Eukaryota > Metazoa > Chordata > Amphibia > Caudata > Salamandridae > Pleurodeles > Pleurodeles waltl. The sequence goes on along the minus strand of NC_090443.1, from coordinate 275,915,242 downwards.
TCCTTAAGCACGCAGAGAAGTAAACTGTGCATTCCCGAAGGGAACAATATTGCCACCATTCCTTTTCTGCTGTAGTGTCTTATGAACAAATGTATCTCCTTTCACCTAAATACAGATCACATGTAACTGTGTCATCACACAATGAGTTCCAGTTTTTAAAATCATGCCTCTCTGAGGCAGAATCCAATCCAGATCCAACCATGGCACTGCTACATGGCCCTTTAAGGATTCTTCCCTTTTCATTTCACCTGTACAAAATAGCAAATTTCCTTGGCGGATCCCACCTTGTCTCTCAAAAGCATGTCATTAAAAACTCTAATGGTCATGCCTGTTTATACAAATCAAGCCATACAGGTCAGAGATCAAGTTTTGCTCCAAGCTAATTTACTATCACAGATGTTCTGTGGCAGTACACTGCTCACTAGGAATCTGAACAATAGCTACACTGCATGAAAGCTGCCTCACTTCCTAGGCAATCTGTTATCCATACCTGACAATCTCATATATAAATCCTCTTATGAAATTGAGTTCTGACTCTGTCTCTGCCAACCACTATTTTTAGATGGTCTGCATTATCTTCAAAGTTATTAGCACAAGGAAGACAGACTACTAAGCAGAGAAACTTCACAACAGGATGATACTGACCACACAGTGCACATCCCAAGCCACAAACAAGATCCAAAAAGCTGACATAAAAGAAATAAGGAGTCATACCTTCACCAGCCAGTTAAAATACACAGTGTAGTGTCAGGATATTGTGACCTAACTATTGTCTGCATAAATATTGGGGTCTTTTCTCAAACTACTTTTTGTGCTACGTTTAACAGTACTGCGTAGTACTATTCACATACTACAAAATGCAGTTTACAAACTTAAGTGCAGCGGTCTCTGCCTCTCCTAACGTTTATAGGCAGAGATGTCAGCCATAAGCATAGAGATGTCCTCACACCTAGGTCTACTTTTTAGTATTAAATATGAGAGGGACAGGAAGAAGAGGGTGGGAAACTGAAATACTTAAATATAAAAGGGAGGAGATCAGGGAGGGGTAAATTGAGGGTTAGGGGAGGTCATGCAAAAGCAATTCGCCCTCCCATACAAGAGTAAGCCAATTGCTATTCACAAACTACAGTTCTAAAGTTACTACAGCCAAAAAGATCCCAAACCATGTGTAAATGTACTCCAACCAAGCCTTGGACTAAGTTCAGCACCAAAGATGGCCACTTACAGGTACTGCAACACACTACCATAGAAAAGACTAGAGCCAGGGTCTTTAAGAGAGAGAGCAAGAGAGTGAGAGAGAGAGAGAGAGAGACAGACAGAGAGAGAGAGAGAATTTAAAATTGTTTATTTTGTAAACATATATTTACTATATTTATTATACTATTTAAAATGTGTTATGATTATTTAAGTATTAAAATTACAATAAACTTTAAAACATGTGTTAAATGCTTAGAATGTCAAAATATTTCTACACTTTAAAAAAATAAATGTATATATTTTAATACACATTAAAAATTTATTTTTATGTGCTCTAACATTTTATTTTATCATTTATATTTTGAAAAGTAAATATTTAACATTTGCAGATTAATTTCATAATAATTTTGTTATTAATTTTTAAAAGTTTAAGAAACTTTAGTACATTTTCCTTTGTTTTGCCAAAGATTGGGGCCGCCAACTTTTTCTGTTTTGAAAGCACATTCTGCTCATACAAAGCACCCCGGGCTACAACAAAATTGCATTACTATAAAGTACATATGTTCACATTACTCATTCACTAGCTTAAGCAAAATTATTAGTAGAGACCACTCAAGCATTTAGGGTGAAGTTACCAGCAGAAATGGCAGGAAAAAGCTTATTATTATTAAATGCTTCCACCTGTTCAATGTAGCCAAAGCATTATCTGCACTCTGGCATAAAGGACAAAACCACAGTAATACTTCCCACCAATTCAGCTGTTATTATCATTCAACCATCATCTTTAAATGTACTTTGGGATTGGAACCTTTTATCTTCATCAGTATCAGTTTCTAAAAATATGTATATTTTTCTATCAAATACTACTTTTCATCTGGGCCAAAACCTTAGTTTTCCAGAGGAAAAAACCCTTTCTGAAAAACAGTAATTTTTGCCTTCAAAATATCAGTTTTAATGTTTTGGATATACTTGGAGTTAATATTAGACAATGTACAGTCAACACCCAATGGATTGATATTTTTGTAAGCAACATTTATGTCACAATATTAATGCCAGAAGATATTTTTGCTAGCGATATTCTGACATACATTTGCAAACAGGACTTTGAACTCAGATCAACACTTGCCCTCCTCCAAATCAGAATAAGAAGGTTCTCCTTTTCAGACAACACATTCCTTTTCTTACCAAATTGCCTTACTACCCCAGTGTAAATGTAGCTAATATTGTTTATGTGTTGTAACCAGTTAGTGTTAATTGTGCAAATGCTCCTGCACTGTAAGGTGACAGACTACCACACATGGGTCTGTTTACAATTGCTCATATTTATAGGGAAATATTATTAAAGAGCAGGATGCATCCCTTGTCAAGTTGTATCTCTAGGCTAGGTTGTCAAGTATGGCAGAACACATCACACATCCACATATTACCAGAAAGTTTGTAAGGAGGAAATGTTAACCATTTATTCCTATCTCATTTTCATAGTAACCTCCCACTATATATAATGACATTTTAAGAGTACATATGTGTTGTTCCTTTACCCCAAACCGGAAAGTCAGATCAACGCATCTCTGACTCAGGCTGCAGCCCTTGACTACCTTAAAATAGGACCAAAGTAAATAAGAGAGTCATTTAGACATATACATTTTTGAATTTAAAGCACACATGTATTTATATAATGCACAATTCTTAACTGGTTTTCTCAATTCGAACATCACTCCACTATAATCTTTACAGAAGACCAGGCATTTAAAACTAGCTTTAGTTTCACTGCCAATGACTGTTCTAGGACATGGATGGTCTTCAGCATTGAAACAGCTCTAAACACATTAAACAGATTAAAAAGCAGCTTCCGGGTGATTGAATCATTGGAGCTTGTAAGACTTACCCTATTAATTAACTACATGCACTTCTGCAAGCTTAACCCCAGATTAACTTATACATTAGCCTCTATATATTTCATTATAAATTATCAAGTCTATCATTTTCATTCTATTTTTATGTGGGGTCATCTTTATATTCCATTGACCGTCACAGTCATGAAGATGTCTAGCATACTACTAACATTGGAGACTGAAACCTCAACGTAAAGTTCACTTCTTTTTCTCTGGATCTTCATCCATGAATCAACTAACCTCTATATTGGACTGATAACAATCAAAGATAGAATGAACTTGATATACATAGAGCTATGGGTTTGCAACATTGACTCTTGATTGTATTCAGGTGCACAAGGTTAATGTATGACGGGTTTCTTTCTGTCATGCACCATTCATCATAGGTAAAGAATATAGAAATATTTTCATAACTTGATTATTGTGTACACCTGTTTACTTTGGATTAATCCTTATGATCATTCTTTGTGGACTTGTGCCTCATATTTAACTCTGTCACCAAAGGGACAGATAATCTACTAAATTCAAAGAAGTATAACTAAATTGCTCCATTTTGGTCAACTACCGCTACTTCGGTTGATACCCAAGCTCACAAGAGGTTATTGAGTTACCCTTTTCTTTATTAGGTTAAAATAGACTGGTCAACCAGCTCCTAAAGAAAAACCAAGAGCGGACCCAATAATTCATGCCTTTTAACTGATATTCAATTGGTAGCTAAAATATTAGAAACATGATTTGAACCATAGCTCAACCAATACATCAATGACTGCAACCTCCTTAATTCCCTAGCTGTGGATGTGTTATGGAGACATCTATCCTCCAAATTTAAGAGGATGTACTAAACTCACTGTGATTATGGCTACTTATGTCTATTTATACTACTCAGCCTCTCATCTGTGTTTCAGATGGTGAACACACTTGATGAAGGAATGTTTATGAATGGCACAGTCTGATCTGATTCTTTTCAAACCTGGAAACAGATCCCAGCAAATAGAATTAGGCAATGATCTGCAGACCCCTCATGTGTAGCACAGATGGTGCCACATGCGTTAACTCTCTTTCCAACTATTTTTAATCTGACAAAGGTCCTTATCCAATTGAATATCAGTTGTATCTAAAAGTATTCTCCCTTGAAAAAATACTGCTTCTAGTTGGACCCGAGAAAACATTCAGCCTTGATTTTCTTCCCACCAGTTAAAACGCACTGAAACTCAGTGCTTTCATGAACAAATTCTTCAGTTGTATTCCTAGCTCCTGGATCAGTTTGGTTAAAGAAACATTGCTCTGTCATTTAGCGGAAGTGCCCTAAAATCTGGCTCTCAATTCCCCTTGAGATGAGAAGATAAACTTACCACTCCAATTTCTACAAAGATAACTTTGAAGCAAATCAGCAATCCTTAGCTGATTTAACAAGTCTTCCAGAATATGTTAGTCTTGTATAGAAGTACATTCTGTTTTTGAAGCGTGGTTTTATGCATTATTCCCTGTAATAAGAAACCTAAAACAATATCAACACATGATTTAAACTTTCTGTAAATGTGTTCCTACCGCTCTGAATCTCACTGATGTAACACTTTTGAGTCTCAAGTAGTTAGTTGTTCCCCTCCTGTAACATACTCTGACACCACTGAGCCTGACACTTTATGAAACTACAACTAAATAAATAAAATACTACAAGTTAGTCCACTTTCAAGGACCAGTTATCCAAAATTATTACCACTGAGTAGTTACCCAGGGATACTACTAATGAGCTCTTCAACAGTTAAACCAATGAGACTGATTATAATTGTTATAGTGACAGTTGGTTTTGTATGAATTAAATTGGCAAGTTCTACAGTGCATATACACCATGTATCATATTTGCTTGAAATAAAAACATATATTTAATGAATCAAATGTATCAATGATATATTGAAACCTTTGTTAAACTAGTCTCGATAAATCATGTTATTTTTTTCATATTTGTTAACTTCTAAATATTTTTAATATATATTTCATTTTAATGAAAAATGTTTAATTAATACATAAACACCCTAATTTGTTAGCCTAAACCTAAGTCCTTAGCCCACTTTTCCATGATATGCCAAACGCTACAGGGCAGAGAAGAGCAAGAAAGATCTTTGCTGTCCCAACACTCTGTTTGACATTTGTAATTAGAGTGCTGGAACACCTATAAGCTGAACTGCTCCTCCTTGGTCTACAGTATTTGGTGAGCCATACAGGTGCACATCAGCTGTCCCCTTCTCTTTTTTTAATTTTAAATCCCTCCTCACCAGTCGACAATGCAAGGAGGAGCAAATGCCATCCACATTAAGCCAATACAGTGGGTGTTAACAAACATCCCTCTGCCAAAAGTGAAGGTGTGGGACATTTTGTGGGTTTTAAATTACCCTTCCAAAATGGTGTGCTTCCATCTTAGAGTGGTAAATTAAAAGAAATAAATACATGTGTACAAGAGCATGTTTACAAAAAGGAGTGCCAAAGTAATAAATTACAGCTGCTAAAATAACATTTAAAAATGTAATAGGGAGGGGCATAGGAGCAAAGAGGTTGCAGGAAGCAGTTGAGGAGATGGGGGGTAACAGAAGGTGGAGAGTTGTATTTTAAAAATGCTGACCAAGAAGGAAGGTGGTGTAAACAACTGACAAGCCAGGGGTGAGTGAACAACAATAAGCATAGGGGGAAAGGTTGTTAATGTGGTAGTTGTATATAAGAGAGAGGGGATGACAGCAAGAAAAGGTGCTTAAAGAAAAAGGTAACGTATGCAGTGGAAGGCACAAATGATCCTGTCAGATGCTAGTAAAGAAGAAATGGCTCCAGAAAAAATCCCTAGAAATCCACTGAAAAAAACAAAGGTTAAAGTGACATTACAGTTATGTGAAAATGTCGCTACTATTGTCATGTTTTGAACACAAAAAAACACAGAAATTCACTAAATATAGGTAACTGAGCTAACTGTAACTTGTGCCTCTGCCATGCTGTTCTTATGACCTCCCATAACACATTATTCATGAACTGCTCAATCATGTAATTGATTCTAAAAACTGATGTAATCAACATATCACAAAAAGGCAGGGGGAATGAAAGAGGATTAAATAGAGTGACAGCAGACCTAGAACGAAACCGAAAAAGTAATCACCGATAATTGGTCAATCAGTAGCCATCATCACAAGAGAATGCCAAAGTGCTTATTCTGTTTTTGGATGGGGAGGTGCAGAACATTCCATTCTAGTTGGTGTGGAAAAGCACAGTGTAGAAAGGGTGGAAAGTGTAAGAAAGTTACAGAAGGGAGAGGATGGGACACATGAGGAAGGGAGAAAACAGCAGGTCAATTAAAAAAAGAAAGAAAAAGTAATCATAATAGGAGGTGATTTTTTGGATATTGAAAATTTCACATGGAACTTCAAGGGGCTACGTAGTAGGAAAAATAGAAAATAATAAAGCAGGATATAATGTCTATAAAATGGGATGCAGCATGAATGAATGAAATTTATAAAGCGCACTGGTAGCCAATAGGGCATCCTGGTACTGAAGGATTTAAATCATGAAATGGGTAATGTAGATTTGTTGAAAGAGCCAAGTTTTATTTTATTGATCTTTATTACTCAGTCTTCTCAATCTTGTCAGACAAAACAAACAGAAAGAGCAACCACAATAGAGTCACATTTTCCCCATCTACACCGCTTGCCCAGTCCTGTCAGTTATAGGTACGTTCCCATTGTAATTAGAATCCTGTGGCTATGTCTTAGCTCAATTGCTGATGACTGGGTGCCTCCCTCTTATTTTTTTAATAGTCTGAGTCTCTCCGTTATCCAGAATTTCACCTCCCATCTCTTATTCTGCTGTCCGATTCCCTGTGGCCCATTCTCCAAATATTTATTCATATTTGTGGGTAAATTCCCTGCCTTCATGTACCAGATTTTCTCTCTGCCTACATAGTTCTATACCATCCATCCAGTTTTGTATTCTTGGAAGGGATGTGCTGCCCTATTGTTGGGCAATGTCTCTCTTCACTACTATGTAGCCCAGGTTAATATGTGTATTTTTGTGGGGCTTTGGGGGTCATTCCAACCCTGGCGGTCAGTGTTAAAGCGGCGGCCAACCCGCCAACAGGCAGGCGGTCCAAAAAATGGAATTCTGACCCTGGCGGGAACCGCCGACACAGACAGCCACTTTAACACTCCGACCGCCACGGCGGGACAAACAAATAGCGTGGCGGTCACCGCCAACATACAGGCGGCAGACAATGTACCGCCCACCCTATCACAACTCACCAATCCGCCACCTTTTTTCCGGGGCGGGAGCTCCGCCGATTTTATCGGCGGAAACAGACTACGAACGGGAAAACGCCCACCTCCACTCACTCCACGAGGAATCTGGACCGCATGGAACCAGAACTACACATCCTACCAGCTATTGTCTACCTGCTCCTCTACCAGGAGCACGAACGCTGGCGCAGAAGACAATGGTGAGTACTGCACCTACGACACAGGGGAGGGGGGAGGAGAAAAGAATACGGGCACACACATACGCAACACACCCACCCCCCCTCCCCCAACTACCTACACACCAATGCAGAGCAACAACTCAGAGTGACACCCCCCAAGCCCTCCGGAAGAATGCAAACACAAAATAATATGATATCGAACTCCAAATATATTGTAAGGCTAAGTAAATAAGTAATTTGAACATCCTATAACTATATACACATATGTAAATTGTCCCGTGAAAATTGTCTTACAGTCATCGTACGTGGGCCAATGGTCCTCAACACATTGGCAAAGCCCACACAGGAGACCCGATTCCATTGGAGAGAACACTGCAGGGGCATCAGATAGGAAAACTACAGGCACCTCAGGGGGAAGGGAAGGGGGGGCACCTCAGCCAGATGAGTCCACGACGCCAGATCCACGAGGGGCCTCCATGGCCAATGTTCAATCCTGGGGAGTGCAAAGCCACAGTCTCACAAGTCACTACAGTGGGTGGCCTGCCCACTGTGCCATCCTGGGGAGTGCAAAGCCACAGTCTCACAAGTCACTACAGTGGGTGGCCTGCCCACTGTGCCATCCTGGGGAGTGCAAAGCCACAGTCTCACAAGTCTTTACAGTGGGTGGGTTGCCCAGTGTTCAATCCTGGGGAGTGCAAAGCCACAGTCTCACAAGTCACTACAGTGGGTGGCCTGCCCACTGTGCCATCCTGGGGAGTGCAAAGCCACAGTCTCACAAGTCTTTACAGTGGGTGGCCTGCCCACTGTGCCATTCTGGGGAGTGCAAAGCCACAGTCTCTCAAGTGGATGACAGTCTCCACTGGCACTGGAGGAGTTTTGGTGCCCAGAGTGTATCGTGCAGCCCTGCCCGACACTGATCCGGGCCTGCCCCTTCTGCCAATGGGCCAGCGGTGCTTGAGAGGAAGGGCCCAGCGGAGCGGTGCTTGAGAGGAAGGGCCCAGCAGAGCGGTGCTTGAGAGGAAGGGCCCAGCGGAGCGGTGCTTGAGATGAAGGGCCCAGCGGAGCGGTGCTTGAGAGGAAGGGCCCAGCGGAGCGGTGCTTGAGATGAAGGGCCCAGCGGAGCGGTGCTTGAGAGGAAGGGCCCAGAGGAGCAGTGCTTGAGAGGAAGGGCCCAGCGGAGCGGTGCTTGAGAGGAAGGGCCCAGCGGAGCGGTGCTTGAGAGGAAGGGCACAGCGGAGCGGTGCTTGAGAGGAAGGGCCCAGCGGAGCGGTGCTTGAGAGGAAGGGCCCAGCGGTGCTGGTCTTGATGGGCCCTGTTCAGCGGTGCCGGTCTTGATGGGCCCTGTTCAGCGGTGCCAGTCTTGATGGGCCCTGTTCAGCGGTGCTGGTCTTGATGGGCCCTGTTCAGCGGTGCCGGTCTTGATGGGCCCTGTTCAGCGGTGCTGGTCTTGATGGGCCCTGTTCAGCGGTGCTGGTCTTGATGGGCCCTGTTCAGCGGTTCTTCAGACGGCGGTGCCCTGTTCAGCGGTGCCGGTCTTGATGGGCCCTGTTCAGCGGTGCTGGTCTTGATGGGCCCTGTTCAGCGGTGCTGGTCTTGATGGCTCTGTTCAGCGGTGCCGGTCTTGATGGGCCCTGTTCAGCGGTTCTTCAGATGGCGGTAATCTGTTCAGCGGTGCCGGTCTTGATGGGCCCTGTTCAGCGGTGCTGGTCTTGATGGGCCCTGTTCAGCGGTGCTGGTCTTGATGGGCCCTGTTCAGTGGTGCCGGTCTTGATGGGCCCTTTTCAGCGGTTCTTCAGACGGCGGTGCCCTGTTCAGCGGTGCTGGTCTTGATGGGCCCTGTTCAGCAGTGCTGGTCTTGATGGGCCCTGTTCAGCGGTGCTGGTCTTGATGGGCCCTGTTCAGCGGTGCCGTTCTTGATGGGCCCTGTTCAGCGGTTCTTCAGACGGCGGTTTCCTGTTCAGCGGTGCCGGTCTTGATGGGCCCTGTTCAGCGGTGCTGGTCTTGATGGGCCCTGTTCAGCGGTGCTGGTCTTGATGGGCCCTGTTCAGCGGTGCTGGTCTTGATGGGCCCTGTTCAGCGGTTCTTCAGACGGCGGTGCCCTGTTCAGCGGTGCCGGTCTTGATGGGCCCTGTTCAGCGGTGCTGGTCTTGATGGGCCCTGTTCAGCTGTGCTGGTCTTGATGGGCCCTGTTCAGCGGTGCTGGTCTTGATGGGCCCTGTTCAGCGGTTCTTCAGACGGTGGTGCCCTGTTCAGCGGTGCCGGTCTTGATGGGCCCTGTTCAGCGGTGCTGGTCTTGATGGGCCCTGTTCAGCGGTGCTGGTCTTGATGGGCCCTGTTCACCGGTGCCTGTCTTGATGGGCCCTGTTCAGCGGTTCTTCAGACGGCGGTGCCCTGTTCAGCGGTGCCGGTCTTGATGGGCCCTGTTCAGCGGTGCTGGTCTTGATGGGCCCTGTTTAGCGGTGCCGGTCTTGATGGGCCCTGTTCAGCTGTTCTTCAGACGGCGGTGCCCTGTTCAGCGGTGCTGGTCTTGATGGGCCCTGTTCAGCGGTGCTGGTCTTGATGGGCCCTGTTCAGCGGTGCTGGTCTTGATGGGCCTTGTTCAGCGATGCTGCTCTTCATGGGCCCTGTTCAGCAGTGCTGGTCTTCATGGGCCCTGTTCAGCGGTGCTGGTCTTGATGGGCCCTGTTCAGCGGTTCCGGTCTTGATGGGCCCTGTTCAGCGGTGCTGGTCTTGATGGGCCCTGTTCAGCGGTGCCGGTCTTGATGGGCCCTGTTCAGTGGTTCTTCAGATGGCAGTGCCATGTTCAGCGGTGCCGGTCTTGATGGGCCCTGTTCAGCGGTGCTGGTCTTGATGGGCCCTGTTCAGCGGTGCTGGTCACATGTGTCTCCAGGGCACCAGATCCGGACAATAGATGGTGTTCACTCGCCATCCGACTTTTCGCTTGCGGGGCCCTCCTGTGCTGGTGTTCCGTGCCCATGGGTGTCCTCCTTCACCCCAGGAATGGGGCTGGTTGGGCCCTCCTGGGCTGCTCGCCTGCTGCCGGACTTGTCGGCCGTGCTGCCCTTGCCATCCTTCCGTGAGTCTCTGTGGCCCTTGCCTCCCTTTGTAGATGTGCCAGGTGGCACCCCACTTCCTGACGGTGCCAGGGTGGTGGCTGTGGAGGCTGCCGTCTCTGGACTCTCGCGCCGGGCCTTCCCTTTTTTAGATTTTTTCCCAGGGGGTGGGCTGGCTGTCCCTTTGCTGCTGGCCGATGTGCCTGCCCTCGAAGGTGGTGGACTCCAATATCCCTGGACTATGGTCCTTGTAGGTCCAGGGGTTGTGGTGGCTGAGGTGCTGATTGGACTTTTACGAGATGGAGGGGGTGGGTCAGGTGAGGGAAAGAGGTTAATTTTTTAGAGGATTTTTTTTTTTCGGAGCAATGGGAAGGGTAGGTGGAGTGGGTATGGGAGTGGAGGAAGAGGATGTGGTTGTAGGAGAGTCAAGTCTGGTGTCTTTGGGTGCAGGTGCTTGTGACGGAGGCTGACGTGAGGTGGATGGCTGTTGGGTGGGTGGCTGCCTGCATTTGTGTGGTTTGGATGTGGGTGTGACAGACACAGTGGGAGAGGACACAGGGGACGTGTAAACGGCAGTGGGGGTGGTGACTGCACGTGTGCGGAGTGTTCTGGTGGGTGTGCTGGTGATGGACGTAGTGGATGATGATGTTGTGCATGCAAGTGTGAGTGGAGACGTCATAGGGAGGGAGGAGGGAGACGAGGAGGAGGGGGACACAGAGGAGGCAGTGGCTGTTGGCATGTCTGCATGTGGATGTTGCTTGTGTGAATGCTTGTGGGATGTGTGGTGCTTATGTTTGGATGAGCTGCCCTTGGGTGTTGAGGTGTGTGCAGGCTGGTCTGTAGGTGTGTCTGGGATAGGCAGAGGAACAGGGGAGTGGGACTGGGTGGAGGGAGTTGGAGGAGGGAGGCTGGAGACAGGGACAATGGCTGCCGTCAGTGCTGAGGCCAGAGCGTTGAACGATCGCTGATTGGCAGCCTGACCCGAATGAATGCCCTCCAGGTATGCATTGCTCCGATGCACCTCCCTTTCTACCCCCTGGATGGCATTCAAAAGGGTAGACTGCCCAACAATGAGCGTCCGGAGGAGGTCAATGACCTCCTCACTGAGGGCAGCAGGTGTAACTGGGGCAGGGCCTGAGGTGCCTGGGGCGAAGGAGATGCCCGCCTTGGTGTGCGAGCGGGCACGGGGCGAACGGTGAGGGGCTGCTTGGAGGGCGGAGCTGGTGCGCTGGGTGGCAGCTGTACCTGTTGTTGCGGTGGGCACGGATGTTGCCGCCACCACAAGGGAGCTCCCTTCCGAGGACGTGTCGGTGTCGCTGATGTCTCCACGTGTCCCCGTTGTGGAGCCCCCCTCGCCCTCCGTCTCACTGGTGAAATCAGAGTCCGTTGCATGGCCCTCCGGGCCCATGTGAGATGCAGCTCCCTTGTGCTCCAATGCCACTTCTCCTCCGCCAGATGATGCTAATGCATACATGAACAGGAAGAGCAGACAACAAAAGGGGGGGGGAACATAAAGACATGTTGAGTGCATGCATTGGCAACACAGTTGGCGGAGAGGACAGACACAAAAGCCCCCTGCACTACGCTGCGCACTTGGGGTACACTACTCAATCAGTGAGACCTGACCTACAAGCCAAAGGACAATAACTGCACACATAGGTGACACAGGGCAATGGATAGCTGTACTTGGCACCCTACAGAGGTGGGGGGCGGGGGCACAGGGCCATGCCTTACGGAGGGGACTAGCCTACAGAAATCGCCCTGGCCTAGGGATACCCACAACCCTCCTCCCCCACCCAGACACCTCCACTGCACGCTAAGATAGCAGAATGTGCTTGTACTCACCCCCTTGTGTCTGCTGTGATGTCCTCGGGCGCCCATCAAAATCTGGGTAGGCCACCGCCAGGATCCAGGACATCAGGGGGGTCAATTGACGACTGGCACCCCTCCTACGTTGGGAGGCCATCCCCAGCAGAGCCTCCGCGGTCTTTCTGCTCCAGCGGCGGATGTCCTCCCACCTCTTGCGGCAGTGGGTGCCCCGTCTGTTGTGGACCCCCAGGGCCCGGATGTCCTTGGCGATGGCACGCCAAATGTCTATTTTCTGATGGGCGCTGACCTATGTGACACGTACAGGGAGAGAAAAAAAAATATCAACATTTTCTGCATGCTCGATGTGAGTGGCCCCCCCTCCCCACCCTTGCCATGTGGCACATGCTCTCATCGGTTGTTTGATGCATGCCTCATACACTCCCCTCCGCACCATCGTTCATTCACCCCACTCAACCCAGGCATTGGCCACAAAGCATGGTCCCAGTGTACTAACCTGTTGGTCTGGAGGACCGTAGAGCAGCGCATACTGGGGGAGGACCCCATCCACGAGTTTCTCTAATTCTTCTGAAGTGAAGGCAGGGGCACTTTCCCCAGTCGCAGCAGCCATTGTCTCTTCCAGACCGAGGTCACAGCAGCACTTGCAGTATAGGTCCTCTCCTGTGGATGATCAGGTCTCGAGTGATTAAGCAGATAGAAAATGGCGGTCACGCCCGCGGCGGTGCGTACCGCGGCGGTGCGTACCGGGACCGCCGGCGCACTTCGTCATTGGCTCCTGAAACCCATAGGGTTCAATGTTTACCAATGCGGCTTTGCACCGCGGTCTTCGACCGCCTACCACCACGGTGTGCCACGACAGCGCATTGACCTCACATCCCATTGTCACACTTCACAGGTCAGGCAGCCGCCATTTCAAGGGCCCACATGGCATAATTTCTACTGCGTCACACAGGCCTAGGCCTTGCATTGCCACTCATACAAGCCATTCCCTGCATAGAGAATCGTGTACTGTGCAAACTGTGGGAACGTACCTGGGGTTGATTGACTCTGTGCTCCATGTTGTCCTTCCTAGGCACCGTCCGCTGGGACTTGCGAGGAGATGGAGGAATCTTCCCGTGTACAGACCGCTGGTGGACCTGTCGACAATGGAAGAAAGACATGTCATACTAACATACAGGCTTGACAGAGCCCCTATACAGGAACTGTGTGCCCAGCTGGAGCCAGACCTGATGTCACCCATCCGCCAACCCACAGGGATCCCCCCTCTAGTGCAGGTTCTGTCAGTACTCCATTTTTTGGCAAGTGGGTCATTTCAATCAACAGTGGCCATTTTATCAGGGATGTCTCAGCCTATGTTTTCAAAGGTGTTGTCCAGAGTGTTGTCTGCCCTGATGAAATACATGCGGAGCTACATTGTTTTCCCAGAGGTGGGCGATTTGGCTACAGTGAAGGGTGATTTCTATGCCCTTGGACATATTCCCAACATCATTGGTGCCATTGATGGGACACATGTGGCTTTAGTTCCCCCCAGAGAAAGTAAACAGGTGTACAGGAACAGAAAAAGTTATCATTCGATGAATGTCCAGGTGGTCTGTTTGGCTGACCAGTACATCTCCCATGTAAATGCCAAGTTCCCTGGGTCAGTGCATGACGCCTACATCATGCGTAATAGCAGCATCCCTTATGTGATGGAACAGCTACAGAGACACCGTGTGTGGCTAATTGGTGACTCTGGTTACCCCAACCTGTCCTGGCTACTGACCCCAGTGAGGAATCCCCGGACCAGGGCAGAGGAACGGTACAATGAGGCCCATGGGCGGACTAGGAGGGTGATCGAGCGAACCTTCGGCCTCCTGAAGGCCAGGTTTAGGTGCCTGCATATGACAGGTAGATCCCTAATGTACTCACCGAAGAAGGTGTGTCATATCATCGTGGCCTGCTGTATGCTTCACAACCTGGCTTTGCGACGCCAGGTGCCTTTTCTGCCGGAGGATGGTTCAGATGGTGGTGTTGTAGCAGCGGTGGAACCTGTGGAGAGTGAAGAGGAGGAAGACGACGGGGACGACACAGACAACAGGGACAGAGTGATACTACAGTATTTTCAATAACACACAGGTAAGAATCAACACTGACAGTTTACAATTACTTACAGTCTCCTGCCTCTCTACTGTCTGGCCTATTCCCCCAGTGTATGTTAACTGAGTTGTGACTTTCCCTTCCAATTTCAGAGATGTGGGCCCCACTGCGTGACCTCTGCTTTGTTTCCCCATGGACTACAGCTGTGTGACAGTGGTATGTTATCATCACAATGTAACTGGACATTTTGGCACCGTTATGTCTAATAAATTTGTTCCAAATACAGGCAGACTCCTGATTATTTTTGTGCAATAAGTGATTTTATTAAAGTGCTCAATTTAGGGACATGGTTGAAAATCGGTGATGGGTGATGGTGGAGGAATGTCCATGGCAGAGTCCAGCTTTTTAGTCTCACAGGTGCATTGTCCATATGCCTGTGGAAGGATAGAGCAGGGGCAGTTTAAGGTTGGACAGGGTGACAATGTGGGACAGTGGGATGACATCAGGGGGTATCCTTTGCTGGCGGGTGTCTTGGCATCCTACTCTGTCTTCTTTTGAGATCTCAGGCCCCGCTTGCGGGGTGGTTCTTCTTCTGCAGGGGGTGGGGTTCTGGTGGCCTGTTGTTGTGTGGGGTCCTCCTGTCCACTAGCGCCGGCGGAGGTGGTAGCCTGTTCTTGGTCCATGCTAGTGACAGGGGCCCTTTGTGGTGCCACATGGTCCCGCAATGTGGTGACAATCTGGTTGAGTGCCCCGATGATGGCGCCCATTGCGGAACTGATGCTTCGGAGTTCTTCCCTGAACCCCATGTACTGTTGCTTCTGCATGACCTGGATCTCCTGGAACCTGGCCAGTACCGTCGCCATCGTCTCCTGGGAGTGGTGGTATGCTCCCATGATGGAGGTGAGGGCCTCGTGGGGAGTGGGTTCCCTGGGCCTGTCCCCCCCCGTCGCACAGCAGCCCTCCCAGTTCCCCTGTTTCCCTGGGCCTCTGTCCCCTGGACCGTGTGCCCACTACCACTGCCCCCAGGTCCCTGTTGTTGTTGGGGTGGTGGGTTAGCCTGGGTGCCCTGTAGTGGTGGACACACCGCTGATTGACGTGTCCTGGAGACAGAGCCATTGACCCGCTGGGTGGGAGCTGTGCTGGTGTTCCCAGAGGGGGTTAGGTCTGCTGTGGCCTGTAGCTGTGTGAGGGGAACCGACTGACCCGAGGTCCCCGATGGGCCGGGCTGGTCATCAGGGTCCAGGGAGACAGAGCTGCTGTCATCACTGGTGGCCTCTTCTGGGGGTGGGATGGACCCTCCTGGGCGGTGTGGTGGTGTTCGGGTCCTGCAGGGGTATATAAGAATGGTTATTGCTTCAGTGTGTGCCATATCGTACAATGGGTGGGTGCCCGTGTACCCCAGGGCTGGCATTCCTGTGTGGGGGCTTTTGTGGGGGTGGTTTGTGGGGGAGATGTGTATGTTCAGTGGGCATGCTTTGGTGATGGGTGTCCATTCTTGGTGGACGCATGCAGGGCTAGGTGTTGGGATGGGTGGGTTGTGATGGTGAGTCATTTGCAAGGATTTGGGGTGATGGGGGTGGGGGTGAGGGTGGGGGTATGATTTGGGATGCAGGTGGGGTGGGGGGGATGAAGTAGTGAAGATTTTACTTACCAGAGTCAATTCCTCCAGCTACTCCGGCGAGGCATTCAGGATGCAGGAGGTTCAAGACTTGCTCCTCCCATGCTATAAATTCTGGGGGAGTAGGTGGGGGTCCGCCGCCAGTTTTCTGCACCGCGATGTTGTGCCTTGATACCATGGAACGCACCTTCCCCCGTAGGTCGTTCCAGCGCTTCCTGATGTCGTCCCGATTTCGTGGATGCTGTCCCACAGCGTTGACCCTGTCCACTATTCTTTGCCATAGCTCCATCTTCCTGGCAATGGTGGTGTGCTGCACCTGTGTCCCGAAGAGCTGGGGCTCAACCCGAACTATTTCCTCCACCATGACCCGGAGTTCAGCGTCTGAAAACCGGGGGTGTCTTTGGGGTGCCATGGGGTGGTGTGGATGAGGTGTGGGGTGGTGTATTTGTTGTAGAGTGTGGTGAGTGTGGTGATGTGTGTTGTTTTGTGCGTGGCTATTGTGTGGGTGATGGTATGGTTTGCCTCTGTGTGATGGTGTTCTCTATTCTGTGCTGTCTCTCTCTGGCTTTATGTCGTTTTTTTTGGTCGTAGGGGTTTGTGGGTGATGTGAGTGTGTGTTTTATATTGTATTGGGTGTGTGGGAGTGTTGTGTGTATGTGTATCAGGTGTGTGTATTTTAAATTGTCCAATGTGGCTGTGTTTTGAATATGTGTGTGTATTTTGAGCGCGGCGGTGTGTACCGCCAATGGATTACCGCGGTTGAAAGACCGCCGCGTGGATTCGTGGGTCAGAATGGAATGGGCGTATTTCTGTTGGCGTGACGGTGGAGGTTTGGTCATCGCCAGTTTTACGCTGGCCTTTGGTGTGGCGGACTTTTGTGGATGTCGGGTTTTTGGCGGTTTGCCAGTTGCGGGTCAGAATGACCGTGGCGGTTTACCGCGACCGCAGCGGTGTTATGGCGGTCTTCTGACCGGCGGTAAGCGCCTTTTACTGCCGAGGTCAGAATGACCCCCTTTGTGTCAGATTCTATTCATAGACCCAGCATTGCCATCAGTGCGGACAATGTTATAGGCACTCCTGTAGCTTCTTCTAGAGTATGTGTCACTCCCTCCAGAAGGATCGAATTTTTAGGCAGTCCCACAAGGTAGGAATGAGTGTGCCCTGTTGACCACATTGTCAGAGACATAGATCATCCAGGGCTCTGCCTATTATGGGTAGGAGTACTTGGGTGTACATCTGCGCAGGATTTTTAATTGTATTAACCGAAATCTGGCATCTCCCCAGTCTTCATCCTCCACCTCCTCTACAGCCCTCTGCCAGTTTGTCCTTAGCTGGGTTAAGTCTCCCTGTGCGTTCCTCATCAGTGTGGTGTATGTGAGGGATATGGCTTTTACAGTCACGTGACCTTCCAGCAGTCAACTTTCCAGTGAGGAATCTTCCTTTATTTCCTCCTGGTGGGGATCCTGGCCTGCTAAGCATGTCTTAGGTGCAAATATTTAAATATTTACATAGTGGCCGTATCATATTTTATCCATAGGTTGTAAATGGCACAGTCCCATTTTGCATCCCTCACAGCATTCAGTGTAGGAAGATCAATCAGGTCCCATTGTTTAAAGCCCAGTAAATCAGGTATAGGGTGGAGTTTCATGCTCACCCATAGGGGTGTTCTCCCACCCCGTTTCTATGATTAATTTGCACCATATGGATGCAATTGTGACGGTAGCTGGTGTGACATCCATTGGCATCTTCCTTACATGCAAGATGTGGAGTTAGCCCTTCTGTTCCACTGTCTCGCAGTCCATCCTAATTGATGGGTACTCCAGTGGGGCAGAAGTCTACTCATTTACTAATATTTTGAATAGTTGGTAGTGCTATGCCCCCTCATACACTGATATTTGCAGTGTAGAAAGTGTTATTTGTGCCAGGCCATTTAGCCAGAACAACTATTGTAGAAGTTTATTTGTGGCCTGGAAGAAGGTACGAGGGATTACAAGTGGGTTATTTTGCAACATGTAAGTGAATCTGGAAAGGCTCATCTTGAAAATTGATGTTCTATGCACTACCCAGGTGGGAGAGTCGTAAGGCAAATCCAGTGTTTTACATTCTTCTCCACTCTCTGTAGGAGTGGGACCACGTTGTATTCTGAGTGCATTTGTTCATCCCTAGATATTCAAAGGCCAGGGTATCCAAAATGCAGAGTGACAACTTTCAAAAGCAGATGGAGTGTTCCTCTGGCCACTCAATTACCCAACATGAAAATCAAAGATTTCTTGAATATGCTCAATAAATAGTAAATACCCCCTCAAGGCGTACTAGAGAGCAGTCTGGTTCTGCAAGATATAGTAAGATGCCAATGTTGTATAGCGATATCCTGTCTTCCCGTGATTTGCTGCAAAGCCATTCCCATATTTGATCCACTCAGCCAGGACCTCTATAGCAATGGCAAAAACATTGGTGATAGAGGACACCTTTGTCTTGTGCTCTTCTGAATAAGAAATTCCTCGCTAGAATTCTGTTTGCCTTAAGCCGGGCTCTCAGATTTGTGTAAAGGGGTCAGATCCATTGAAGGAAATTGAGTCCAAATTCCATTTTCTTCATAATGGCGAATGTGAAGGGCCACTCTATCGAAGTCAAATGCCTTTTTCTTGTCATCATCATCATTTAACTTTATTTCGGTGAGTAAAAACAAACCATTAAAGTATAATACACAACAAACAAAGAAAGGACTTCTAAAAGCACGGAGGTAAAAAAAATAAGTAAAAGTACAGTTAAAAAGGGGCAAGACAGGTTTTTAAAGAACAAACAAGAAATAGCAGTCAGATAAACATCACTTAATATAGTGAAAGGCAATACTCAAAAATGAAAATAATTTCAAGAATCAGCACTAATTAAAAATATAATACACCAATATCTGAATACTGTGGAGCAATCACACATCCAATTTGATAAATATAAATAGATAAGTCTAAAAATTAGTTTCCCACGCTTGCTCCTTGAAATTGCTGAACTCGGATATCATAATAATAGAAGAATTTTCCCCTTTTTCCCCCCATAAAAAAGACTGTCTGGGTGGATGATTTTCATTTTAAAATTCTCTCAACATAAAATAAGGGAAGAGTTCCATAGGTCTATAAATAATCCATAAGGAATCAAGCCAAGATCCATGTCCTGTACAGAGAAAAGCTACGATCATACATCCAAGTCGGAAAAATATACATAAATAGGACTAAACAATAACTACTCCATTTTATCCCTTAAACTTGCTAATCTCAACCTCCAGATAGACTCGAGGAAACTTGCCACTGGTAGAGCTATCTTGACGGATGGGTCGCTTTTTAAAATTCTCTCAACATGGAGACAGGATCTAGCTCCTAATTGTTTAAAAAGCGGAATAAGCCAAAGTGCTCTTTGTTTGTGATATGCTTGACAGTGGAAGAAAATGTGTGACACAGTTTCTACATCTTTACAACCCATCGGGCAACCTTTAGATCTATTAGTTGAACTGGACCATTTGTATGTAAGGCAGCACAGGGGGAGGGACCCAATCCTAAACCTGATAAAGAGGGCACAAGCAAATGGAGATAACTTTGCATCCAAAAAGGGCTCAAATTCATAACGGCATTTGACAAGTAAAAAATTGTCAGACATGGACAATGGAATCGAACCAGCAAATTGCCCAACCTGAACATTATGCCAATAAGCATCCTTTAAGAGCTGTGCAGCATTTTTAGGAATAGAAATAGGATCATGCCAATAGGAACCTAACCCCAGACGGGAAAAAGATTGTTCAACGAATACACACCATTTAGATTCAATACTAAAATCACGGCCCACCACATTTAGGAGGCCACACCGAAAAGGGGTTAGGGCATCAGTTGTCCACAGCCGAATCCAAAACAGCAGGGGCCTTAGGGCAGCAATCTGTGAGATTGAGAAAAGATTTAGGTCCAGGTGAATGGGCAAGGATGGGGTACTCGATGGAACTTTTAGCATCATTTTTAAAAACTGGTTTTCCGCGCTAGCCAGATTCGCCAAATTACAATGGCCCCAAAGTTCAGCTCCATATAGGGCGGCCCCCCTAGCTTGAGCTTTGTATATTTCCAGTGCAGGAGATATTGCAAATTTCGGGGAACTAGAGGCAAATCTGACAATTCCACCCACCCTCTGCTTCAGGCATAATAAAGATTTATGGCGCTGGGCATGCCAAAGATGTGAATCTTCCACTTTGATACCTAGATAGTCAAAGGTGCCCACCCTTTCCAAAGGGACATCATCTAAATATACAGGCCTCTTCATTTTTTTTCTACTATCTCCAAAAACCATGTATTTTGTTTTTGCTGAATTAATTGATAACCCATGGTCAGTGCAAAACTCCAGAAATCTGGAGAGCAGCCTAGAAAGGCCCATAGCAGTACGTGATAGCAATAGGGTATCATCTGCAAACAGAAGACAGGGGATCTTCTGCCCGCCCAAGCTAGGGGCATCACTTTGACAGTCTAAGAGATATGACAAACAGGCATTAATAAACAAAAGAAATAAGGTGGGCGCCAAAACACAGCCTTGTCTCACACCCCGTGTAGTTGGGAAAGCAGGGGTTAGATCACCAATGGTACCCCAGCGGACTTTAGCACAATTATCGGAATAAAGATCCTTAATAATATTAATCATGGAACCCGGAACACCGGTGGTACTAAGGACCTCCCAAAGCTTGGCACGCGGGACCAGGTCAAACGCAGACTTCAAGTCAACAAAGGCCACAAATAAGTGGCCTTTGTCTGCATCTACCGTCTTCCACTTGATGGTGGTAAATCGGAAGATCTGATCGATAGTGCTGATCTTGTCCCTAAATCCTGCCTGGGGATGGCTTAAGACCTGTTTTTTCATTATCCATTGTTTTAATCTAGTTAGCAACTGGTACGAAAAGATTTTCTGCAAGTTGTCTAATAGACTGATAGGCCTATAATTCCCAGGGGAGCTCTTGTCTCCTTTTTTATGAACGGGGACAATAATCGCCATCTTCCACGAGAGTGGATAGGATCGAGATGCCATTGCGGTGTTTGATACCCTGTTTATATAAGGGGTCCACACAGATAGGTCTGATTTGTACAGATCAGAGGGAATACCATCTTGCCCAGGGGCCCTACCTGATCTTTGAGCGCAAATTGCCATATCTGTTTCTTTTAGGGTGAAGGGCGGCATTTCGGGCTGGCACAGTGCATATTCTATGGGAGTATCTTTTTCTTGTCCAAAAACGCGATCATCAATGGGGTCCTCAGTTTATCTGCCATTGTGAGGTTTTTGTGCAGGCATCAAAGGTTCAGTTTGGTTGATCTGTGGGGTATAAACCAGTTCTGGGGTGGATGCACCAGATCCAAGATCAAGCCCTGTAGTCTAGTCTGTTCATTAGGGCTCTGGCCATAACTTTGGTGTCCAGATTGAGGAAAGTTATTGGTCTATACGAGTACTATTTCTCTTATGGTTTGCCTGCTTAAGGGGTTAGTACATTTGCCACGTTGTGTTTGTCTCCGAGTAGGCCTCCTTTTTGCCACACAGCTGTGTACATCTCGAATATTAAGGCCACTACCTCACCTCCTTTTTCTTAAAGAGTTTGGCTGATAGCCTGCCTGGGCCCAGAGTGCTCCCAATGCTCAACTACGTGAGTGCCAGTAGTATTTCGTCTTGCGTTAGGTTCCTCTCTAATTCTAGGGTGGCTGTCCTCTCCAGCCGCCTCCAGGGGCAATCACTAACAAACTTTTCTAGCTCCAGCTCTGTGCTTGTCAGCTTTTGGGCATAAAAGTACTGCGTATATTCAGCCAGATTAGCACCGCCACGAAAATCATGGCGGTAGGCCTACCGGTGACAGGGAATTCCACTGGTAGGTGGCTCTCCCACCCCCCAACACTCACTCACCTGACACCCCCAGCCCCCCACCCACACTCCATACACACACTAACCCCTACCCCCTAAAATTCAGATACACCCCCACAAACACACACTACGACCCCCATCCCCTCTGATTCATGCACACAGCCCCCCACACTCCATATACGCACACAGACATGCACCACACATACACCCATTAACTTACACTCATCCACACACGCATTCATACACACACTGGCATACACGCATTCATAAATGAATTCATACATGTATTCATACATGCATTCTTCCAGACATACACACACGCACAACACGCCCCCCTCCCCTGTCGGACAACCTTACCTGCTCCGGGGAGGTCGTCCGTCAGGGAACGGGAAGGGGCGTAGCTACCAGCAGCACCGCCCTGCCAGCTGAACACCGCCAGGCCATATCACACGTCATTATAGGGCTGGCGGCGTTTAACCCCTTAGCTGCTGGGCCTTTTCCCCCCCAGTGCTGAGCCCTTTTTTGGCTATTTGGGGTAGTTCGCGCTTAGGGCTTCATAACTTTTTGTCCACATAAGCTAACCACGCCAAATTTGCGTCCTTTTTTACCAACATCCTAGGGATTCTAATGGTACCCAGAGTTGGTGGTTTCCCCTGGAGGAGACCAAGAAAATAGCCAAAATACAGTGAAAATTTAGTTTTTTCCAAAAAAATGGGAAAAAAGGGCTGCCGAAGAAGGCTTGTGGTTTTTTCCCTGAAAACGCCATCAACAAAGGGTTTCTGGTGCTGAAATCACTATCTCCCCACCTTTCAGGAACGGGCAGACTTGAATCAGAAAACCAAATCTTTCAACACAAATTTGGCATTTTACTGGGACATACCCCATTTCTACTATATTTGGTGCTTTCAGCCTCCTTCCAGTTAGTGACAGGAATGGGTGTGAAACTAATGCTGGATCCCGGAATGCTAAACATTTATGAAAACTAGACAAAATCCTGAATTCAGCAAGGGGTCATTTGTGTAGATCCTACAAGGTTTTCCTACAGAAAATAACAGCTGAAATAAAAAAATATTGAAATTGAGCTGAAAACAACAGCCATTTTTCTTTATGTTTTACTCTGTAACTTTTTCCTGCGATGTCAGATTTCTGAAAGCAATATACCGTTTTGTCTGCTGGACTCTTCTGGTTGCGGGGATATAAAGGGCTTGTAGGTTCATCAAGAACCCTAGGTACCCAGAGCCAATAAATGAGCGGCACCCTGCAGTTGGTTTTCATTCTATACTGGGTATACAGCAATTCATTTGCTGAAATATGAAGAGTGAAAAAGAGGTATCAAGAAAACCTTTGCATTTCCAAAATGGGATCAAGATAAGGTTTTGAGGAGCAGTGGTTATTTGCACATCGCTGAATTCCGAGGTGCCCATACTAGCATGTGAATTGCAGGGCATTTCTCAAATAGACGTCTTTTTTACATACTCTCTTATATTTGGAAGGAAAAAATGTAGAGAAAGATAAGGGGCAATAACACTTGTTTTGCTATTCTGTGTTCCCCCAAGTCTCCCGATAAAAATGATACCTCACTTGTGTGGGTAGGCCTAGTGCCCGCGACAGGAAATGCCCCAAAACACAACATGGACACATCCTATTTTTTTTATAGAAAACACAGCTGTTTTTTCCAAAGTGCTTACCTGTAGATTTTGGCCTCTAGCTCAGCCGGCACATAGGGAAACCTACCAAACCTGTGCATTTCTGAAAACTAGAGACCTAGGGGAATCCAAGGAGGGGTGACTTGCGGGGCTCGGACCAGGTTCTGTTACCCAGAATCCTTTGCAAACCTCAAAAAGTGGCTAAAAAAACAAGTTTTCCTCACATTTCGGTGACAGAAAGTTCTGGAATCTGAGAGGAGCCCCAAATTTCCTTCCACCCGGCGTTCCCCAAAGTCTCCCGATAAAAATGATACCTCACTTGTGTGGGTAGGCCTAGCGCCCGCAACAGGAAATGCCCCAAAGCGCAACGTGGACACATCCACATTTTTGGAAGAAAACAGAGGAGTTTTTTGAGAAGTGCCTACCTGTAGATTTTGGCCTCTAGCTCAGCCGGCACCTAGGGAAACCTACCAAACCTGTACATTTCTGAAAACTAGAGACCTAGGGGAATCCAAGGAGGGGTGACTCGCGGGGCTCGGACCAGGTTCTGTTACCCAGAATCCTTTGCAAACCTCAAAAAGTGGCTACAAAAACAAGTTTTCCTCACATTTCGGTGACAGAAAGTTCTGGAATCTGAGAGGAGCCACAAATTTCCTTCCACCCGGCGTTCCCCCAAGTCTCCCGATAAAAATGATACCTTACTTGTGTGGGTAGGCCTAGCGCCCGCGACAGGAAACGCCCCAAAGCGCAACGTGGACACATCCAAATTTTTGGAAGAAGACAGAGGTGTTTTTTGAGAAGTGCCTACCTGTAGATTTTGGCCTCTAGCTCAGCCGGCACCTAGGGAAACCTACCAAACCTGTGCATTTCTGAAAACTAGAGACCTAGGGGAATCCAAGGAGGGGTGACTCGCGGGGCTTGGACCAGGTTCTGTTACCCAGAATCCTTTGCAAACCTCAAAAAGTGGCTAAAAAAAAAAGTTTTCCTCACATTTCGGTGACAGAAAGTTCAGGAAACTGAGAGGAGCCACAAATTTCCTTCCACCCGGCGTTCCCCCAAGTCTCCCGATAAAAATGATACCTCACTTGTGTGGGTAGGCCTAGCGCCCGTGACTGGAAACGCCCCAAAGCGCAACGTGGACACATCCAAATTTTTGGAAGAAAACAGAGGTGTTTTTTGAGAAGTGCCTACCTGTAGATTTTGGCCTCTAGCTCAGCCGGCACCAAGGGAAACCTACCAAACCTGTGCATTTCTGAAAACTAGAGACCTAGGGGAATCTAAGGAGGGGTGACTTGCGGGGCTCGGACCAGGTTCTGTTACCCAGAATCCTTTGCAAACCTCAAAAAGTGGCTAAAAAAACAAGTTTTCCTCACATTTCGGTGACAGAAAGTTATGGAATCTGAGAGGAGCCACAAATTTCCTTCCACCCGGCGTTCCCCCAAGTCTTCCGATAAAAATGATACCTCACTTGTGTGGGTAGGCCTAGCGCCCGCGACAGGAAACGCCCCAAAGCGCAACGTGGACACATCCAAATTTTTGGAAGAAAACAGAGATGTTTTTTGAGAAGTGCCTACCTGTAGATTTTGGCCTCTAGCTCAGCCGGCACCTAGGGAAACCTACCAAACCTGTGCATTTCTGAAAACTAGAGACCTAGGGGAATCCAAGGAGGGGTGACTTGCGGGGCTCGGACCAGGTTCTGTTACCCAGAATCCTTTGCAAACCTCAAAAAGTGGCTAAAAAAACAAGTTTTCCTCACATTTCGGTGACAGAAAGTTCTGGAATCTGAGAGGAGCCACAAATTTCCTTCCACCCGGAGTTCCCCTAAGTCTCCCGATAAAAATGATACCTCACTTGTGTGGGTAGGCCTAGCGCCCGCGACAGGAAATGCCCCAAAACAGAACGTGGACACATCACATTTTTTCATAGAAAACAGTGCCTACCTGTGGAATTTGGCCTCTAGCTCAGCCGGCACCTGGGGAAACCTAGCAAACCAGCACATTTTTGAAAACTAGAAACCCAGGGGAATCCAAGATGAGGTGACTTGTGGGGCTCGGACCAGGTTCTGTTACCCAGAATCCTTTGCAAACCTCAAAATGTGGCTAAAATACCACGTTTTCCTCACATTTCGGTGACAGAAAGTTCTGGAATCTGAGAGGAGCCACAAATTTCCTTCCATCCAGCGTTCCCCCAAGTCTCCCGATAAATATGATACCTCACTTGTGTGGTTAGGCCTGGTGCCTGCGACAGGAATAGATCACACAACGGTCAATGTTGGTCCTTACGTGAGGCAGCTGTTGACCCTGGGGTGATCCATTCCTGACACAGGCACTAAGTGTAGGCACTCAAGTGGGGTAGTGTTTTTATCAGGACAGGTGAGGAGTCACTGGGTGGTAGGAATGTTGTGGATCCCAGCATATTCCTGTAGTTTGTGTGACAGAAATGCGAGAAAAATAGAGTTTTTTTTCAACATTTCAGCTTTGCAGGGTATTCTGGGTAAGAAAACTTTGGGGAATCCACACAAGTCACACCTCTGTGGACTCCCCCGAATGTCTAGTTTCCAGAAATGTTTGGGTTTAGTGTGTTTCTCTATATGGCCGCCGAATCCAGGACCAAAAACACATGTGCCTGCCATACAAAACCAGTTTGTTTTGCCATAGACAATTTTGATGTCTCCACAATATGATTTGGGTGGTGGAATTTGGGGCTGAACTAAATTGGTGAGCTCCCAAGAGAGCACTCTCTCTCTGCTTGCCGCCGCATTCACCTGCTCTCTGGGTTGGCCTAACCCACTATTACCAAGTTGCACGAACAGCTTGCGAAGGGACAGCAGGACTGTCCTCATCACCTCCCTCATAATGTACTGGAAGAGGAGTTTTCGAATGGGACTCCTCTGACTGAAAAATCACTCCCAGAGTCTGCGCCATTGTCCTATCCCTCAGATGCTGTCTCAGTATCTGATGTCTCAGTCTCTGATCCTATGTCAGAGCGGTCCTCTATAACCCAAGTGCAGGCAGCAGTCATCCATCAAGATGCCATCTCTGCTATTGGCTAAACTGTTGCTCTAAAACACTAGCCTACGTAGACAGTCACAAAATCGATGGTGTGTGTGAGATACGTGCAACAGTAGAGGCCACCTTACCTGCGCTTCTTCCCTCAATCAGCACGTACTTTCAAGACACTCAAAAAACACTTTGTCACATACCATTCGTCACAGTCTTTAGCACCTCCTGCGCCCAGTCCAACAATCATTATTGGTGCTCCCACTCCCTCCTCCTCGGATTCCCTCATTACCACCCAGCAAAAGTGCCCTTCATCTCTCCATAGACTTTACTAATGTACTCAGCTATTTACATAAAATACAGATGTGCTCTTTGCAGTAGGCATATAAACCTTCTGCGCTTCTTTATGGCACTAAAACTGCCACTAGACAAGTCGGACCCTTTTCCCCCCAGGGAAACCAAACACATATTGACAAAAGTGATGTATATATGACAGCCAACCACCTGAAACTCAACTCAAGCAAAACCGAAATAATCCTCTTTGGCCCACACAAAAACACCTGGGACCCCCCATGGTGGCCCACCACGCTAGGCCCTGCACCCACCCCCGCCCACTACGCACGCAACCTCAGCATCATCCTAGACTCCTCCCTCTCTATGACCCAACAAATCAACGCTCTTACCTCCTCATGCTTCAACAAACTCCGTATACTGAAAAACATTCAAATGGATCCCCACAGAGACCAGAAAAACTGTCACTCACGCACTCATCAGCAGCAGGCTTGATTACGGAAACGCCCTCTACGCCGGCACCACTCTAAAACTCAAGTGCAAACTACACGCATCCAGAACTCAGCAGCACGACTCATCCTCGACCTCCGCCGACACGAACACATCTCTCCACACCTCAAATCCCTCCACTGGCTCCCCATTGACAAAAGGATCACCTTTAAGATCCTCATCCTCGCACACAAATCACTCCACAACACAGGCCCTGCCTACCTCAACGAGAGTCACCTTCCACACCCCACACGAAACGTCCGCTCAGCTGACCTCTCTCTCGCCTCTGTCCCCCGCATCAAACACACCACCACCGGGGGCAGATCCTTCTCCTACATTGCACCCAAAACCTGGAACGCACTCACAACCCACATTCGCAAGACCCAAAACCTACTTCTTTTCAGGAAGGGCCTCAAAACCTGGCTTTTTGAACAGTGAACCTAATAGCCCCTTTCCCTCCCCCTGTCCCCCCCCCCGCAGCGCCTTGAGACCCTCACAGGTGAGTAGCGCGCTTTATAAATCTCTTTGATACAGATCTACCTATATATATATATATATATATATATATATATATATATATATATATCTCTACATAGATATATCTATAGATATATCCATGTACCTAGATATATCTATCTACATAGATATATATATATATATAGATATATACATATATATTTTTTTTAGTTGCTGTATGGTTTCCTTGGGGGCCAAAATGGCCCCCAGGGAAACCCTACAACATCTAAAAAAAAAATTGCCCCCACAGGGGGTCACCCTGCCCACGGGCGACCCCCTGTCATTTCATTTTTTTTTTAAATTAAAAAAAAAAAAAAAAATAAAAAAAAATCCCCTGGGGGGGGGCGCGATCGCACCCCCCCCCCCCAGGGGGCACCTACCTTTTTTTTAATAAAAAAAATTATGCCGGGGGGGGTGCGGCCCATTTTCCGGGGGAGCCGCCCCCCAAAAGTGAAATCCTTTTACACGTTCGGGAAGGCCTTGTAAGAAAGGGGAGAGTCTGTGTGCTGCGATCGGGGGCCAGAAACAGTTTCAGAAGGCCTCGTAAGAAAGGGGAGAGTCTCCCCTTTCTTACGAGGCCTTTTCAAAATGTTTCCTGGCCCCCCCGATCGCAGCTGTGCTGCGATCGGGGGAGCCAGGAAACCTGAAAGTGTTTCCTGGCCCCCGGTCGCAGCTGTGCTGCGATCGGGGGCCAGGAAACACTTTCAGGAAGGCCTCGTAAGAAAGGGGAGACTCTCCCCTTTCTTACAAGGCCTTCCCGAACGTGTAAAAGGCCGTTTTCCCCATGAAAGCAGGAAGCGGCCGCAAGGCTGCTTCCTGTTTTCATGGAGAAAACACCTTTGCAACGTCAGCGCGCCTCGCGGCGCGCTGACGTCACAAAGGGGCGGGTGGGGGCGGGGGGAGACACGGTAGCTTCCGTGTCTCCCGGGGGTAGTAAAAAAAAAAAAAAAAAAATCCTCGGGCGCGACGCACCCGAGGATTTATTAATGCCCTTCCTGGTGTCGGCCACTGGTCGTGACCCGCACCAGGGAGGGTGTGTGGGCGTCGGCCAGTGGCCGACGCCCGCACTCAAGCGGTTAACTTCTGTGGCAGTGGTGGTGGTAGCAGCGCCAGCTTACCACCATCCGCCAGTCTGATCATTGAAGGATTTCCGCTCTTATTGTGGTGGAAGTCCGGCAAGGCTCATAATCTGGCAGACGGATGGTAGCCGCAGTGGCGGTATTTTGGCAGCCGCCACCGCAGCAGTAGGCGGCTTTTACCGCTAATGTCTAAATGACCACCTATATTTGTTATAGATAAAATTGAATAACAAAATACAAATTTCATATTACATTAAATATGTATACAAAATAACAAACATTATAAATAATATATTACACTAATTTTAAAATAAAAGTTAACATTTC
This sequence comes from Pleurodeles waltl, assembly GCF_031143425.1. Lineage (NCBI taxonomy): Eukaryota > Metazoa > Chordata > Amphibia > Caudata > Salamandridae > Pleurodeles > Pleurodeles waltl. The sequence goes on along the minus strand of NC_090443.1, from coordinate 275,885,917 downwards.
AAAAATAAACATAAAAGGCTTTTCAAAATGTTATAACTAAACTGATCAGCAAATAAGTGATTGCCTAAAAAAACAGCAAATAATTTAAATAATTGATTAATTTAATAATTGGCATAATGAATTATCAATGAATAATTTGACTAACAAAAAAAAATAAAAAATAAAGAACAATGATTTAGATTTAGCATAACTTCCCGCGTTAACACACTACAAACCCAACAACCTGCTACAAAAGTTGCTCTAGGAGAGCTATGGGCTTGAGGAAACGGAATATCAAAAAGAACAACATAACTGTCAGTCCTGATTAAAGGTAAAGGGATACCCGTTGCTAAGAATGAGCCACGAATATGACCTGTCTGATGAGTAAGGTGTACAGGAAATAAATAGCCAGCATGTTCAGAGCCAAAACTGGTCCCAGGGTCAGGAGGGTGTCAAATGAGTACTTATAAAAAGAATAGGGTGAGGTTGTGCGTGAGAGAAATATCAATTATTCTGCTCTCAAGAATTTAATGGATTCCATGCGGGTACATGCAAAACAGGATCTATAAACAATAGCTACACTAATGAAATAACCATGTGGAATACCAATAGAGGTGTCTGGTGTGGATGATTATTTTAACCATGTTCCTGTGGGAAAAATTACATTAGACTGATTGTTATTAATAAAGAAGTAAATATCTAGTTTATGTCCTGTCAGAGACAGCAACTTAAAAGGTAGAAGTTGAAGGCGGAGACTGGTGGGTGGGATCAGGCTTAGGAAAATGCAGTGGCGGATGTGATGAAGAATAAGAATTGTAACCCGCTAAAGTCATGAACTTGCAATCACAGCATGTGTCAGCACTGCAATGGGAGTCAAAGGACAGTGGGCAGTTATATTCCTAATTCCTAATGGCATATAGCTCTGCTGCACTGTAGAAGAGTAGTTATTGAGACTGGGTAGATGCAGAACCTGAGTCCCTAGCTCTGGACCCTCTACTGGCATGGATGGAAGTTGATGGGTTAGCCTTTGGCACAATTGTTGACTGGATCTGTTATTGCACCCAAGAAATAGTTCACCTGGGGCAAACGGCATGGCATGCATGGCAAACGGCATGGCTAAGAGGGACTCTAGATCACTCACCAACATTGTGCATCATATATGAGGAGGAGGAACAAGTGACTAAATATAAAACAATAAACTAGATTTTAGTTGCTCCAGATCACAAAGGCAAGCTGCTTTGTCGCTCAGTCGTACCCAGAGATTAATGCAAGCAAACAAATATGAGAAAAGTAAAACATAAATTTTATGAAGAGTAGTCGAGGTACATTTAAATAATGTCTGCAGTGATATGTTAAAAGAGAATGTTTAGAAAAGAGTAGGTCCTGGTAAGGAAGAACAAATTCAGCATTGAGACACTATCACATCCAAGAAATAGCCCACCATGTGATGAAAAGCGTGGCTAAGTGGAACGCTAAATCATTTATCTGGGGAGGTGCAACACCGAGGAAGAGCAAGTGGCTAAAAATAAAGCAACAAACTGGAGCCCAGCTAATCCTGATCAACAGGGAAAGCTCTCTTTCCACTTGACTTTATACAACTTAAAGTAAAAGTTAAAAATTAAAACATAAACTTAATAAATAGTACTCATGGTACACTTGTAGTGATGGGCAGTGAGGGTGAGCTAAAAACCTCCAGACATACAAGAAAAGTAAAGGGAGAGTAGTAGTAAGACTTTGATTCAAATCCTGCTAGTTAGCGGAGGGTTGGGTTCCAGCATGCCTGTAGGAAATCCAGGCTGTAAAGTTCATATTATCAATCAAAACAATTGATAGGAATCTGTTTGTATGAATCAAACTATCTAAACCCTGGCAGTGGCTGAGAGGGGGGGGGGCTGTGGTTGTTGAGGGAGAGTACTATGGCAACTAACCTGGACAGAAAGCACACAGTAAATCTTCCAACAGTGATCTTGTCATTTAGCTCCAAATGCCATTGCATACCACTGTCAGAAAAGAAAGGTGCATGGGATAAAGTGGTCAATTTAGTGAATGCGATTGGAGCTACAAAATGAGATGAAGAGGACCGAAGGAAAAGATGGTGACAATCTTCGATGGGACCATTCGATACTGCAAAGGGAGCTTGCAACTTTATAGAGGGTCTGGTGCAGAAAATAAGTAAATACAATAATTCATTTTATGGTGCTGCCACTGTGGCCAGCAGACTGTGGCAGGGACTACCAGTCCCAGACTCCTGTGCTGCTGCTGTGAGGAGGAGCAGTAAGCGCGAGCCCATGACATTGTCTGCGCTATAAAGTGCATTTGAAACTACACAATGCGGGACACTGTGGCCAACAGACTGTTGCAGGGACTACCAGTTCTAGACTTCTGGGCTGCTGCTGTGAGGAGGGGCAGGAAGCGTGGGCCCTGTGATATGACATCATTGGTGCTATAATGCACATTTGAAACCTCTGCACAGGAAGTGTGTGGGCTGTGCCTAGACAAAGTCCAGGACAAGGGCAGGCCCATTCTGCACCCATCAGCAACAGAAAGAGGCAGGGCAGCTCCCCCCCATTAGTCCTGTGTTTGAGCATTGCAGTGGAACCTTGTTACCTTTCTGGGAACTTCGAAGTATGTCTTAATAACTCTTCTATCTCTGAACTGCTCTCTCAATTAAGTGACCCACACTCATTGAACATATACATCTCTAAGCAGATTGCTGATACCTGTGCCTTTACCATGGGTTGGATTGAACCTTTGCTATCTTTGATTTTCTACTAGGCAAGGACTTTGTGAGTGGGTATATACTCTCAGCTGGTTTGAATACAGGTTCTACCCCTGGGCCGAAGGAAGACCATATCAATCAATTAGTAGCGTATGTTTCTCTAACCTTTGCTGACCTCACTTAGCTGTGGAAGATCTGGTCCTATTGCCAAAACCCAACCTTGGTAGAACTTGCAGACTAAATTGAATGAGTGGAATTGAGGAAAGCTCATGGAGGTTTTGGGGTTAAGGAAGAGTCTCCATTGACATTTCGCACTCCTCCTGAGAACTAAGCAGTAGTGCTTCATCCTGGAAGCGGCTAAGCCAAGTTGGGCCACTTCTCTCAGGTCTTTCTTTCTTTGTGTGGCTAAAGTGTGGCTTGAATTGGATTTGAAAATATGGGGCCTGATTACGAGTTTGGCAGTCTTGTCACCGCTGTCACAGAAGCGTCGGAAACCCCGAACCTGGACTAGGCAGTCCACCAGCCGAATTATGATGTTGCCTGTTTGCTGAACCGGAGTCCAGCCAACACCACCAGAAATTTTCTGATCGCCCCGATGGCAGGGGGGATAGCAGCTGTCAGAGAGCACTACAGACAAGGGGACCGTGGTCCGTATAACAATGTGCTTTTCTGTCAAGCCAACTGTGGCAGGGAGACCCCTGCTTTGGGATGGCAGAATCAAAGAGATTGGGGTGCTAGCTCCCCCATTACCTTCTTTTCCATTCAGTCGCCGACATGGACACCATCGTCCAGGCCCCACCTTCACATCAGCAAATCCACCCCCAAAAAATCCAGGTAAGTACTGCCATAGACTGGACTGGGCATTTATGGCTCAGTCTCCAGCAATAGAATGGTACTTGTACAAAGTATTTTTATACGTGTCATGCATATGTGTACATCTTGGTCAAAATGTACACACCTGCATCGACACAAATGGAAAAAATATACCTTGTGTAGCTGACTGCGTCCCCTGCTGGCCCACCACCACCAGGAACACCGCCTTTAGGTCTTTTTGGGGCCGCCACCGAGGCAGTATGGTGGTCCGGCCGACAAAGTCGTTATCAAGCCCTTACTCTTTTCTTTTAAATTGCTTGTGTGAGGACCTTGTTTATAGAAATTTCTTTCCTGGAAATCCGCTTGAATTCTTACTGGTGATTGTAGACCACTGTGGTGGCCACTAGGAGGTTTTGTTATTAGACACATGAGGGAGTGTAGATATTTGCATATAGCTCATATGAACCTATATAGCAGGGTACTATTATCACTAGCTGCAAATTCTGGTATGGGAAAACACAAGGCATCCGAGGTGCTATGTGATAAGGAGAAAACCCCTAAAGTAATGAAAAATGCTGGGGATAACTGTACCATGACAGAGATAGGCAATCTAACTGAGGAAATTGAATTACTACTGAGTGATAAACAGCAAGTGACACGTGTTTGAACCTCTAAAATAACAGCCTTTTACAAAAAGTAAGAAGGCACACATAGCCCAAAAAGCACAAGTAGCACTGCACTCCTTGACACAGCCAACAATGAAACAGGTTCCCAAATCTCACCTGCTGCTTGCAACTCTTCATTTGCTGACACAACTAAAACTGTTGGTTTTACACCTATAGGGAAGGCATCTTGGTCAAACAGTGTGACAAGTGTGCAGGGGAAGGGTCTTCACCTTTAATTTGCTTTAACAGGTATTCGCCCTTGGCTTCAGTGGAAGTATCCAAAGCTAGCGAGGCCCACCGTTTATTAGCCAACACTTTTTCTCATGCCCCTCAACTTGCAGAGCCACCTCCTTTAGCAAATGGACCTTTGAGACCACCAAAAGCAAAGCACTGTATCCACAGTGGCACAGCAATGTTAGAGCTAAACGAAAAAAATCATGCATTAACAAAAGAGATAGGAGATCTAAAAGGGCTAGTAAAAAGTCTGGTGGCCCTGGTAAAGGGAGGGGGAGGAAACTTTTGCAGAGAGGGCCAAGGGAAGTGTCCTATGTTAAATGAATCTGTTCATACCCAGATGGTGAAGCCACATTTACAGGTGACACAGAAACCCATATGCACCCCTCAATTACCACCGGTGTATGTTGCAAGATATAATGGTATTTGGACAAAATATTGAGTCATAAATATTGAGTGACACTAATATCGAGTTTTAATACTGTGTCACAGAAATATCATCATGCAGGAATATCACTGACAAAAATATATATTTTTTTAATCCCTTGATTCCTGGGATGAGCTGGTCTCGCCCTCGGTTGTCATGTGCCGAGGACGAGACCAGCTCGTCCTACACCCGGCCCACAGGGGGAGCGCTAGTGCTCCCCCTGTGGGCCTCCCATCCCCCTCCCCTGGGTAGAGATGGAAGGGGAATCTCTTCCCCTTCCATCCCCGAACCCCCCTCGGTGATCTGATGACATCAATGTACTCACAGCACGCTGACGTCATCAAGTACTGCCGGGGATGCGCTGGAAGCAATTTGCTTCCAGCACATTTGGAGAGAGGACCTCCTTTCGGTGACTCCTTCTACTGAGGGGGTTTTGCGAGGAATACAAACCCACTTTGGAAAGGTTCGCGGCCCCAGGGGCAAATTTTTTTCTATGTTTCAGCCCTCCTTTGGGCTAGATCGGACATTTTTTTGGCTGATCTGGCCCCCGGGGGAGGTGGGGGGTGAGGATCAAAACCAACTGAATATCAGCGATTGTTGTTTGTGTGTGTGTTTTTTGTTTGTTGGGGCAGACCCCTTGGGCAAGGGTCGCTCCACTTAGGGGGCCATATTGTTGTACGCCATTTCTGCCCCCCCGGGAGGCAGATCAGCCTATTTTTTTTAGGCCGATCTGCCCCCAAATGGGGCAGAAACCACACTAGCACCAGGGATTATTTTTCTATGTTTTTTGTTTGTGTTGGGGGTGCCCCCTTGGGCAAGGGTCGCCCCCCCAAAAGGGGGCACAGAACTGTTGGCCATTTCTGCCCCCCTTGGAGGCAGATCAGCCTATTGTTTTTAGGCCCATCTGCCCCCAAGGCAGCAGAAACCACACTGACACCAGGGATTATTTATCTTTTTTTTTTTTTGTGTTGGGGGCACCCCCTTGTGCAAGGGTCACCCTCCCGAAAGGGGGCACAGAACTGTTGGCCATTTCTGCTCCCCTTGGGGGCAGATTAGCCTATTGGTTTTAGGCCCATCTGCCCCCTAGTGGTGCAGAATCCGCTTAGGCACCAGGGATCTTGTGGGTGGGACCCCGAAGATGAAGCATGCCACCAATTAGGTTGGTGGGTGAGGGGTCTTTTTAACATAACCTAGGTGCGTTTCTTTTCACAATTTTTAGTGTTTTGAACATCACAGAAGGACATGGACACATCAAAATGACCTATTACCAAACTACCTTTTTTTGCAGGCGAGGGGTGGCACCTGCGTTTTTGGTATTGTAGTTGTACCGGCAAAGTGATCCTGCAAGGAAAAGTGTGGAAAATATGATTTTTTTAGCTCTACTTATATAGGTTTGCAGATTAGTCTGGGTAAGAAAATGTTGGGGGATCCATGCAAGCCACACCTCTCTGAACTCCTCCAGGTGTCTAGTTTTAAAAAAATTCTGGGTTTGGTAGGTTTCCCTAGATGACCGCCGCACCTGGGACCAAACACGCAGGTGCCCCCACCCCCTCACGTAAAAACAGGTAATTTTGTAATAGATTATTTTGATGTGTCCACATTATGTTTTGGAGTATTTCCCAATGCGGGCACTCAGTCTACCCACACAAGTGAGGTACCATTTTTATCTGGAGACCTGGGGAATGCTGAGTAGAAGGAAGTTTGTGGCTCCCCTCAGATTCCAGAACTTTCTAGCACCGAAATGAGAGAAACTGATTTTTTTGCCAAATGTTGAGGTTTGCAAAGGATTCTGGGTACCAGAACCTGGTGAGAGCCTCACAAGTCACCCCATTCTGAATTCCCCTAGGTGTCTAGGTTTGCTAGGTTTCCCTAGGTGCTGGCTGAGCTATAGGCCAAAATCCACAGCTAGGCACTTTGCAAAAAACTGGTCAGTTTTCTTTGGGAAAATGTGATTTGTCCATGTTGTGTTTTGGGGCATTTCCAGTCACAGGCATATGGAAGTAGGCGTCCTGGAGATCTAGAGTTGTCATAAAATCTCCAGGATTCAAGGAGGTGCAAGATATCTGACAGTGTGATCCTTCTGAAGGATTGTTTTCGAAGGAACTTGTTGAGTTTCCTGAGGTCTAGTATAGGACGCCACTCTCCTGACTTCTTCCTTATGAGGAAAAACCGGGAGTAGAATCCGAGACCCCGTTGTTGCAGAGGAACTGCCTCTATAGCCCCTTTTGCCAGAAGGCTGAAGACTTCTGCTTGAAGCAGACGAAGATGGAGAGACCTGCTTGATGTTGGTGGGTGAAGCGGTGGCTTTTGTGTGAATTCCAGGGTATGACATCTTGTCACTATATCCAGCACCCATCTGTCTGATGTTATTTTCTTCCACTCTTGGATGAAGTTGGACATGTTTGCTCCTATTTGCTGATGTTGTGGGCATTGGGGGAGCATAGCCGGTGCCTGCAGAAGATCATTGTTTTCTGGGTTGATCTCTGGATTGCGAACCCTGCCTTCGTTTACCTCCTTGTCTGGTATAGGAGGCAGTGGATGATTGCCTGTACTGCTGGTGGTATGAAGGCCTGTACTGGGATTGCTGGTATTGTCTATGGAAGGAACCTCGAAATGAGGTGAAACCTCTTCCTCTAGCCCCTCTAAAGGGCTGTTTCCGGTACTGTAGGGTACCCAGGGACTTGGCGGTGTCTGTGTCCGTCTTGATGGCTTGAAGTGCGTCATCCACATGTTTGCCAAATAGAGATTCGCCATCGTAAGGCATGTCTAGGATTCGGGACTGCACTTCTGGTCTAAAAGATGTGGCCTTGAGCCAACCTTGTCGTCGTAAGACCGCGGCACCCGCTGGTTGGCAGAAACCAGTAGAGGCTATGTCAAAAGCGCAGTCGATAATTTCTTCCTACGTACGCTCACCTTCCTGTAGGATCTTTCGTGCCTCTGCTTGTTTATTTTCCGGGATGAGGTCCAGGAAAGGTTGCATGTCGGACCACATTTGGCGGTCATATCGGCCTAAAATCGCTTAAGAATTTGCTGCCCTGACAGTGATTGCAGACATGGAGGAGAATCTCTTGCCTATATTGTCAAGTCTGCGACCTTCCTTGTCTGGAGGAGTATAGAGAGGCGTTGATGGATTTTTGGAGCGTCTTTGAGCAGCCTGTGAGATGACTGAGTCAGGCTTTGGATGGCCAGAAAGGCATGCTGGGGAATCATGGGTTGCCTTGTATTTTTTATCCAGTTTTTGTGGAACTGGAGGAACCGTAGCCTGGTTTCGCATAATCTTTGTGCCCTCGCTCCATATGAAATCAATAATCGGAATGGACCGTACCGACTTCCGTGATTGCTCCTTGAAATCATGTAGGAAACATTCCGACTGGGAGACAGATGTTGGAAGGTGGAAACGTACCGCGGCTCTGTCCATAAGATTATGGAAACCACCTATGTCCTCGGGCGGAGAATCAGAGGGGCGAGGAGGTGGTGGAGAAGGAGTGGGGGCCAAGTAATCATCCCATTCCTCGGTAGGATGTTGTGGAGTGGAAATTTCTCCTTCTTCTTGTTCCTCTTCCCCTGAAGTGGAACCTTCATCTCTGGGGGGTGCAGCTAACACCGAGTGGGATGTCAATCTTGGAGTAGCTGGAGGAGGAGGAGCTTTAACTGGTGTCACCGGAGAGACCGGCGCTGGTGGTTGATCTTCCGCTGGGAACCTTCTCCTATAATCCTGAAGCATGGATTGTAAATCCTGGATTAAGGAGGAAGGCATTTGTACGGTATCTCTGTGTTGAGGCTCTTGTGTTTCGTAATATTGCTCCTGATGAGAGTAGCATGGTTGATATTTTTCATACTCATCCTCTTCATCCTCATCTTGGTATTTGACATGGAGCTGCGAGGGGCTATGTGCATCTCCGAAAGGACCTTCGTCAGATTCCTCCCAGTCAAGAAGATGACTGGGTACTAAAGCTGACACCTTGTTTGGAGATGTGTCGGTTGGATAAATGTCCGGTGCAGGTAGAGATCTGATCCTGACCATGGCTCGGAGATCTGGAGACCTGGAAGAGGTAGGAGTGGCCTCAACCTGTCTACTAGGCACCACTGCTGTCGATGGCGTGAAAGTTGATGCAGCCGTGGATGGTATAGATTTTTCTGTCGACGGTGGTGTCGCAGACGATGGTTTCGTCGACGGTAGTGGCGTCGACGGTAGCTTCTTTGACTGTGTCCCCGTTGATAACGAAAGCGCCGATGACAATGGCGTCGCTGACGTTATAGTCGACGGGGCAGTCATCGACGGTGTTGCAACCGACGATGTTTTTACTGTACTCGACGATGGAGTCTTGAGAGAGGGGATCGGATCCCTTACCGTTGATGTTAAGGTCGTCGACGCGGACGATGGTCTCGTCGACGATGTAGTGGAGACGGTAGTTGTTGGTCCCGTCGTCGTCACGGTCGTCGACGTTGTTGTCGTCGTCGATCTAATTTTAATGTCATTTTTCCAGAAGTGGAAGGCTCTGAGGAAGGAGATAGACGGTAGGACTCCTCCTTTTAAAGAGGAGAGGAAGGCTCAGAGGAGACTGAAGTCTGTAAGCCTTTCCCATGATGTGATTTCTGCCTCTTCCTGAATTTTTCTGTGTGGCCTAGGTCCTCAGATCTGGACCTTTTGTGTGGCCTCTCTGACCCACTCTCCTCACCTGAAGTACAGGATTTGGCCTGTAACCATGTCAGGAGCCTGCCCTCACGGTCTCTGAGGGTCTTTGTGGAGAAGGTGCGACATATTTTGCAGTCCTTAACCTGGTGTTGTGGGTAGAGACAATACAAACAGTCTTTATGTGGGTCATCCACATGGAGCCTTTTCTTTCCACAGGTTTTGCAAGGGCGGAAAAGGCCTTTCCTAGAAGAATCTGACATATTTTCAACTCTTTTGAGAGAAAAAGTTCTGAAGTAGAAGATAAACTGAGCAGAGCTCAGGGAGACTCCCTTCACACGACGTGCGGTAGAAAATCTGAGGAAGGGAGCTTCTCTGGAGAAGGTTCTAGAGGGTGCTGGTGCCTGATGGGACAGCAGGCAGGTTTGGGTCCTTTCACAAAAGGACTTGGATAAGCTATGTGAGCAAGTGCTGGCTCCATTATAGCCTATGGCAAAAAAAAATTATTTATTATTTATTGCTATTTTATGTACCCTGGGACTCCCACTTCGACGACGGGGATGATTCGAGCATGTGAATTTATGAAAGATCCAATACTGGATAATTAAGATGTACACGATGTCTGAGGGTAGTACTGGATATGTCTAATTTCAGGGTGTACTCCGATAGGGATTCTTCTACTGACCCCCCTGCTTGTCCACTCACTTTTGGAGTCAATGTGAGAATAGTGTGACAACTTGGAAGACGACATTTTAACAAAGGTCATAATTTATAACTAGATACTTTCTGCACTGGTGTACAATTGTTCAAGGAATTATTCAAAGTGGACACTGTTGCATGTGGCACAATCCGCCCTAAACAGAAAGATTACCCTAAAGAGCTTGTATGTAAATATGATCAGAGGGGACAGTGTAGTGCCTTGCGTAGTGATGACTTCTAGCTGTGAAATTTTCAGACATGAGATATGGCCACATGCTGACAGCCATTATGAGAAAAGTACTTCACCTGTGACTGTTTGATCAGGCAAGTGTTCCTAGAGTTGGAGCAGCAGAGGATGTGGCTAGATTGAGAGACAGCCACTTTCCTCAAAACAGAGCTAGATTTGCCTGCATGTCTTAAATCGTGAGAGTAAAAGTGAACAGACTGGTCTGTTTCATTTTATATTTTTTGTCCAGTTTGATGGTTGGCAGTAGTTTCATGTACTTAGTTAGAATTGTCATGTTTGCAGCCATGGTTTGTTTTTCATCTCATGTGATGGTAGGGTCGTGGACTGGCGTTTGGATGGCAGTTGTAGGAAGCTGGCTCTTTATATAGTGGATCAAAATGAGGTACATTATCCAAAGAGTCCACGCAAACCCCAAATGTATCAGAGAGGCACAAATGACACACCTAATGCTCTCTTTTGTGGTAGTGCGGCCGAGCAGTTGGGTATATCAGAGGGTAGCGCTAAGCATGTAAGGCACACACTCAAGAGTGAGACACACACTTAAAGAAATCTGCCACCAACAAGTGAGGTACCATTTTTATCAGGAGACCTGGGGTAATGCTGGGAAGAAGGAGGTTTGTGGCACCCCCAGATTCCAAAGCTTTCCATCACCAAAATGAGAGGACAAAGTGGTTTTTTTTGCCAAATGTTGTGGTTTGCAAAGGATTCTGGGTAACAGAACCTGACAAGTACCCCACAAGTCACCCCATTCTGAATACACAGGTTTGGTAGGTTTCCCTAGGTGCCAGCTGAGCTAGAGGCCAAAATCCACAGCTATGCACGTTCCAAAAAACACCTCAGATTTCAATGTAAAAATTTGATGTGTCCATGTTGCGTTTCCTGTCGCGGGCGTTCGGCCTACCCACACAAGTGAGGTACCATTTTTATTTGGAGACTTGGGGAAACACAGAATAGAAAAACAACTGTTATTGCTCCTTGTCTTTCTCTACATTTTTTCCTTCCAAATGGAAGACAGTGTGTAAAAAAGACATCTATTTGAGAAATGTCCTGTAATTCACATGCTAGTATGGGCACCCCGGAATTCAGAGATGTGCAAATAACCACTGATTTTCAACACCTTATCTTGTGCTCATTGTGGAAATATAAATGTTTCCTTGATGCCTATTTTTCACTCTTATATTTCACCAAATGAATTGCTGTATACCCGTTATACTATGAAAGCCCATTGCAAGGTACAGCTCCTTTTTTGACTCTGGGTACCTAGGGTTCTTGATGAAACTACAAGCCCTATATATCCAAGCAAGCAGAAGAGTCCAGCAGACATAACAGTATATTGCTTTTGAAACTCTGACTTTGCAGGAAAAAGTTACAGAGTAAAAAATAGAGAGAAATGGCTGTTTTGGTCACCTCAATTTCAATATTTTTTTATTTCAGCTTTTATTTTCTGTAGGAAAACCTTGAGGGGTCTACTCAAATGACCCCTTGCTGAATTCAAATTTTTGTCTACTTTTCAGAAATGTTTAGCTGTCCGGGATCTAGCATTGGTTTCACTCCCATTTCTGTCACTAACTAAAAGGAGGCTAAAAGCACAAAAAATAGTAAAAATGGGGTATGTCCCAGTAAAATGCCAAAATTGTTTTGAAAAATGTCGTTTTCTTATTCACGTCTTCCTGTTCCTGAAAGCTGGGATAAAGATGATTTTAGCACCGCAAATCCTTTGTTGATGCCATTTTCAGGGAAAAAAGCACATCCTTTCTTCTGCAGCCCTTTTTTCTAATTTTTCTGAAAAAATGAAATTTTAGCTGTATCTTGGCTAATTTCTTGGTCTCCACCAGGGTAATCCACAAACTCTGGGTACCTCAAGGAACCTAAGGATGTTGGAAAAAAAGGACGCAAATTTGAAGTGGGTAGCTGATGTGGACTAAAAGTTATGGGGACCTAAGCACGAACTGACCCAAATAGCCAAAAAAAGGCTTGGCACCTGAGGGGGAAAAGGCCTGGCAGCAAAGGGGTTAAAGTAAGTCACATCGTTTTCAAGAATATCATTGTTATTATTGGTCACAATAATATAGTTGTAAAAAATATTATGTTTCTGTTTTTAAATAATATTTTTATGATACATGTTATATATTGTTTGTATAAATGTTGTTCATGTTTTTAAACATAGTTTGTAATTAAAAGTTATTTATAATTATAAATTAATTGTTAATAGTAACTTATGGTGTTGTAGCGGGTTGTGAGGTTTGTAGGGGTGCAGGGTGGGAAACTAATTAACTAAGTATGATTCATTCTGCAAATTTTGTAAATATTTTTTTACGTTATATTTTAGGTGCGGATTGTTGGCTTTGTAGGTGTATGGCAAGAAAAATTAATGATGTACTAATTTGTTATTAATAAATTATTAATGTATTATTAATTATTTAATTGAAAATTAAATATGTAAATTGTGTAATTATTATAATATTTTTTAAGTTACATTTTAGGTGTGGGTTGTTGGGTTTGTAGGGCTATACATGGAAAGTTAAGTAAGTAAATATTAACTTTTAATTAATTATTAATTTTGATTAACATATGCAATTAATTTATAACTAGGCAAATTATTTATTATATATATTTTATGGTAGATATTAGATTTATGTTATGTTTTTAGGGGGATAGTATGAGAAGTTATTTAAGTAACAATTAACAATTGATTATTCATTCATTACTAATTATTTTATTGATTACTTAATATTTTATTTGTGTTATATTTTACATGTGAATTATATTTTAAATTTGGGCTACTAGGTATGTGGGAGTATAGTGTGGGAATTTAATAAATCAATTATTAAAAAGTGTATTTGATATTAATTATTGAAAAATTTCCATGTAAATTGTTTAATTGTTTTTAATATGTATCTATATAGTTTTTACATTGATAGTTTGCATATTTGTATTAAATGATACATGTATTAAAATATAGCATTTATTTAAAGTGAAGATCTTTCACTTCTGTTGCACTGACTGGAGTAGGAATAGTAAGTTTTACCCCTCCTGAGTCCAATGCTTTCACTACTGTTGCACCATCTGGAGTAAGAATAGTAACCCCCCCCCCCCCCGGGTCCAATGCTTTCCCTACATTTGCACCAACTGGAGTGGGAATAGTAAATTTTACTTCTCTGCAGTCCAACGCTTTCCCTACTGTTGCACCGACTGGAGTGGGAATAGTACATTTCACCCCTCCTGAGTCCAATGCTTTCCCTACTGTTGCACCCACTGATGTGGGAATAGTAAATTCAACCTCTCCTCAGTCCAACATTTGCCCTAATGTTGCACAGACTGAATTGGGAATAGTACATTTTACCCCTCCTGAGTCCAACGCTTTCGTACTGTTGCACCCATTGGAGTGGGAATAGTACATTTTACCCCTCCTGATTCCAACACTTTCACTACTCTTGCACCACCTGGAGTGGGAATAGTAAAATGTACCCCTCCTGAGTCTAATACTTTCCCCACTGTTGCAGTCACTGATGTGGGAATAGTAAATTTTACCTCTCCTCAGTCTAACGCTTTCCCTACTGTTGCACTGACTGGAGTGGAAATAGTGAATTGTATTCCTCCTGAGTTCAACGGTTTCCCCACTGTTGCACTGACTGGAGTGAGAATAGTACATTTTACCCCTCTGCAGTCCAACTCTTTCACTACTGTTGCGTCAAATGAAGTGGGAATAGTACATTTTACCCCTCAGCAGTCCAACGTTTTCTCTACTGTTGCACTGACTAGAGTGGGAATAGTAAATATTGTTAATATTTTTTTTATATATATATTATTAATATGTGTTTGTGTATTTAATTTTATATTTCTTATCTAGAGGAATTTATGTTATTTTTAAGATATTTTCTGGTAAACATATGTTGTAATTGTTTGCTTTATATGTATATTAAATTGGCAATGTTTTAAAAGTGTTTTCAAGTTTATTTGTTATAGTTGTTATCTGTATTTATTTATATATATATAGATATGTATATCTATATATATTAGTTTTTTAATTTACTAATATAACAAGTATATATATATATATATATATATATATACTTGTTATATTAGTAAATTAAAAAAATAGAAAATCATCACTTAAATAAAAATGAATAGTTTTAATTTTAGTTTTCCATTATACACTTTTTTGTATATATATTTTTGTAAAATGTTTTTTTTTTCTGATATTTTGTACTTACCCTTAGATGTATGGAAAAACAATATTTTTGTGATCAATATTTTTGACACAATATTTTGGTACTATGATACTTATGGTTTTGTTATATGTCAGTGAACAAATATGATGTTACGGCTTCTGGGGCATCTCAAATTTAGGCACTATGCTAAACAGACACTACAAATTGCAAATCAGGCCGGCAGAACCTGTGTGTTATACCCACCATAGAGCGCTCTTGTGTAACCCCTCCCTAGCTGACTTTCACCACCATGTCGCCCGAGGGAGAAAAGTACAACAAACTTGCACCGAGAACACCACGCAATCTGTGTTAGCATGGAAAGAGCCCCTATTCCATCTCTTCTCAAATTCCTATGGATCTAGCAAATAAGAGCTCATTTACAAATAGGGAACATAGGGCCAGATGTAGCATTTTCCGATTTTGCGAATTGGAAATTGCGAGTCGGTGCAACTCGCAATTTCTGATTTGCAAAATCGGATGCAGAACGGTGTCTCTGACACCGTCTGCGAGTCGCTATGGGGTCGCAATGACCCACCTCATTAATATTAATGAGGTGGGTCGCATTTTGCGACCCCATAGCGAGTCCACGCACACTCACAGGGATGGAGGCCTGCTGAAGACAGCAGATCTCCATGTCTGTGACTGCTTTTTTAATAAAGCAGTTTTTTGTTTATTTTGCAGCCCATTTTCCTTAAAAGAAAACGAGTTGCAAAATAAAAAAAATAACGAAACCATTTGGTTTCGGTTTTTCAGAGTAGGCAGTGGTCCATTGGAACACTGCCTGCTCTGAAAACCCCTTTTTGGCAACATTCACAAAGGGGAAGGGGTCCCATGGGGAACCCCTTCCCTTTTGCGGATGGGTTACCACCAGTGTGACACTGGTGGTAAATGCGAATTGCTTTGCGACCGCATTCGCGGTCACAAAGCAATTTAGCATAGTGATGCGAGTCGCAAATTCCCCTTCCTATTTGCGAGTCGCATTCACAATTTGCGAGTCGGTACCGACTCGCAAATTGTGAATGAGCATCGCAAACGGCATTTTGCATGGCGCAAACTGCGATTTACGCAGTTTGCACCATG
This sequence comes from Pleurodeles waltl, assembly GCF_031143425.1. NCBI lineage: Eukaryota > Metazoa > Chordata > Amphibia > Caudata > Salamandridae > Pleurodeles > Pleurodeles waltl. The sequence goes on along the minus strand of NC_090443.1, from coordinate 275,870,210 downwards.
CAAATTGCTTGCTACATCTGGCCCATAGAGTGTACATGACTAATGCCCCAAAGATAAGACCAAACACAAGGGAGTATGGAGACTCATTAAAAAATAAGGTGATCCTTTGGATCAATGTTTTTCAGTAGTACGCTCTGGCATAGTTAAAGTGGAATATATACCCTGCAGTTCTGGATTCCATTATAATGTTGCTTTTGTCTTTAGAACCAAAAGTATTGTTGATGGGTTGGGTGCCATGGATGTGAGACCTAGTTTACTCTCAGGTTCATTAATAAGATTTTAATCGAATTGGCCAAGAGGAGACCTAGATCATGGATCAGGAACTCTATCTAACTCGCCAAAATCACCTACTACAAACCACTCCCTGGTAAAAATTGAGTCAGTCGACTGACTGGTCAGGCTCCAGCCACTCAATCAGACTCCTGATAATTTGGTATGTGACCTCTGTCATTCCCTGCCCAACTTGTCAGATTGTGGCATCTATGAGGCCCAATACCAAGAATATTTGGGAGGTGGTAGAGGAACGCAAAACCAAGTGGCCCAAGGAAACACCATAGTTGAACTTAAGCCTATCGACCAAAAAGAGACATGACCAGAACTAATGGCCCTGCTTTCCTGAAATGTAGCCAGATTAAGGCAGAAATTGGTGTATCCAGACTGGCAAGCATATATAGAAAATTTCCAGTTCTGATCATTTCAGGAAACCTGGCTACTGGAACCACTGCTTAAGCTAAGGTACAAAAAACATTCTGTGTTAATGCAGTTTCCTCACCAAAAGGCAGACTGTTAGAAATGGGTTTCTGGGTGGCTAGGGTATGCACCTAAGCCAGGCAAAACCCACCCACTCTTGTCAGGGCAAGGGAGTTGCATACCCAAGATAACCCCTGCTCACCCCCTTGGTAGCTTGGCACGAGCAGTCAGGCCTATCCCAGAGGCAATGTGTAAAGCATTTGCACAACACACACAACACATGTGACGCACTATCCCCACCCCAAAGGAAACACAACACCAAGTTAAATAAAAATAAACTGTATTGTACACAACATCATTAGACCAAATACGACATGCCAGTAAAACCATGCTACCCAAGCAGTTGTTAGAACATTACACAGTACTGTTCCCCTGCAGAAATCAGCAGTAGTCACATATAACACACAGGTTGCTCATTATTCTGCAACATAAGCAGTAGTCAGGAAAACATTACTATAATAATGCACGTCATAAGATCCTCATAAATGCCTATACCATGAACATTAGGAAATACATGGCAAGTCTTAAAATCAGGTCGGCATAACATTCCCAGAATGCCCATAAAAGGAACATCAGAATATTATATGGCAAGTCACAAGAAACAGATTAGCATAAAGGTCCATAACAAGGAATTAAGGTACTCTGTAGAAAACATACGCCACCAACAGGGTCATATAATAAACAGCACCAGTCCTCCTGCGCATATATCACCCAAAACACCCAGGATGTCCAGGCCAGGAACCATCCCAGGCCGATTTGAGGGAAAGGAGGGCCCCCCATTTCTCCTTACGTGCTAACACAGGGCGTGTTAGCGGTGACGAATGACCGAGGGGGGTGGCACACCCCCCTCTGTTCTTTTGTGGAGGCACCTCCAAGGGCCAGTGCCCGATCCGGGTGCTAATTATCCCTGGGAGCCCCCTGGGCCAAGACCAGCTCTTACGGGGTCAGGGGAACCAAACCAGGGCAAAGGCCTGACCTAGATCAACAGCAGCCGCCCCCATCCTTGCGGGACAGCTGCAGACGTGCGGTTCCCCCAATCAGGTGAACTAGATATTCAGCTGGAGCCTCCTGGCTCTGGGGTCACAAAGCCCCACGCTCCTGCCCAGCCGGTTGACTCTGCACCTTTCTACCTGGCCGACGGTGTTCCTTTGATGATGGTGATCAGGGGCCTTCCAGGGTTGCGCGGGCTGATCCGCTCCATCTCTTTGGGGGCGGCCGAGCCCTAGGACCCTCCCCAGCACTGCCAGGGTGGGCTGCAAATGCCTGCTTGTGCCCCAGGGGCACCTATTGATGGTCTCCCGCACCCCAGGGGCACCACCAGGAGTGCTCTTGCTCCCGTCTTTGCCTAAATCGTGCCTCGGGGTCACTTCAAGGAGTGTGCTTTCTCTGCGCTTGACTTTCCACAACGTTTGGGTCGTGGCTGTGATTTCGGCGGCAATAAGATCGCATGGCGCTACAAAATAAAGCCACCCTCCAGGTGCAGTAGCCACTAAACAGGGCACTAAATTGGATAAAACAAAAGCACTCTCAAGGTACTTGAAGCCAATTAAACAGAGCGCTCGCCAGACACTATGCACCAGAAATTAAGTGCTCCTCATGTGCTTCAGGCAGGCAATCACAGGGGTCAGGGGCCACAGCACCCAGTCCCTGAGGACACAAACATGGAGCACAGGGCAGCAGGACACAGCAGCAGGCCAGCACAAAGGGTTGTAGCCAATGGCAGTTCCTCCCAGTGACCTGGCAGGTCACAGGTCAGCACAGCAGCAGCAGTCCCAGGGGGTTCCTGGTGAGTCCCTCCAGCAGCATTCTGGGTCCAGTTCCAAGTATGTTTCAGTGTCAAGTGTCTCTCATTTTTATGGGGAAAAACCCCTATACTTATACTCAGTTTTGCAAAGATTTAACAAAGAGGGGGAGAGGAGGTTCCCAGCAGTTACAACTGGTTCTGCGAGTGTCCCCCCTCTCCTCCAGCACAGGCCTCAGACATCAGTTGGGGGTAAACAAGCCTTTTGTGTGAGGCCAGGGCACAGCCTTTACAGATGCATGTGTGCCGCGCCTCCCCTTCTCTCACCCCAGGAAGACCATTCAAAATGCAGATGTACCTCTGTGACATCTCCACCCTGTCTGTGTACAGCCTGTCTAAAAAGTATGCACAAAGCCCAACTGTCACTCTTCCCAGGCGTGGATGAGAGTCAAGCTGCAAAACACCAGAGGCATAAGCACAGAGAAATGCTCACTTTCTAGAAGTGGCATTTCTGTAATGATAATAACAAATGCACCTACACAAGTAAGCAGCATTTCTCACTACCATTACAGCCATAACAAACATGCCTATGCTACCCCTCATAAATCAGACAATACCCTCTAGTCATAAGGCAGGGCATTTCCAATGCATAAGCAAGGCAGCACTCACAGCAGTGAGAAACCAAATAGGCTGTTTGTCATCACCAGGACAGGCCACGCAACCAGGCAACTGTCCTGCCTCCTAAATACATAGCACCCTGCCCATAAGGCTAGCTAGGGCCTACCTTAGGGGTGACTTATATGTAGTAAAAGGGGAGTTCTGGGCTTTGCAAGTACATTTTTATGCCAGGTCCATGAGGCACAAATCTGCGAATGCAGACCCTGAGCTAGCAGGCCTGAGACAGGCGTAAAAGTCTTCTTCCGTAGGTGGCACAAGCAGCGCTGCAGGCCCACTAGTAGCATTTAATTTACAGGAGAGCACCTGCACTTTAGCACTGATCAGCAGTGATAAATTGCTCAGATTCCTGAAGCCAATCGAAAGAGGTAAAAAAAAATAGGAGGAAAGAGGCAAAACATCTGGGGATGAACCCGCAAAAAGGGCCAGGTCCAACACAGACCATCAGGAGGACTGGCTATATGGATCAAAATGTATTTGTGTGCTTCTGTTGAAGCATGGAATGTAGGTTCACTGGACATCTTAGGAGTCAGGGTAAAAACACAGAAAGGCATTGAAGCATGTTTGTTTAATATCTATATTAGACTAAGAAAGCCCAGTTTGGAGTTTCCTCTGGTATAAGAGTTAGATATATTTTTCAGCACTCTAAACCTCAATCTATTGACTATTGTAGGCGGTGATTTTAATTAAAAGTATGTGCCAATATCAGGCTTAGACCTGATTTTTGAAGAAGAGTATATGGTAAAAGGTACCCCTCTTCTAGATGCAGGCTCTTCTGTACCATGACCAACAGCTGCCATGCAATTAGCCCACTAAGCATCAGGATGTGGAATCTAAGCTTGCAATGCTAGGGTGGAATCAGACAGAAGTCAATTATTTCACAGCAAGATGGGAACCAGATAGTCTTGATGGTGGTGGAGTAAATTGCACTTTATGCACTTTAAATGCCATGAGAACCTTGCACCTATCATGCTCTGCTGCCCAGCTCATGCCATTTCAAGAAGAACATTGATTCATCCATTATGTTGTAACCTGAGCTTTAGGAATTGTTTAGATGTCTTGAGAGTCCGGCAAAACTGATACTTCCCCACATATAGTTTTTGGTCTCAGAAGATATTTATTTGCAGTGGGGCTTGTAAGGAAGAAAAGGGGCTTGAGATTTTAATGTAAAGATAAATAAGGCAAATCTGGTGAATGAGGATTTACTTTCCAATTTTTATGAATTTTATTGTAAATTCGTTTTTTAATGGCAAAATGTTCTAACTTGAGCATTGCACTAATATTCATGAAGTCTGTATTGTATAAATGGAAATTAATATGCGTGCTATTGTGGTTTTTAACCCAAATAACGATGACCAATATTGAAATATATATTTTCTGCAATCCCAACATCATCATTATACTACTCTCCAGAGTGGACCCAATGGGCAATATGGCAAATGTAATGCCTAAGTATGGTGTGCATTAGTGTGTGCTATGCACAGTCTAGCCTTTATGAAGCTAACCCTGTAGGCGTACAGAAAGTCATAGTTGAAGTTGCTGAATATATTTGTATGTAGGATACAAAATGCTGCAAACCTTGCCTTTTCATTCTTTTCAAAATAGCACAAACTTTATATATTTATAGATAATTATGTAATGTAATATCAGTTATCAGGGCAGTGTACTATTGGGATTAGCTCCATTACAATTTCAGATCCTGGACCAGTATGTATTATATGGTTGATTTCAATTGTTACTGAGGTGACTTCACAATGGACATTCATAGCAGTTCACTAACAAAAAGCAATATCCTAGTGACAGTTCAGGAAGAGATTAAATAGTTCATCAATTTAAAAAGACTGGGAAAATGGACTCCAATATTTGGGACACAGTAAAGGCTATTTTTTGAGGTGCCACATACAATAACCCCTTGAGTTTTATATAAACAAAGAGTTGAGAATGGTTTCTATGAAGGAGCAACTGATGCATTTATGAAATTGCACACATGGTAATTAGCATCAAACATTGCTAGATCTAATGTTACAGCTTTGGAACATTTAAAATGTATTGTACAAGCAAATGAGAAACTGTTAAATAAATTAGTAGCATTAGCATTGAGCTCTAAATATTGGGTCTTTGATTTTGGGGACAAAATCAGTACCCCACAGACTTCTCTGGCACGGGAACAAATGGGATCACATGCACTTCAGATAGTATGAACAAGCAGCAGCCCTAATTTTACTAATAACCTTACGAGGTGGTTGTAGGCTCTAAGAAACAAGCACCTAAATCTAAAGCTGAAGGCTTATCAGTGGAATGTGTGCACTGCTTGGTTTACTACACCAACTGTTAGGCAAGCTTTGCCGAGAGGGTAACTATGCAGATTAATGAGAGGGGATGAATAGTAGAGAATGAGAAACCTTCATATCTTGAGGAGCTTTTGTTAAGGACTAGATACAGTGATGTTTTCTGTTTTTTTTTTTGCTTTGTGATTGCCATGTGAAAAAGCAACTCTTTCCATTAGCCACAGAGCTACCTAGCAATTAACATACACATGAAAGATCTCACATGTCTCCTTTAAAAGGCATCAGTTAAAGTAAACAGCCATAAAAGGCAGAAAAAAATATTTTTGGCAATATGTATAGTTCTTGAACAGTTTTAGAAGAGGTATGAAGCAAGACATCAAAACTCTTCTGAGACATAGTAGAGAGAGTCTAGAATAATTGCTTAGGCTGATAAAACATTTGCAGAAAAACAACAGCACAAATCAGGGACAAAGGTTATTGAAGGTGGATGACGAATGCAATGACAAAAGGAAATTTAAAAGCATTGCAATACACCCTTCTCAGACTGAAGCTTCCAAACGTATGAGTAAAATGGTAAATGACTTCACAGGAAGATGCTGAACAATATCTTGGACAAGGAAGCTGTGGCAACACAGACTGGGAAGACCACCATGTTGGACCGGAAGGAATATAACCACAACCCTACAGCTACGTCAGGAAAATGTTGTAGACCTTGTATGGCAGGCATAATAAGAGAAATCAAGTGCTGAAAATGGTAAGGACCATGCAGTTCAAGTTTGGTGGAGAGTTGCGTTCATCGCACAGATTCTAGATAAGGAATAAAAGATACGGGTCTTTGATCATAATTTAATCTACCTCCATGGTTGATGAAGGATCTAAGATCTCGATCTATCGTCATACCAAAGTATAGGGGTGTGCAAGCTGGTGATGCAATACAATCATGAACACAATGCGATGAACAGAAGTTAGTGAAATGTCTTGTAAATGGGCCATAAGAATCTAGAATCTCATTCTCATTCTCAGGCAATAAATATATACACTCAAAGGGCACATTAGTGCCTGGTCAAATTGGTACAGTGCAGTCAAACTACTGTTTCAGGTGAAAAGAACAAATATATGTTTAGCAGAAGATATAGCTAATGCATATTACAGAAATGACATTAAAGATAGAGAAGAGATTAGCCACTATTAAATCTGAAGTGGCTGTGGATTATTTCAGTTCTTCTTTAAGAGACCAGAAACCCTCTGGAACATTACAATGGTCATGGCAAAACTGTGATGATAATATTATTATCTAGCCCCATTGGAATAAAGATTGTGACTCTTCAGCCAAGGAATTCCAAAAATCAAACCATAATGTGAAGAGACTATAAAAACAAATGAGATTTTTCTCTATTATCACCAAAAGAGACATGTAGTAGAAGTGAAGTATCCTTAACTGGTCTTGTAGCCAACAGTTTACTATCAACTGTTTGAACTATGTCAGAAATGTTCTTAGTTCTCGTAGGAACATTACTTCTAATCACCCAACTATGATCAATAAATATTCCACATGCTCCACTGTCCAACTCTGCAGGAATATCAACAGCCTACCCATCTTGATGTCTTAACACAATTTGCAAACAAAACAAATGACTATCTAAGCTGCTCATGTACTTTCTAATCAAAGGAAGCTAACCTGCTTCCAATCTGAGTATTGTCTAAATCATTTATATCACTTTGAGGATGTATACTGCAAACACAACTTAAATGCCCAGAATAACTGCAATAAAGGCACAAACCTTTGATCATTGTTTTCATTATTTGTCAGATGGCCCCTGGATACCTTTATTTGCATAGGATGGTCTAGAAAGAGTCACTATTGTCTTCTAAGTTTTTTAACATATCGACTCTAGGTGTGCTTGAAACCCCAATTAGAGACTTTTTTCTTTTGTCGCATAGTCTACATTCGTTTTAACGAGCTATGTCCTTAAGGTCTGACAATTAAGTAGGAAGATCAATCTGACTGATTCTAAACTGATTTACTATTGTCCTCTGCCTTTGATCAGTGCCAAATTAATGGAATTAGCTCCTTATTAACCCATGAAGTCTCAGCTGGCACTTGCCGAAAATGGGTGAAATAGGTCAGTACATCCATTCTCCTTTAATGAAAATCACAAAGGACCTCCGTAGTGGAAATTTCAATGTCTAGATTTTCAAACATCTTCTTGAAGGCAAGTACAAAGATAATTTAACTCTCCAGACATGGATCAGAAGGATTTACTAAATGTGTGGCCCAGGCCAAAGCAGGTCATACTTTGTCTCAATCATATGAAAATTCTGCTGGGTAAAAAACAAAATGCAACATTAAGGATTCCAAAAGTTCCCTTCATTTCATGGGATCCTTAGAAAAACATTCAGTACCAGAAGGAACAACTGGCATGTCTGTAGACTTTAATGGTAACTGAAGAAGGTGATTCTTCCAAAATATAATTTAGGATTTATTTCACCTCAACAACTTGTCATCAAGCTTATGAGACTCAGACAATACAAATGCCATTAGGTAGAATTTCTAACCCTGCCATCGCACCACATTGTGATGATGTTTGATGATGTGTGTACACATGAATACAGCACATCTTCCCTTCCTTACTTTTTACAAATGAGTAAATTAATTTATATTTGAAGAAAATAACATCTAAAACTAATGATGAGCAACACATGAGAGCAATACATGTGAAACATTATACATCAGAATATATTCACATATCAACATGATAAGTTTTTACCTATTTCATACTCTCCACCCTATAACCACTGTTCCATCTTCTCCACAACCAACACTTTTCTCTCAGTTACAACAAACCAGCCTTTTCATGTTTCACTTGTCATCATTCTCTATCAGTGCAGTTTTCCCGAAGTCAGTGAATTTTCTTAGGTTTAGAAAACTTTGATTCACCCTTTCTCACTGCCACTCCTACATTGATGCTTACAAGATTACCTTTATTAAACCTACGACTAGAAGCATGCAGTTTTGTGTCTGTTCTAACTTGTTTAGCTTCCACTCTTGTCACCACACACCCAAGTTATATTTATTTATTCTCACACCTTCTCCTGCATTCAGGACACACAGAAGCAGCTGTCTTCCATGTCACAATACAGACAAAAGCCTTCCCATGACTGAGCGTGAAGTGATTTTATAACTCCACAGCATCTTCCTCAATTAAATCTTCTAATCCAATCCACTGTTTACAGCGTTTGTAAGCACTGTGCCAACAATCTTTTAACTAAACAATTTTCTTTTGGGTGGCACAAGGTAACTCTGTGACATTTGTGCAATGATCCTTTGGGAACTCTGTCATGGATACAGAAACAAATTAAAGACCCTTATCCATCACCACTTTATCTGGAATTCTTTCCCACATGAAGATATCCATCCCTTGGAACGTTAAATATTGTCAGTGCTCACTTCATTCACCATACTTACCTCTGTGAGAAATATTCCAACATAACAATAACAAACCTGCCTTTCACACCACCGTAACCTAACGGCCCAACAAATGTCAGCACCCATCCTTCTCCATGGATTATTTGGATACTTTAGCTGTACAACTGAGATTATCTAAAAGAATGTGGCTTGTTAATTTGTTTACAATTCACACAACTTATTGATCTATCCTGGGTCACCTGAAGTCCATATGTGCCTGTGTCTCCACAACTGACCTAGCTCTATGACCTTCATGAAGTATATATGTTATTCTTTGATGCAAGGACACAGGCACAACCACCCTGTCTGCTCCAAAAACAACACACTCACTACTGATAATTCTGACCAAACAGATCTTGATATTCCAAACAACTCATTGCTTATCATCATTTCTTTCCTCTACCCTTGGGAAATGTTTACCTCCACACTTGCTGATACTATGGGGGTCATTCTTACTTTGGCGGGCGGCGGAGGCCGCCCGCCAAAGTAACCCCGTCAGAACACCGCACCGCGGTCGAAAGACCGCTGCGGTGATTCTGAGATTTGCCCTGGGCTGGCGGGCGGCCGCCAAAAGGCCGCCCGCCAGCCCAGGGCAAATCAACCTTCCCACGAGGACGCCGGCTCAGAATTGAGCCGGCGTAGTGGGAAGGTGCGACGGGTGCAGTGGCACCTGTCGCGTATTTCAGTGTCTGCATAGCAGACACTGAAATACTTTGCGGGCCCTCTTACGGGGCCCCTGCAGTGCCCATGCCATTGGCATGGGCACTGCAGGGGCCCCCAGGGGCCCCGCGGCACCCCCTACCGCCATCCTGTTCATGGCGGGTTTCCCGCCATGAACAGGATGGCGGTAGGGGGTGTCTGAATCCCCATGGCGGCGGAGCGCGCTCCGCCACCATGGAGGATTCAGAAGGGCAGCGGTAAACCGGCGGGTGACCGCCGGTTTACCCTTTCTGACCGCGGCTGAACCGCCGCGGTCAGAATGCCCTTCGGAGCACCGCCGGTCTGTCGGCGGTGCTCCCGTGGCCGGTGACCCTGGCGGTCACCGGCCGCCAGGGTCAGAATCAGACCCTATATCTCTGTCTCTTCTATTCATCCTCAATAACGGATCCTCACCATGATAACTCTACATTATCAATTACCCAGCCATCTTGCTCTTTTTTCAACTGACCTTGAGAAGGGTAGCCTAGATAAATGGTCTGTGTTGAGATTTCGTACACCTGATATATATTTCATTTCAAAATAATATTGAAGTAATCTGAACAGCCACTTTGCCAATTGTGGGTTAACTCTTCTTAATCCTTTGGTGAAAAAATGACTAAGCCATTTGTGGGGTAACTCTTATTCCTTTGGTCAAAAAGTGACAAACAAATGGTTGGTGGTCCGTTCCCAGCTTAGGCCTGGGCAGAGCTCACAGAGATTCACTCTGCAGAATTCTGCAGAGTTACTGAAAAACTCTGCCGAGTTCATCGAGTGGGCTGAGTATTCATTTATTATTAATCCAAGATAACAGACCTGAGCAGTACAATGGTGATGGGAGCATTATGGTCTAATTCCAGTGGATGGCAGTATGGACTGTAAGAAATTCTGCATTTAAATGTAACTAAGGGCTTGATTAGGAGTTTGGTGTTCGGACCACTGGGCCTCCATGTTGGCGGTCCTAAAAAGACTGCAGTGTCGGTGGTCCATACCCTGCCATATTACAATGGAAACAGGCAGAAATGCTGCCCACTAAACACAAATGCAGACCTCCAGCAGTGTGGCAGTCGTGTATCTAGGTTGTCCGATCTCCAGCACTGTCAGCGCCATGGCCAACCACCAAGCCTATTACAAACACAAAGTCGATGTGGCAGTCGCCTTGCCGCAGTTAGCCAATGGTGGCCGACCACCACGGTATGCGTTCAGCAAAATAACAGACAAGTGCACATTGGACGAATTAAAAAACAACACAGCTGACACACATTGGTCTGGTGGCCACACCTGCAAATCACACTATAAAAAACATCTCATCCCAGACCACAATCCTTTGCATCTCCACTGGAAGACAAAGAACACCAACCACTGTTTTGAAATTTTCCATAGATTAGGCACCCTGTTTTTTAACCATCCCATTTAACACCTTACACACTTTTGTCCATTTACCCCCTTTTGCACACCATCTCTTAAGTTTCTCCCTGTCATCCACTTTTGTTGTCTATCATGTCAGTTCCCACAATTGTTTGGAGCCTAGGTCAAGCACACGCTTTTCAGTGGGAAAATGGAACTGTGACAAAGGATCATCAACAGAGTAAATGCTGCAGGCACCACCCTGCGCACAAAAGAGGACATTAGGAAGAGATGGAACGACCTGAGGGGCATGGTGCGTTCCCTGGACTCCAGCCAACAGATGGAGGCCAACAAGTATGGCAGTGGCCCTCCTAGTGCCCCATTAAGACTCTTTCCCTGGGAGGAGAAGGTCTTAACCATCCTATATCCCGAGGGCTTGACGGGAATAACCAGGGGAGTGGACTCTGGCAAAATGCCACACAAACACTCTCGCAAAAATGCAGTGTTCTGCATGTTTACAGCTCTGCTTTTGCCACTGTGTTGTTCATGTACTTCACCAACATTCAATAAACAGAGTATTTGATAGTTGAAAATTTTGTAAAGTGTACAAATGCCAGTGGAATCTTGGTGCTGAAGGTCAGAATCGTAACTTACAGGAAACCAAGGTCAGGATTCATCTATCCATCAAAGTTTCCAGATAACAACAAGGTGTTAAGCTGCTTCCTAAAGGTCAGATAGCTTGTCTGGGCTCTCAATTGAAGAAGTAGTTTATTCCACATTAGTGCTGTGATGTAAAAAATACTTCTGCTTCCATTTCTGCCTCCTAAATTTTTGCCCATTCATTGATCTGGAAGCTAATGATCTTAGCACTCTACAGGGCTGATACCAAACAAACTTTCTCTTCAAATAGTCTGGGAATTTACCATAAAGTATTGTGCTAGGCAGAGCGCTTTGAACTTCATTTTCTCCCTTACAGGTAACTAATGCTTCAAAGTTTTAGCTGCAGATTGGAATTTAGATGAATTTGGATCTTCATCAAGAACCGAGCTGCTGCATTTTGAAGACATTGAAGTTTCTTCAAAGAGTATTGAGAAATGTCTAAATATAAGGCAGTACAACATCTAGTTTAGATAAAATTAGTGAAGTTACCACAGTCTTCTGTAACGCCAACAGAATGTACTGGCACACCTTCATGATCTTTCGCAGCAGAAAGTAGCCTGCTGATGTCAATTTGTCAATCTGGAAATCAAAAGCTAAAGCTTGATCGAAAACAATCCCAAGATTTTTCACTGTAGGTATGGCACAGGCAAAGTCCCCAGAATTTGTGGCCCACAGGCACCATCTCAGACCGGATTTGACTCACCAAAAAAAAGAACCTCTATGATGTTGGAGTTCAACATCAAGCTGTGGCTGTTCAGCCCCTGGATGATAGCTGTCGTGAAGCTACTACAACGAGTTGATGTGGTCTGGGAATCATCTGGTATGGAAACAATTAACGTGTGTAATCCACATAAGCCCCACGATAAAATCAAAAGAGTGAATTAAGTTAGCTAAAGATGCGCCCTGGGTACTCCACAAAGCAAGAAGAAAGATTGCCTGAGTGCAGTCTCTGGGATAGAAAAGAGTCCAACAGATCTAGTGCCAGGCCTCCAACACCGATTTCTGCCAGCCTGGCTCCCAAAAGTTAATGGTTGACCTTAGTCCAGAATACTTTGCACTTGGTCTGCCACCGTAATTAGAGCCATCTAGGTGCTATGGGAAGGTTTGAACCCAAACTGAGTTGTGTCTAATAGCCCATTGTCCTCCAGCTATTTAGATAACGTACCATTGACATGTCTTTGCAGCACTTTGGCTGGGGCTGGTAAGCGTGAAATAGGGCAATAGTTTTTTACTTCCTTTGAATCCAATGATGGCTTTTTTAACAGAGGGAGGATAGATGCTGCTTTCCAACCCAGCGGGAAAACACCTGAACCCAGAATAGAATGAAGAAGCAAAGTCGAAGTAAGGCCTACCACTTGCATTAACTTGTGCATCACATTAGGTGGGCAGGGGTCCAAAGAGGGCCCTGATTTAGTGTGAAGCACCAACTGACTCACCTGTCTAACTGTAGGGCTAGGGAAGTTCACTAGTCCTTTGCCCTTAATGGTGTTATACCTTGACCATAAGAAAGGACAAATCCATTATTTTTACCACTTAGCTCTTTAAACATTTTCTCCACCTTATTTTGAAAATAATCTGCTAACTGGTTGCACAATAACTGACAGGTTGGGTGGTAGCCCAAGGGGAACTCTGCTCATGAACTCAATAGTTTTGAAAAGCTCCTTTCAAGAAATTTCGGTAGCGCAGATTTTATCTGAGAAAAATGTAGGGCCAGATGTATGAAAAGTTTTTGCACTCGCAAACGGTGCGAATCGCAAAAATCGGCCGTCTGCGAGTGCAAAAACGTGGTCTGCGATGCATGAAAGGCATTCGCAGATCAAATATAAGAAATCTCAAAAATTTCGATTTTTCTCAGTACGACAGGGTTTTGCGAGTCGCATTTTGCGATTCGGTATTTCCAGTAGGAAATTGCGAGGTGCAAAATACGAATCGCACAATCCAAATCGCAAATAGATGCATCAAAAAATCGCAATTAGCGGTTTTTCGCAGAATGGCATTTTGCACATGCAAAATACCACTAAGTGAAAGCAGGTGGTAAGCAGGTGCAACCTATATAAAGAGGCCCAGAATGCCTCAGACTCTCTACCACAATGGCTGCACTCTACGTCATGGCGAGGAGGATGAGGATCTTGGCAGGTTTGAGGAGAGGGAGGAGGAGACAGGAGCGCATTTTCAGAGTGCGCATTACACTTTTTGACCTGACAGAGGAGGAAATATTTGAGAGCTATAGGTTGAACTCAGCCATGATACTTGATCTGATAGCTGAGCTACAACCCATACTGCAGCGCAGAACACTAAGGACACATAGGGGGTGATTCCAACTTTGGCTGGCGGCGGGCGCCGCCAGCCAAACGGGAAGCGCCAGAATACCGCTGCGCGGTCAAAAGACCGCCGCGGTTATTCTGAGTTTCCCGCTGGGCGGGCGAGCGACCGCCACAAAGCCGCCCGCCCGCCCAGCGGGAAAACCCTTCCCACGAGGATGCCGGCTCCGAATGGAGCCGGCGGAGTGGGAAGGGTGCGACGGGTGCAGTTGCACCCGTCGCGATTTTCAGTGTCTGCTATGCAGACACTGAAAATCTTAGTGGGGCCCTGTTAGGGGGCCCCTGCAGTGCCCATGCCATTGGCATGGGCACTGCAGGGGCCCCCAGGGGCCCCACGACACCCGTTACCGCCAGCCAGGTTCTGGCGGTCAAAAACGCCAGAACCAGGCTGGCGGTAAGGGGGTCGGAATCCCCATGGCGGCGCTGCCTGCAGCGCCGCCATGGAGGATTCCTCAGGGCAGCGGGAAACCGGCGGGACACCGCCGGTTTTCCGTTTCTGACCGCGGCTGTACCGCTGCAGTCAGAATGCCCTGGCATGCACCGCCAGCCTGTTGGCGGTGCATCCGCGGTCGTTGGCCCTGGCGGTAGTCTACCGCCAGGGTCAGAATGACCCCCATAGTATCCCCACCCATGTGCAGGTATTATGCTCCTTACACCTACTCGCCTCAGGGAGCTATCAAGGGGTCATAGCAGTGGCGGGGGGTGTCTCAGAGCACCCTCTCCAGATTTTTTAATGCATTTATCAACGCCATGCTTAGCAAACTCCAACAGTACATCCGATTCCCCCACACCCCACAGGAAATACAGCAGACAAAAAGTTAGTTTTATCAGACAGCACAGTTCCCCCACATCCTAGGTGCCATAGATGGCACACATGTGGCAATATGTCCACCTTCTGTCACAGAGTATGTGTACCAAAACCGTAAACACCAACATTCCATGAATATACAGGTGATATGCAATGCCTCCTACATCATAAATGATCTTGTGGCCAGGTACCCAGGGAGCACACATGATTCATACATCTTTCGCCACAGCGGCATTCACACAAGACTGCTAGCTGGGGAGTTTGGTGAAGGATATCTACTAGGTAATGTCACTCTTTACACTGACGCATAGATAACAAACCCTTGTCAGATGGCTGAGGTACTCATCAAACCTTCTGTCCCTTCAGGAGACAGTGCCTATGCAGTGCGCACCTACATGATGACGCCCTACCTCCATCCCACCCCACCGGCAGAACGGAGATACAATGCAGCACACAGGGCAACCCGCAACGTGGTGGAGCGCACATTTGGCCTCATGAAGAGTCGCTTCCGTTGCCTCCACAAGAGTGAAGGGGCACTACAGTACAGTCCAGAAACCACATGTAGAATAGTGGCTACTTGTGCAATCTTGCACAATATAGCTACAACCAGGGGCATACCTATAGAAATCAGTGACACTGAATCAGATGAGGATGACGATCCCATACCGCCTCTACAGCCAGCAGACAGGACCAGTGCAGCAGAGGGACAGCAAAGGCGTGCTGACATCACACACAACCATTTCAGACGTGAGTATGTATAACAAAACTCCACTGACAACTGTACCTGTAGTGATAGAAATGTATTACCTTATGTCAGGTAATTAATTGTGATAAAAGAAGTAAAAAGGTGAATAAGAAAAACTAAAAGAAACAAAAGAACTGAGTCCCACACTTTTACTTCATAGTGGGAACACCAGTGTCAATGCAGCATGAGTCACTTCCTCCTCCCTCGCACACCACTGGGGTGCCCAGTTGACTCACTGGCACCCTGAATGTCACCCTCAGTGGCAGTGCTGCGCCTGCCACTGCGCCGTCTGGTGTCTGAAGAAGGTACTTGCACACTACTGAGGCTCGAACTGTCCTCCGTGTCCCCCAAGGCAACCTCACTGGGAGTGGCCGACCTCTGTCCCATGACTATTTCAATCACATTGGTGATTTGGACAAGGCCCTGGACGACATCCCTGCTGGTGTGTGCAGCCTCCACCTGGGCCGCCACAGCACGACGGGCGATGAGGGCGGTGGAGTTGGCCATCCTATTTGAGGACCTGCAGTAGTTCGCAAACATGGTTCGGAAGCGGTGATCATGTCTGCGTCAACTCACTCTTTCGTGGCGCAGCTCCTCACACAGGCCACGCACTGCACTGGCCAGCTCCCTAGTGCCCTGAGAGGCCTGCACCTGTCCCTCACGCAGCTGGGTGATATTGTTGTTCAGGTTGTCAATTCGCCGATGCAGGCCTATCATATGTCTGTTGTGGACTCTAAGGTTCCTGTCCAGACTCAAAATTCTCCTGTTCTGCAGGCGCTGTTGCTGCAACATAGCAGCCTCAAGTCCACCGAACAAGGATGTTCCCTCAGCTGCCTCCTGCGGTTGCTGCTGGGACACTGTGGCACTTCTGCGATGTCCTGAATGACCCCTGTCCTCTGGTATCTGGCTGCGCCTATTGGGTGCAGATGGTGTGCTTGGCCACTCCTGCTGCACATCGGAGTCACCACTGAGGTCTGGAAGTGGCAATGGCCTGGGCCTGCGGCGCACAGTGGAGACATTAACGGACCCACTGGTATTGGTGTCAGAGGGCAGCTGTGTGTCCGTCTCCCCTAGACACGGAATTTCTGTGGATGCTGTGCCAGGCCCACCTGCAACAACAATATGCAGCATGTCAGTTCTGTATGTTACATTATCTGTCCAGAAATGGCAATAAAGCTATAGGTACTGCTCTACATGGTTTTGTGTGTGTTGTGTTACCTTGGGTGTCACTATGCTTGCTTACATTGTCATGCCACTGTCTGTACTAGTTTGTGGACCACGACTCCCATAATGCATTGTTGTGCTGCTACTAAGGTCTGGAGTGGACTACTTCACACACTACTTCACATTACATGCTAATTCCTAAGGGGCTTTGATGCATGCACATATTGGGTTCACACGACAACATTGCACTTACCTTGGCTGGTACTTGGTTGAGCGGAGGTGTCTATATCTGTGACCCCTGTCACTGCTTCCGGGAGGAGTGTCGATTCAACCAGGTCCTCCAGTGGTGTGGCAGGTGGCTCGGTTGGTGGTCCTCCGCATCTGCTCCTGGCCTCTGCAAGTCTCCTTGCCACCCTCTCCTTTGCCCGGGACCGCAGGTCATACCAGCGTTTGTTGATCTCCTCAATGGAGCACTGTACCACTCCAATAGCGCAGATTTTACTTTGGATCTCAAGCCATAGTCTTCTCTTCTCACTCTCAGGCACCTGGAGGGATGATTTGCCAAACAGGCGGTCATGGCTCCTCACCACCTCTTCTGTTAATACCTCCAGCTTCTGTTCACTGAACTTCCGCTTGCGCTTCCTCTCCTGGTTCTCCTGTGCTGGACCTTGGGCCTCCATTGTGGCTCAGGTGATGCTGCTCCTTCAGAGTGCTGCTCAATGTGGCTGGGCTGCTCTCACTCAGGATGCTGGTTTGGGTGTGGCACCTGTAACTGCCTGGGATGACTCATTTCCTGCTGGTGATGTCCTCAGGCTCCTCCAGGTGTGCATTCTCGAACGTTCTCGCATTTTGCGATTTTTTACCGAATCGCTAAAAAATCGCAAATTGCGAGAATGCAAATTGCGATTCGTAAATGAGCCTCGCAAACCACAAATATTGATTTTTAAGAAATCGCTAATTCCAATTTGCAATTTTGTTACATGGCCAATTGCGACTCGGAAATAGCGATTTCTTAAAAATCGCATTTTGCGATTTGCATACCCCAGTTTTCATACATCTGGCCCGTAGTCTTCTCTGATTTAATCAGTGTTCATATTCACTAATCAACTTTTCATATTTGGTACTTTCTACTGTGGAGGAGCTCTTCCTTCATAGCCCCTCCTGCACATTTGCTTCATATCCCTCAATTGAGGATAATACTATGGAGCTGATGGAGTTAGCCCATAGTTAGAAACCACTTTCACCGGGATATGCTAGCTCAAAGCAGCACCTAATCATTCAGAAAATGTATCAGCCGAATTCTAAAGAGTGTCCACCAGGTCAGAAATGCTCATTTTATTCTAAATCTCTTATAACTAGGATTGGGTAAGAAGCCTGTTCAATCTCCAAGCTATAATTAACCAACCGATGATCAGACCAGTGGTTAGAATAATCTCATCCACTGACAGGCCTAACTTGTTTGACAAAATACTGTCCAACATCTGACCTGCCTTGTGGGTACACGACTCCACCTTTAGAGAGAGGTCAGAACCCTTGAGTATATCCAAAAGAAGCTCAGGATCCTTACAGGAATAATCCTCAAAATGAAAATTAAAATCCCCCAAAACAGTAAAAATTTTGTATTGCATAAAAGATTCTACAATATTAGTCAAATTGTCAAGGTAGTTATCGTTCGCACCAGGGGGTCTCTAGAGAAATCGCCACTTGAAAAAGAAAGATTGTTGTCGATTAATAATCCTGAGAAGAGCTGCTTCACATTCATGGACCAAAACTGGTTCCCAGCACACCTCCAAATAATCCTTAAATAATCAGAGCAATGCCACCCCCGCTACCCACCCTCTCAACTCTTTTAATCATGCGGCAGGACATCAATTAAATCAGTATCTGAGATGCAACACTGTTGTTCGACCTTGCATCCTTGGTGTAGTTTCCCCTGTCTTTTTGCCTCTGCTTCCTTCATTTTTGACTGTGTCCTGGACTTTGTTTTTGCTGATTTATGGTACTATGGGCACCTTACCACTGCTGACCAGTGCTCCCTGCATAAATTGTGATTATGATTGGTTATCCCTGATTGGCATATTTGATTTACTAGTAATTCCCTAGTAAAGTGCTCTAGAGGTGCCCAGGGCCTATAAATCAAATGCTACCAGTGGGCCTGCAGCACTGATGGTGCCACCCATATGAGTAGCCCTGTAAACGTGTCTCAGACCTGCACTGTCATGTCTGTATATGCAGTCTTGCACTGGCAATTCGACCTGGCAAGTGTACCCACTTGCCAGGCCCTAACCTTCCCCTTTACTACCTGTATGTCACCCCTAAGGTAGTCCCTAGGTAGCCCCAGGTGTAGGGTGCAGTGTATTTAAAAGGTAGGACATGTACTGATGTGTTTTACATGTCCTGATAGTGAAATACTGCCAAATTCATTTTTCACTATTGCAAGGCCTATCTTTCCCATAGGTTAAAATGGGGACTGCCTTTAAATACCTTTTAAGTTCAGTTTCCCATTGGGAGCAGATAGAGATTGGTGTTTGGGGTCTCTGAACTCACAATTTAACAATACATCTTTTGGTAGAGTTGGTTTTTAGATTGTGTGCTTGAAAATGCCACTTTTAGAAAGTAGGCATTTTCTTGCTTAACTATTTTGTGCCTCTGCCTGCCTGTGGAATCCACATCTGGGTCAGATTGACAGTTGGGCTGTTTGTAAATTCCCAATAGACAGTGTCACAAAGAGAGCTGAGGAGTGCCCTGCATATCCTGATGAGTCTCCTGGTCTACAGTGAGGAGGGTGAAAATGACACCTGCACCTGAAAGGGCTGTGCCTGCCCTCACAAAATGCAGTCTCCAACCCCCTGGAGTGTGTCTGGGGCCAGGGCTGGGCAAGGCAGGATCTTGTAAACATCAGAGACTTTCTTTTGACATTGGCCTACTTCAAGGGCAGAAATGAGTATAAGTAGTGGACCCAAAACCCCATATTTTTATAATACTTTTGGATCAAGAGGAATGTCTGCCAATAAGAAGAGCTGAAGGAGTACTGCCACTTTGCTGTGTGTGCTTTGCTGGGTTGGCCTGCAGTGACCCCTGGCCTCCCTTAAGGCCAGGAACGACTCCTCGTCGCGTCGGGCAGACCCCCTCCTGCTGCCTCGCTGCCTCGCTGCCGCTGTTGTTCTGGTAGGGAGTATCTAGCACTCGCTGCACCTGCCCTGTATTTCATTGCTTGCACATCAAATTTCGTTTCAGACCTGTGATTCTTGCATTTGTGCCCTTTTCTGTGCCTCGCTTTGTTTTCTGTGCCCTTCTTGCTGCCTTGCTTCTCCTCCGGCTCTTGCCAGTTCCCCGGCCCTGCTGCTACATCCCCTGCGGCCCCGCTCCCCTCGCGCTCCCATTGGTCCACCCCCTCCCTCCTTCCAGCTGCTCCTCCCTCCCACCTCCCCATCTTAATTGCGGCCGTGTGCCAGAGGCAAGCCCGTCTGCGCCCATCCGTGCCTGGACTGCGCCCAGCGCCAGGACCCCTGGTCCTCAAGACCTCCACGGCCAGCAACGCCATTACACCGCCAGCACCCTCCACGCACTCAACACCGGACGAGCACACGCCTGCTTCCTGGCCTCCCCTGAGCACACCCAGGGACCCTTCACCTGCCGGAACTGCGGCCTCACCAGCCTCAAAATCGCCAAACCTCCGACTGAACCTGACTGCAACTACCTCCGATGCATCCTATTTAACACCCGCTCCACACGCAAACACGCCATCGAACTCTAGGACCTGCTCGACACCTCCACCCCGGACGTCGCCTTCCTGACGGAGACCTGGATGAACGTCCCCTCGGCCCCAGACATCGCCATATCCTTTCCAGATGGCTACAAGATCACCTGCAGGGATCGCACCAATGGAGTCGGAGGAGGAATCGCCATCGTCCACAAGAACATCACCAGGGTCACAACCTGTACCAATGACACCCTCAGCACCGCTGAACACCTGCACTTCCAGATCCACACCAACCCCAACACCACCCTCAGAGGAACCCTCATCTACAGACCCCCGGACCACGGCCTCAGTTCTGCAACTCCATCTCCGACCTCATCAGCAGGCACGCCCTAGCCTCCTCGGCGACCTGAACTTTCACCTAGAGAATAACAACGACCCCAACTCCACCACCCTAATCGATAACCTCGCCACCCTCAGACTCAGACAACTCGTCACTACTCCAACACACTCCGCTGGCCAAACGCTGGACCCCGTCTTCCCCGCCAGCCCCCACGTCACCTTCAGCCACACCACCGAACTCCCATGGACCGACCACCGCTGCATCCACTTCAATTTCCAGAAACCCACCACGCACCACCGCACCCAACCGATCCCCCACCGCAACTGAAGCAAAATCAGCCAAGACCAACTGAACACCAGCCTCGTCCGAAAACCACCCACCGAACCCACCAATCCTGACCTCACTGCTTGCAACCTCTGGCACTGGATCGACAACTGTGCCAACACACTCGCCCCGCTCAAAAAGACCTCCAACAGAAGTGGCAACAAGAGAGCCAGCTGGTTCACCTCTGACCTTCGAGCCTCCAAGCAAACCTGCCGGAAACTGGAGAGAAAGTGGCTCCTCGAACAGACACTGGACAACCATGCTGCCTTCAAGAACGCCATCCGCAATCATCATCACTTCATCAGATCTGCCCAAAAAACCGCCTTCAAAGACCGACTGGACAACAACGCACACAACAGCAGGGAGCTCTTCAACATCGTGAATGAACTCTCCAACCCCAGCTCCAGCGCAAACGACATCACACCTTCACAAGATCTGTGGAACTCCCTCGCCGCCTTCTTCCACCACAAAATCACAGACATCCACGACAGCTTCAACTGCCAGATTCTGCCACCAATCACTGACTCTTCAGACCCTCCACCCACCTTCAGCCACGACCCTCTGCTCGTCTGGACCAACGTGAACGAAGACGACACAATCAAAACCATGAGCACGATCCTCTCTGGATCTCTGTCAGACCCATGCCCACACCACATCTTTAACAAAGCAATCACCACCATCGCACCCCACCTCTGCAAATTCATCAACATCTCCTTCGAGACCGCGACCTACCCCGAGAGCTGGAAGCATGCTGAGATCAAACCCCTACTCAAGAAACCCATGGCGGACCCGAGAGACCTCAAGAACTTCCGTCCCATCTCCCAGCTCCCATTCCCATCCAAGGTCATCGAGAAGATCGTCAACAGACAACTGACCCACTACCTTGAAGAAAACAACATCCGGGATCCATCCCAGTCAGGGTTCCGCAGCAACCACAGTGCCAAAACCGCCCTCATCGCTGCCACCGACGACATCAGGGCCCTGTTTGACAACGGCAAAACCGCGGCCCTCATCCTCCTGGACCTCTCGGCCGCTTTAGACACCGTCTGCCATGCATCCTACGCACATGCCTTCACAACGCAGGGATCCAGGACAAAGCTCTAGAGTGTACCACCTCCTTTCTCTTCGGCAGAACCCAGAGCATCCGCCTCCCTTTTCGCTCCGAAGCCTCCAAGATCATCTGCAGCGTTTCCGAAGGATCGTCCCTCAGCCCTACACTATTCAACGTCTACATGGCCCCACTCGCCCACGTCGCCCAGCTAAACAACCTCAACATCATTTCCTACGCCGACGACACCCAACTGATCCTCTTCCTCACCAGGGACCCCCTCACCGCCAAATCCAACCTCCACAAAGGAATGAAGGCTGTCGGCGAATTGATGAGGAACAGCAAACTAAAGTTGAACTCAGATAAGACAGAGGTCCTCATCCTCGGCGCCAACCTTTCAGCCTAGGACGACTCCTGGTGGCCGACCGCTCTGGGAGCTGCCCCAACACCCACCAACCAAGCACGCAGCCTGGGAGTCATCCTCGACTCAACACTCTCCATGACCTAGCAAGTCAGCGCCGTCTCCTCATCCTGCTTCAACACCCTCCGCATGCACCGCAAGATCTACAGATGGATGCCCACAGATACAAGAAGAACAGTGACCCAAGCCCTCGTCAGCAGCAAACTTGACTATGGAAACACCCTCTACGCAGGAGCCCCGGCCAAACTCCTCAAACAACTGCAACGCATACAAAACGCCTCCGCATGCCTGATCCTCGATGCCCACCGCCACAGCCACATCACTCCTCTTCTAAGAGACCTACACTGGCTCCCCGTCAACAAAAGGACAACATTCAAGCTCCTCACCCACGCACACAAGGTGCTCCACAACACCGGTCTAGCCTACAATTACACAAATACACTGATTGATTGATTGATTGAGTTGCTGCTTCAGCCTTAAAGAGGACAAAAACTAAACTTTGCTGTGTATCCTGCTTGTGAAGATTCACCAAGGGCTTGGACTGAGTTTACCTCCTATTAAGAAATCTCAGGGACATCGAAGACTTCATCTGCCTGCACCAGGGCTCTCTTGCTGAGACCCCCTGACTTGCCAAGTGGTGCCACATCCAGTTCCTGGGGCCCTGGAAAGAGAAGCTGGCAGAACCAGAGTGAAAATCCACGCACCGGAACCGAGCGGCAGAAAAATCAATGCAGCGCCTGTACAGCAGCTGAAAAATTTACGCCTCGCCAGTGAAATTGACGCACCGCCAGCTCAATGCAGATTCATCACTGTTGTGCTTCTGGATTTTCTGCGTATCTTCCCTGGGCATCAACATCTTCAAAACCACAGCATGGACCCGAGGCTGTAGGCCCGGAAACCGAAGCATTACTTTCCCGGCAGAGAAAGAATTGACCCACGGCCTCACTTGCAAGTAAGGAATTGACGCATTGCTTGTTTTTCCGACACACACTCACTGGTGCGACTTTATTTTTCACCCATACCAGGTACTTTGTGCCAAAACAGCACATCCATTGATTTCTATGGATTAGGACTCTTTGCTTGTATATGTTGGAGTTTTGGTGTTTTGGTCTTGTTTGATTTAGATAAATATTGGCTATTTTTCTAAACTGGTGTGGAGTCCTTTTATGGCGTTTTTACTGTGTTACTGTATGTGTTGGTGTAAATACTTCACATATTGCTCTTAAGATAAGTCTGACTGCTTGTGCCAAGCAACCAAGGGGGTGAGCAGGGTTTATCTGAGCTGTGTATCTCCCTTACCCTGACAAGAGAGAAGGTCCCTGCTTGGACTGAGTGCTAACTCACTGCCAACCAGAGACCCCATTTCTAACAACTGTCAATGTGTATTGTTGGACCCAAAAGCACAGCCACCAAGGCCCATCACATGCTAGAAGTAGTCAAAATGGTGCCCGTAAATCTTTTAGTATCAAAATATCATCCCAGGAATCATGGTATGTTTCAACGTGTAAATATATTCTCAGACCTAAATGACCCTGTTTCTGTAACTCGGACCATCAGCCCAATGTTCACTTGCCAAAGTACCCCTGTTTCTCTCAAATGAATCTTACTCACCTGGGAGTATACCATTAGTCATGTGGGGGAAGTAGAGGGAGTGACCTAACTGCAACTCCCGGAGGCTCTGTGCCTGTAATTCCAACCACCAGCCCAGTGGTCACTTGTCCAAATCAATCTGTTTGTTAACTCTCAATTGATGTGTTATCACCTGGGAGTAATCAATGTACAGATCAACTCAACTCAAAGGCGTGTCTATCTACCTAGCTCCATCTTGACCTGATATCTCAAGCTTAAGCTATTGAATACAGGAATGACACCTTACCAAGTGTGTACATCAAGTATTCCTAAGGCCTCAAGCTGTATCCCTGGATTAGTATCGGCTATAAACACATTGACACGGCACTGCACACATGGCGACTGCAGTTACATATACAACATTCTATAGTTGCCTGTATCTCACTCAACTAGGCCTCCAAATGGCCAAAGGCATATGTTCCCTCTCCACTGTGCTGGCTTCACTGTTGGTAAGATGTTATTTTCACTTCATAATCCAAAGTGCAGCTGATCTGCACATCTCATCAGCTGCTTGAGTCAAATAGTTCAGGCAAACTTCATGCATATCATGTCAAATACTCCAATATAATGGTAACCTGGCACAATAGGCTAACCTACAACTTAAGAATGTCCAATGTCTCTGCTTACTGCAGCACAAAACCTTTGAAGGCACCTGTCACACTTCAACCAGTCACAATGTAGTCCTTTCACCAATAGGTCGAGCTGCCACTGGACACACCGAGGCCACAGAACAGACACCTACTACCACCTGGATGAACCCCTCATTGAACGAGACACTCCTGGACTTGGGGACATGGAGGACGGTCCTGGCCCATCCAGGCAACTTGGTCAGTTGGCAACCGTGAGTCTTACTGTGTCCACAGTATCACCTCCTAGCCCTGTTTCATCAACATCCCAGGCAACGATGCACACCCCAAACTGTGTACCTAGGCAAGTTTCCACCATCTTGTGATGCCGAGTCCTGAATCCTGAGGTGCAACTCAACACTCCTGACACTGAGGGTCCAGGACCCAGTTAGAAAGGTCACCCTGTGCTAAAGGCACAGGCTTGTGAGGGTAGGTGCGTGGGAGTGAGGCCACTGGATCTGCTGTTATCCAGGACACCATCAGCCATGTCTTGGGGGTCTATCAGGAGTCCCAAGACGTCATGGTCCAGGAGTTGGGACTCTGGGAAATGAAGCAGCTTCAGAGGATCATGATTAAGAAAAAGGATGCCAATAACAATGAAATGGGTACCCTAACAGGAGTGTTGAGAGAAATCAACACCAGTCTGAGCAGGGCTTTCATACCAACATCTACCCCTTCCTGTGTGGCTACTGTATCTCATCAAGTACATCTGCATCTGCAGAAGCCACAGGAAGGGAGGCCATGCCAGAGGCACAAACACCCACAGACACCCCTGCCTCTGGAGCAGCTGATTCCCCACCCCTTGAAAGCGGGGACATACCGAAAAATCCAGGAGGAGCGGCTGGCAAGACACCCGCCACTGCCAGCAATATCACACATACACTCTGTGTACTGATCTTGACCGACATTCCATTTCCAGTGGCAGGAATACTCTGGACTCTGGACTTCCATTAGTGTGGCAAAGATCAAAATATGAAGTATAGGTATGAAACCATACATATGACACAAGTCACATAGCAAGCATCTGGAGAACAAAGTACATTACAATAAATCTAACACAAACAAAGCAACATCATCAAGATGTGGATGTGGCAAAAGCTACCTCATCAAACACCCTTTTGCTAATTTTGCCTGAGCATCAGCTCCCTAACTATTTCCAAGAATTTACTACACACATTATCACAGCTAGAGTTCACTGTACAATCCAAGTCATGACATCACATGACATACTTACACTCATGAGAAGTAGCTGTCGATGAGATCTTGTCGCAAGTCACCTCCTTCTTCACTATTATCTTCAGTTGGCATTTCAGGATTCTCACCCGGTGGCACTGCAGGCTCCTCCTCTGGGATGTAAGGGTTATTCATCAGCAGGGCAATTTTATGGAGCATGCAGCATGCCACAGTGATCTGACACACTTTCCCGGGTGAGTAGAAGAGGGCTCCACCAGTCCTGTCCTGTCTGGCTTCAGGAGCCCAAAAGCCCACTCCACTGCCCACCATGTTCTTCCATGGGCCTCATAGAAGCAACTTCCTGTGGCGTAGTTGGATTCCTCAGTGACGTCAATAACTAAGGACGGTTTGGATATGCTGAGTCTCCTGTTGAGACATAAGTTCAACAATGAGTCATTAAATTCATGATTGTAACACCTGATATTGCTCACACAAAAATCAGGATAGATGTGACTTACCAACCAGCCAGTTGCTCTCTGGTTGCAGTTGTGACATCAGCTGGGGTATGGTGCTGTTCACCCTTACAAAGCAATCGTGGGCTGAACCGGGGCACCGGGCATTGACACTTGAGATGTAGAGATCCGATAAGGAGACAACTTGCATGTTCATAGACTGGAAGTTTTTTTTGTTGCAATAGACTTGTTCACTGGCCTGCAGTGGCACCAAGGCAATAAGTGTACCATCAATGGCTCCCACCATATGTGGAAGGCGAGCAAAACCACAGAAGTCAGCTTTCACATTGGCTAAATCCTCAAGTCAGGGCATCCTGATATAGCTGCCAATTTGTTTCATCATTGCTGATAGGACATCTCTTAACATAAGACTGAACATAGGTTGGGACAGACCACCAGATATTGAAAGGATCTTGTGGCCAGGAAGTGCAATACTGCCATGAGTTGAACAATGGGTGGTATGCAGGTTGGATTATTGTCTTCAGGCATCAGATCTGGCTCCAACTGACTACAACTGTTTGCCTATTCAGTTGGTACTGTTCCATAATGTAACGTTCTTCCATGGTTTGAAGATCTGGCAATAAATGGTACACAGAAGGCTGTCACCTCCTCCCTCTCCCACGGTACCTATGTGTTAGTTGGAGCATTAGTCTCTGTGTCCACAATGACATACATGATGTACAGCAACCAAATCATGTGACAAAGCATTTCTGAATGGAAATACATTACACCCAGTACACATCACAGCTGTCAACTTCACGAGGGTCAAATGTGACCACCATGGTTATCAACACGTGTCCACAACATGGATTTGGGCAACACCCAACTATCTGCTCCTCAATTGCCCCTCACAATTTTATAGTCTGGTCCCACCGCCAAAAATATAATCAGTGACAGTAGAAAGTGCACCGCTGTCATATTCCATCTGTGCCCAGCAACACAGTACACTGGTGATTGTGTAGTATAACCTACACAACAAGTCTGCTTTAGGATGTTTGTGATGACCTGACACATATAATGGTGTTGTGACGCATGTAATGGCTCAATACTGTATTTCCAAACGCCAAAATGGCGGATGCCTGACCTACTTAACTGGACATTAGGACCTGCCCTTAGCTGCCGGCAGAAGTCATCCACGCGGTGGGGGGTTCCAACGGCGGCAGGAATAGCCATAGGCCCGCCCATTTTGCAAATTCAATCACTTGGCTCCTGATATGGCTGTCATCAACACCTCCACCACTTCAGCTGCTGTGTGCCACCACTGGGAGCAATCATGCCAAGGCCAGCAGGTGAAAGGGCCCTTGCCTTCTCTCTGGAGAAGCTTGTGGATGAGGTCCCTCCCCTGTATGGTCAGCTCTGTGTCTCACCAGAGAAGCAGGTAAGAACCTCACATTTGACTCGGTTCAACACCATTCTTTCTCTTCTTCTTCACAGGCCACTTCTTGTGTGGCTGTGGTCACATTTTACGTGGCATAAATGGGATGTACATGGTGCAAGTAGTGGAGAAAAGAAGGCTGTGCATTGCACATTCACATTGTGTTGTGTGATGTGTTTTGAGGGCTAGATCATCCCTCAGGTGCATTCGTTTATCTACGCAAGGAGATTTTACAGCCATACAATGACACCTCATTGGATATGGTGGTTGTAAATGTCAAACAACATGTATGTGCATGACAGCATGAGCTGTGTATGTATACTGTTTGAGTCATTTGAGGATCTTGTAAGCAGTGTTTATAGTGCCACAGATCATTCAGTCCACATCTGACCTTGACAAACTGTTGTATGAGAGGCATATAATGACCCTTCAGAGTGCCACACGTCACAAGCCATATCGATGATGGCCACACGATGTACTATCATACATGGAAGTGATGGAAATGTGAGAGTCATGTAGGTTTTGTACGCCCACATACAGGGCCTGTCAAATGTATCTCCCAGTATGTGACATAATCCAGGCTGGGGTAGAGTTATTGTGGCTATGCAACTGTGGCACTGTGCACACTCCCTGGAGACGTGCAGATCCTGGCATGTGGCCAATATGAGGCTCTAGTGGCAAGACTTTGCCTGAATACCTTAGTCCATTGACTAGATTAGGAATGGGTACTGAGGTAAATTCCTAAACTAGTACATATGTGCATGTTGCCGCATTGGAAATGTGTGTCATTGACTTATTACAGGTCCCTCACTCCCACAGATCTGTTGTTACCTTTAAATAAGTCATATTTGTTCAGTACAGGCATATTGCAGAAGTGACAAAACCACAGTGCAAATAGTTTGTAGATTCCAGGGAGGCCATGACATGTGACTCAGTAGCTTAGTTCTATGCCAAAAATTTGACAAAACATACCTTTATATGTTGAAAGCTATATATGTAGGTTTGCCCTATGTGGTCAAAAGTGTGTTCTGTGGTACATGTACATGCAACACAAACCCATGCTGAAGTGGCATGAGTCTACATTGGGTAGGTCACATGTCCACACACACACACAGGGAAGAGACTTTCCGTGCCCCCCCATGTCATCCTTTCATTATCACTCAAATCTTAGGGTGAACTCTGTACTATGATAGTTTCCTGTAGGGAACTGTATGCAGTGAGTCAATGTTGCAGAGTGTAAATGTGTCTGTCCCGTCAGGCCCAAAGAGTTTACCCTACAGAAGGCCACAATGGTGTGTTGTGTTTCATTGTGGCCCACATCATTGTACATGTTGCTTAAACCTGGGCTACCTGATGTCAGTAGGCTTGTTAGTCAGTGTAGGCCATGAGCAGAGTAGTGGGCTAGTCTGCAGATGAATGGAAAAGTGTTTTAATCAAGTCCCTGTGCATATCAGCATGTGTGCTTTACAGTTGTGGTGTGTTGACAAGATGAACATTTTGTGCTTGATGTTCTGATATGTGTGTGACACAACCATTTGGGCAAAAGATTGTGTTTGTAACCTTTTGATTTGTCTCTTGCATCCATACAGGTCAACGCCCATCAGAAGGGTATTTGGAAAGTCATCGCCCTGAAGGTACAGACCCCAGGGTTCACAGCTGCCAGAGAACCCACTGCCAAAAGAGGTCCTGAGACATTGGGCCCGGAAGATCGCTGAGGTCCAGCTGGGGCTGTCCTCCCAATGTGGGCAGGGTGCACGTTGGTCCCTGACCACCCAGTGGCTCGCATTCTGGCAGTGGCCTACCCGGATATTGATGAGCATTTGAGGGGAGCACAGCAGCTACAACTTGGTGAGTCCAGAGCATATTGCTGCCTTTAACATTGCCAAGTTGATGTGCTAGGTTCTGCCATCTCCCCCTGAAGATTAGGGATGGGCCATGTGTGACACACAAGATGAGTAACTGTTTATGTAGGTATGGACGTTGGTGCATGCTGATGTGCCTTGCCTACTAGCCCAGTGACTTAGGACATAAAAGAGTACAGTTCACAACCAATTTACTCTCTAGGTCCAACACATGGCTGACTACAGTGATCAATCTGTTAAACAAACAGAATGCAGCAAGCCCAAAGAAAAACTCATCAATCCCTATTAGTGTCCAATGAGTCACAGTATACACAAAAATGACTTATTTAAACTGATATGGTGTGCAACTCCGCCAAGGCCCCTGCTGCACAAAGGAGCCTAAGGGGTGAAAGAACACCCCAATAATAAAAAAGGGGGGGTTAGGGGGTGCACCACTGCAAATTATAAAGAAGGTTCTTTGTAATGAATACAGCAAGTCCGATATTATTAGGCGAGTAATAATATAGAGTTTCTGTTAGTTTCTTCCACAAGACTTTAATTGATCTGAGAAACTTGTTACAACAGTAAGTTCGTGAAGACAGGCAGCCAAACAGCCAACGCGTTTCGCCCTATAAACATGGGCTTCTTCAGGGCTGCAAAGTAACATATAACCATAAAAAAGTAAAGTGACATAATAACATACATAAAATTACAAGAACAAAACATATTAACATACAGAATGGTATGTAGCACAGAACACATAGCGCAGTTACTTAATATGGTTACAAACAAGGTCACAAAGGAGAAAGAATATACATATAAACAATATATTTGATTTAGACCAATATCAAATCATATATAATAGGTAGAACCAGCAAGGAGGGAAATATGGAAAAGAAAAAATAATTCTAGTAATACACCTATAAATAGATGTGCGCAAAAGCAAGATAAAGTGAGATAGATAACTAATGCAATAGTATTGTGAACCCTAGAGAGAGGTAGTAATGGCATCACCCGGCCAATGTGTCTGAAATTCCATCACCAACCATAAGGTGACACAAAGTAGCAAGAGTTAAATCAGGTTAAAAAAAATATAAAAAGAGGGGGTAATTTACGTTGAAAAAGACACATACCAGAGGTAGAATCCCAATTAAGATTAAGGGCCTGATTACAACTTTGGAGGAGGTGTTAATCCGTCCCAAAAGTGACGGTAAAGTGACGGATATACCACCAGCCGTATTACGAGTTCCATAGGATATAATGGACTCGTAATACGTCTGGTGGTATATCCGTCACTTTACCATCACTTTTGGGACGGATTAACACCTCCTCCAAAGTTGTAATCAGGCCCTAAGTGATCGTTCACAATTTATACATGGATACAAGTGTATGAAGATTCTAGAGACTGGGAAAAAGAAAAAGGAAGAAACGACTCATGATGATGTATACGTCGAGAATCACTAATTTTTGTTAATTAGATGAGCTAGAAATGTTGCATTGATGTAGGGTGTGATTAGACCAGTAAAAAAATATATGTAAAGACTATAAAATTAACATACTAAGTAAGTCAAACATAACGTCAGCGGCACCCCTTAAAAGTGAATTTAAACATATTCGGATAGCCGCGCTTGTGAGTAAAAGGCTATTCCAGCCTTACCTGAGGTATGCAAATACGTTGCTGTGCGGTGATCCCAGTGTATAAAAGGCAGGTAACCAAAAGGAAGGGGAGACGGGCCCGGCCGTGTTGCCCTCCGTCTCGCTGATTGTATACACGTTCCGTGTCCGAGTATCAGAAATTGTAAGGTGAGTGATGCCGGAA
Source organism: Pleurodeles waltl (assembly GCF_031143425.1). NCBI lineage: Eukaryota > Metazoa > Chordata > Amphibia > Caudata > Salamandridae > Pleurodeles > Pleurodeles waltl. The sequence goes on along the minus strand of NC_090443.1, from coordinate 275,838,738 downwards.
GCTTATAATCCTGCCATGAATGGGAAAAGAGTGCTAAAATGAACGACGGACTATGTCCGGCCTGTGCCATTACAAAATTAGTATACTTATCATTATGCGCAGTGACCATATTGGAATGGAAAAAAGTATACAAGAAAATATAAAAAATGAAGAATATAAAAATATAAAAAATGAAGATTATAAGAAAAAAATGGGGGAGAGGGAATATAAACCCAGTTAATTTTGAAAGACAAGAGTCAAAGTTTAAAGACTAAAAGTAAAAAAGAAATACAGTGATCAATCTGTTCATGCCATTTGTTGTTGTGGGTGTAATTTGTACACAACAGTTCACTACTTTTCAGTGTGAAAGCCCAAACAACATGAAATAATAGATCACTATCTCCAGCCGTTTGTCTGCTCAAGTGAGTACAATAACATGTTTCCCAGAGGCCACTTGTATTTAGTGTGTCGGGAGTGCTGGTGCCTCACAAATGTCTGTTGTGAGAAGGTGGACATCATACATGTAACAGAGCATGTATTGATCTTTGGATGCAGTCAACGAGCAATACTTTCCCTTGGTAAGTGGTGAATGCCCATTGACATGATTTTTGTGACATCACTGGTGCCATCATTCCTTGTGCCTACATGCTAGCATGTGTTTTTTTCACTTTTGTCAAATCATTTTTACTGCTGTATCATGCATAATCTACTTTTCTTCATTGGGATGATGTCTGAATTCCCTCACATATGTGTGCATGCCAACATGTGTTTGTAATTGGACATTTGTGATTGGGATACTGTTCATGCGGTGCCACAGACAGGAGTTTGTCACCATTGATTGGTGGCTCACACATACCCTCACCCATCATTGCATGTAATTTGGCATATAAAACTGCAGTAGCAACGAAGGACATGACAGGTAGGACTAGAGTTTTTACCCACAATGTGCATTTCAATGCCATTGTTGTAGAATCATGTAGCAGAGTGCTTTGGACATGTGAAATGGGGAATGTTTGCTACCTAAGTGTTGACATGCATCATGGACTGACTTGCAGTTATGTGGGAATCATATATGGTTGTGTACAACCATTCATCCAAGGGAATCTGTGATTGCATGACAAAAAGAGACAGTAATATGGCTTTCCATTGGGCAACATAGGTGCCTTCTACAAGTACTTGACAATCTCTGGGCCTCTACAACATTCAAAGGGCTATTGGATCCTACTGATGCAATCGGAGTTTGGTATTGTCAAGAGTACCAATCAAGAGAGGTGTTATGCCTGGGGCTAGGTGATTCATTTTGGTGTGGGTTTTGTAGACATATCTCTCTGACATTTTGCCCAACCTGTCACCAGTGTACATTTCTGTACAAGATATGTTATATATCTGAGCAACATTAGTAAATCAAATCAAATCATTAGCATTTGTAAAGCGCGCTACTCACCCGTGCGGGTCTCAAGGCGCTAGGGGGGAAAGGGGGGGTTATCGCTGCTCGAACAGCCAAGTCTTTAGGAGTCTCCGGAAAGCGGAGTGGTCCTGGGTGGTCCTGAGGCTGGTGGGGAGGGAGTTCCAGGTCTTGGCCGCCAGGAAGGAGAAAGATCTCCCACCCGCCGTGGAGCGGCGGGTGCGAGGGACGGCAGCAAGTGCGAGGCCAGCGGAGCGGAGGGGGCGGGTGGGGACGTAGAAGCTGAGGCGTCTGTTGAGGTATTCCGGTCCCTTGTTGTGGAGGGCTTTGTGTGCGTGGGTGAGAAGACGGAAGGTGATCCTTTTGCTGACTGGGAGCCAATGCAGGTGTCTCAGGTGTGCGGAGATGTGGCTGTTGCGGGGTACGTCGAGGATGAGGCGGGCCGAGGCGTTTTGGATGCGTTGCAGGCGGTTTTGGAGTTTGGCGGTGGTCCCGGCGTAGAGGGACCTCTGTGAGTACATTTAGACAATGTACATGTAGTGAAGTGAGCATGGTTGATTTTTTACCAGTGTGACATAGGTGTTTTCATGTCACCTTCTTCAGGCTACTCTACTTCTGTCAGCAATATGGCTGGATCATTTGGCCATAATTTCTTCTTGATGTGGCATAATTTCTTCTTGATGTGACATTAGGTGCATGAATATTAGTTAGATGCATGACCTTGTGTGGGATCTGTGTAAATGAAATTGGCATTGCCCTACTACTGTATGACAACATGTAACTGAGGAATACTACATGAGGCAAACTTTGAAGGTGGCAAATGTTGGAGCCACTTTGCTGTAGCTTGTGGCAGGGGTTACTGTACATCATGGTATTATTTGTTAATCACAGCTGTTGTTCAAGTGTGATCAGGAACATGTAGTGACCCTATTTGTCTTTGTAATTTCACCATCATCCCAGGCAAGGGCAGGAGACAGGGCAGAGCCAAGTTGGGAAGCAGGTGGCAATGGTATTTCCAGTCATGAGACGACCGACAAGGAGGGGCCCAGTGGCCAGGAGGTGAGGGGAGTGCCACGAAGGACACAGGATTGACCTCATTATCTTCTGATTCTTCATCCAGTGGCCACTCCCGAGCAGTGGTGAAACCATCAGGACCTGCTCCGGTTCCATCCTTGTCCACCACCCCTAGTTCCATGCCCATCCTCTCTGTTGCTCCTCACCCAGTTGGCCGTGCCCACTCAACCAAGAGGGTGGGGGCTCTCCTTCGTCCCAGACACGTCACCTCCTGCTCCGTTACCCCTTCTGCCCTAAGTGAGGAGGCTACTGACCTCCGGAGAAGTATCTCTGTGGGTCAGACTGCTATTTTCAATGCCAGCCAGGTGCAGGGCACCCAGCTCCAGCAGATGGGTACATACCTGGAAGGTATTTATAGTGCCATGTCTGGTGTCGGAGATCTTTTAAGGCTCTGGCCTCCTCACTGATGGCAGCCATTCACCCCCAAAATCCTCCCCACCACCTACAGACACTACGATCCCTCCATCGACCCACACACCACAACCACCATATCCACAGACACCACCACAGCACCCGGTGACACATCACCACACCCACCTTACCCCCAGACACCATTGCAACACGCACAGACCCAAACACCGTAGACACCATATCCCATCACCCCAACACATACAGACACAGCCATCACATCCATCATATCCCCAGACACCACCCCAACACCACAAACCCAGACACCACATCCAACATATGCACAGACATCACCCCAACACTCACAAACACAGACATCACATCCACCACACCCCTGGACACCACCCCAACGCCCACACATAGTCATCACTCCCACATCACACCTCACCCAGCACCTCCACCTCACAGCCCCCAAGAAACACAAACACCCACACTCACACACGCAACAGGCACCATCCAAACACAACCATACCTCACACACACACCTGCAGCATCAACACACACAGCCAAGACAACCTCTCCCTCAACCTCCCAAACCCCAATCACTTCTGAATACCTTACTTGTTTTCCCAAGGAAAGGTTCCCTCTTGCACTTGTCCTTTCCCCTACGACCTCCACCACTCCTCCCAAACCCAAGAGGACCCCACCCACCCCTTTCACATAGTTTCTGTGGTTGTCATGATCTGACATTGTGGGCAGGTCTGGTGTCACCCAGGACAAGGGTAGATGTTCACAGTATGAATGTGTGAGTGGTAATCCATTGAGGTGTCAATGCATTGTGTTTTGTTTGATATGGTAAGTATTTTATCTTGGGTTGGTCAATGTCAGCATATATTGTGTTAAATTTGTCCCCTGATGTAGATTGGACATCCGTCTCATGTGTGCAAGCTAGAGGTTTGGTTGTCCACACCTGGAGGGTGTTCAATTGTGCTACCTTCCTTTACATTTGACTGACCATGTGTCCATCTTGATGTGTGTACCTTCCAGCCACTTCATCTGAATGTGTGACCCATGCTGTTGCTGTTGTATTTGCTTTCTTGATTTACAGTTATACATTTTGCAGATTGGCATGTCCCTGAGATAGATGAAGGGCTAGTTCCTGTGCAAATGGTGGTTTAGGGCCATGTGCAAAGTGAAATGTGTCCCTGGGCAGCCTCCTTCCAGGAGTGCCCCTGATGCCTCAATTCTTATTCTGCAGGTAATATTTACATTGTGAGCTTTGGATATTTGTCTCACAAAATAATGTGCATCCCACTGACCTTTCATTGTGTTGCAATGTGGGTGATATGTGTGGGTCTATTACAGGGATGTTGCATGGAAGGGGTGCGTGTGTTAAATGACACGTACGTATGCATCTTCAATCTAATGACAGTCCATGGCATGTGAGCAATGTGAGGGTGTCAGTTTAATTATGTATGATGTTGATGTGGTGTTAGTGTTGGTGTTGTGTGATACAATGTTATGTACACTACACTGTCCCTGAAACTGGAATGTGCAGACGTATGTTTTTGTGGAGTGTGGCAGTGCCTGTAAGTAACCTGCCCAAGGGAGGCATAATGTGGCTGTGAATGGGTCATTTGTTGTGAACGACTCTGACCTGGAACACAATGACAAATGTATTTGGTCCACGAAGCCTAACCCACATACCTGGTGGATGGCCCATCGCGATCTGTTGTTGAGTTTCAGAACAGGTGTGTGGTCTTACCATCGGTTGTAACCATGGCGCCGTGGATTTTGGGCTCCATTTATGAGCAGGATGTGTGTGATTGTCTCCATGGCAGCACAGGAAGTGCGAGGCTGTCTGCAGGTGAGTTCCATCCGTTAATCTCTTTGTTTCCTCCAACTGGGACATGGTGGTTGGACTGCCACAGTCACGTTTGTGGAAATCGTCATCATAATCTGTCCAGCGGAAACACTGGCTCGGATGGCCTCATTGGCCTCTCTCGCCACCGCTGCTGTCTTGGCTGCCTGGCGGAGCAGGCAGGACTGCGGCAGTCTTTTCTCTACGGACCCGTATGCATCGTAATATGGTGGCCCGACCGCTAAGCCAACAGTAGTTAAACCACTGCCGCGGCCATGGCAGTCCGTGGACCACTAAACTCGTAATTAGGCCCTAAGTCCATATAACATGAAGAAGCGCGTAAAGCTTACGCTATTTGGTAATTGATTTGATGACGTTAGTAATATTGGCTCCCCAGGGCACAAGCGATAAACAATCAATTTGTGACAACTACAGCCCAGTGACCTCCGTTTGCCCTGGCACCCTTTCAAACTGCCATAACACTGAAATAAGGAATGCCTCTCGTGCTGGGATGTTAATAGTGGAAAGAGCAACACAGCAAAAGTCATTATTACAGCTGGGGGGATATGTGACCCCGCACTACAGGTGACACTGGATTATCTCTCTTGGAACATAAGAGAAGAAAGCTGATGTTAATGTCAAAGAAAAAATGTTTTCGCTCCTGCTCAGGGAAGGTTGCGGATCCTTCTTAACCGTACTAGAGTACCTGACTGGTAGAACTACAGCACTACTCTACATAACAGAAATGTTAATGAGAGAGTACAGAGTGCATAGCTCCTGATTTGGATGTTTAAGTCCCGGCAGCGTTGCTTAGCAGTGCTAAGTAATGTTTTCTGATCATTTAGCCCCAAGAAGCCTTCGTACCCCAGAAGTCTTAAGGCAATCTTTATCATGAGCTGCAATAAGCGCAGAGACACATCGACCAATTTAGTGCAAGCCTCATTTTGCAGTACAGCACCGGGGCAGACTCCGCCTTTCAACCTTTGAGACAGATCCGTCAGATTGCCTCTGAGTGATTAGATCTGCTTACAGTCTGATGGTTGCAGGTATGAACCCAAAGGTAATATAAATCAAATGACGTTTCACTGCCCAGATCTGTGGGCGACTTGCATGGTTGTATTTTTTCAATCCCAGTTTCACCAGCTCAGCCTTTCATCCTTTTGAGGTCAATCATTTGAGTATCATTGCTTTGGGAAATAGTAACACCCATTGTTTGAATTGCTGCGAAATAGCAAAACGGCATTGGTGAACACCATGTAATTAGCATTCTGGCGGTGATAAATTGAATATGCTATGTTAGATGATAAAACACTTATCAGTGAGTGCCGATGAACAAGTTATATTGTGGTGTGCACCGTGTAAATAACGTGTTTTTAAATGTAGCCCCACTTCTGTAAACCCACCTGTTGAAAATACTGACAAATACTACTGTCGGTACCCCCAAACCCACATGGTAACCATGGTGATTGCTGACAGACAAGATTTCTAGGTGCGCTGTGCTGTACGGCCCTCCTCGCAAGAGATACATTGAATTCCAGACTCAAAGAGTTAGCAATAATTTTGGCTCTGAGGAAAAAAAAGTAATCCTCTTAAATTAATGGACTGTGGCAGGTGTGCATTAATATTAATTGCAGATGAAATCATATCAGCTCTACTCGAGCACGTGACAGCGAATATGGGGGGTCATTACGACCCTGGCGGTCTGAGACCGCCAGGGCTAAAGTGGCGTCCATACCGCCAACAGGCTGGCGGTACGGAGACCCATATTTTGACCCGGTGGTGATAATCCGCCAGGGCAGCGCTGCAAGCAGTGCTGCCCTGGGGATTATGACTCCCCTACCGCCAGCCTGTTTCTGGCAGTTTGCACCGCCAGGAAGAGGCTGGCGGTAAGGGGAGTCCTGGGGCCCCTGGGGGCCCCTGCAATGCCCATGCCACTGGCATGGGCAGTACAGGGGCCCCCTAACAGGGCCCCGTGCAGCTTTTCAAGCGCGACGGGTGCTGCTGCACCCGTCGCACGGCCGCAACACCACCGGCTCCATTAGGAGCCGGCTCCTATGTTGCGGCCGCATCCCCGCTGGGCCGGCGGGCATAAACTAGGTTTGCGCCCGCCGGCCCAGCGGGGATGTTGTAATGGGGACCGCGGGAGTGCGGCCGCAGTTACAGCTTGGCGCCGCCCGCCAATGTTGTAATGACCCCCATGGTCTTTACTCACTCTCTAACTGTATTCAAGTAATTAATTAAATGTGTGACATGCGTAACACCGCAAACTTCAAAACGGAGCAGCATTTGCCACCCACATATCTCATACCACACAAATGCTTATGAAAGTGCTGAATTCTTCATCATTAAGCTAGATCTTCCTTTACAACAACCAGTGCTTTAAATGGGAAAAAATAAGTGCAGGTACTGCTTAACATGAGCTAGTAGTGTGGTGGGTGGGGCTAGGGGCGGGGCTAAGAGCAAGACATGAGGATACTTTATGACTTAAATACCCGTTGCAGCAATACCAAAACACATGATAGGTGTGTTTAAATAAAACAGGTTAACTCGTTACACAAGATGAAAGCGAAACAATTATATTTTAACATTTCTTTTGTTTTGTATTATTTGCAGCTTCTTAATGCCGTATTCTTATTTGTTGTTGTTTTGCACAATACTATATATTATTGAGCGTGCACACAGACAGAAAGAAACAAGCAGACACAAAGCATTCCACACTGTCCTCCTTAAAGTGTCCTGATTCTCTCTCTCTTTTATTCGCCTTTCTCTCACAGAAAAACACACACACATACAAGAAGGCAAACACATACCTAAACATACCCTCGTTCTAAAAGACGCAGGAGGGATTAAACCATATTAAACTTTCCTCCTATGGCTTTCTTGGTTGTCTCTGTCAGCGGGGCTGCCTCAATTCCTGTGTTTGCACATATGTACACAGTAGTGTGAATGTGATGGACAGCACAGGGCCTGAATGGGCCCTGTTCTGTCAAACACAGCGTGATGGCGAATACCCAGACATTAGCCACTTAATCCCTGCTGAACAGCTCAGCGGGGGTTGGCTCAGAACTACAGCAGCACCTTAGCTGTCAGAGGCAGGTTCAACTCTGACAGCCTAGTGCTCACCAGCAGCTATTAAACCTACCTTTCATGAGTACCGGTACTCTCCTTGGCAGCAGAGAAGTGCTGGTACTCAGAGTGAGAAAAATAAGAAGTGCCGGTACTCAGTACCGGTGAGTACCGGCCCATTTAAAGCACTGAAAACAACTGAATATCCACCTTCGGCACACTTCAGACTCTCACAAACAAAAGTCACAACTCACTCTTGCTCTTAGTCCAGTTGCATTAGAATGACTCCCAAGCCATATGCACTGGCATGGTTGGTTTCCACAGTTTTGTACTGGGGAGCTAATGGTTTCAATATTGCAGCCTTTGCTGTGTATCCTTTAAGTTTGAAAAATAGTTTTTTCAGTCCTCAAACCACACAAACTTCACTCCCTTTTCTACTATTGATCTCATAGAGCTAGTCTTTCTGCAAAATTGGCTCTTAGAGTCTAGATTTGGTATAATACTCAGCCAGGATAGATTTTACCTGCTTCTTATTCGTTTGACCACACACCTTCTCAGTAGCCCAACAACTTTAATTTAGATCTAGTACCCTCACCACTGATGACACAATCTAACTATTCCAACTCTGACACAGCAAATTCACATTTGTCTACATCAACGGTTAAACATGATTCTCTTGATTTTCCTAATAATTGTCTCAAAGTTCTGTCATGATCCACTGTAACTTTCCAACAGATCAATATGTCATCTTGGAATAATGCCACAGAAGTGACATCTACTACCATTTTTTGCATGATAAGTTTAAAAACTGCAGAAACATATGCCAAACAAAAGGCATTCTCAGATGTCTAAATGTCCCTTCTGTTGTTACAATTTCAAATGCCTGAATTCTAGATGCAACACTGTTTGAAAACATGCCTTTGATACATCTATCAATCAGAAAACCTTACCTTCTACAGGACTACTTAACATTTCATTGCTGTTTGGGTGTGGATGTAGGTCCACCCAGATGATTTCATGATCATTGATGCACATCTGCATCTTGCCATATGGTTTCTGTTGCAAACAACCAGACAAACTATTCTGAAGATGTTGTAGGCTCAATAACACCTTCTTCACATAACCTCTGTAATTCATAATTAAGTGAAGCTTACTTTTTACATCTTTTGTACTGATGTTTGTTTCAGTACAGCTTGACAGGAAATTCCTTTCAACCTACACATTCTTCTTGGAATACTTCTTGAAACTCTAATTTTACTCCACAATGTCCAAACAGGAATTCATCAGATCTTTCCAACCCCATAATTTTTACCCTTGGCAGGTGTGCCAGTCAATCAACGTGTAAGATGAACAAGAATCTGTTCACATGGCAAACCTATTCCACTGAGATTTACTTTACAGTTAGGTGGATTATATGGTTTTGTTACATTTAAAACACTTTAATTCAAACAACTGCTATTGTTTAGCAGTTGCTCTGAGTCGCTCACCACTGAGTGAGGGGGTCTGAAGGCTGCAACATTCACGGTGATGGTTTGACCACCGAACTCTGGGTGGTTCAACCGCACAATTACATCCCTGGTGGGTGGACCCAATAGGGGACCACAGTCCCTGCTGGGAACATGGTTCCTGGCGGCAGGACGGCGGTCAGAGTTGTACTCAGCCAGAGTGGTGCTGAACTCAGCACCACCTGGCTGATTACAACTCCCCTCACTGCCAGTCTTTCCATGGCGGTCTGACCAGCATGGAAAGGCTGGTAGTGAGGGTGCTGGGAGCCACGCAGGGCCCCTGCACTGCCCATCCCCAAAGCATGGGCAGTGCAGGGGCCCCCCTGTTCAGAACCATCGGAATACGCACTGTCTGCTTTGCAGACAGTGTGCATTCCAAGGGTGCTGGTAAGCCTCCTCTGAGATACGAGATAGCACTCAGCTTTTTTAAGGGAACCAAGACAAATCTCATAGCACTGTTCAGGCGGGTCTGACAGGCAGGAATGCTCTATTGCAACGTTCTCGCCAATCAAACCGGTGAAAACATAGTAATAGGGAAGGGGGATGCCACTGCCATGGCAGTGGTGTCCTCCCCACTAGTTTGGCGCCCCCCCGGTTGGACTGCCAAACTAAAAAGTTTAGTGACTTATTTTTCTTTGCTTAAGAACCTGATGATGAAACTGCTCTCTCCATGAAGATTAATCTAGAAACTGCTGTGGGAATTAAATAGTTCTAGTGTGGTGTCAGTCCCTCTAGGCTCAAGCTGAGCATCTAGGTATTACAGGACATTACAGGTAAGGTTCCTAGAGGCAGAGGCATATGGTACTCCAATTAATCTAGTATCCTGTATTATTGATCTTCTCGTAGGGCTGCATGATGTTTGTTTTGGGTTTTGACCTCTAGAGACACATGGCAAGGTGGGAGGTTATAGGTAAGGTGCACACTTCTATTGGTTATTCTGAGTATCTAATGTTCTAGAGGAGTAAGGCAATCAAGTCTATTGTATTTGTTTTCTACACAGCTAATTACCTAGGCCTTGAAGGATTTGCAAGTGCCATGGATTAATGAAGTTACTAGGGAGAAATTCTGGACAACATTTTTTGTGTTTTCCACACTTACCCTTTCCCCTATCTAATGGGCTGTTTGATTCTCTGGTACTTGTAGGCCTCTAAGTGGCATAGGGAATCAGCTTCTGGGATTCACGTCTCACTCCCACAAGATTGCACTGTCAGAAGTTACATTGGTTGTGCTCAAATGTTACAGTACCCTCCATATTATCTAATACTTTCCCAAGGGAACTGGAGAAAAATCTATGCCTGTCTACAATTGCATACATTTTCCCATGATGCTCTTACAATGCACCAAATGCGCTCTCATATACATCCTCTTTCTCTAAGCACATTGAATCCTATTCAGCTCTCCTTCGAAAGATTCATTTCTTCAACATCTTTCTACCTTCTATGCCACAATTATGATTCAATAAAGCTGACCTTCTTGGGCATACAAATACAGCTTCCTCAATTGCTTCTAGATAGAATTTGGAAGCTTCTCTTCAGTCACACCACATTATCAGTGGCTGACCAGGGCTTAGAAGGAATGATGGAGTAACTACTATAGACTCAATGACTATGGAACAAATATTCTCCTATAAATTATATGCCTGCGCTATAAATTAGTAGAACTGTAATACACTATTATTATTTTTTTAAAACAAGCTAAAAAAAGAAAAGCAATCACCTTTATCACTTACTAGATGATATTCAACTCTCTTTTCTGTTCAATAATCACAAGTCTCTATTCTCTCATTCCCTTCTGCTCAGATGTTATTTGTAGTGTTATTTCTATTTCTTTGATGAAAGGTGAAAGCCTTCAATCAGGCACCACTGGAGAAGAGCCGGTGCCAGTTCTCTCTCTATTCTTGATTTGATGGCTTGCATATTTAGGTCCTTTTTATTGATCATGGCCTACAGCAAAAGAAGACACCTCGCAGCTCTTTCCCCTAATCTTTATAGGTAGGACATATGTGAGCACTAAAATTATCAATATTAATTATTTAATGTATTCCGGTATTAGATTTAACATAGAAAATGTATCAAAATGTAAAATAAGTGTCACTCAAAATGTGTCTACTTGATTAGCCACCATCATATACAAAGTTATTAATTAATAGTGTATTAACATGTATTAAGAGTTTAAATATATTTGAAATTGCAGTACTCTGTCATACTTACAGCTAAACATTATGAATTTTACTTGTGCTAACTAAAAGGCCCCAAGTTAACAAGGCCCCAATAAAACTGCCAAATACTGAAAAATGCAACCTTAGTAGACGTTAGTAGAATGATCGCATGTCCGCTGTATAACAAATCCTTTGTTTGAGTCTTGAACTTGTCCAAAACTTGTATTAATAAAATGTATTTCTTCTGAGGAAATGTGCGTAACCTGACATGTTTCTATATCATTGTAACTGTTGATGCGAAGTATATGGGAAAGCAATGATCTCATGAACTAAGAATGGGCCTACTGATAAAGGACGGAAGGATTCTACAAATTGATTCTTATTGTATTGACTGATACATGCAAATGGAGAAGAACCAATCATTGACATGTGAAAGACAGTCTAGTATCTCTCTGATATGTAATAAACTTATTATTGGACAATCGTTTCTCGCAAGATGCTTCTGACCAATGAGAACGTGGGATAATTTTAACTTAACTGCACTGTTCTTGGAGATTTGGGTCATTCATTCTCAGTCCTTCATTCCATTTGCCACTATTATTCCGATGTCACTCTGTGACAACCAGACACTTTGACACTCTGTCACTTTTCACTTGCCAGCCTGTCTACTGATGTTCTGGTACTTTATACATTTTTTTCCTTATGCTCCATGCAATGATGCTGGTGCTTACTTTAGCACTTGATGCTTAGAGAATCTAGGGCCAGATGCAGGAAACAAATAGCGAGTCGCAAACGGCAAAAATTGCCGTTTGCGACTCGCTATTCGCGTTTCCCAATGCAGAAATGCATATTGTGGGTCGGTACCGACTCGCAATATGCATTTCAGAATCGCAAATAGGAAGGGGTGTTCCCTTCCTATTTGCGATTCTGAGTGGTATGCAATACCATTTGCGACCGCATATGCGGTCGCAAATGGAGTCGCAGTTACCATCCACTTCAGGTGGATGGTAACCCACTGGCAAATTGGAAGGGGTCCTCATGGGACCCCTTCCACTTTGTGAATTGACCCACAAATGTTTTTTCAGGGTAGGTAGTGGTCCAACGGACCAGTACCTGCCCTGAAAAAAAACCGAAACTAAAGTTTTCGGATTTTTTTTTAAGTGCAGCTCGTTTTCCTTTAAGGAAAACGGGCTACACTTAAAAAAAAAAAAACTGCTTTATTTAAAGCAGTCACGAACATGGAGGTCTGCTGACGACAGCAGGCCTCCATGTTTGCGAGTGCCTAGACTCGCTATGGGGCCGCAATTAGCGACCCACCTCATGAATATTAATGAGGTGGGTCATTGCGACCCCATAGCGAGTCGCAGACAGTGTCTGAGACACCGTACTGCATACCTATTTGCGAGTTGCAAATTGCGAGTCGCATGGACTCGCAATTTGAAACTCGCAATTGTTTTTTTGCTACATCTGGCCCGTAGCGCTTTGCTGTCTGTCTTAGATAATTAACCTGATTGGTTCGGAAAACTTAGAGCCCCGACAAGTATTATGTATGAAAAATGTATTGTTGATTTGTCTTTTGTTTTCTAGGTACCGGCTGTTGCTTTTGATAGAGCCATGGCTAGATGTTTTCCAAATTTGTGTTACTAAATCCTTTGCATGAAGTCCAATATGCTAATGCTAATCTGGAGTTAGTGAGGAGAATTCTCTAGTCATTCTGTTTTGAAATGACGACATTCAATTGCTGATCAAATGTATGTTATTTCCATTGTGCAATTACTCTTGCTATTAATCTGTACTGTCGCTAGTGAGAGTCTTGTCATTATTGCTTTGATAAAGTTGAGATTCTTCAGACCTTTCGGTCAACAGGTGCTGTTTCTGTATCTTTAGCATGTGGTTTTGAGACTAAGTTACGTGATTTTAGGATTGTTAGTATAGGGAAATAAATATTCTATTTGATACTAAAAGGTATGGTTATTCATGACCAAATGGGACATGGTGCGTGCAGTTACTGACTCTAAGAATTGAATTTTTTATTTTGTGATATTCATGTAATGTACAGAGTTGATGGTGTGATCATCTTAAACGAGTCAAAAGGTCCATTCAACTAAGGACGCATGCCCTTACTTGTTAACATAACTAAACAGATAAGGTCAGACGCGCTCACAAGAAATGGTAACAGAGTATGATGGTTTGTCTCTTTAAGAGCACATCATCACATACAGTTTGAGGTTTATCCCCTAGAGAAATTGCCAGAAAGTCCTGTAGTTAAGATAGGAAGACGTAGGTTGATTTTGGTTAAGATTTTTGGATTCAATAATGTAAAATAGGGAGAGGATATGCCCCTAAACGCCCAAAGTGACTTTCCCAGGTCCTTGGAGTTTGCCTATGCTTGTTTGAGGATGTTCTTTGCGTTCTATTGACAGGGTGAATGGAGTAGATTATGCGCTTGCACGGCTTTTGTAAATCGCAGGTGAATTGAGATGTTTGCGAGGGCTTAGAGAGTTTGTCTACTCAAAATGATGTTGCGAACTTCACATGTGTGTTGGTGCTCAACAATTGTCCATGTAGTTGTTGGTATGCGGGCTCTGCGAGGTCTAAGACTCCGGAGTATATTGTAAAGTGTATTGAGACACTTGGTTTTTGTTGTTATTTTTCTGTTTAGTAGGCCAATCTGGTGTGGTCGGTAGGTCGAGGTTATGTGCTAAGTTGAGTGAAAGGTCTTTTCGACTGAGATTTGGTGAGTCCTATGTGCACCATCAGTTGAGAGTAAAATTTGCGGGTTGAATTTTGATTGCAAATCTGGGGAACTGAGAAAGAAAGAAAAGCTGCTAGAGCGAAAGCCGTCAGTGAAAAATCCGTAAGGTTCCTGAAGTGATTGTGTTTACGTTGTAGTAAGCGGGCAAATTGTTTTTTTTGGTTTTTATTGAGGAGCTCACAATAATTTTGCATTAGTTTTGAGTGGTTCTGAGTGTAGAGGGACAAGCCACAAGACTTTGTCAGGCACTGTATGTGTGAGTTTGATGTCATTTGAGCCGCACTGGGATAGGTCGGTTAGTGAGAAGGGTCGCGCACGGATTGGTGGACAACAGTGAGGTGCAATTGGTGGAGATAGTAGACGAAAGGGATTTCGGGATTAAAAGTCACTTCCTGGTTATCGAATTTTAACACAAATTTGCGAAAATGAAGATTTTAGAAGCATTAAAGAGCGCACTTAGGAGAGATAAGTGTATTCCAGCTAGAGTAGGAGAAATCTGTCCGCCAGAAGATACTCCAGCATATATTGTAATTGAGGAGACAGATACCGGAGCATGTCTTTGGTTAAAAAATTGGTGCAAAATCACAGAGAATGAAGGGAGCTTAGCGTTTCCTGAAAATGGAACCTTTAATTTGAGAATTTTAGAGAATATGAGACAAGTGATGTATGATTTAGAACCTCTGCCAAGACCTGCTCAGTTTGAAGCATTAGCGATCTGGGAGCTAGTAGCCAGACAACAACAACAGTTGAAATTCGAAAGAAAGATGAGAAGGGCAGAGAAGACACTAGTGGAAGCTAGATGGGACAATGAACGGAAGTACTGGTAGTTAGACACCTTACAGGAAATTAGAATGTTTCCTGCAATTTTGCAGGACAGTGAGAAAGAAGCAAATAAAGCTAATAGAAAATCAAACAGAAGCCTTTCTGAGGAAAGAGAGCTGAAATGAAAGGAGACTACGAAGTCTTTGATACCTGATGAAGAATCAGATGATGAAGAATTCATTTTACTGTTATTGAGAAATCGTTCACCACCATAAGTGGCACAAGAGAGCGGTCCGGGCACTAGTGTGAACCCCTCTGCACTGACACCGATTAACATGACACAGAATCCAATACAGAGTAACCTTAATGTGACTGAGAGTTTCGTACAGGTTAATCCTAATGTAACACTGAGCTCAATACAGACTAGTCCTCACTTAGTGCAGATACCAATGCAGAGCAGTCTTAACCTGCCTACCAAATCTGCAGTACAAAATCGGATGCCATAGCTGAGTATTCCTAGAATTTACCCAGATGTGCCTTTTATAGATGCTTCAACCAATTTTGCTTCTGTCAGAGGCAACTCCACTTTTACTGCCTCAAATGCAGCCTCAAATGATTCCAAAATGCACTCCTATAACAGGGACACAGATAGACATGTCTGTATTGATGAGCCAGAACACAGGAGTGATGCAGTTTCAGAACTCAAATGTTAGACCAAGTCCATATGTTGTGTCTGTACCTGTTACTATCGGTCCAGTCATACCATTGTTTGCCCAGGGAAACAACGGCACAAATAGTCAGGGAATCCTGAGTCAGTGTCTAGTGGGAGGAGGACTCAATGATAATGCCAGGATAGTCTCTCCTTTGGGACAGACTTTTGATGAAACAGGGTAATTGTTAGACTTGAGCCCTTTCAGAACTCCTCCGAATACTAAAGCTGGGTCATACATCGGTCCCAAGTTGCAATTAATGAGACCCCAACCTCCGAACTTAACTCTACAACAGTTACCTAGTACTTAGCCCAACAACATCTCACTGCAAGGTTTGACGGCTCAACAATTAACCAAATGGTTAGAGAAGTTGATTAGCCCTCAAGATGCTTGTAGTGGGGGAGAATTATCTAAACTAAACTAGGCTCAGGATGGTAGCAGATTAACTCATTGAGGGAACCATGGGTGTAAATCGGTTCGAGTCCTACACAGATGCAGAATTGAGATACATGTGCCCGAAAATTACTAAGGAAGCAGGTGAGGTACACCAAAGGTTAGCAGAGTTAGCGGAAAAATATGACATAGACGTTGTGAAAAATTAAATATTTGAGGAGAAGTTACAGGATAGAATTTGACACAAAAGATTTTAAAAACATGAGAACTGCAGGAATGAAAACGCATATCTTAGAGAATTGCTCCAAAGCATCTAGACATGGAGAGCATTAGACAAATGAGAAGCCAGATGGGTGAAGAACGAGATAAAAAGAAGAAGGATTCTGACATTCCCCCTGCAAACATGCAGCAGGCTGAGTATCTGGGAAAAATGTTGCCAATGAGGGAGATTCCAGGAGGGAATTTTGTACATGTCCCCTGGAGCAGAAGTGACATTTTGTCATTCACAAATGATTACCCCTGGCTGCGGGAGAAACCAGTGGAATGCTATCAGCAGACAAACAGGTTCATAAAACGTGCAAAGTGCCTGTGGGAGGATTTGAACACACTTTTAGAGATAGTAGTTCCAGCAAACTTATGGATTGACTGCAAAAGGAGTGTAGATTGGCCAACAAGGGAGCTGCTGAGAATCCACCAACAGATGCACCATCCCCTGAAGTAATGAAATATTACTATAAAGTAATTGAATTTTTTAAAACGAGAATTTCGCCCAAGAACATTGATTGGCAGTGCATGGACAGGACAGGTCAGGAAGCAAAAGAGTCAATTCACGCATACCATGAGAGATTGTTGCAGGTATTTAAGTATTACAGTGGTAAAGAGACAATTGAGCCAAAAGACATGATTCATTTTGAGTTCAGATTTGTTGAAGGATTGAGACATGAAATTAGTCAGATGATTAAGAGTCATTTGATTTGCTGGCAAAGCCGATTGATGAGGTGTTGCAGTACGCAAAATACTGTAGTGACGAGATTGAATTGAAACAGAGAAAGTTAAAAGAGAAGGCAATGTTTATGCAGATCAAGGCTGCACAGACAGGGATTCGGGGAAATTTTCAACCTCAACAGCAGCTGCAGGGAAACATGCAGTTTCAAAGCCAAGGCAGAGGTAAAGGCTGTGGAGGGATGGGAAGTGTACATCGTGGTCCTGATTTGAATACAGTGGTGTTACTGGGTGAAGCACAAGGGATGAGAAGGATGTTGCCATGTCACCCTTAGGGGGGCATCGGGCATTGATTATGGAAGTGCCCGATGGTAATTCAGGGAGGTGTTGTTCAGCAAATGAGTGATGACAATTCTTTCCGGAACATAAGAGGGCCGAAAATGAGAGGTCCAAATCCAAATTTTCAGAATAATGTAAATCTGATGCAAGGTTTTCAACCCATGCAGCCCATGCAACCAGTACAGCCATTGCAGGTACAAGTGCCCCAGATACAGCAGGTGCAATCACAAGTTCAAATGGTGCCTTGACAACAAATTCAAATACCTCAAGCCCCTATGGACCAGCAGCAGGTGATGCTTTCTCAGACAGTCACAGGTCAAAGACTTAATAAGAGTAATAATACTGTACACCAATTTCCCCTACACAGTGAGAATGGAATAAACGATGATTGAATAAGTGAGAGTTCCGATGAGGAAGAATGCGTGTTGGCCGCATCACTAGAGGAAGATCAGAAAGCTCTCTACGTTAAAGGAAAGGTGAATGGTCAAAAAGTCTCATTTCTGGTGGACATTGGAGCTTTACTCTCCACAGTGAGAACTGCAGAAGTTCCTGACATGCCCCTATCAGGGAAGACAGTTCAGATTGTAGTAACTGCAAACCAATATTTGACGAACCCAATCACAGAACCAGTCCCAGTCAAAATTGGCAATTTTAGAGGATTGCACAAATTCGTAGTCTGTGACTCAAGTCCTGTGTCCCAACTGGCAAGGGATTTATTGCGCAAAACAAAATGTTTGATTACTTGCTCAAATGCTGGCATTGAAATTCAGACAAACAGTGATGATGAAAATGACCCGATACTTGATGTGAACAATGACACCTTGAATGAGGAATTTCCTCTAATCAGTTTTTTTCAATTTTTCACTGTGAGAGATCTTCCTTCTGATTTACAGAAATCTGTTGTGTAGAAGGTATGGGATTTTTCAGGAAAAATACATTGGTTTGATAAAAGGGGTCAAGCCAGTTAGAGTTGCAATTAAGCCTAATGCAGTTTTTCCCCAAATTCCACAATACCACATGACAAAGGAGGCAATGGAAAGTGTGGCACCGATAATTTCAGAATTCCTAGACAAATGAGTTTTGAAAGAAGTGCTGAGCAGCCTGTGTAATTCACCAATAATGGGACTGCGTAAGCCATGTGGGAAAGTTCAAATTGTTCAGGATTTGAGAAAAATAAATGACGTCATGGTTAAATGCTGTCCAGTGGTGCCAAATTCAGCTGTGATTATGTGTCAAATCCCATGCAATGCTGAATGGTTCACTGTATTGGACCTGTCACAAGCATTCTTTTCCATGCCTCTTCATGAGGATAGCAGATTTCCCTTCTGTTTCAAATTCTTAAATAGAGTCTGCTGTTGGTGTAGGATCCGACTGAGGGTTTTCAGCCGGATCACCATCCATTTTCAACCAGGTTTTGAAAAATAATTTAGAGTCATTGATAATGCCTTACCAGTCTACATTGGTGCAGTACATTGACAAACTACTGATCGCATCCAAAACGAGAGAAGGGTGCAAATATGACACAATTGCGTTACTGAACCACTTGGGAGACAATGGTCATAAGGTGTCTTTGACCAAATTACAGTACAGTCAAAAAGAAGTAAAATATTTGGGTCACTTGATTGAAAAGGGAATCAGAAAAATCTCCAGAGAAAGGGTCGCAGCCATATTACAGATGCCTACCCCACCTACCAAGAAAGATGTGAGGATGTTTATGGGAATGGTGAGATACTACCGGCAGTAGATACCAAATTTTTCAGTCATTTCAAAGCCCTTGCAGAAACTGACTCACAAGGATGTTTCCGAACCTCTAGTGGTAGATCAAGCCTTTGTGAAAGCGTTTACAGATCTGAAAGAGAGCTTGTACCAAGCCCCAGTATTGGGTATGCCTGATTACACAAAACCCTTTTTGTTGTTTTGTAATGAACGTGATGCATGTTCTTTGTCTGTTTTGACTCAAACACATGGCAGCGTAAGTCGCCAAGTGGCTTTTTTTCAGCCACTTTGGATCCAGTTGCAGCAGCTTTACAAGGCTGTTTGCAGTCCGTTGCAGCAGTGGAACAAAGCCTTGTTCAGAGTGAGAGCATCGTAATGGGACATCCCCTTCCTTTAATGGTCCTCCATTCTATTGAAGTCTTGCTCACGAGATCTAAAACGCAGTGCTTGACCAGCCCGAGGTTGACCCTGTCTGAGACTGCCATCCTAGGATCTCGTAACGTAAAGTGCTTAACCCAGCAACTTTGCTTCCAAATGAGAATATTGACATTGATAAAAAGAATGTTACTGAACATGACTGTCTAGAAATAACTGAATTGTGCACAAAACCTAGACCCGATATTAGAGATTGTCTGGAAGAGAACGACCAAATTATCTTTGTTGATGGTTCCTGTCTGAGAGATAATATGGGCACATTGAGAGCAGGATACGCAGTGTGTACCATCTCAGCATACTGGAAGCTTCATGGCTTCAAGGAGTATTTTCTGCCCAAGTGGCAGAATTGGTGGCTGTTTCTAGAGCATGTCATATTTCAAACCAACTAAGGCTTACCATTTACTGAGACAGACAATATGAATTCGGCATGGTGCATGTTTTGGCCAATTGTGGTCACAGAGAGGTTTCCTGACGTCTTCTGGCTCCCCAGTAAGAAATGGTGAGAGAATCCATGACTTGTTACAGGCGATTCAATTGCTCAAAAAGATTGCTGTGGTGAAATGTAGTGCACATCAGAGATCCCGGGATTTCTTGTCAATGGGAAATGGATATGCAGATCAAGTCTCAAGGTTTTGCGCCTTGAACGGTATGTAATTCAAGGAAAAGTGGGAATTGTTACCTGAAAATGATGAAGTCTATGCAAATTATGCAATGCACATTATAGATATATTGGAAGACTCACAGGATAACGTAACAAAGGATGAACGGAAGTAATGGCTGAAATTAAAGTGCATGCAAAGGGATGATGACAACCAATAGTTTGTTGACTCAAATGGCTAGATACTATCAGCTCATGTGGGGAGGGCTGCTATGGTTAGAACCTTTAAACAGTACTGGTGGGAAATGTGGGAAGAGGAACAGTGGGCAATATGGGTCATATTCGAAAGGCTGGAGGACTGTTCAGCAGAATGCAAATGGATTTCATTGAAATGCCCATGTGCTGTGGATTGAGATATGTATAGGTGAATGTGTGCATCTTTAGTCATTGGATTGAAGCTTATCCTACATGAAGAAATGACAGTCTCACAGTAGCAAAGTTACTGCTTAGGGAGTTAATTCCACATTTTGTTTTCCCGGACTCTTTAGAATTAGATTTGGGAAGCCACTTCAACAATGAAGTGATCAAACTGGTATGATCAGCTTTAAACATTGAGCAGAAACTGCACTGTAGTTACCACCCCGAAGCCTCAGTACTTGTAGAGCAGATGAATGGTACCTTGAATTCGAGAATGGCAAAAATGTGTGCATCCACAAATCTGAAATGACCTGATGCATTACTGCTAGTTCTGATGTCAATGAGAAGCACGCCTGACAAGACAACAGGATCCTCATGGGAAGAGCCATGAGATTGCCAGCTGTCCCTGCAAATGATCTTGTGAACATTACAGATGATATGGTATTAGACTACTACAAAGGCCTGGCTGATGTGATTCGCTCCTTCTCTCATCAGGTGGAGGCTACCACACTGCAACCGTCTCAAGACCAAGGACACAACCTGAGAGCAGGTAACTGGGTTGTGACCCGAAAGCATGTGAGAAAGTTGTGTTTGAAGCCTTGGTGGAAAGGTTTTTACCAGGTGGTATTAATCTCAACCACATCTGTGAAGTGTGCTGGACTTTCGAACTAGGTCCACGCCAGCTACACTCGGAAAGTACCCAATCCTACGGAGGAAGAAGAAGAGTTGTTTAGATTACCAACAACATCCAAACACACTCCAAGACAAGAGAAAAGAGGATGCGAACTGGAAACAGTGCTGGAGCACCCCACAGCCAGCTTACCTGCTCCTGTGAGAGACGAAGTGGAAGAAGCACAGGAGGATGAAAATGAACCGACCTCAATTGGAACAATAGGAGAACCTGACCCAAGCAGGGTTTTCCCAGAAGCAGATGGTTTTGAAAACAGACTGAGCTACTGACTGACCCCAGCGGGAAATGAGTTGAGGCAGATCAAAGCCAAAAGTATTTGACTCCTCCTGGACCGGTTGAGGGAACGTCAAAAGAAGGTAGCTTGTGTCCAATACTGAAAAGAGCACTGACAGAAAAAACGCTGAAAGGTGACAAGTGGCCGGAGTCACAGCCAAAGACAAAGAAGATAATCTCAATAACACCAATCCAGGAAGAAGTCAACACCACCAGAAAAGAAGATCTGACTGAGGGTGAATTTAGTGGAGATCGAAAGCTGGAAAGAAAAAGAATTGCAAACCGAAGGTACTCAGGTCCTCATTGGGCATTTTTAATTACCAACCAATGATAATGAATGGCAAGAATAAGTTTTGAATTTTTGTTTTGATCTAGATATCCCAGGTCAATAGTTTGGCACTTGAAGAAAGTCGATGAACTGAACTGTTGAAAACTGTAAATTGAGAAAGTGAAAAGAAAAAGTGACTGTTGAAATTAAGCGGAAAAGATTGTGAAAACATGATTTGACAAGCTGCTACCTGATTTTGACAAGCTGCTAAACTGATTTTTGACAACTTTTCTGATTTTTGACAAAAGGATCCTGAAAGTAAGACTGAATGCTGCAAATAATTGCAGAAGAAGATTGAAGATTGTTTTTGACTTTTGCTGCATAGCTATACATTTCTATTGTTTTTACTTTCTGATTCTTTACAGACCATGGGTAACAATAGCCAGCAGGGCAATAGAAACAGGTGCTGACAATACATGGGTATGGTTTGGCGATTGTTTGTGTGATAGTTTGCTTGATATTGATTGTAAGTGTAACTGTTCTTAACAAGAATGAGGCCAACCATACCACAGCTGTAGAGACAACTACTACACTCTCAGAAATAGACAGGTTTAAGTTAGATGAGAAATATCTGCACATAGATGACACACAGGGAGAACTTTCTTCTAATGTTTTATGTCGCCAGAGTATGTTGACACGATGGACGCGAAAGAGTGTTATGTTTGTACACACATTCCGGCCTCTGTCGAGGAAGGAGTAACCTATCATAGTCTGCCACTAACTTACGGCATAAGTTGTAGTCTTTTATTAGCAAGATTTTTTAACCATGACTATTTTCAGTATTTCTACTCTAACCACGATCTTGTGTTTTCTTTTTTACCTATAATTAGGTACTTAAGTAGAATAGATAAGGACAATGACATAGTATTAGTGAGAGGATTTCTTGAACCTACATTAATATTTAGAACTGCCTCACACCTGTAGAAAAGAGGTTCTTAGATCACACACCGAAGACAGGAGAAGGGCAATAAAGGCAAAGATAGATAAGGGATTAGTTCCTCGAAAACCTGGAAATTACTATGCATTTTCTGACATAACTAAGCAGGGGAAATTTACTTTAGTTGTGCAACACGTAGGAAAGCTTTGTATGTACAGACTTAAATCTTCAGTAGATAGAATATTTGTGGGAACGAGTGAATGCAGACGTGTTTTTCTTTCAGAGTAAATAAACATTTATGTTGAATGGAAAGGATCTGGCAGTTCCTGGAGTTTATTACATCTGTGGGAAAAATGCATATTACCATCTTCCTAAAGGATTGTATGGCACATGTTACTTAGGGATAGTTTTCCCGAAAATGTGCTAACTTGAAGACTTGAGCAAATTACCTAAAACGACTAAATTACATCATAAAAGACGAAAGTGAGAATCAGTTTCTAGCATAGCTAGAGACATATTTGGAGCAAGAATTCCCTCAGTGGAATTTGTTCTGAATTCTAATAAAATTCGGAAGTTGTCTAATATTGTGGATAACATGCTGACAGATTATTCAGGAGTCATTATCCTAATGGATACAGAGATGGCTGTGGTAAGAGCTATGACTCTTCAGAACCACCTTGCTTTAGCTATCCTTTTAGTGAAGGAGTTTGTAAATTGCTTATTCCGCAACATTGCTGTTCATATATACCAGATAATAGCAAAACAATTAGAGGCCTTATTTACATTATAACCAAAGATAAAGCTGATTTGAAGAACTAACTGAACCTACTGTCTGGGAGAATGCTGGCAAAGGAATTGCTGCTGTGGGAAATTGGCTTGGCGACCTGGGAAAAGAGATCCTAATGAAGATAATACAAGGGATTTTGATTATTATAGTTTGTTTAATTGGAGTGTGGGGAATATGTAAATTGTACAATGTGATTAAAACAAAAAGTTTGAAAAAGAATCAGAGGAAGGAAATGAGAATGGAGAAATTGTTTAGGGAAAAGTCAAAGGGAAAAAGAATAAATAAAAATATGCAAGAGACAAAATTTTAAAAGAAAATTGTAAAACAAAATACATACATTTATTTGAAATGAAAATGTGATGGCATAATCAGTCATCAGAGGAGGGAATGTGAGCGCTGAAATTAACATTAATAATTATTTCATGTATTCCCGTATTTGATTTAACATAGGAAATGTATTAACATAGAAAATAAAGTGTGACTCAAAATGTGCCTACTTGATTGGCCAAGTTATTGATTAATAGTTTATTAACATGTATTAAGAGTTTATTTGTATTTGAAATTGCAGCACTCTGTCATACTTACAGCTAAACATTATGAATTTTACTTGTGCTAACTAAAAGGCCTCAAGTTAGCGAGGCCCCAGCTAAAACTGAATGTCTGCCAAATACTGAAAATTTCAACATTAGTAGAATGATCTCATGTCCGCTGTGTAACAAATCCTTTGTTTGAGTCTTAAATTTGTCCAAAACTGGTATTAATAAAATGTATTTCTTCAGAGGAAATGTGCGTAACCTGAAATGTTTCTTCATCATTGTAAATGTTGACGCGAAGCGTATGGGAAAGCAACGCTCTCATGAACTAACAATGGGCCTACTGATAAAGGACAGAAGGATTCTACAAATTGATTCTTATTGTATTGACTGATGCATTCAAATGGAGAAGAACCAATAAACGACGCGTGAAAGACAGCCTAGTATCTCTCTACATGTAATAAACGTATTATTCGACAATTGTTTCTCGCAAGAAGCTTCTGACGAATGACAACGTGGGTCAATTTTAAATTAACCACACTGTTCCTGGAGTTCTGGGTCATTAAATCTCAGTCATTCAGTTCATTCACCATTATTATTGCGATGTCACTGTATGATAACTAGCAACTTTGACACTCTGTCACATTTCATTTGCCAGACTGTCTACTGACGTTCTGGTTCTTTTTTTTTTTTCTTGTGCTCCATGCAATGATGCTAGTGCTTACTTTAGCGCTCGATGCTTAGAGCCTGTAGAGCTTTGCTGCCTGCCTTAGATAATTAACCTGATTGCTTCAGAGAACTTAGAGCTTCTATTCTGAACCACCCCACTTTCCCTAATCCTCTCTGTCCTGATGCTGATGTCCCCCTGATGAAGATATCGCCGCTTGCTGGTCCTTAAGGACAGGTATTATGTATGAAAAATGTATTGTTGATTTGTCTTTTGTTTTCTAGGTACCAACTGCTGCTTTTGATAGAGCCATAGCTAGATCTTTTCCAAATTTGTGTTGCTAAATCTTGTGCATGAAACCCAATGTGCTAATGCTAATCTGGAGTTAGTGAGGAGCCTTCTCTATTCATTCTGTTTTGAAAACAAACTGACAACACTCAATTGCTGATCAAATGTATGTTATTTCCATTGTGTAATTACTCTTGCTATTGATCTGTACTGTCGCTATGGAGAGTCTTGTCATTATTGCTTTGAGTTGAGATTGTTCAGACATTTCGGTCATCCCGTGTTGCTTCTGTATCTTTATCATGTGACTTTGAGACTAATTTACGTGATCTTAGCATTGTTAATATAGGAAATTAAATATTCTAACTGATACTAAAAGGTGTGGTTATTTGTGACCATATGGATCATGGTGTAGACAGTTACTGACTCTAAGAATTTAATTGTTTTATTTGGTGATATTCATGTAATGTACAGAGTTGATGGTGTGATCATCGTAAACGAGTCAAAAGGTCCATCAGCCTAAGGACGTGTCCCCTTACTAGTTAACATAACTAAACAGATAAAGTCAGACATACTCACACATATATCCTCTTAATGTGCGGACATTCTTTTCTTTTTTTCTTTATATATTACATCCACTGTTTTGAAAAGCAGTGCATTACACACATGTATTGCAACATCGAGCTGCAAAATGAATGTGCTCCTAGGTAAGAAGTGTTGCTGCACCACAGGCTTGAGAGGCAGTTGGATTTGTTCTTGTGCTGCCATTGCGCACAGATAAGAATATGCTCGATGGTGAGCCGTAAGACTTAGACAGGCTTGTGCCTTGTGAGCTTTCTCCCTAACTTGAAAGCCTGTGCTTCCGTTCACAGAAGCCTGTTTTCAATAAATAAACATAAGCAAGAATTTAAAATCCTACACACTTGCCTCTAATTGCTTACATGAAGAACATTCACAACAAATTGATACATAACAAAACCTTTGAGAAATGTGCAGACTGTCCATTGTATTCACAATTGTTGTTCACCGGAATAATGGAACTACTGCTGATGGGATCTAGGCTAAGGGCTGATACACACATCACTTGTCACCAGCCACCTGGACCCAATTTTCCAAAGTGTAATTTAGGAAGGTTTACTTCATCTCAACAGTGTAGCATACAGCCTACAAGACCCCAACAGTGCAACTGCTGTGTGGTAGAATTTCTAACCCTGGCATCTCACCATGTTCTTATGATGTGGTCACATCCACTGGTGATGTAGTCATATTCATAACTTCAAGTGACATGAATACAATAATGTGGTCTGTTTTAAAGCTGTATTCTCAAGATAGAGTTGGTGTAACTGTTCGTTCAGGTCAGGATAAGTAGTCATAACTAACTCAGCCCTTTACCATTTCAGCTTCTGAACTTGTCAAGCACTGAATGCAGTGCAGGTCTCTTTTCTTTCCTTCATGATTTCCTGAAGAAACATTTCCTCTCGGTAATCACAGTGCTACCCTACACTTAACAAATACATTAGGCTATCCAATGGTCCTTAAGTGGGTCCCAATTAAGAGGAAAAAGCCAGAAAGGGCAGACAAATCCTCCCTGACAACTGGGATAGTTTTTGATTGAAAAGAAAGAGGTTTACTATATTTGGGAACCAAGACACTAAAGCCAATATTTATACTCTGTCTGCGCTGGATTTGCATCATTTTTTTTTAACGCGAATCCAGTGCAAACTTTACTCCATATTTATATTTTGACGCTAGACCCGTCTAGTGTCAATATATTGGAGTTAACGTCATTTTTTGCCTGCGGAAAACTACCTTGTGCCAATGAGATGCAAGGTAGGCGTTCCCAGGCAAAAAATGACTCTAAGGCCCTTGCGCCCTATTTATCCTCCCGTGCAAAAATCAGGCAGGGGGGAGGAGGAGGGCCTTAAATAGTGGCGCTAAGGCTGCTTAGCGTCATTATTGGATGCCTGGGTATGGGCAGGCGTTAGGGGACCTGTGGGCCATTTTCCATGGTCAGAGACCATGGAAACAACCCACAGGTGCCCTTCCCTGCACCCAGGTACACCCCCACCCACACCTAGAGGACACCTAAGGATCGGGGGGACCCATCCCAGGCAAGTCCAGGTAAGTTTTTTGATTTTGTTTTAAAAGTGTCTTGGGGGGCCTAACTTGGGCCCCCCTACATGGCACTGTGCCCAATGGCCATGCCCAAGGTACATAAGTCCCCCGGGCATGGCCATTGGGCTGGGGGGGCATGACTCCTGTCTTTACTAAGACAGGAGTCATGTCCATGGGGGTTGTGTGTCAAAATAATGACGCTAGTCAGGTTAGAGTCATTTTTTTTACTCTAACCTGACTAGCGCCATTCTTTCCCGGACAACCTCCAGTTTGTCGTATGCCTCCCCTACCCGGTTAGCGTAATTTATTTTGACACTAACCGGGCCTTAGCGCCCCTTGCTCCATTCCTTGGATATGACGATCTGCTTGCGTCCTGGATTGGCGCTAGCCGGTGTCAAAAAGTATATATCTGGGCCTAAAAGTACCCTGAGACAGAGTAGAGAAACGGTCTAGCATATTCATCCAAGGTGAAGAAACCACCTGCGAACACCAGGGACACAATGTAACTATTGTGGGTGATGAACATGGCACAAAAAGGAGATTTAAAAGCATTGTGATGAATGTATGATGGAACAACGCATGCGCCAACCATGCATGCCTGAACAACGCTGTTGAAACAACGACGGCGTTATTTCCATGAATGCCTTTACCACCCATGCCTTTACAATGATATTTCAGTGTAAAGTCATGCATAGCAAAGGCATGTGTGGAACGGCATGCGTGGTTTTTGCATGCCATCCCCCCACCTGCCCTAAAAATTCAACTACCCCGACCCCCCAAACCACCATAAAAATAAAAGTACTCAACCCCTCCAACCTGCCCTAAAAATAAAACTACCCTAATACCCGCACCAACTCTGAGCCCTAAAACCTACCCTGCCCCACACCCGCCCTAAAACCTGACCCCACCTGAAAATTAAAACTAATAAAACTATCCCGCCCCTAAAAACAAAATTACCCCGGCCCTCCACCCCGCCCTAAAAATAAAACTATCCCGACCCCCCAGACACCTTAAAAATAAAACTACCCGACCCCCACTCACAAAATAAACCTACCCGACTCCCCCACCTGCCCCAAAAATAAAACTACCCCAACCCCCACCTGCCCCTAAAAACTACCCCTGTACCCCCTTCCCTCCCTGAGCACTAAAACCTACCCCACCCCAAAAATAAAACTACCCCGCCCCCAAAAACAAAATTACCCCACCTCAAAAACCAATTACACCCCCACCACCCACCCCCAAAAACCAAACTGCCCTGACCCCCGTCCCCAAAAAACAAACCACCCTGATCCCCCACAGCCAAAAATTAAACTACCCTGATTCCCCCAGCCCACTTCAAAAACCAACTATCCTGACCCCCATCCCCAAAAACCAAACTACCCCACCCCATAAAACCAAACTACCCCTACTCCCCCACCCCCACCCCCAAAAATCAACGTCCCCCACCTCCAAGAACCAAACTACCCCAATCCCTCTACCCCCAAAAAACAAACTAACCTGATCCCCCACCCCCAAAAACAAAAGTACCCCCGACCCCCAACAAAAAAGAAAACTACCCTGCCCCCACCCCACCCCTAAGAAGAGAACTGCTCAATCCTCCCACCCCTAAAAATCAGAACTACCCGATCCCCCATCCCACCCCAAATAAAACTCCCCAACCTCCCCCACCCCAAGCACTTAATCCAACCCACCCGTAAAAACTACCTCCAACCCTGCCCGAGCCCCACTTACCTGACTGCGACCTCTCCCTATGGTGACACCCTTTTTCTCTGCCTTAACCACACATGTGCGTTGTTCAGCACATGCGTGGTTAAGGCAGAGAAAAAGGGAGTTGTTGTTAATGCAAGCATGATTCCGCTTGCATTAACAACGACGTTGTGGTTCCGGAATCGTTGTTGCGGATGTACCCTCATTGTGATGCATTCTGCTCAGATCCTAGCTCAATTTTATAGAGTTGAAATAGGAAATTACCTCACAGAAAACTGGCCTAACACCATCTTAGGCAGAGAAGCTCTGGCAGCACAAATTGGAAGGCATTCATATTAGTTAGCAATCAGTGTAACCCAGAGCACACCTGCCATCACAGGAGAATAGTGTTGCCCTTTAAAAGTACTTATAAAGTGACAAATGAAATGCCTGACATCCAGCCTCTGATACACCTAGCATCTGTGAACCTCTTATCAACTGCATTCCTTCTTTTCAGCTCCTGTCAGATACAATGTTGCTTTCACAAAGCACTCTGCCACAAGCAGGAACCCTTCTAGGCTGTCACTACAGTGAAACACAATCCTAGAGAAAAACAGATGTGAAATCAATCCTGCACATCTAGCATGGCACTTTCCCAACTCCTAATGTGGACTAGATGATCACACCACCATTTCAATGGAAGCAAGACCACTCTCTAATCGAGTTCTGTCTGTGGCTATAACACTTGTATAGGTTGATCTCATTATAAAGATGAGATGTGAGCTATATGCTAGCATACTGGCGAAAATAATGTCTAGAATGATTTGTGATCTTGTTTTGCTATTTCGACATGCACCCATTCCCAGCAGGGGTAAATGCCCTTTACCAATGATGCTGTGCCTTTAATGGACTGGGCTAAACTATTGAGATACCCTTGACATTTGGTATGTTTGATGCATAATTTGGTTTGGGATTTCTTCACAAGTTAGATCAAAGTAATGTATGACAACTGAAACGCCTGTAGTAATCAAGTTGCTCACGCCATCAGAATTTAGGACAGGTAGAGATAGGCAGCAGCAAACCACAGCAAATGAAGACAAACTATTAGTAGATAATAGTGAGGGGGCCACTATAGTTCCTGAGAGAGAGAACCATGCTCTAATATTCTCAGGCTTCAATTTTAGAGAAAACCAAAATGATTGTAAAACAAGTATCTTATTAAAATGATTGTTGATTAAAGGCATACATTAGGTGTCTGAGTATCATTCAGATGCAAGAGTATAAGTACATCTTTCAGAAGAACTGTAAACTGGTCTGGAATAAATGAGTACATATACTGTATACATTTGGTGAAGAACATAATTCTAGCAAACATGATTAATATCCTAGGAACATCACTTATCTGCATTCTGACAATGTCTTTCACTAAAATAAATTCCCAGTTGTCTTTGTTTATTTGGGACTCCTGTGGTGCATACTATGGCACGTAAGGTATAGGATTATTAATACAAAGAGGCAGACTGCCCCCCCAAACTTTACAATTTACTATTGGACAGCTTGAGGATCCAGCAATGAAACTTTTTTGACAGTTCCAAGTTCATGTTTAATCAATCAATCAATCAATCAATCAGTATATAGCGCTCGGCACTATCACCCTTGTGGGTATTTGGTTGCTGCAGTGCGAGGTCTGTGTTGAGGAGCCAGGTCTTGAGTTTCTTCCTGAAGTCTGCAAGGGAGGATGCTGTTTGGAGAAGGAGGGGAAGGTCGTTCCAGGCCTTTGCAGTGGTGTAGGAGAAGGAACAGCCACTGCTGCGACTGGGATGGATTGAGGGTGTGTGTGCGAGGCCAGTGAGGAGGAGTGCAGATGTCTGATGGGTTGGTGGAAGCTCAGTGAGTGGTTGAAAAAGGCTGGACCTTGATTGTGTAGGGCTTTGTAGGCGTACATGAGGAGCTTGAATTGGCATCTCTTCTGGATAGGGAGCCAATGGAGGTTTCTAGGGTGTGGGGTGATGTGAGTTTGTTAAGGCCAGTCCAGGATGATTCTGGCTGCTGCATTCTATATGGTCTGGAGACTTTTGAGGAGCTGGGTAGAGATGGTGGCGTACAGTGCATTTCCGTAGTTGACATGGCTGGTGACAAGGACCTGGGTGATGGTTTTCCTGGTGTTGACTGGGCTCCATCTGAAGATTCGGCGGACCATGCAGAGGGTGTGAAAGCAGGAGGAGGTGACTGCCCTGCTTTGTCACTTCATTGTCAGATCACTATCAAGGATGATGCTGAGGTTGTGTGTGTGGTCTGTTGGCGTGGGAGTTGGTCAGAGTTCGGCTGGCCACCAGCTGTGGTCCCATATGGATGTGTTCTTCCCTAAGATCAATACTTCAGTTTTGACGGGGTTGAAATGAGGCAGTTTGTTCTCATCCAGTCGGCTACATTGGTCATGGCATTGTAGACGTTTGTTCAGGTGGTTGAGGGGTCTTCGGTGAGAGGATGAACTGTGAGTCATCTGCATAGGAGATGATGTTGAGTCCATGGAGGTCTAACGATGCCAGCTAGGGGGGTCATGTAGATGTTGAACAGTATGGAGCTGAGGGATGAATCTTATGGTATGCCACATATAATGTTCTTGGGTTTGGAGGTAAAGGAAGGTAGTCCGATGCTCTGAGGACGTCCTGTGAGGAATGAGGTGATCCATGTACGGACAAATTCAGGTGGCCAATCTTGTTCGGCAAACAAATTATCACATATGTTCATGATGCGATCCCAAAATATTGCGTTGATTGTGCGTTCAATGTCTCCTTCTAACTGTAGCATTACTTTGTACACCCTATCAGGCGTGGAGACATGCATGTCCGCAGTTTCTACTTGTAGGAAGTCATCAGTTGCTTTCACCTCCAGATACTCTAGAAGATTCCGGCGAACTATTGTGACCTCTGCCACGCTGTCTAGTAGCGCTAATGCCCACTTCTTGTTCTTCATGAGAACCCTCTTATTGAGTGGCATGTCAAACTGCAACTGCTGCCACTTTTTTCTTTTTAAATTGGGGTTTTTGTTGGGGAGGTTTCTTTTCCTTTTTAACAAAAACCTCTGTTGAGCATTGTGATTCCTGTCTCGGTTTCACGTACACAGTTCTTCGCTCTGACCGCCCACCTCTCTCATTGCGTTTTTCCGATGAGTACTGAAAGGAACAAGATTGGCGGGTATCAGTATATTGATATCTGTCAGTCGTTTTTATACTATCCCTATTTCTGAGATTATATCTATTGAGCAGGTTCTCCATGTGCTGAGATTCTCCCATTTCTTTTTTAGGAGTTTGTTGTTTTTTATCCCAGCGTTTCTTATAACCCTCAGGAGCTTACTTGGTAAAATCTTTATTGGATTTACCTTGGAATTGTGGTTTTATTGGTCTGGCCCCCATACCATCTTGACAAATACTAGAGTAGGTCTCTGCAATAATCTTTTGCAGCTCGCGTTCTTGATCCTATGGAAGAACGTCCTTGAGCCGCATGCACACTGCTAACGCGATCGCTTCCCCTTTAAGGTTACTTAATATAATTGAAGATACTGTGGCAAAATTGCCCATTAATTGCATCCCCAAGTCCAGGGCTGGGGCAGCCCCGCATTCATTTTAAATTTGAATTTTAATTTCTTCTTGTTTGGTGGGTACTTTACCCATAATCAAATGTACAGTCGCACGATTAATGCCTGGCGTTACTGCATGTGGTCGCGCTGGAGCAGCACGTGCTGGGTTTGTGTTTAATGTTTGCATTACAAACTGTACTAACCGTCTGTATATTGCCGTCAGCTCAGCATTTAAGCGATGGACTTCAGCTGCTGTTAGGTTCGCTGTAGCAGGGTGGGGTGTATATGTGGCCAACAAAGGCCAGGTAGGACCATCATTACTCAGCGGACCTAACCTAACATGTAAAATTGTGTGGGGTAGGGAGCCATCAAGCCAATTACTATGCTCTTGATAAGATAGAGGTATTTCTAGATATCCATATGCTCTGTATTGTGCAGGTATGTTTGCAGATGTGTAGTGATGAAATGTATTTGTGTTCCCATCAACTGCTGGAAATGTGACCCAAGAATAGAAAAGTTCTGTTCTACAAGTTGTGTGTGCGTCAACAAAAAATTTGACTGCCCCCCCCGAGCCATTAGGCCATGTACCAATAAATGTGCAGTAAGGGGTGGTCTCATATTGACTGCATTTGCTACCTGTTGTGGATTCGCCATAATGAATGGTAAGTTTGTTCAGAAACAAGCACACCAAATGGGGATTATCCTTTTAGAGTTCAAGCTTGAACAACCTGCAGCTTTAGTTAGGTGTTCCCTACTTAGCTGAGCAGGAAATCCTCAATACCACGGACGTCTCCGAATATAGTACTGAGGTGTATTTGTATATGGTGAGACAGAGATACTCAGGAGGACCCGAAAATTAGAGCCTGACCAAACATTGGCGGCGCCATGTCGCGTAGGCTCTTATTATTCTAATGAGACTACTGGATTTTGAGTGTCAGAATCGCCTGCGGTGTGGGAGACTGAGTCTTAACCCACTACATGTGACACCTGTCGCCCTTATCCGGGATTTGTTACGGCTAACTAGAAGTGCCTCATCTCTACCCAAGAGAGGGCTTGATTGGGCAGTGGAGCGCATGACACAATTGACTTCTCAAGGAAATCGTGGTTACTCAGGTCTTATCCGTTTCTCTCAGTTACATTAGTCTCACAAACACAATGACAGAGGCAGTATATGTTTCAATAAGGTTTTAATGAAGTGACTTCATCTTAGATAACAAAGCATGTCCTGCAAAACCAGGACGATACAGCATGACAAAATTCAAATTGTGACAAGGATTGAAGCATAGAAATAACACTACCATATTTTCACTAAAGTTAATAGACTAATTCCTACCTAGGCTATAATAGAGCACAACATGTAAAGCTCTAATTCTGCCCTTCAGGTTCCCCTGGGAAGACATAATTCACCATACCTGAGCAAAGGCCTAAAGTCTGCATAAGCAGCTGTAGCAAAGCGTTCAGCAATCAGCATACAGTCGTGGTCCTCTGGCTGGAATCTCCCTCTAACGTGTAAGGGACAAGGAAGTGTTTTTATAATAAAACAGCTGATTTTCTGAGAAAATGTCCCTACGTAAGGATGTGTATTTTCTATGAATACCAGCGACAAAACTTTTACCACATTCATCAGCAAACTATCTTACTGCAGCCTTGAAAGAAGCACAGAGTGAACAAGAATGTTTTGTTTGAGAACGTAGAGCTGGCCTAAGTAAGAACAGCTGGATAGAGAGAAACAAAATAAGACCGCAAAAATGTCTATTGTTAAAATAATAAACAAAGCTGAATAAAATATATCTAGGTTAAAGTGCACAGCGACAGGCCTAGTGTGCTAAAATAATGTTCATGGGGCTATAACAAAATATATATAAAATGCCTACACAACAAAGCTAGCATGAATATTATGAGATACATTCTTATATAAATATGCTTCTCTTTGCAAACGTACAATATTTGGACATGATACTATACATGAATTAAAGTACCATTCCAATACAGCTGTAAATATAATAAAGCAGAAGCAGGAAAACAAAACAGTAATCCATAAATGTCTGCTGACAAAGCCAATAAGGTACACCGCTCGCTCTTTAAAAGAAAACAGTGTCACTCCTCCTTCTCTTTGCTCTCCTCTAAATGTTCCTGTACCAATGGCGATGTTTGACACAGAGCAGTGGCCAGTCGAATGTCCAATAGGTGTATCCACGGTTTCCTGCCTTCCGCTTTCACTGCAGTGGGGGTGCTCTGGGTGACTGGATAAGGCCCCTCGAACTTGCTGTCTTTCCATCGCCTTACAAAATTGTGAATGTACACTTGTTTACCCACAGGAATTGGTCTGATCTGCTGGGCTTCGGTGGTGCACTTCTGGTGTCGAGCCACATGATTAGAAAAGAACTTAGCAGACTTCAGCAATTGAGACAAATAACAGCTCAATTCGTTCCCTAAAACCTCAGCGGTTTTATGAGCATCTGTCCTTTGTCTTGCTATTGTTAGGGGGGTCGGCATAGGACACCCTGCCACTATATGGTGCGGGGTCCAGTGATGATCACTTCCTTGTTGATTTCTGAGGGCATGCAAGGCTAATGGAAGGCAGTGGAGCCAGTTCTTATGCAATGTAGCGCACAGCTTGCTTATTTTGTTTTTCAACAGGCCATTAAGGAGCTCCACTATACCATTACTTTGGGGCTGAAAGACAGATGACAATTTATGTTTTATCCCCAGGGAGGTGCAGATGTGTTGAAAAGTTGCAGTTGATGAAGTGGGTTCCGTTACCTAAACGGATCACTTCTGCAATTCCCCACCTAGGGATTACTTTTAATATCAAAAAGTTAGCAGCTGCTTTGGCATCCTTACGTGCACAGGGTCCTGCCTCTATCCACCTTGAGGAAGGACAGACCACTACTTTTAGATAACTGTAATTGTGTCATCTCTCAATCATGTCAACAAATTCGAAATTTAGATTTTGAAATGGACCTGCTGGGCGGGGAATTGTTGATGTTGGCATACTGCACATTCAGCAATACACATAGTAATCATCTCAGATAGTTGTGGGATAAACCAATCTGCCTGTAATGTAGCCAGAAGATATTCTTTGGCTGTGTTTTGGAAAATGGGTTATTGGTAGGGCAGGTAGGTACCTACACCTAACAACAAGCCACTAACCTCCACCTAGGTACAGTTAGGTCTCAGTAAATTAATCCCAGCTCAACCCTTGGTAGCTTGGCAACGAGCGTCAAGGCTTAACTTAGGAGACAAAGTGTAAAGCATTCAAATATCACAAAGCAGTAATTAAATAAAACACAGGAAACTGTTTAAAAATCCAAAACCAATTTATAAAAATAGTTTATATTTTCATCTTTAAAATGACACAAAAACGATTAAAATCGTTTCAGGGGAAACGGAGATATGAATTTTTAAAGAATTATTACTTTTCTAGCGCTTAGAAACAAAAAGTGCCAATCGAGTCATCTGGTTGCACCTCGACCGGGGCAAAGTCAAACTTTCAGGCCGACCGCGATGGAGCCCTGCTCGGCTACAGGTCACGGGAGGCCTCGGTTAAAAAGTTACCTTCTGACTTAGTCTTTATTTTGAAGTTTTTCTTCACCGGGACGAACCTGCCAGTTGAATCCGACCTCCTGGAGCCCTTGTCCGGATACGCGATGTGGGTTTCCTCGGTGGAGACTTTTACCTTCGGACTTAGTCGTTTTTTCGAGATGAAAATCCTTCGACCGGGGTAAACCTGGATCTTGATCCGACGTCCATGGAGCCCTTCTCGGATACGATGGCTGGGAGGTCCAGGTCAACTTTTTACCTTCGGACTTAGTCTCTTTTTTGGATGTTTTTCTTTACCGGGACGAACCACGAAGTCAGGCCGGGTCGCGGTTGAGGCAAGCCGGCTAGAATTTCCGCAGCGAGTCTGTCCCTCTCTGGAGCTTTTTTCAAAAAATTCTCAAATCTTTTCCAAACTTCTGGGGCTTCACCCAGATGATCTTTTAAGGTTCTTTTGGGGTCCACAGCTCACCCCAAGGGTCCAGAAGTTCTGTGATGGTCCTTGGGGGGTGCGGACTTCAACTCCCAGAATGCACCTGGCGCAAACTCCTTTTTGGCCACTGGACAGTGGTCAGCTGGTCGCTTTCTTCAGGAGTTGGTGCAGGGGACTCTGGTTAGCAATTTTTCACCTGTAGCAAACAGGGAGTCCCTCCTTGAACCAGTTGAAGCCAGGCAAAGTCCTTCTTGTGGTGAAGCCCAAGTGTGCAGCTGGTGCAGTCCTTCTGAGTGCAGGTTCCAGGTGCAGGCCAGGGGTCCAGCAGGGCAGTCCTTCTTCTCCTTAAGTTCTTTCTTCTTGAAATTTGGTGGGGATCTGAGGCGTGGGTGCAGGTCTGCCAGTTTTATCCTTGCTCCTGGGTGAAAAGCAGGGGGGCCCTGGTTCTCCAATCAGGGACAGGGTCGTCCCCCTGTGATGACCACTTCTTGGGAAGTGTGGCAAAAATCCATCCCAGAAGGCAACAGTCTCTAAAAATCCAACATGGATTAATCTGATTTTTGGAGGTTACATCTGGCTGAGCCCACCCACTGGTGTGGCTAAAAATCATAAACACACCCCTCTCCTGCCCTCTCCTAATCTAAACAAGGAGGCACCTAATTGTCTGGGGTTGCAGGATGTGGGGGTGTTGCTGGGTGCTCCAAATGTCCTTCTCTGCCTTTGAAGACCAGTTTGGCAGCCCTCCCCCTTCCTGCCTCACCATCTGCTGAGGGGAGATTCTCCCCCCCAAGCACATTCCTTTGTGTGAAGCCAGGCCACTTCACACCACTTCACGCAGAAGCTGCTGCAGGCTGGCCAATCAGAGCACAGCAGCAAAAACAATGCAGAGCTGAAATTGGCAACTTTTTAGGTAAAGTCTAAACTTTTTACCTGGACAAGTTATATTAAATCCAACAACTGGAAGTTGTGGGATTTATTACAACAATCAATTTGATACCAAATTCTTGGTATGTAACATATAAGGAGACTTTAAAATTTAAAATAAAGTCTGCCCATTCTAGCCTATGAAGGCCATTTACTTCAATGAGGGAAAAACGAATTTGGCTGTTTTTACCTCACCAGGGCTTATAAATCTATTTTTATAAAGTCCCTGCTTATAGTTACATGGCACCCAGCCCTAGGGGCACATAGGGCACACCTTAGGGGTGACTTATATGTAAAAATAAGGTAGTTTAAGACTTTGGAAGTACCTTTAATTCCAAAGTCGAATTTGCATATAACTTTAATTTAAAAGCAGCCAGCAAAGCAGGCCTGCCTTTAAAATGACACTGGGCACCTCAGCAGTGCACCTAGGTGTGCACTCCCTATGCTGTGGTCCCTAAACCTACATGCCCTACCATATACTAGGGACTTATAGGTAGGTTAACTTAGCCAATTATAATTAGCCTAATTTGCATATCCATTTTACACAGAGCACAGGCCCTGGGACTGGTTAGCAGTACCCAGGGCACCATCAAAGTCAGGAAAACACCAGCAAAAAGAGGAAAATGGGGGCAAAAAGTTATGGGGCCTCTGCAATCAGCCCTGTTTTCTCACACCGTGTGTGCGGGGAGATGCAGTTGCTCCAGCTCTGTATACAAAAGGGCTTGTTGTATTACAGGTTTCCCAGCACTTTCCTTCCCATAAATGAAACCTCTTGGTGATTTTATGCAGCCCCGCATTTCCCACAGCTCTCTCTGATGTGGTTCTGCCTGCTCTTGCAACTCACGTAGATGTAATTGTGCTGTTTTTGTGTACAGGGGTGGTAATTCAGTATCATCTTGTTGCCTGCTCATCATCATTTCCAATGTGTGCACTTTTGATTCAGTATATTTTAGAGATGTTTTGGCTGCCTCCTTGGCTACCAGTCTGCCAAAGCATTACCCCTGGAGACAAGGTCTGGCTTGTTTGACTGTACCACACATTTTATTAATACCTTTGGATGATAGAGTTAAAGCATCTATCAATTTTGCCAGTAAATCTCTATGCATCACAGGGAACCGATCAGATTTAGAAAACCCCCTCCTCTCCCACTTGTGAATGCTAGAATGTACAGTGGTGGTAATGTATGCTGAATCTGAATAGATGGTGACGTCTAACCCCTCAGCATGCTGCAATGCTTCAATAATGGCTGCAGCTTGTGCTGAAAAATTAGAGGGTGGTGGTATATGACTTACTATCTGTAAGGTATCAGATGATCCCTGCTGTTCGGCTCTTACAACTGCTGCTCCTGAATGCCTAATCCCCGTTTCCTGATCAATGAAAGAGGATCCATCCAGGGATGGGGTCCTCCCCCACCTTGCTCTCTTTTTCTGGCACATAATTGCCACAGTCATGTACTTGTTCGTCATCAATAACTGGGTGTGCAAAGAATGTCGCTGGATTAACTGTGTGACATCTGACCATCTGCAAGGATGGTAATGAAAGCATTACTTTGTACCCAAATACTCTCTGAGTTGTGAGAGTGCTTTTGCCTCTTTGAAAAATAGTGAATACTGCATGCTCTACATACCAGTGTTAAAGGTGATTCCATCACTATAGTGGTGCTTTTCTGGACTGCAAATGCTGCTGTAGTCAGTGCTTGCTCACATGGATAGTGATCTTTCATGATGAGATCTAGCAGCCCACTGTAGTAGGCAATAGGCTTATGTCCCATAGATGTCTTTTGAGTCAGTACTGCAATCATCGTAATTCCATAACAATGAAAAAAAGGGGTAGAATTGTTTGTTGTAGTCGGGTGTACCTAACACTGGAGCATTCGTGATCACTTTCTTTAGCTCCAGGAATGCTGTTTCTCCTTCATCTGTCCAATTTATTTGTTTGT
Organism: Pleurodeles waltl; assembly: GCF_031143425.1. NCBI lineage: Eukaryota > Metazoa > Chordata > Amphibia > Caudata > Salamandridae > Pleurodeles > Pleurodeles waltl. Next base: position 275,799,618 of record NC_090443.1, on the reverse strand, counting down.
TGTTGCGTGAGACTCTTTTAATGCAGTGAAAAGTGGTGCTGTCAATGTAGCAAAATCAAATACCCACTGCCTCAAGTAATTACAGAGTCCTAAAAAAATGCTGCATTTGTTTGGTAATATTGGGCTTGGTCATGTTTCTAATGCTTTCGACTCTGTCAGGTGTCACCTTTCTCCCTTCTTTAGATATTAGTTGTCCCAAATAGTGGACCTCTGTCTACACATATTGTAATTTATTTTTGTCAACTTTGTATCCTTTGTCTGCAAGCATGCAGAGGAGGCCAATGGTGTAATCTCTACATGTCTTCAGTGGCGCTGCAAACCAGAATTTCACCTACATATTGTAAAAACGTGTTCTTGCATTGCATGTTCGCTAAGTCTTTTTTTTAACTGTCCATTTAAAAATGCTCCGAGACTTGCAAAAATCTTGTGGGAGCCTCCTGTAGCAATATTGCATATTTTACAAACCTGGTCAAATATTGACTTTCGGAATATAACGGAATGCCGAAAAACACATTTTTCAGAGAAGAAAGTGGCATCTTTGAGGATATTTGTCGGTATAATTGATGGATCGGGTACTACTGGAAATTCAGGAATGACTATATTGTTCAGAAGGGGGCGTGGCCGGGCAGACTAACAGGGCGGACACATGATGGCTTAGCTCCGCGTCGGCCCAGCATCAATCCTGACTAGAATACCCCAACAGGCCCTAATCCTGCCTGAAGTGAAGACAGAGGAGGGCATAGAAGCGGACGACGTTTCACAACCATTGAGAAGCCGGGAGTGGGCCGCCGCCTGTGGACGTTCGGAGGACAGGTGCATGTAGAGGAGACCCATGCTGATCACACGGCCGGAGAGTCTGGACGCCGCAGCTGGGACGAGGAGAAGGCCTTGCTGCGAAGGTGGCTGTCAGCCGGCGGGAAGCTCCCACGGACCTGATTGACCCAGTGGAGCACTGCGGCAGCACTTTCGGCCCATGGCCCAGCCTGGTTTTCCCGGGGTCCCGGACTGGGCCCATCGGTGCATTCCGTGAGGAGGGCAATACCTTCCCCCTTCATCCCTACAGCGCAGGGTGGACCTGGGTGTGGCACAGTGGGGGAGTGAGGATGCCGACACCCAGAGGGCAGTGCTGAGACGCCAGCCTGAGCGCTGTATTCTTGGCCCCCCATTCAGGGGGAGGGCACGAAGTGAGCGCCGGTGAGGAGGGGCGGCGGCGGGGAACGAGGAGGGGGACGCATGAAGAGAAGGCGCCGTGGGCCCCTCAAGGGGCAAAGAGGTGTGACCTGTCAGTGAGGAGATGACCGGGAGGGAGGTGCATTCAGTGGGCCCACTAGACAGGAGAGCGCAACCCAGCAATTGACCCAAGGGCCACCCGCGGATTGCCATCTGAGGCGGCGGTCAACTATCCGCCCCCCCTCAGTTTGGGCAGAGCTGGGAGAAGTATGCAAATGGAGTGGCCAACATAGGTGGCAAGCGACTGCCCCCATCCCCCTTCTGCCTCGATCAGGGGTCACAATGACTGACCCAAAAGGGGACCCGCGTCTTGACTGCATCTGCTGCTGCCGCCCCAATGATGTGTCCAGGATACTGTAAGCGAGGCCTGACCAACCCTAATCGAGCCGAAGCTCCTGGGGACAAAGAGTAGAGGGGCCCCCAGTGGAAGCACCGGGACATGCCATGGATGCCTTCCAAAATCAAACTGAGGACTAAATCACAAGGCCAGCGTCAGTTGGATGGAATGGAGCAGCCAGAAGATAGGGACCCTGTCCCTGCCGCTCTAAAAGCCCCTGGATAAGATCTTGGGGACCATTGAGGACACTAAAACAACACTACAGCGCAAGATTGTCCAGGTATCTGTTGAACAGTGCCTCCTGAGAGCGGACCACCTGAAATTAGACAATTGGGTCCGGAATAACGAAACGGTGCTAACGGAATTGTACCCAGCACACCAAGACATGAAAGGCCAAATGTCGCAGTTAACTGATCGCGTCCTCTGGTTGGAACACAGAGTGGAAGGGCTGTATCCACAGGAAAAATGTGCGCATCATTGGTCTACAAGAGGGTACTGAGGGATCAGACATGGTGTCGTATCTAGAACAGTGGATGAGGACGGAGGTGGCACCAGCGCATCTCACCACATTTTTCGAGCTGGAAAGGGCGCATCGAGTGCCGGCTAGGCCCCTGGCCCCGGGTCGCCCACCCCGTAGTGGTGGCTAAGCTGCTGCACTACAGGGACAGACATGTAATCAGATCAAATCATAAATATTTATAAAGCACGCTACTCACCCGTGCGGGTCTCAAGGCGCTAGGGGGAAGGGGTTACTGCTGCTCGAAGAGCCAGGTCTTGAGTAGTCTCCGGAAGGCGGGGTGGTCCTGGGTGGTCCTGAGGATGGTGGGGAGAGAGTTCCATGTCTTGGCCGCCAGGTAGGAGAAGGACCTCCCACCCGCCGTGCTGCGGTGGATGCGAGGGACGGTGGCGAGAGCGAGGTTGGCGGAGCGAAGAGGACGGGTGGGTGTGTAGAAGCTGAGGCGGCGGTTGAGGTATTCGGGTCCCTTGTTGTGGAGGGCTATGTGTGCGTGGGTGAGGAGTCGGAAGGTGATCCTTTTGTTGACGGGAAGCCACTGCAGGTGTCTCAGGTGGGCGGAGATGTGGCTGTTGCGGGGTATGTTGAGGATGAGGCGGGCGTAGGCGTTTTGAATTCGTTGCAGACGTTTCTGGAGTTTAGCGGTGGTTCCTGCGTATAGGGTGTTGCTGTAGTCCAGGCGGCTCGTGACGAGGGCGTGGGTCACGGTCTTTCTGGTGTCGGCAGGGATCCAACGGAAGATCTTTCGGAGCATGCGGAGGGTGAGGAAGCAGGAGGATGATACGGCGTTGACTTGTTTGGTCATGGTGAGAAGTGGGTCCAAGATGAAACCAAGGTTGCGTGCGTGGTCTGAGGGGTCGGTGCGGTGCCAAGGGCTGTGGGCCACCAGGAGTCATCCCAGGCGGTCGGGGTGTTTCCAAGGATGAGGACTTCCGTTTTGTCTGAGTTCAGTTTCAGACGGCTGAGTTTCATCCAATCTGCGACGTCTTTCATTCCATCTTACAGGTTGGTCTTGGCGCTGGTGGGGTCCTTGGTGAGGGAAAGTATCAGTTGAGTGTCGTCGGCATAGGAGGTGATTATGATGCTGTGTTTGCGTACGATGTCGGTGAGGGGGCTCATGTAGACATTGAAGAGAGTCAGGCTGATCGAGGAGCCTTGTGGGACGCCGCAGATCCCCATGTACTGCTGCAGCATGTGCAGGAAGCTGGACCTTTCAATGTGGGCACTGGTATGGTGACCCTGTTCCTTGACTTTACAGCAGAGGTACAAGCCTGACGGGCCTCATTCACAGAGGTGAAGCGAGCACTCTGAGAAGAAGGTATTGGTTACTCACTCCTCTTTCCTGCCAGGCTGAGGGTAATGGTGGATCATAGCATGCACACTATCAGACACCAGACGAGCCATGGGCGTGGTTGGAGACGTACAGGGCAGGAATAGACGGTACCTTTCGAACACAGAGGGAGACCTGGAGGGGGTGCAAAAGACACCTGGAGCCTCGGGCTGCACCTGGCGGGGCAGCGGCCAACAGCAGCGCAGAATGAGATGGATAGGAAGGCGGCCCTGAGAGCAGCGGCAACACTGAAGATTACTAAAACGGCAGGCGGAGACAGTGGGGACGAATCTGAGCGGCGGGACCTGTCTTCTGACTCTGACTCACATCACACAGATAGGGCCAATGCGGTGACTCCCCAAACTGCAGATGAGTTAATATGATTTCTCCTCAACATCCAAAGGCTTTGTAACTGGCCCTGATTAGGGACTTCACTTAATTTTATGGGCCTAGACGGCTACGCCTACCCTTTGATTCTTACCTAACACCTAGTTGATGGCGAGATTACTATACAAACTGTTTCAACTGTTTAGTTTAGCCTTCATGGTTTAAGCATCTAGCAGTTGCGGGTTTGCCCTGGGATGTGGGAGTTGGAAACTGTTGTTAACCTCTCAGTTTGCGCCTGTGGGGATCCAATGTTATTGAACTGACTGAGGCACAGACGGGTGGAGGGATGGTATGGAGATCGTTTGAGGGTTTGTGCACAGGGGGCATATACCTCACATTTTCCACGGTTTACCAACATGGCTGATTATAAAATAATGACGTGGAATATCCGAGGAATGGGGACCATAGCTAGAAGCCAAAGGATCCTGGCATACCTTAAAAGAAGAGGGGTCCACATAGCACTACTCCAAGAAACACACATTACTGCAAGCGAGGCTGGCCGGCTCTGGCGCAGGTAGAGGGGCCAAATATACGCCTCTACATACTCTGCATTTGCGCCGGGCACACTGATATGGGTGAGGGCTGGGGTCCCTTTTGAAGGGATTAACACAGATGTAGACCAGGAGGACCGATATGTACTAGTGGAAGGTAGACTGCATGGAAGGCACATGACCCTAGGATGTATCTATGCACCAAACCAAGACCAGGTCTCGTTTTTGCATGCCCTCTCGGGAAGGTTGGTTTACATGACAGGGAGGCTCCTGCTGCTGGGTGGGGATTTTAATTGTGTCCTAGATACTGACATTGGCCGCTCTACACCTCCGCTACAAGGAGGTAGAGTGGGTGTCACACTGGGGTATGGAGGACGTATGGTGAACACAGCATCCTCAGGAGAGGGACTATTACTATTACTCTGGCCACCGCTGCCTACACACTAGAATAGACTGTTTTGTGCGCGCCAAAGCTGTTAGTCACGATGTAGTGTTTTCCTGAATATCTAGGGTGCGCCCTATCAGACCACAGTCCCCTACTGTTAACTTGGTGCTGCGCAAGCGAAAGTCCCCCGTTACCCACTTGGCAGCACCAGCCAGTGGCACTGGAAGATGTGACCTTTAGAGACTCTCTTATAACACACTTAACAGAACACACAACCATTAATGAGGTATCCACAGCATCCCGGAGCATAGAATGGGAGACCTTGAAGGTAGTGAAACGGGGACACTGTATGAGCTAGACTCTAGGGATCTGGAGAGCACTTGAACATGATCTTACCCGACTAGAACGAGAGATACATGATGGAGATAATGAGCAAGATGCAAGCCAAGGGATGCAGCAAAAGCTATGTTGCATAGGTGAGGCATACAATGAGGCCCTGGAAAGACTATGATGCCATAACTACCAGAGGTACCTGTCCTTGGTTTACGAGGAGGAGAGTAGGGCTGGTAGGGTACTTGCCCGGCTGGTTCACCCAGGTAGCGGGAATACCCCAACCACTAGCACCCGAATTGCAGACAGGACGTGTGAGTACTCCGCTTCAGGGATTAAAGCCACATTTAAAACCAATTATATGTCCCTATATAGGCAGCCGGACAAGGATCTGCCCTTGACGTTGGAGAGTCATTTGCGGGTGCTGTCGCTGCACTCACTCGACCCTGACACAAGGAACTATCTGGGGGAGTCAATAACATTAAATGAGGTCAAGGAAGCTATTTAACAGCTGGCAGCAGGCAAAATACCAGGCACAGATGGGGTCCCTATGGAGTTCTATAAGTTGTTTACCAATATCCTAGCGCCCAAACTGGTTGAGCTATGTACGGAGGCGTACGCAAAGGGCATTCTCCCGGAGACACTGAGGGAGGCACTAGTGGTCCCCTTGCCAAAAACTAAATCTTAAGAGGCTTCAGTGTCTTCCGGCCTCTATCCATGCTAAATTGTGACCACAAGATATTGAGCAAGCTCATGGCTAATCGACTGCTCCCCCACATCACTCAGTTAGCACATGACAATCAAAATGGTTTTATACCAGCACGGAGCACCTCCCTAAATCTTAGGGGACTGCACTCGCTCTTACATATTCCACCAGAACCTGCAGCACCCCAGTGCTATGCTCTTGTCAGTTGAGCTGGAGAAAGCATTTGACTAGTTGAGGTAGGATCAGCATGGGAATGGGCGACCACTGGGTGCGATGGGTGGAGTTACTGTATAGCTCCCCAGTGGCGAGGGTCAAGGCCGGTAGGACAATCTCCAAGGCCTACAGCATATGTTGCGGTACCAGGCAGGGATGCCCCCTGTCTCCCCTTCTGTTCGCCATACCCCTTGAGCCCCTTGCAGCTCAGTTCCGACAGCAAGGTCACGACCAAGGAGTGCTGTGGGGAGACACTAATCATGTAATCTCGTTATATGCAGATGACTTGTTGGTATACCTGAGGGACTGGACAGTGGGGATTCCCTGAGCCCTACAAATACTTGAGGAATTTGGTGGCTCATCGGGCTTAAAAGTGAATAGGAAAAACCTGCATGTGTTTCCACTACTAGTGAATACAGGCTGTCCTACCAGCTGCCCCCAATATTTCCTGGACCCCGCATGTTCAAATACCTGGGGATACAAATATTCCACGACCTCCAGGACCTGCGGGATAGCAATTTGGGTAAAGCACTCAGATCACTGAAATCCTGCGTGGCATTTTGGTGTTTCCTCAAGCTTCCCTCGATGGCCCGGGTAACCCTGACTAAAATGATTATGCTACCCCTCCTGTTATATTTTTTTTATGAACCTCCCACTGCCCATTCCAGTAAGCTGGTCCAGGGAGCTGGATGAACTCCTCAAGGAATTACTATGGGGTGGTGGCAGGCAGTGGACCTCCCTGTCCACACTTTGCCTCCCCACGAGCGAGGGCAGAATGGGGGTGCCTGATTTTGAGTTATACTATCTGCCAGCCCAACTACAGTGGATCTGGAGGTGGTTAGCAGGCAGGAATTTCCCGGACTTGAGCGTGACAACTGGGAGGTGAAATTGTGACTTACTAATAGCTAGAATGCTCAATTCGAGGGGCTCCATCCAGGACCCGGGTGCTCTGCTGACGGTGGCCCTGACGTAATGGAAACGGAGCCAGAGGCGCACTGGTGTGAAAGTCCCTTATACACCCGAATTGCCGCTGGTGGGAATACCTCATGGCACCCCGGTGCGGATTTTCACGACACACCAGACGAGGCCATGGACAGAAGTAGGGATAGAGACACTGAGGGATTATTTCCGGGCTGGTGTACTGGTCCCATTTGAGGCCCTCATGGCTGGGACCGGCTTACATACCAGGCAGTTCCTTACCTATAGTGCATTGACATGGACCCTGAACAGCCTTTGTAACACGTTGAACGGAGAACCGGAAGTGCACAGAGTACTGCAGATCCTGCTGTCAATGGGCGATGGTTCTCACCTAGTCACTTGGATTTATAGAGCCCTAAATGAAATGACTCTAAAGTCGCTGCAGGCATTGAGATCCAGATGGGAGGAGACCCTGAGTAGGGAACTGACAGAGTCCGAGTGGCAGAGAGTACTGGCCTACCCACACAGGGTTTCCCGGAACCCACGATTTAAATATCTTCAATACAACTACATTCATAGGACATACCCGACACCGCACAGGCTCCGAACGATATATGGAGGTGAACCCCGGGGGTGCCCAAGATGCAATGCTCTGGACCCAGACTTTGACCATATGACATGGGAGTGTCCTGGACTACAGCAGTTCTGGCTTTGGGTCTCGGGAATGTTGGGAGACACTCTGGGCCGACAGTTGGTGACTGATCCCTCTGTCTGCCTGTTGGGGCTGTTACCTAGACTGGCTTCTGGGAAAGATGGCAGTAGATTCCTGGATTTGGCATTAGTATTAGCCAGACGCTGGACAGCCAAGGCCTGGAGGTCTCCTGTGGGCCCGACACTAGAGGAATGGCAGAAAGATGTGACAAAGTGGGCGTCGGTGGAAACACACTCCTTGAAAAGGGAAGAAGAGTGGCAAGTGCGTCAGCACCCCATTGCCTCTGTGGTCAGAGGTGGTGAAGACATGGGAGTTAAGTGAGAGATTAGGGAAAGGATTCAGGGTGCAGACACTTTTGAGGGACCCAGGCCTGTCTCCCGGGATTGATGAGACCCTGTGAGAAGGATCCACACTTTGAACACCCTATAGGTACTAGCCGGTGTAATCAGGGGAAGTGACGGATGAATGAGACTCACCTGCGGCATGCTGCCATTAGGAGTGTTAGCCTCATGTGTGGTCTTTGCAACCACATCACAGTTAACAGATGGGGACACACCCTAATATAAGAAGTTACACGGCATCAGAAGAAGGTTCCACACGAGTACCCCCCAACATGTACTACCATAAGAACTCCTTTAACGAGTAGATCCACAGGCGCAATTGTTGGAAAATGGGTTATTGGTAGGGCAGGTAGGTACCTACACCTAGCAACAAGCCACTAACCTCCACATAGGTACAGTTAGGTCTCAGTAAATTAATCCCAGCTCAACCCTTGGTAGCTTGGCAACGAGCGTCAAGGCTTAACTTAGGAGACAAAGTGTAAAGCATTCAAATATCACAAAACAGTAATTAAATAAAACACAGAAAACAGTTTAAAAATCCAAAACCAATTTATAAAAATAGTTTATATTTTTATCTTTAAAATGACACAAAAATGATTAAAATCGGTTCAGGGGAACCGGAGATATGAATTTTTAAAGAATTATTACTTTTCTAGCGCTTAGAAACAAAAAGCGCCAATCGGGTCATCTGGTTGCACCTCGACCGGGGCAAAGTCAAACTTTCAGGCCGACCGCGATGGAGCCCTGCTCGGCTACAGGTCGCGGGAGGCCTCGGTTAAAAAGTTACCTTCTGACTTAGGCCCTCATTCTGACCTTGGCGGTCGGCGGAGAGGCGGCGGTCGGACCGCGAACAGACCGGCGGTATTAAAAATGGCATTCTGACTGCGGCGGTCACCGCCGCGACCGACCGCCACTTCCCCACTCCGACAGCCACGGCGGTCATGACCGAGGGGCTGGAGTCTGCGCACTCCGGTCCGGCGGTCGACCCAAGACCGCCAACGGTATCATGACCCTGCTTACCGCCGCGGTTTCTGGCGTTCGGGAACCGCCATGCGAACCATGGCGGTAGGCACTATCGGGGCCAGGGAATTCCTTCCCTGGCACTGATAGGGGTCTCCCCCACCCCCCACTGCCCCCCCGAGTCCTCCCCCCACACCCTCCACCCCCCTGCCACCCCCCAGAGGTGGTACGAACCCCCTCCCCACCCCACCCCAACATGCACATACACGCACCCCGACATGCACACACCCCCAACATGCACATATACACACCCCCTACACACACACATACACAACGGGGACACATACCCGCACACATACATGCCGACATGCGCACCCGCCGAACTACACACATTGCCCATAGGCACAGCAGCACTCCCCGCCCGCATGCACGCACTCACACACCCCCTCTACACACTCACACCCCCATGAACGCACACATCACACAACACCCCCCCACCCCCTCCCCTCACGGACGATCAACTTACCTTGTGCGTTGGTCCTCCGGGAGGTGACAGGAGCCATGGGGAGGTGACCGCCAACAGAAGACCGCCAACAGAAGACCGCCACACAGAAATGTGGGTCGTAATTCTGTGGGCGGTGTTCTGCTGGCGTGGCGGTGGAGGTTGACCAGTCTCCACTTTCCCGCCGACCGCCAGTGTGGCTGCTGGCGGTTTTCCGGCGGAACGCTCCCAGCGGTCAGAATGCGCACAGCGGCATACCGCCGCAGTCGGCGGTCTTCACCGCGGCGGAAACTCGGCGGTCTTGCGAAAAGACCGCCAAGGTCAGAATGACCCCCTTAGTCTTTATTTTGAAGTTTTTCTTCACCGGGACGAACTTGCCAGTTGAATCCGACCTCCTGGAGCCCTTGTCCGGATACGCGATGTGGGTTTCCTCGGTGGAGACTTTTACCTTCGGACTTAGTCGTTTTTTCGAGATGAAAATCCTTCGACCGGGGTAAACCTGGATCTTGATCCGACGTCCATGGAGCCCTTCTCGGATACGATGGCTGGGAGGTCCCGGTCAACTTTTTACGTTCGGACTTAGTCTCTTTTTTGGATGTTTTTCTTTACCGGGACGAACCACGAAGTCAGGCCGGGTCGCGGTTGAGGCAAGCCGGCTAGAATTTCCGCGGCGGGTCGGTCCCTCTCTGGAGCTTTTTTCAAAAAATTCTCAAATCTTTTCCAAACTTCTGGGGCTTCACCCAGATGTTCTTCTAAGGTTCTTTTGGGGTCCACAGCTCACCCCAAGGGTCCAGAAGTTCTGTGATGGTCCTTGGGGGGTGCGGACTTCAACTCCCAGAATGCACCTGGCGCAAACTCCTTTTTGGCCACTGGACAGTGGTCAGCTGGTTGCTTTCTTCAGGAGTTGGTGCAGGGGACTCTGGTTAGCAATTTTTCACCTGTAGCAAACAGGGAGTCCCTCCTTGAACCAGTTGAAGCCAGGCAAAGTCCTTCTTGTGGTGAAGCCCAAGTGTGCAGCTGGTGCAGTCCTTCTGAGTGCAGGGTCCAGGTGCAGGCCTGGGGTCCAGCAGGGCAGTCCTTCTTCTCCTTAAGTTCCTGTCTTGTTGAATTCTGGAGGGGATCTGAGGCATGGGTGCAGGTCTGCCAGTTTTATCCTTGCTCCTGGGTGAAAAGCAGGGGGGCCCTGGTTCTCCAATCAGGGACAGGGTCGTCCCCCTGTGATGACCACTTCCTGGGAAGTGTGGCAAAAATCCATCCCAGAAGGCAACAGTCTCTAAAAATCCAACATGGATGAATCTGATTTTTGGAGGTTACATCTGGCTGAGCCCACCCACTGGTGTGGCTAAAAATCATAAACACACCCCTCTCCTGCCCTCTCCTAATCTAATCAAGGGGGCACCTAATTGTCTGGGGTTGCAGGATGTGGGGGTGTTGCTGGGTGCTGCAAATGTCCTTCTCTGCCTTTGAAGACCAGTTTGGCAGCCCTCCCCCTTCCTGCCTCACCATCTGCTGAGGGGAGATTCTCTCCCCCAAGCACATTCCTTTGTGTGAAGCCTGGCCACTTCACACCTCATCAAGGCAGCCTGGCAGAAGCTGCTGCAGGCTGGCCAATCAGAGCACAGCAGCAAAAACAATGCAGAGCTGAAATTGGCAACTTTTTAGGTAAAGTCTAAACTTTTTACCTGGACAAGTTATATTAAATCCAACAACTGGAAGTTGTGGGATTTATTACAACAATCAATTTGATACCAAATTCTTGGTATGTAACATTTAAGGAGACTTTAAAATTTAAAATAAAGTCTGCCCATTCTAGCCTATGAAGGCCATTTACTTCAATGAGGGAAAAACAAATTTGGCTGTTTTTACCTCACCAGGGCTTATAAATCTATTTTTATAAAGTCCCTGCTTATAGTTACATGGCACCCAGCCCTAGGGGCACATAGGGCACACCTTAGGGGTGGCTTATATGTAAAAATAAGGTAGTTTAAGACTTTGGAAGTACCTTTAATTCCAAAGTCGAATTTGCATATAACTTTAATTTAAAAGCAGCCAGCAAGGCAGGCTTGCTTTTAAAATGACACTGGGCACCTCAGCAATGCACCTAGGTGTGCACCACCTATGCTGTGGTCCCTAAACCTACATGCCCTACCATATACTAGGGACTTATAGGTAGGTTAACTTAGCCAATTATAATTAGCCTAATTTGCATATCCATTTTACACAGAGCACAGGCCCTGGGACTGGTTAGCAGTACCCAGGGCACCTTTAAAGTCAGGAAAACACCAGCAAAAAGTGGAAAATGGGGGCAAAAAGTTATGGGGCCTCTGCAATCAGCCCTGTTTTCTCACACAACCCCCCCCCCCAGCCCACACGCCCAGGAGACTCAGCCCAACCCTGGGAGAGTCTTCCTGGCTTGTTAGGCGAGGAAGACAGTGAAGAAAACTGGCTGTCCCTTTGCAGGGCCTACTCTGCCTTATATCCTCCTGTCAGGGTCACTCCCTATGGGTAGTGAAGCCATCCCAACAGTAAAAGGACCCAACACAAACTGAAACTTTCCTCTAGGGGGGTCTTCCTCCTTTCTCTCTGCCAACTTGGGTAGTGAGGTGCCCACCTCCCCTACTCCAAACTTTGCTAGGGCAACACCTAGCTTACCCAAAGAGGTCACCCAACACTTGAGCAACCCCACCATGACCAATAGGGTCAGGGGGCCTACTTTGCTATTGGCCCTGGGGTCTGCCTCCCAGGCCAAGTACAGTGCTGCCAGGAAGGCTAGCACCCAGCAGAGGCTACTGACAGCTGTCAGTACCCAGAACCACACCCTAAGCTCTCCACTGACAGGTGGCTGAGCTGCTTTAGGGGCATCTTTGGGGTCCTGGCACCCCTCTTGCTGTCTAGAGTGGGGGGCTACCACCTCCTGTGGCAGACACCCTCCTTCCACTCTCCCTTCTGTCAGTGCAGGGGCAACACCTTGCATCTGGACAGCTGCCTGACTACTCAGGACTTCCTTGGGGTCAGGTGAGGCCTCACCAGTGCCAACTCTGGGCTCCCCCCCTACTGGGGCAGAAGGCCCTTGGCTCCCTGGAACTCTCTTTAAGAGTGGCCTACCCTTCCTTTTCTTCTTTCCTTTTCTTGGGGACCCCTGTCTCCTAACTGTAGGGACTGACTCCCCAGGACTTTGGGTTGGGGGGGCGCCCTGGGCGACCACCCCATCTGTGACCAGACTCACCTCTGGGAGGTCATTGCCCAGGATACAATCTAGGGGAAGGTCAGCACTGACTACCACCCTAATCCAGTCAAGTATACCCTCCCTCTCTAGGGGCACTATGGCTACAGGTTTGGAGGTGAACTCCCCTGTGGCTATCCTGACTTTCTTTGTCTTTCCTGGGACATACATGTCTGGGGTCACTAACCGGTCACTCACTATAGTGTGACTGGCACAGGTGTCTCTCAGGCCAGTGGTAGGGATCCCATTCACTTGAATGTGGTGGAAGTGCCTACTCCCACCCTCAGGGATCACCAGCTTACCATCTGGTCCTGTCTCCCAGCTCAATGCTAGGAGGACTTCATCATCTGAGGAATCCTCCTCTATGGCTACACTGGACAGCCCAGTGCTAACCACCTTCTTTGGACAGGCTGCATCTCCTCTGAAGTGACCTGTCTGCTGACAGTCAAAGCAAGCCCTACTGTCCAAGAGCTTTTTTAACCCTGGGTCTCCCTGTCTCTGCTTGTCAGAGTGGGAGTGGGATTTACTCTCCTCCTTCTTAGGGTTCTGGGGTACAGAGGGAGTCTCTGTGGTGGGCTTACCACCTCCCTCCTTAGGTTTTTGGGGACCTGTCCCCCCCTTCTTGGAGTCTCTCCCCTGGGACTTGACAACCACCCTGGTTCTCAACCACTCATCAGCTGCCTCCCCTAGCTCTCTAGGGTTGGTCTGCTTAGAGTCCACTAGATGCTGGCGTAACCTTTCTTGGGTACAATTGGTCAATATGTGCTCTCTCATGATCAGATTGTATAACCCCTCATAAGTATCTACTTTGTTACCAATAATCCAGCCCTCTAGTGCCTTTAGTGAAATGTCCACAAAGTCAACCCAAGACTGGGTACTGACCTTCTGGGTGTCCCTGAACTTCATTCTATATTGCTCTGGGGTCAGACCAAACTTCTTGGCTAAGCACCTCTTCATACTAGGGTATGAATCTGCCTCCTCCCCCCTTAAGGTCAGAAGCCTATCCCTCCCTGAGTTGGGGACCAACTCCCACAAAAGGGAACCCCAGTATTGAGGCCTAACCCTTCTCATTTGGAGTGCCCTCTCAAAGGCCCCCAGCCACTTATCTATGTCATCCCCCTCTACATAAGCAGGAACCACCCCCTTGGGTAATCTGGGGCAAACTCCCCCACCCATGGACACCTCAGCTTCTTCATCGCTGCTTCCATCTCTTTTCTCTTTGTATGCCCACTTTTTCTTTTCTAGGGCCAGCTTCTCTGCTTCCAAAGCTATGTATGCTAGCTGGGCCTCCAGCTCTCTTTCTCTGATGGATGGGTTCTCTCCTCCTGAAAGGACCCCCTTCCCACCACTAGCTTTGGATCTGCCCCTAGTGACTGTGTTTACTGAGGACCGTTCTTCCTCATCCTCACTTAGGCTCAGATGCCTTCCCTCCCCTGAGTGGTTAGAGCTTGCATCCTCCCTTCTTTCTCCCTCCTCCGGAGCTTCTTCTGACTCTACCTCTTGGGCCTCAGCCCATGCTGTCAGGGATGTGATCAGGATTTGCTTCCTGAGATCAGTGGTTGCAGGCAACCCTGTTTCAATACACAACCCCCTAAGCTGGACTACTGTCAGTGTGGGTAGGCTAGCCAGATCAAGCTCCATGGTTCCCTAGTTTTGTGTCAACAAAAACTTTTTGCAAAAATTGGAAACAAGAATTTAGAAAAATTACAAAAATTCAATAATTGAAATTAATCCAAATTAAAAATTAAAAACAATTTTTGCACTAGGACAATTTAAAGGATTTTTAATTTGTTTTACCTAAAACTGTAACGTGATATTGAACACAAGTACAGGATCCCGTCGCTGCTTCCAATTATGTTGGAAAATGGGTTATTGGTAGGGCAGGTAGGTACCTACACCTAGCAACAAGCCACTAACCTCCACATAGGTACAGTTAGGTCTCAGTAAATTAATCCCAGCTCAACCCTTGGTAGCTTGGCAATGAGCGTCAAGGCTTAACTTAGGAGACAAAGTGTAAAGCATTCAAATATCACAAAACAGTAATTAAATAAAACACAGGAAACAGTTTAAAAATCCAAAACCAATTTATAAAAATAGTTTATATTATTATCTTTAAAATGACACAAAAATGATTAAAATCGGTTCAGGGGAACTGGAGATATGAATTTTTAAAGAATTATTACTTTTCTAGCGCTTAGAAACAAAAAGCGCCAATCGGGTCATCTGGTTGCACCTCGACCGGGGCAAAGTCAAACTTTCAGGCCGACCGCGATGGAGCCCTGCTCGGCTACAGGTCGCGGGAGGCCTCGGTTAAAAAGTTACCTTCTGACTTAGTCTTTATTTTGAAGTTTTTCTTCACCGGGACGAACCTGCCAGTTGAATCCGACCTCCTGGAGCCCTTGTCCGGATACGCGATGTGGGTTTCCTCGGTGGAGACTTTTACCTTCGGACTTAGTCGTTTTTTCGAGATGAAAATCCTTCGACCGGGGTAAACCTGGATCTTGATCCGACGTCCATGGAGCCCTTCTCGGATACGATGGCTGGGAGGTCCCGGTCAACATTTTACGTTTGGACTTAGTCTCTTTTTTGGATGTTTTTCTTTACCGGGACGAACCACGAAGTCAGGCCGGGTCGCGGTTGAGGCAAGCCGGCTAGAATTTCCGCGGCGGGTCGGTCCCTCTCTGGAGCTTTTTTCCAAAAATTCTCAAATCTTTTCCAAACTTCTGGGGCTTCACCCAGATGTTCTTTTAAGGTTCTTTTGGGGTCCACAGCTCACCCCAAGGGTCCAGAAGTTCTGTGATGGTCCTTGGGGGGTGCGGACTTCAACTCCCAGAATGCACCTGGCGCAAACTCCTTTTTGGCCACTGGACAGTGGTCAGCTGGTTCCTTTCTTCAGGAGTTGGTGCAGGGGACTCTGGTTAGCAATTTTTCACCTGTAGCAAACAGGGAGTCCCTCCTTGAACCAGTTGAAGCCAGGCAAAGTCCTTCTTGTGGTGAAGCCCAAGTGTGCAGCTGGTGCAGTCCTTCTGAGTGCAGGGTCCAGGTGCAGGCCTGGGGTCCAGCAGGGCAGTCCTTCTTCTCCTTAAGTTCCTGTCTTGTTGAATTCTGGAGGGGATCTGAGGCATGGGTGCAGGTCTGCCAGTTTTATCCTTGCTCCTGGGTGAAAAGCAGGGGGGCCCTGGTTCTCCAATCAGGGACAGGGTCGTCCCCCTGTGATGACCACTTCCTGGGAAGTGTGGCAAAAATCCATCCCAGAAGGCAACAGTCTCTAAAAATCCAACATGGATGAATCAGATTTTTGGAGGTTACATCTGGCTGAGCCCACCCACTGGTGTGGCTAAAAATCATAAACACACCCCTCTCCTGCCCTCTCCTAATCTAATCAAGGGGACACCTAATTGTCTGGGGTTGCAGGATGTGGGGGTGTTGGTGGGTGCTGCAAATGTCCTTCTCTGCCTTTGAAGACCAGTTTGGCAGCCCTCCCCCTTCCTGCCTCACCATCTGCTGAGGGGAGATTCTCTCCCCCAAGCACATTCCTTTGTGTGAAGCCTGGCCACTTCACACCTCATCAAGGCAGCCTGGCAGAAGCTGCTGCAGGCTGGTCAATCAGAGCACAGCAGCAAAAACAATGCAGAGCTGAAATTGGCAACTTTTTAGGTAAAGTCTAAACTTTTTACCTGGACAAGTTATATTAAATCCAACAACTGGAAGTTGTGGGATTTATTACAACAATCAATTTGATACCAAATTCTTGGTATGTAACATTTAAGGAGACTTTAAAATTTAAAATAAAGTCTGCCCATTCTAGCCTATGAAGGCCATTTACTTCAATGAGGGAAAAACAAATTTAGCTGTTTTTACCTCACCAGGGCTTATAAATCTATTTTTATAAAGTCCCTGCTTATAGTTACATGGCACCCAGCCCTAGGGGCACATAGGGCACACCTTAGGGGTGGCTTATATGTAAAAATAAGGTAGTTTAAGACTTTGGAAGTACCTTTAATTCCAAAGTCGAATTTGCATATAACTTTAATTTAAAAGCAGCCAGCAAGGCAGGCTTGCTTTTAAAATGACACTGGGCACCTCAGCAATGCACCTAGGTGTGCACCACCTATGCTGTGGTCCCTAAACCTACATGCCCTACCATATACTAGGGACTTATAGGTAGGTTAACTTAGCCAATTATAATTAGCCTAATTTACATATCCATTTTACACAGAGCACAGGCCCTGGGACTGGTTAGCAGTACCCAGGGCACCTTTAAAGTCAGGAAAACACCAGCAAAAAGTGGAAAATGGGGGCAAAAAGTTATGGGGCCTCTGCAATCAGCCCTGTTTTCTCACACAACCCCCCCCAGCCCACACGCCCAGGAGACTCAGCCCAACCCTGGGAGAGTCTTCCTGGCTTGTTAGGCGAGGAAGACAGTGAAGAAAACTGGCTGTCCCTTTGCAGGGCCTACTCTGCCTTATATCCTCCTGTCAGGGTCACTCCCTATGGGTAGTGAAGCCATCCCAACAGTAAAAGGACCCAACACAAACTGAAACTTTCCTCTAGGGGGGTCTTCCTCCTTTCTCTCTGCCAACTTGGGTAGTGAGGTGCCCACCTCCCCTACTCCAAACTTTGCTAGGGCAACACCTAGCTTACCCAAAGAGGTCACCCAACACTTGAGCAACCCCACCATGACCAATAGGGTCAGGGGGCCTACTTTGCTATTGGCCCTGGCGTCTGCCTCCCAGGCCAAGTACAGTGCTGCCAGGAAGGCTAGCACCCAGCAGAGGCTACTGACAGCTGTCAGTACCCAGAACCACACCCTAAGCTCTCCACTGACAGGTGGCTGAGCTGCTTTAGGGGCATCTTTGGGGTCCTGGCACCCCTCTTGCTGTCTAGAGTGGGGGGCTACCACCTCCTGTGGCAGACACCCTCCTTCCACTCTCCCTTCTGTCAGTGCAGGGGCAACACCTTGCATCTGGACAGCTGCCTGACTACTCAGGACTTCCTTGGGGTCAGGTGAGGCCTCACCAGTGCCAAATCTGGGCTCCCCCCTACTGGGGCAGAAGGCCCTTGGCTCCCTGGAACTCTCTTTAAGAGTGGCCTACCCTTCCTTTTCTTCTTTCCTTTTCTTGGGGACCCCTGTCTCCTAACTGTAGGGACTGACTCCCCAGGACTTTGGGTTGGGGGGGGGGCCCTGGGCGACCACCCCATCTGTGACCAGACTCACCTCTGGGAGGTCATTGCCCAGGATACAATCTAGGGGAAGGTCAGCACTGACTACCACCCTAATCCAGTCAAGGATACCCTCCCTCTCTAGGGGCACTATGGCTACAGGTTTGGAGGTGAACTCCCCTGTGGCTATCCTGACTTTCTTTTTCTTTCCTGGGACATACATGTCTGGGGTCACTAACCGGTCACTCACTATAGTGTGACTGGCACAGGTGTCTCTCAGGCCAGTGGTAGGGATCCCATTCACTTGAATGTGGTGGAAGTGCCTACTCCCACCCTCAGGGATCACCAGCTTACCATCTGGTCCTGTGTCCCAGCTCAATGCTAGGAGGACTTCATCATCTGAGGAATCCTCCTCTATGGCTACACTGGACAGGCCAGTGCTAACCACCTTCTTTGGACAGGCTGCATCTCCTCTGAAGTGACCTGTCTGCTGACAGTCAAAGCAAGCCCTACTGTCCAAGAGCTTTTTAAACCCTGGGTCTCCCTGTCTCTGCTTGTCAGAGTGGGAGTGGGATTTACTCTCCTCCTTCTTAGGGTTCTGGGGTACAGAGGGAGTCTCTGTGGTGGGCTTACCACCTCCCTCCTTAGGTTTTTGGGGACCTGTCCCCCCCTTCTTGGAGTCTCCCCCCTGGGACTTGACAACCACCCTGGTTCTCAACCACTCATCAGCTGCCTCCCCTAGCTCTCTAGGGTTGGTCTGCTTAGAGTCCACTAGATGCTGGCGTAACCTTTCTTGGGTACAATTGGTCAAGATGTGCTCTCTCATGATCAGATTGTATAACCCCTCATAAGTATCTACTTTGTTACCAATAATCCAGCCCTCTAGTGCCTTTAGTGAAATGTCCACAAACTCAACCCAAGACTGGGTACTGACCTTCTGGGTGTCCCTGAACTTCATTCTATATTGCTCTGGGGTCAGACCAAACTTCTTGGCTAAGCACCTCTTCATACTAGGGTATGAATCTGCCTCCTCCCCCCTTAAGGTCAGAAGCCTATCCCTCCCTGAGTTGGGGACCAACTCCCACAAAAGGGAACCCCAGTATGGAGGCCTAACCCTTCTCATTTGGAGTGCCCTCTCAAAGGCCCCCAGCCACTTATCTATGTCATCCCCCTCTACATAAGCAGGAACCACCCCCTTGGGTAATCTGGGGCAAACTCCCCCACCCATGGACACCTCAGCTTCTTTATCGCTGCTTCCATCTCTTTTCTCTTTGTATGCCCATTTTGTTTTTTCTAGGGCCAGCTTCTCTGCTTCCAAAGCTATGTATGCTAGCTGGGCCTCCAGCTCTCTTTCTCTGATGGATGGGTGCTCTCCTCCTGAAAGGACCCCCTTCCCACCACTAGCTTTGGATCTGCCCCTAGTGACTGTGTTTACTGAGGACCGTTCTTCCTCATCCTCACTTAGGCTCAGATGCCTATCCCTCCCCTGAGTGGTTAGAGCTTGCATCCTCCCTTCTTTCTCCCTCCTCTGGAGCTTCTTCTGACTCTACCTCTTGGGCCTCAGCCCATGCTGTCAGGGATGTGATCAGGATTTGCTTCCTGAGATCAGTGGTTGCAGGCAACCCTCTTTCAATACACAACCCCCTAAGCTGGACTACTGTCAGTGTGGGTAGGCTAGCCAGATCAAGCTCCATGGTTCCCTAGTTTTGTGTCAACAAAAACTTTTTGCAAAAATTGGAAACAAGAATTTAGAAAAATTACAAAAATTCAATAATTGAAATTAATCCAAATTAAAAATTAAAAACAATTTTTGCACTAGGACAATTTAAAGGATTTTTAATTTGTTTTACCTAAAACTGTAACGTGATATTGAACACAAGTACAGGATCCCGTCGCTGCTTCCAATTATGTTGGAAAATGGGTTATTGGTAGGGCAGGTAGGTACCTACACCTAGCAACAAGCCACTAACCTCCACATAGGTACAGTTAGGTCTCAGTAAATTAATCCCAGCTCAACCCTTGGTAGCTTGGCAATGAGCATCAAGGCTTAACTTAGGAGACAAAGTGTAAAGCATTCAAATATCACAAAACAGTAATTAAATAAAACACAGGAAACAGTTTAAAAATCCAAAACCAATTTATAAAAATAGTTTATATTTTTATCTTTAAAATGACACAAAAATGATTAAAACGGTTCAGGGGAACCGGAGATATGAATTTTTAAAGAATTATTACTTTTCTAGCGCTTAGAAACAAAAAGCGCCAATCGGGTCATCTGGTTGCACCTCGACCGGGGCAAAGTCAAACTTTCAGGCCGACCGCGATGGAGCCCTGCTCGGCTACAGGTCGCGGGAGGCCTCGGTTAAAAAGTTACCTTCTGACTTAGTCTTTATTTTGAAGTTTTTCTTCACCGGGACGAACCTGCCAGTTGAATCCGACCTCCTGGAGCCCTTGTCCGGATACGCGATGTGGGTTTCCTCGGTGGAGACTTTTACCTTCGGACTTAGTCGTTTTTTCGAGATGAAAATCCTTCGACCGGGGTAAACCTGGATCTTGATCCGACGTCCATGGAGCCCTTCTCGGATACGATGGCTGGGAGGTCCCGGTCAACTTTTTACGTTCGGACTTAGTCTCTTTTTTGGATGTTTTTCTTTACCGGGATGAACCACGAAGTCAGGCCGGGTCGCGGTTGAGGCAAGCCGGCTAGAATTTCCACGGCGGGTCGGTCCCTCTCTGGAGCTTTTTTCCAAAAATTCTCAAATCTTATCCAAACTTCTGTGGCTTCACCCAGATGTTCTTTTAAGGTTCTTTTGGGGTCCACAGCTCACCCCAAGGGTCCAGAAGTTCTGTGATGGTCCTTGGGGGGTGCGGACTTCAACTCCCAGAATGCACCTGGCGCAAACTCCTTTTTGGCCACTGGACAGTGGTCAGCTGGTTGCTTTCTTCAGGAGTTGGTGCAGGGGACTCTGGTTAGCAATTTTTCCCCTGTAGCAGACAGGGAGTCCCTCCTTGAACCAGTTGAAGCCAGGCAAAGTCCTTCTTGTGGTGAAGCCCAAGTGTGCATCTGGTGCAGTCCTTCTGAGTGCAGGGTCCAGGTGCAGGCCTGGGGTCCAGCAGGGCAGTCCTTCTTCTCCTTAAGTTCCTGTCTTGTTGAATTCTGAAGGGGATCTGAGGCATGGG
The DNA here is from genome assembly GCF_031143425.1 of Pleurodeles waltl. Taxonomy (NCBI): domain Eukaryota; kingdom Metazoa; phylum Chordata; class Amphibia; order Caudata; family Salamandridae; genus Pleurodeles; species Pleurodeles waltl. The sequence goes on along the minus strand of NC_090443.1, from coordinate 275,778,696 downwards.
TGCAGGTCTGCCAGTTTTATCCTTGCTCCTGGGTGAAAAGCAGGGGGGCCCTGGTTCTCCAATCAGGGACAGGGTCGTCCCCCTGTGATGACCACTTCCTGGGAAGTGTGGCAAAAATCCATCCCAGAAGGCAACAGTCTCTAAAAATCCAACATGGATGAATCTGATTTTTGGAGGTTACATCTGGCTGAGCCCACCCACTGGTGTGGCTAAAAATCATAAACACACCCCTTTCCTGCCCTCTCCTAATCTAATCAAGGGGGCACCTAATTGTCTGGGGTTGCAGGATGTGGGGGTGTTGCTGGGTGCTGCAAATGTCCTTCTCTGCCTTTGAAGACCAGTTTGGCAGCCCTCCCCCTTCCTGCCTCACCATCTGCTGAGGGGAGATTCTCTCCCCCAAGCACATTCCTTTGTGTGAAGCCTGGCCACTTCACACCTCATCAAGGCAGCCTGGCAGAAGCTGCTGCAGGCTGGCCAATCAGAGCACAGCAGCAAAAACAATGCACAGCTGAAATTGGCAACTTTTTAGGTAAAGTCTAAACTTTTTACCTGGACAAGTTATATTAAATCCCACAACTGGAAGTTGTGGGATTTATTACAACAATCAATTTGATACCAAATTCTTGGTATGTAACATTTAAGGAGACTTTAAAATTTAAAATAAAGTCTGCCCATTCTAGCCTATGAAGGCCATTTACTTCAATGAGGGAAAAACAAATTTGGCTGTTTTTACCTCACCAGGGCTTATAAATCTATTTTTATAAAGTCCCTGTTTATAGTTACATGGCACCCAGCCCTAGGGGCACATAGGGCACACCTTAGGGGTGGCTTATATGTAAAAATAAGGTAGTTTAAGACTTTGGAAGTACCTTTAATTCCAAAGTCGAATTTGCATATAACTTTAATTTAAAAGCAGCCAGCAAGGCAGGCTTGCTTTTAAAATGACACTGGGCACCTCAGCAATGCACCTAGGTGTGCACCACCTATGCTGTGGTCCCTAAACCTACATGCCCTACCATATACTAGGGACTTATAGGTAGGTTAACTTAGCCAATTATAATTAGCCTAATTTACATATCCATTTTACACAGAGCACAGGCCCTGGGACTGGTTAGCAGTACCCAGGGCACCTTTAAAGTCAGGAAAACACCAGCAAAAAGTGGAAAATGGGGGCAAAAAGTTATGGGGCCTCTGCAATCAGCCCTGTTTTCTCACACAACTCCCCCCCAGCCCACACGCCCAGGAGACTCAGCCCAACCCTGGGAGAGTCTTCCTGGCTTGTTAGGCGAGGAAGACAGTGAAGAAAACTGGCTGTCCCTTTGCAGGGCCTACTCTGCCTTATATCCTCCTGTCAAGGTCACTCCCTATGGGTAGTGAAGCCATCCCAACAGTAAAAGGACCCAACACAAACTGAAACTTTCCTCTAGGGGGGTCTTCCTCCTTTCTCTCTGCCAACTTGGGTAGTGAGGTGCCCACCTCCCCTACTCCAAACTTTGCTAGGGCAACACCTAGCTTACCCAAAGAGGTCACCCAACACTTGAGCAACCCCACCATGACCAATAGGGTCAGGGGGCCTACTTTGCTATTGGCCCTGGGGTCTGCCTCCCAGGCCAAGTACAGTGCTGCCAGGAAGGCTAGCACCCAGCTGAGGCTACTGACAGCTGTCAGTACCCAGAACCACACCCTAAGCTCTCCACTGACAGGTGGCTGAGCTGCTTTAGGGGCATCTTTGGGGTCCTGCCACCCCTCTTGCTGTCTAGAGTGGGGGGCTACCACCTCCTGTGGCAGACACCCTCCTTCCACTCTCCCTTCTGTCAGTGCAGGGGCAACACCTTGCATCTGGACAGCTGCCTGACTACTCAGGACTTCCTTGGGGTCAGGTGAGGCCTCACCAGTGCCAACTCTGGGCTCCCCCCCTACTGGGGCAGAAGGCCCTTGGCTCCCTGGAACTCTCTTTAAGAGTGGCCTACCCTTCCTTTTCTTCTTTCCTTTTCTTGGGGACCCCTGTCTCCTAACTGTAGGGACTGACTCCCCAGGACTTTGGGTTGGGGGGGCGCCCTGGGCGACCACCCCATCTGTGACCAGGCTCACCTCTGGGAGGTCATTGCCCAGGATACAATCTAGGGGAAGGTCAGCACTGACTACCACCCTAATCCAGTCAAGGATACCCTCCCTCTCTAGGGGCACTATGGCTACAGGTTTGGAGGTGAACTCCCCTGTGGCTATCCTGACTTTCTTTGTCTTTCCTGGGACATACATGTCTGGGGTCACTAACCGGTCACTCACTATAGTGTGACTGGCACAGGTGTCTCTCAGGCCAGTGGTAGGGATCCCATTCACTTGAATGTGGTGGAAGTGCCTACTCCCACCCTCAGGGATCACCAGCTTACCATCTGGTCCTGTCTCCCAGCTCAATGCTAGGAGGACTTCATCATCTGAGGAATCCTCCTCTATGGCTACACTGGACAGCCCAGTGCTAACCACCTTCTTTGGACAGGCTGCATCTCCTCTGAAGTGACCTGTCTGCTGACAGTCAAAGCAAGCCCTACTGTCCAAGAGCTTTTTTAACCCTGGGTCTCCCTGTCTCTGCTTGTCAGAGTGGGAGTGGGATTTACTCTCCTCCTTCTTAGGGTTCTGGGGTACAGAGGGAGTCTCTGTGGTGGGCTTACCACCTCCCTCCTTAGGTTTTTGGGGACCTGTTCCCCCCCTTCTTGGAGTCTCCCCCCTGGGACTTGACAACCACCCTGGTTCTCAACCACTCATCAGCTGCCTCCCCTAGCTCTCTAGGGCTGGTCTGCTTACATTCCACTAGATGCTGGCGTAACCTTTCTTGGGTACAATTGGTCAAGATGTGCTCTCTCATGATCAGATTGTATAACCCCTCATAAGTATCTACTTTGTTACCAATAATCCAGCCCTCTAGTGCCTTTAGTGAAATGTCCACAAAGTCAACCCAAGACTGGGTACTGACCTTCTGGGTGTCCCTGAACTTCATTCTATATTGCTCTTGGGTCAGACCAAACTTCTTGGCTAAGCACCTCTTCATACTAGGGTATGAATCTGCCTCCTCCCCCCTTAAGGTCAGGAGCCTATCTCTCCCTGAGTTGGGGACCAACTCCCACAAAAGGGAACCCCAGTATTGAGGCCTAACCCTTCTCATTTGGAGTGCCCTCTCAAAGGCCCCCAGCCACTTATCTATGTCATCCCCCTCTACATAAGCAGGAACCACCCCCTTGGGTAATCTGGGGCAAACTCCCCCACCCATGGACACCTCAGCTTCTTTATCGCTGCTTCCATCTCTTTTCTCTTTGTATGCCCACTTTTTCTTTTCTAGGGCCAGCTTCTCTGCTTCCAAAGCTATGTATGCTAGCTGGGCCTCCAGCTCTATTTCTCTGATGGATGGGTTCTCTCCTCCTGAAAGGACCCCCTTCCCACCACTAGCTTTGGATCTGCCCCTAGTGACTGTGTTTACTGAGGACCGTTCTTCCTCATCCTCACTTAGGCTCAGATGCCTTCCCTCCCCTGAGTGGTTAGAGCTTGCATCCTCCCTTCTTTCTCCCTCCTCTGGAGCTTCTTCTGACTCTACCTCTTGGGCCTCAGCCCATGCTGTCAGGGATGTGATCAGGATTTGCTTCCTGAGATCAGTGGTTGCAGGCAACCCTGTTTCAATACACAACCCCCTAAGCTGGACTACTGTCAGTGTGGGTAGGCTAGCCAGATCAAGCTCCATGGTTCCCTAGTTTTGTGTCAACAAAAACTTTTTGCAAAAATTGGAAACAAGAATTTAGAAAAATTACAAAAATTCAATAATTGAAATTAATCCAAATTAAAAATTAAATTTTTTTTTTGCACTAGGACAATTTAAAGGATTTTTAATTTGTTTTACCTAAAACTGTAACGTGATATTGAACACAAGTACAGGATCCCGTCGCTGCTTCCAATTATGTTGGAAAATGGGTTATTGGTAGGGCAGGTAGGTACCTACACCTAGCAACAAGCCACTAACCTCCACATAGGTACAGTTAGGTCTCAGTAAATTAATCCCAGCTCAACCCTTTGTAGCTTGGCAACGAGCGTCAAGGCTTAACTTAGGAGACAAAGTGTAAAGCATTCAAATATCACAAAACAGTAATTAAATAAAACACAGGAAACAGTTTAAAAATCCAAAACAAATTTATAAAAATAGTTTATATTTTTATCTTTAAAATGACACAAAAATGATTAAAATCGGTTCAGGGGAACCGGAGATATGAATTTTTAAAGAATTATTACTTTTCTAGCGCTTAGAAACAAAAAGCGCCAATCGGGTCATCTGGTTGCACCTCGACCGGGGCAAAGTCAAACTTTCAGGCCGACCGCGATGGAGCCCTGCTCGGCTACAGGTCGCGGGAGGCCTCGGTTAAAAAGTTACCTTCTGACTTAGTCTTTATTTTGAAGTTTTTCTTCACCGGGACGAACCTGCCAGTTGAATCCGACCTCCTGGAGCCCTTGTCCGGATACGCGATGTGGGTTTCCTCGGTGGAGACTTTTACCTTCGGACTTAGTCGTTTTTTCGAGATGAAAATCCTTCGACCGGGGTAAACCTGGATCTTGATCCGACGTCCATGGAGCCCTTCTCGGATACGATGGCTGGGAGGTCCCGGTCAACTTTTTACGTTCGGACTTAGTCTCTTTTTTGGATGTTTTTCTTTACCGGGATGAACCACGAAGTCAGGCCGGGTCGCGGTTGAGGCAAGCCGGCTAGAATTTCCACGGCGGGTCGGTCCCTCTCTGGAGCTTTTTTCCAAAAATTCTCAAATCTTTTCCAAACTTCTGTGGCTTCACCCAGATGTTCTTTTAAGGTTCTTTTGGGGTCCACAGCTCACCCCAAGGGTCCAGAAGTTCTGTGATGGTCCTTGGGGGGTGCGGACTTCAACTCCCAGAATGCACCTGGCGCAAACTCCTTTTTGGCCACTGGACAGTGGTCAGCTGGTTGCTTTCTTCAGGAGTTGGTGCAGGGGACTCTGGTTAGCAATTTTTCCCCTGTAGCAAACAGGGAGTCCCTCCTTGAACCAGTTGAAGCCAGGCAAAGTCCTTCTTGTGGTGAAGCCCAAGTGTGCAGCTGGTGCAGTCCTTCTGAGTGCAGGGTCCAGGTGCAGGCCTGGGGTCCAGCAGGGCAGTCCTTCTTCTCCTTAAGTTCCTGTCTTGTTGAATTCTGAAGGGGATCTGAGGCATGGGTGCAGGTCTGCCAGTTTTATCCTTGCTCCTGGGTGAAAAGCAGGGGGGCCCTGGTTCTCCAATCAGGGACAGGGTCGTCCCCCTGTGATGACCACTTCCTGGGAAGTGTGGCAAAAATCCATCCCAGAAGGCAACAGTCTCTAAAAATCCAACATGGATGAATCTGATTTTTGGAGGTTACATCTGGCTGAGCCCACCCACTGGTGTGGCTAAAAATCATAAACACACCCCTTTCCTGCCCTCTCCTAATCTAATCAAGGGGGCACCTAATTGTCTGGGGTTGCAGGATGTGGGGGTGTTGCTGGGTGCTGCAAATGTCCTTCTCTGCCTTTGAAGACCAGTTTGGCAGCCCTCCCCCTTCCTGCCTCACCATCTGCTGAGGGGAGATTCTCTCCCCCAAGCACATTCCTTTGTGTGAAGCCTGGCCACTTCACACCTCATCAAGGCAGCCTGGCAGAAGCTGCTGCAGGCTGGCCAATCAGAGCACAGCAGCAAAAACAATGCACAGCTGAAATTGGCAACTTTTTAGGTAAAGTCTAAACTTTTTACCTGGACAAGTTATATTAAATCCAACAACTGGAAGTTGTGGGATTTATTACAACAATCAATTTGATACCAAATTCTTGGTATGTAACATTTAAGGAGACTTTAAAATTTAAAATAAAGTCTGCCCATTCTAGCCTATGAAGGCCATTTACTTCAATGAGGGAAAAACAAATTTGGCTGTTTTTACCTCACCAGGGCTTATAAATCTATTTTTATAAAGTCCCTGTTTATAGTTACATGGCACCCAGCCCTAGGGGCACATAGGGCACACCTTAGGGGTGGCTTATATGTAAAAATAAGGTAGTTTAAGACTTTGGAAGTACCTTTAATTCCAAAGTCGAATTTGCATATAACTTTAATTTAAAAGCAGCCAGCAAGGCAGGCTTGCTTTTAAAATGACACTGGGCACCTCAGCAATGCACCTAGGTGTGCACCATCTATGCTGTGGTCCCTAAACCTACATGCCCTACCATATACTAGGGACTTATAGGTAGGTTAACTTAGCCAATTATAATTAGCCTAATTTGCATATCCATTTTACACAGAGCACAGGCCCTGGGACTGGTTAGCAGTACCCAGGGCACCTTTAAAGTCAGGAAAACACCAGCAAAAAGTGGAAAATGGGGGCAAAAAGTGATGGGGCCTCTGCAATCAGCCCTGTTTTCTCACAGCAATGTTTAGCTTTTAGATTTTGGTTACAGTTCTAATTTGTCGAGCTAGGATTTAGATGTATCCTTGATCTCTGATATCTATCCTATAAGGTATGACATGCGAGGGGATATATGTTATAAAATTGCTCCTTACTTAATGTAATTGCATGACATGGGCATAAATCCACTGCAATTCCAGCTGGGGACAAGTTACAATGACAATGTATATGAAACTAACATCAAACTGCAGAAATAATGAATATGAGATGTAATTATTTAGAAAAAGTCAATAAACATAGAATAAAAAAAAATGATATCTTAATGCCTTGTGTGAGGATTATTGGGACAATGTGTTGATGCAATGCTTTCATATGGAATGTTATGTGTAATGATTTCCCTGTTTGTTTCAAAAATACAATAAATTTGTGTACAACGGCAAAAAAAAAAAATACTATATCATTCAGAGAGTGCAAATCTTGAATCATTCTCCACGTTCCTCCTTGGCCTTTTTTATCGGAAAATCGGCGTATTACATGGTGTTCATCTTTCATATATTACTCCCTGCTCAAGTAACGCCTGAATTGTAGATAAGATTCCTTCTTCCGCTTCTTTGGACAAAGAGTACTGACGTATCCTGGGCAATATGGCCCCAGGTTTTAATGTAATTCTCACAGGGTCAGCTCCTTTAATCAGTCCCACATCATGTGGCCCCTTCGTCCAAAGCACTTACGGTACTTTTTCCCAATCTCTCTCTCTAATCGTAGTGTCTTGTGCATGTTTTGGCAGTGTCCTATATTGCAACTGTGTTGTAATGGAGATATGCATTTCAAACATGACTGTTCCAACCATAGGGTGTTCACCAAATAATTCCTCATCTGAGATACCCCTTAACTTGACCCCGGGGTCTGTGAACATATTGATGTCCACATTTCCTGCCTCCTGTCAATTGTAATGAGCACCGCATATGTTGGTCATATTTCGAGAACTGATATGTCCGGTAACATCTCTCGTTCTGTTATTGGGCCCACGGGTTTGCAGGATCTTAACAATAGTTCATTTGGTAACTGCACTGTCTCCCTTGCAGCGCTGGTGTGTGAGCTATCAAAGCATATATGCCATGCAAAAAAAGCCTCTGTGCCCACTGGTACAGCTCTGACTTGCTGCCTTGATTCCTCAGGAGTTATGAGGGACAGTGTCCTGCCTGGCGTGACACCGGGTGTATAACGCACCATCGATCCATCTTCCAGGAACAAGATGGTCGTATTCAATTTGCTCATTAGATCTCTTCAAAGAAGGGTAACGGGTGAATCTGGGGAATACAACTATGGCCCGTCAGTTTGTGTGTGTAGGAGGCTGGTCCGGTTTGTAGTGGGTACCTAAGGTACTTACACCTTACACAGGTCCAGTTATCCCTTATTAGTGAAATGTAGGCAGTGTTTAGAAGCCAGGCTGTCTAGAGGTAGCTGTGGGCAGAGCAGCCAAGGCTGAATTAGGAGACATGCAAAGCTTTTGCAATACCACTGCAGTCACACAGTACCTCACACACAAGAAAGACAATACTCAGTGTTACCAAAAATAAAGGTACTTTATTTTAGTGACACAAGGCCAAAAATATCTTAGAGGCTATACTCCCTTAGGAGGTAAGTATTACAGACAAAATATACACTAGTAACCAAAATCAGGTATGTAAACAGTCATAAAATAGTGCAAACAGTGAAAATCACCATAGGCTAGAATGGGCTTAGGGGCAACACAAACCATTTACTAAAATAGTTAAATGCGAAAGTCGGTTTCCCACCTAGGCAAGAGTAGTGTGTAGAGGGGCGCTGGGAGTGTAACAACACACCAAAGGTAAGTAAAGTACCCCACCCCAGAGCCCAGGAAAACAGGAGTAAAGTACAGCAAGTTCCCTCAGAACACACTTTGAGTCATCGCAAAGGATTATGCGAAAACCAAGCAAGACTGCAAGATGCCAATGATGGATTCCTGGACCTGAAGACCTGTGGAGAGAGGAGACCAAGTCCAAAAACAGATGAAGAGTCCAGGAAGAACAGGAGCCCCTCCTAACCCGGATGGGGGTGCAAAAGTGGATTTGCCAGTTGGTAGAAAAAGTCAGAAATGCACCAAAGAAGACAGCTGCGGGTTCCTGCTTGCTGCTAGAGATGGCCCACGTTGAGTCGTTGGATGCAGGCTGATTTTCATCATTGGATTCCACCAACAAGCCTTGGCTCATGCAAATGTTGCTGTTGGCAGGAAAAGGCGCTACCTGGGCCCAGGAGGGACCTGGGAGACTCAACTCGGACTGAGGAGGCAGAGGGGACTCTCAGCACTCTAAAGAGCCCTCGGAAGAACAGGCAGCACCCACAGGAGTCCCAAGACACGGGGATGTTAGTGCATCTGACCTTGATAAGTAAACTTACAAGGGGACGCAAATAGGTCGATGAACCTTTTGACTCGTAATTAAGGTGTTCTTACCATAGCTCCAGTACATGCAAATCAATAATCAATAACCAATAAACAATACCAATAATCAACAACAATCAATAAAAGTAATAATCAATATTGTCAGTAACTGTCACGCACCATGACCTTTCAGTCATGAATAACCACACCTTTTAGTAAAAGTTAGAATATTTATTTCCCTATTTTAACAATGCTTAGGTCATGTAGATGAATCTCAAAATCAAATGAAACACATAGAGAAACAATACTGGCTGTCCAAATCAGCAGAAAAAACATAATCTAGTGATTACATACATTTGAGTTCAGCAAAGAAATTCATCAAGCATTATTGCCTATTAGCAGATTTTCATTAGTGAGGATAATAACTAACACCAGATTAGCATCAGCATGTTGGGCTTCAAGCAAAACAATTTAGCAACACCAATTTGAAAAACAGTTCAGTTGGTACCTAGAAAGGAAAAGCAAATATGCATGATATTAAATATTCTAATTCATAATACCTATCCTCATTGTGGATCAGCAAGCAGAGTCAGTCTTCGTTTCAGCCATCAGTCGATCAGCAAGGCATCAGGATTCAGCATCAAAGTTCAGAAAACGCAAGGGCCCATATTTATAGCCTGTTTGCTTCGGATTTGCGTCATTTTATTATGCAAATCCAGCTCAAACTTAACTCCATATTTATAGTTTGATGCTAGACATGTCTAGTGCCAAAATATTAGAGTTAAAGTAATTTTTTGCCTGCAGAAAACTACCTTGCGTCAATGAGATGCAAGGTAGGCGTTCCCACACAAAAACTGACTCAAAGCACTAGCGCCTTATATATCCTCCCTTGAAAAAATCATGCACGGGAGGAGGAGGGCCTTAAATAATGCGCTAAGCCTTCTTAGCACCATTATTTAACGCCTGGGTCAGGGTAGGCTTTAGGGGACCTGTGGGCCTTTTTCCATTGTCAAAGACCATGGAAACAGCCCACAGGGGCCCTTCCCTGCCCCCAGGGACACCCTCCAATCACCCACACCAACACCTGGTGGACACCTAAGGATGGGGGGACCCATCCCAAGTAAGTCCAGGTAAGCATTTTTATTTTTTTTCCAGAGTGCCATAGGGGTCCCTAACTTGGGCCCACCTACATAGCACTGTGCCCAATGGCCATGCCCAGGGGACTTTGTCCCCTGGGCATGGCCATTGGGCAGGGGGGCATGACTTCTGTTTTTACTTAGACAGGATTCATGTCCATGGGGGTTGTGCGTGGAAATAATTATGCTAATCAGGTCAAAGTCATTTTTTTTCTAACCTGACTCGCGCCATTCTTTCAGTCACAATCTCCAGCTTTCCCTACACTTCCCCCACCCAGTTAGTGTCATTAATTTTGATGCTAACTGGGCCTTACAGCCGGCTAGCATTATAACTTAAATATGATGCCCGGCTGGCGTCCATAAATGGCGCTAGCCGGCGGAATACTTTTTGACGCAAACCTGCACTAACGCAGGTTTGCGTCAAAAAGTATAAATCAGGGCCAAAGTCTTTAAGCATTAAATTACGCACATCTCTTGTCAAGGCGCACAAGAAATATTGACCTTTCAGTCAGCAAGAAAATGAGCAATGGCGGTGTCTTCTCTCAGTGCAGTGTCATTAAATCAAAACCACTAAAACTATTTCTCAAATCCCAATTGATCAATTAATCGCATGTTCACACTTTGTCCAATAAAACTAAAACTCCAAATCTATGAATTCTACTGTTACTCTGTTCACATGTCATTGATTGGTTGTCCTGCAATGTCCTCATCATCCGGCTCGTCAGGTAACAATATTGTTGCAACTTTTACTCCAGTCAGTATCTCCATTGTTTTCCTCCTGAGAAAGTGAGTCTCATATACATTACACACAAAATGTTACATTAGCAAGAACAGCATCTCCTAGCAGTCGGTTCCCATGAGAAACTTTCAGTTATGAGCACGTTTAAACAATACAATGGAAAATCCCAGTTTAACTCTCTAGGACAGCCATTTATTAAAGAAGAAATACAGCTTATACATGAGGCCTGGCAATTGGGCCAAGACCTTCGCTAAGCTAAGTCCTACAATTAATAAAGCTAGACATAGGCCCCAATTATGAACACGGCGGCAAACACCACATGGCTGGCGGTAACAACTGTCAACAGACGTGTGGACCGAACTGCCAAATAATGAACCAACTGAAACACAGGCATCCTGAAAACCATTCACCGCCAGCAGAGGAGTGCCGAAAACGACGGCAGAGCCCACCAACAGGCCGACAGAAAGGCCCTACTCGTGCATCAAATAATGAAGCACTAGACCGTCGTCAGTCCCGGGCGGGAACCACCACCACGCAAAGCCAGGCGGAAACGTACCAAATATAAGGAAACACTCACCGGAGGCTCACACAACACGCTGAAGCAGACATGGAGAGAGAGTTGCAGATCATGCCAGCCCTGCTCCTTGTCATATACCTCCACGACCGAGACCGTCGACGAGGACGACAACGGTAAGTACCGCAACCTACTAAACAAGGGAAGAAAGGGCACAGTTACATACCCACCCACTCCACCCACCCTGCAATGCTCCCACAACCCTTCACAGCAGCACAAGCCATACACCCCACAGCAAGAGTTACTTACCCGACACAAGGCAAATCCAACCTGCCCAAAGTACATACATGTGCCCAACACCCCCAAACAATGAAATGAGAGACCATGGATCCAGAGTGTGCCTCAACCAACACAGGCCACACATTAACCTTTATTGTGCTCACTGAGCAACAGAAGTGCATAGAAGGCCAATGGCCAGTCCATATTCAAAGAAGTCCGATGGGCCACAATGGCCCCAACTTGACTCCCACAAGTGCACAGTACTCCACCTCATAGGGGCAGCAATGGGGCATTCTGGCACCTCAGGGAACAGGGGCAGGGAGTGGTGGAGGTGGGGATTTACGACTGGGAGGGGGGGCTTAGATTTCCATTTTGAAGGTGGAGGAGGCTTAGGTTTTGTCACAGCAGCTGGTAGAGGGGACTTGGCCTGGGGTGTAACAGATGCTCCTGGGCCAGCACATGATCTCTTCCTCACAGGGGAGGTAGCAAGGGAATGGGAAGGGCGGACAGGGGCGAGCTGTGACGTGGGAGGAGTGGACAGGGCAGGGAGGTGACACATTTAGGGATGAGACTGGGTGGGCCAGTGGGTTCAAATAGTCAACATGGGAAACGTTTCTTAGGTGCAATTGGGGTGGACCTGGAGGAAGGCATGGGAGTGGAGGTAGAGGGAGTGGTCGTGATAGGTGCAGGTTTCAGTGACGTGGGTGCAGGTGACTGGACAGTATGCTGAGGTATTGTGGACGTGTGATGGGTGGGTGTTTTGGTGCTTTTGAGTGTCTTGGGAGGAGGGGGGTGGACACAGTGGGGCAAGATAGGCTGCCAGTGTAAATGGATGTTGTCTGGGTGTCTGCAAGTCTGGTGAGTGTGCTGCATGTGTCAACTAAAGTCGTTGTGGTGAGTGCAAGTGTGGTGTCTGGGGTGCATGAATGGATGTGTGCTATTGTGGTGACTGCAGGAATAGGGTCAGCAACATTGAATGAGGGTGCAGTGCCTGTGGGTGTGCATTTACAGGGGACAGACAGGGAGGCGGAAGAGGTGGATACACTGGGGGAAGTGGTATGTGTGTATGTATATGCTGGCTGTGTGTACGCTTGTGGTGGGAAGTGTGGTGCTTGTGTTTTGAAGTGTGCTTCTTGTGCGTCGAGGTGTGCGCCTGCGTGTCAGAATGTGTGCTTTGGTCGGGTGAAGGGAGTGGGGTGCTGGAAGAGGTGGAGGTGGTTGGGGGGGGACGGAATGAACAGGGACAATGGCTGCCATCAAAGAGGAGGCCAGAGCCTAAAAAGATCTCTCTAGGCCAGACACGGCACCGTGAATGCCATCCAGATAGGCATTGGTCTGCTGCACCTCTGATGCTAGCCCCTGGATGGCATTGACAATGGTTGTCTGCCCTACAGAGATATTTCTCAGGAGGTCAATAGCCTCCTCCGTGAGGGCAGCAGGGCTGACTGGGGCAGAGAGGAGGTACCTGGGGCGAAGGAGACACTCATCCTTCTGGGTGAGCGGGCACGGGCAACTCGGTGGGGAACATCTGGGAGGGCGGTGATGGTTTGGGGATGGTAGAAGATGACACAGTAGGGTTGGACCCACTAGGGTCCACCACCGCCAGGGAGCTCCTATCGGAGGAGATATCGGAGTCACTACCTCCAGTGGTAGTTGCGTTTCCCGCTGTAACCCCCTTGCCCTCCAACCCACTGGTCCCCTTGGCGTCGGATGTCTCTGCCTCGGAGGATCTGTGGGCCGCTTCCTCCTCACTCGCCGGTGCCTCAGCTCCCTCGCCAGATGATGCTGATGTACACAGACAACACAAGAGAACAGGGATGGGGAGACAAAACAGGAGAGACACTTGTAAATAGCTGAATGGAGGTACATTAGTGGTTCACAAATACACCCACCCAGAAATTTCCACCAGGCAGCACCTACCACTATACACATGGCTATGCCCCCGACCAGTGGCCAGCACCCTGCTCTACAGCCATTCCCCAACGAACTTAAGGACCTGACATGCTGCAGACTTGACCCTTACATCCCTACTACCCACGGGGGCCATAATGTAGATGGACATCTGTCAGAGTCCCTGCCACTAGACAGCATAACTACGAACGCACACACACACACATCCACCAAGGAGCCAAAATATGGTATAAGTACTCATCCCCTTGTGACTGCTGTGCAGCCTTCAAGAGCCGATCCAGGTCAGGGTACGCCACCGCCAGGATAAGTTGCATAAGGGGGGTCAGTGCCCGACGGGCACCCCTTACTCGTTGGGAGGACTTCCCCAGCTGGGCCTCACAGATCTTCCTTTCCCAGCGCCGCAGGTCCTTACTTCTCTTCCTGCATGGGGTACTCTGCTTGTTGTAGACCCCCAGGGTCCACATCTCCTTTGCAATGGCATTCCAAAGTCTCCTCTTCTGGTGGGCACTTACCTATAAGGGACACACAGAAAGGTAACACTGAGGTCAGACAATGGCCAATCATATACAGCTGGCTATACGTCCAATATGGGACATAAATTTAAAACAGCCTAACAGCACACACACACGCAGCATGTCAGGAACCCTGGACCCCACAGTGTCACAAGTGCACAGATGTATGCAGCCAACAATCACCATTACACACATCCATGAACCCCAATCCTCCTACTCACCTGTACCTCTGGCCAACCGTAGAGATTAACCTACAGGGGCAGGACCCCGTCCACAAGCTTCTCCAATTCCTCGTTGGTGAAGGCCGGGGCCCTTTCCCCTGCAACATGTGCCATTTCCATGACCAGAGGCAGGACACAGCAGTACACTCAGTGGAGTACCTGCATGCACGAGATCAGGGAGTCAAGTGAAGTTGGGGTGACGAGTTCGTGTACGCACCACGGCAGTGTGCACCATCACCGCCGCCGGCGATCATGATAAGCTAAGAATGCCCATTGACAACCATGTTAACCAATGAATTTGTGCACCGCAGTAAACACCGCCTTATGCTATTATGTCAACCGCTAGTGGTATGAGGTCACTTCCACCACTACACTTCTGGATTACAAAGGCCAGACATTTTGGCCTTTACTACACAGTTGTAAAACCCTCATCTGCACAATACAGGCCCTATTGTCCCTGAAACACCCAGAGACCGGACCAGTCCTGAGATATCATTGTGGTCATGTTGCTGTAAACACACTAAGCATTTGTGTGGTTGATAATCATGCCAGCAGTGCTGAATGCGGAACAATGTGTGCAGATTTATGTGTGTTCCTCACACGTGTTTTCAACTCCTCCTAGGTACAGACCCTTGTGGCAAGGGAGGGCCCCATCGGTGTACAGACCACTTGTTGAATTGCGGACCATGGTGGAGCATCACATCATTATCAATTACAGACTCACTCGTGCTACTATTGATGAACTTTGTGCATTACTGGATCCTGGACTGAGCCCGGCTAATCGTAATCAGCATGCCATCCCTACTGAAGTGCAGGTGCTCTCTCCACTACATTTCCTGGCCACGGGTTCATTTCAAGTGACAGTGGGCATGGGTCCAGGTATTTCACAGCCAATGTTTAGCATTATTCTGTCCAGATTCCTGAATGCATTTGTACGACACCTGCAGTCCTATGTGAGGTTTCCCCAAAGTGCTGACCTCCCTGCCATCAAGTCAGACTTCAATGCCTTTGCCAACATACCCCATGTGATAGGTGCAATCGATGGCACCCACATAGCTATCATCCCCCCAAGAGTCAGTGAACAGGTGTAGGGAAACAGGAAGAACTTTCATTCCATGAACATTCAATTGGTGTGTACTACAGACCAGTACATCTCACATGTGAATGCCATGTTCCCTGGATCAGTCCATGATTCCTTTGTGCTGAGGAACAGTAGTGTGCCACACAAGATGGAACAACTACAAGAGGACAGAGGATGGATCATAGGTAGGTGTTTCTGACACTTATTGCCACATAGCAGACAGGCAGGCTGTCTGCCTCTGAGGGTTGTCAATGACATTCCTTTTTGCATCATTTTCTAGGTGATTCTGGCTATCCCAACTTGTGTTGGCTCCTGACACCAGTGAGGAATCCTGGAACAGATGGAGAGAGGAATTACAATGAGGCCCATGGATGTACTAGGAGGGTGATAGAGCGCACAAAAAGTCTCCTGAAGGCTAGATTTCGTTGCCTACATATCTCTGGTGGTTACCTGGCCTATGGGCCTGAAATGGTGTGTAGAATAGTGGTGCACTGCTGCATGCTGCACAACATGGCTGTGAGAAATTCAATCCCCCTCTTGGATGAGGAGGATGCTGTATATCTAGACCAGCTTCCTCAGAGAGGGGATGAGAGTGATGGTGATGATGAGGAAGGGGAAGATGTAAATTCCAGGACCCAACTGATACAACTCTACTTCCAGTAACTCTGAGGGACAATTGGATGAGATTGCTGTCTGTGCAGCATACTGTTAGTGTGCCTTGTCATCTAGGGGGGTGCTGGGTCGATACTCATTGCCACTGTGACCAAGTCTGCATAGGGCAGGTTACATTATAGTATAATAGTTCAACACATCTGTAGGCACAGCAACATGTAATGTGTGTGGTGCATTTCCTGCTACTCAGATAATAATAAATGAGTTATCATACAGTTGCATCGAATACTTCAGTTTGTTTAAACATAATGACAGGGGACATTGTAACAGGTGAACTGGTGTTTTATTTGGTGCAGGGATTAAATTGTGCAGATTACAGTGATGGGAGTGGGTTACTGGTGGTTGTACAATATGGCAACATGGTTACAGCATTTGTTGGCAGTAGTGGTAGGTCCATCTATGTTTACAGGAGTTTGTTGTAGTTTTCACATGCTTTGGTCGTTGATTCAGTGGGACACTTAGAGGGCAGTTCTTGCCAGAGTCACTTCTTTGAGGGGGCCTTGGTCTTGGCAGGTGTTCCAGTGCCATATCTGGGCCTGATGGTCCGTTTGGGTGCCTGGTGTTGGCCTGTAAAGGTTGAGATGGATGTCCCCTGTGTGTCCGGAGAGGGTGGAACATGTGCAGTTGCTGCTGATACTGTTGTTGTCCAGTCTGTAGCCTGGCCTGTAGTAGGGGCTTCCTGGTCTGTGTGGGCCTCAGGCTGTGTTGGGACAAGGTGCAGCAGCGCACCTGCTATGCTGGCCATTGTGGCATTGTGCAGTTTCCACTGCTCCATTTCCTCTTGGTGGTGTGCTAGCTGCATCCTTTGACTCTGCTCCAGGGTGGATACTTTCTGGGCCAATCTGTCCTGGGTATGGTGATATGCTCCCAGGGCCTCAGAGATCACGTCCTGGGCTGCAGCATCCATCCTGTGGCCTCCCCCCTGGGCCACTTATGCCCTCCCACTGGGCCTAACCCCCTGTGCCTGTGTCCCCTGCACAGGTCTGGCAGTACCATCTGTACTGGGGCCAACATCTTCCTGCCTGTTGGTAGGGGGTGACTGTGGCCTCTGTCCATGTGTTCCACCAGTCTGTGTCCTGGATACAGAGGTGTGGGGACAGTTGCCCTGGGCTGATGTTGCTGGCTGGGTGGTAGGGGTGTCAGTGGTATCCAGGGTGGGGCTGCTGGATGGTGACAGTCCAGGACTGTGTGAGGGGCCAGGGTGATCGTCAATGTCCAGGGTTCCATCCCCAGTGTCCTGGGAGGTGCCTCTGTCTCCCTGTGGGGCACTGCCACTGCTTGTCCTGTCCGTCAGGGTGGCTTGGGTGGTGGTGCCTGTTGGGGGGAATGAAAATGTCTGTTACAATTGCATGATCGGATGGGGTGCACAGGACTGGGCAGTTTAGTGCAGGTTTTCACACTTTGGGGCCATGCAGGGTGCTTTTGTGAGGTTAGCATTGCATTTTGCTTTGGATGTGGAGGTGCATTGTGGGTGACGTAGGCCATTATGATTCCTTGCAGGGGTGGGTGGCTGTGCACAAAGGGAGGGATGTGGGCCTGTTAGTGAGTTTATGGGCATGCAGGTGGACTGGATGTAGTGAATGTGGCCTGGGCGGGGTAGTGGTCCTGGTGGGTGTTGGAGGGGTGGGCTGTTGCATGCATTACAGGTGTGATGGATATGGGGTAAATGTAGATGACTTACCCATGTCCATTAACCCAGTGAGTCCAGTGAGGTGCAGGATGGCCAGTACCTTTTCTTCCCACTCAGTGTAGTTGGTGGTGTTGGTGGAGGTACTCCCCCAGTCTTCTGGACTGCAATGTGGTGCCTGGATGCCATGGATCTGACCTTCCCACGCAGGTCGTTCCATCTCTTGCGGATGTCGTCCTTGGTGCGTGGATGGTGTCCCACTGCATTGACCTTGTTGACTATTGTCTGCCATACCTTCATCTTCCTGGTGATGGGTGTGTGCTGGACCTGTGCCCCCAATAATTGCGGCTCAACCTTCAATATCTCGTCCACCATGGTCCTTAGCTCCCTTTCTGTGAAGTGTGGGTGTTTCGGATGTGCCATGGTGTGTGTTGTGAATGGTATCATGTGTGGATCTAGGTGAGAATGCTCTTGTGTGGTTGGGTGTATGTATTGTGTATTGTGGCGTTCGGTGTCTGCTTCGGGGGTTCTCTGTATTAGTTTGCCTAATTTTGTTGCAAAGGATTGTGAGGTGTGTCTGTGAGTGTTTTATAGTGTTGTGGTTGTGTATCAGGTGTGTGGGTTTCAAACTTGCCAGTGTATCCATTTCTTACTGTTGGGTCCACTTGCCGCCCGTGGTTGGCTGTACTGCCAATCGTCGTTTGGCTTCCACTGACCACCGTGGTGAATTGTGCTTCTTTATTTGGAGGGTGGGGAGTTTGTGTGCTCAGCGGTGGTGGGGTGGGAGGTCCAGCATTTCGTCCGACAAGGTCCTGACGTTGACTGGTGGCAGGGAGATTTTTGTCAGATTCAGATTTTTGCATCATTATATGGCGGGTTTCTGTTCACCGCCAATAGCTGTACAGTATTCTGTTTGCCATCGCCATGGCAGTCGAAGGTGTTTACTGCCATGTTCATAATGAGGGCCATAATGTATAACCCTTAATATGACATATTACTACATTAGTCAAACATATATTCAACTTTTCACAGTATTAGAAAATTACTAAGTACACTTCGTGAACACTGACGGCCACTCATCGTAATCACATTTTCAAATGTGTGCATTATTTTTCTACTTTATTATTTTATACACAATCCCATTATTCAGAATACATGAACACTCATTAATCATTTGTATTAATATATCTGCGCTAGCAGGGACAATGGAGTTGCAAATCGCGGTCGTGGCAGCACTACACAAATTGATCCCATGCCGCTGGAGAACAACTCAGGGAGCTGAGCGTCGCATGGTAGAGTGCTGGGGACCTGGGCTACACTGTGCACGAAGGATTTCTGGAACAAGTGCACTGAAGCCCTAGGAGCTGCAAAATACACGGTGCACAGGTGTACTCCTGGCTCAGGGAGGCAAGCCCTTACCTATACCAAATTTTGGACAGCTGGACCTAAGCACAGTCAGGATTACTTTGGTCCACCACCTGTGTTCCAGGGATCAGGCTCATTGACAGGAGTTCCAGAGAACCAGTTGTCACTGCAGAGAGGTGCCTGCTGAAGCAGGGAAGTGACTCTGTCACTCCACGGGAGATTGCTTCAGTCCTTCTGGTGCAAGATGAAGACAGGCAGTCCTCAGAGCATGCACAACCTGGAAACTGTTCCAGTCGCTGGCAGGAGCTGTAGTTACAGAGTTGCAGTAGCCTTCTTGGGTACCTTGTTGCAGTTGAAGAATTCCTGGAGCAGTTCTGTGGTTAATCCGATGGTAGAAGGTGAAGCAGATGTTGCAGAGAAGTCCTGCTGGAGTCTTGCAAAATTGAATCTGAGGAAACACCCAGAGGAGAGATCCTAAATAGCCCTGATAGGGGGATCGGTCACCTAACCAGGTAGCCACCTATCAGGAGGGGTTTCTGACGCCACCTTCTGGCACTGGCCACTCAGATGCTCCCAGGGTTCCCTGACATCCTGAAAACAAGATGTCACAACCCAGGGACACTCTGGTGGAGATCTGGGCACTACCCCTGGGGTGGTGATGGATAGGGGAGTGGTCACTCCCCTTTCCTTTGCCCAGTTTCATGCCAGAGCAGGGACTGGGGGTCCCTGAACCAGTGTAGACTGGATTATGCAAGGAGGGCACCGCTTGTGCTCTTCAAAGCATTTCCAGAGGCTCTGGGAGGATACCCCTCCCATGCCTGTAACACCTATTTCCAAAGGGAGAGGGTGTAACACCCCTGTCTCAAAGGAAATGCATTGTTCTGCCTTCATGGGATTGAGCTGCTCAAGCCCCAGGAGGGCAGAAGCCTGTCTGTGAGGTGGCAGCAGCTGGAGCTGAAGTGGAAACTTCAGAGAGCTGGTTTGGCAGTACTGGGGGCCCATGGTGGAGCCCCCAGGGTCCATGGAATTGGCCCCTGTTGGAAAATGGGTTATTGGTAAGGGCAGGTAGGTACCTACTCCTAGCAACAAGCCACTAACCTCCACCTAGGTACAGTTAGGTCTCAGTAAATTAATCCCAGCTCAACCCTTGGTAGCTTGGCAATGAGCGTCAAGGCTTAACTTAGGAGACAAAGTGTAAAGCATTCAAATATCACAAAACAGTAATCAAATAAAACACAGGAAACAGTTTAAAAATCCAAAACCAATTTATAAAAATAGTTTATATTTTTATCTTTAAAATGACACAAAAACGATTAAAATCGGTTCAGGGGAACCGGAGATATGAATTTTTAAAGAATTACTATTTTTCTAGCGCTTAGAAACAAAAAGCGCCAATCGGGTCATCTGGTTGCACCAGGACCGGGGCAAAGTCAAAGTTTCAGGCCGACCGCGATGGAGCCCTGCTCGGCTACAGGTCGCGGGAGGCCTCGGTTAAAAAGTTACCTTCTGACTTAGTCTTTATTTTGAAGTTTTTCTTCACCAGGACGAACCTGCCAGTTGAATCCGACCTCCTGGAGCCCTTGTCCGGATACGCGATGTGGGTTTCCTCGGTGGAGATTTCTACCTTCGGACTTAGTCGTTTTTTCGAGTTGAAAATCCTTCGACTGGGGTAAACCTGGACCTTGATCCGACGTCCATGGAGCCCTTCTCGGATACGATGGCTGGGAGGTCCCGGTCAACTTTTTACCTTCGGACTTAGTCTCTTTTTCTGAGATTTATTTCACCGGGACGAACCAGCAAATCAGGCCGGGTCGCGGTTGAGGCAAGCCGGCTAGAGTTGCCGCGGCGGGTCGGTCCCTCTCTGGAGCTTTTTTCCAAAAATTCTCAAATCTTTTCCAAACTTCTGGGGCTTCACCCAGATGTTCTTTTAAGGTTCTTTTGGGGTCCACAGCTCACCCCAAGGGTCCAGAAGTTCTGTGATGGTCCTTGGGGGTGCAGACTTCAACTCCCAGAATGCACCTGGCGCAAACTCCTTTTTGGCCACTGGACAGTGGTCAGCTGGTCGCTTCTTTCAGGAGTTGGTGCAGGGGACTCTGGTTAGCAATTTTTCACCTGTGGCAAACAGGGAGTCCCTCCTTGAACCAGTTGAAGCCAGGCAAAGTCCTTCTTGTGGTGAAGCCCAAGTGTGCAGCTGGTGCAGTCCTTCTGAGTGCAGGGTCCAGGTGCAGGCCAGGGGTCCAGCAGGGCAGTCCTTCTTCTCCTTAAGTTCTTTCTTCTTGAAATTTGGTGGGGATCTGAGGTGTGGGGGCAGGTCTGCCAGTTTTATCCTTGCTTTTGGGTGAAAAGCAGGGGGGCCCTGGTTCTCCAATCAGGGACAGGGTCGTCCCCCTGTGATGACCACTTCCTGGGAAGTGTGGCAAAAATCCATCCCAAAAGGCAACAGTCTCTAAAAATCCAACATGGCTGAATCTGATTTTTGGAGGTTACATCTGGCTGAGCCCACCCACTGGTGTGGCTAAAAATCATAAACACACCCCTCTCCTGCCCTCTCCTAATCTAATAAAGGGGGCACCTAACTGTCTGGGGTTGCAGGATGTGGGGGTGTTGCTGGGTGCTCCAAATGTCCTTCTCTGCCTTTGAAGACCAGTTTGGCAGCCCTCCCCCTTCCTGCCTCACCATCTGCTGAGGGGAGATTCTCTCCCCCAAGCACATTCCTTTGTGTGAAGCCAGGCCACTTCACACCTCATCAAGGCAGCCTGGCAGAAGCTGCTGCAGGCTGGCCAATCAGAGCACAGCAGCAAAAACAATGCAGAGCTGAAATTGGCAACTTTTTAGGTAAAGTCTAAACTTTTTACCTGAACAAGTTATATTAAATCCAACAACTGGAAGTTGTGGGATTTATTACAACAATTAATTTGATACCAAATTCTTGGTATGTAACATTTAAGGAGACTTTAAAATTTAAAATAAAGTCTGCCCATTCTAGCCTATGAAGGCCATTTACTTCAATGAGGGAAAAACGAATTTGGCTGTTTTTACCTCACCAGGGCTTATAAATCTATTTTTATAAAGTCCCTGCTTATAGTTACATGGCACCCAGCCCTAGGGGCACATAGGGCACACCTTAGGGGTGACTTATATGTAAAAATAAGGTAGTTTAAGACTTTGGAAGTACCTTTAATTCCAAAGTCGAATTTGCATATAACTTTAATTTAAAAGCAGCCAGCAAGGCAGGCTTGCTTTTAAAATGACACTGGGCACCTCAGCAGTGCACCTAGGTGTGCACCACCTATGCTGTGGTCCCTAAACCTACATGCCCTACCATATACTAGGGACTTATAGTTAGGTTAACTTAGCCAATTATAATTAGCCTAATTTGCATATCCATTTTACACAGAGCACAGGCCCTGGGACTGATTAGCAGTACCCAGGGCACCATCAAAGTCAGGAAAACACCAGCAAAAAGAGGAAAATGGGGGCAAAAAGTTATGGGGCCTCTGCAATCAGCCCTGTTTTCTCACACAACCCCCCCCCCAGCCCACACGCCCAGGAGACTCAGCCCAACCCTGGGAGAGTCTTCCTGGCTTGTTAGGCGAGGAAGACAGTGAAGAAAACTGGCTGTCCCTTTGCAGGGCCTACTCTGCCTTATATCCTCCTGTCAGGGTCACTCCCTATGGGTAGTGAAGCCATCCCAACAGTAAAAGGACCCAACTCAAACTGAAACTTTCCTCTAGGGGGGTCTTCCTCCTTTCTCTCTGCCAACTTGGGTAGTGAGGTGCCCACCTCCCCTACTCCAAACTTTGCTAAGGCAACACCTAGCTTACCCAAAGAGGTCACCCAACACTTGAGCAACCCCACCATGACCAACAGGGTTAGGGAGCCTACTTTGCTATTGGCCCTGGGGTCTGCCTCCCAGGCCAAGTACAGTGCTACCAGGAAGGCTAGCACCCAGCAGAAGCTACTGACAGCTGTCAGTACCCAGAACCACACCCTATTCTCTCCACTGACAGGTGGCTGAGCTGCTTTAGGGGCATCTTTGGGGTCCTGGCACCCCTCTTGCTGTCTAGAGTGGGGGGCTACCACCTCCTGTGGCAGACACCCTCCTTCCACTCTCTCTTCTGTCAGTGCAGGGGCAACACCTTGCATCTGGACAGCTGCCTGACTACTCAGGACTTCCTTGGGGTCAGGTGAGGCCTCACCAGCGCCAACTCTGGGCTCCCCCCTTACTGGGGCAGAAGGCCCTTGGCTCCCTGGAACTCTCTTTAAGAGTGGCCTACCCTTCCTTTTCTTCTTTCCTTTTCTTGGAGACCCCTGTCTCCTAACTGTAGGGACTGACTCCCCAGGACTTTGGGTTGGGGGGGCGCCCTGGGCGACCACCCCATCTGTGACCAGACTCACCTCTGGGAGGTCATTGCCCAGGATACAATCTAGGGGAAGGTCAGCACTGACTACCACCCTAATCCAGTCAAGGATACCCTCCCTCTCTAGGGGCACTATGGCTACAGGTTTGGAGGTGACCTCCCCTGTGGCTATCCTGACTTTCTTTGTCTTTCCTGGGACATACATGTCTGGGGTCACTAACCGGTCACTCACTATAGTGTGACTGGCACAGGTGTCTCTCAGGCCAGTGGTAGGGATCCCATTCACTTGAATGTGGTGGAAGTGCCTACTCCCACCCTCAGGGATCACCAGCTTACCATCTGGTCCTGTCTCCCAGCTCAATGCTAGGAGGACTTCATCATCTGAGGAATCCTCCTCTATGGCTACACTGGACAGCCCAGTGCTAACCACCTTCTTTGGACAGGCTGCATCTCCTCTGAAGTAACCTGTCTGCTGACAGTCAAAGCAAGCCCTACAGTCCAAGAGCTTTTTTAACCCTGGGTCTAACTGTCTCTGCTGGTCAGAGTGGGAGTGGGATTTACTCTCCTCCTTCTTAGGGTTCTGGGGTACAGAGGGAGTCTCTGTGGTGGGCTTACCACCTCCCTCCTTAGGTTTTTGGGGACTTGTCCCCCCCTTCTTGGAGTCTCCCCCCTGGGACTTGACAACCACCCTGGTTCTTAACCACTCATCAGCTGCCTCCCCTAGCTCTCTAGGGTTGGTCTGCTTAGAGTCCACTAGATGCTGGCGTAACCTTTCTTGGGTACAATTGGTCCAGATGTGCTCTCTCATGATCAGATTGTATAACCCCTCATAAGTATCTACTTTGTTACCAATAATCCAGCCCTCTAGTGCCTTTAGTGAAATGTCCACAAAGTCAACCCAAGACTGGGTACTGACCTTCTGGGTGTCCCTGAACTTCATTCTATATTGCTCTGGGGTCAGACCAAACTTCTTGGCTAAGCACCTCTTCATACTAGGGTATGAATCTACCTCCTCCCCCCTTAAGGTCAGAAGCCTATCCCTCCCTGAGTTGGGGACCAACTCCCACAAAAGGGAACCCCAGTATTGAGGCCTAACCCTTCTCATTTGGAGTGCCCTCTCAAAGGCCCCCAGCCACTTATCTATGTCATCCCCCTCTACATAAGCAGGAACCACCCCCTTGGGTAATCTGGGGCAAACTTCCCCACCCATGGACACCTCAGCTTCTTTATCGCTGCCTCCATCTCTTTTCTCTTTGTATGCCCACTTTTTCTTTTCTAGGGCCAGCTTCTCTGCTTCCAAAGCTATGTATGCTAGCTGGGCCTCCAGCTCTCTTTCTCTGATGGATGGGTTCTCTCCTCCTGAAAGGACCCCCTTCCCACCACTAGCTTTGGATCTGCCCCTAGTGTCTGTATTTACTGAGGACCGTTCTTCCTCATCCTCACTTGGGCTCAGATGCCTTCCCTCCCCTGAGAGGTTAGAGTTAGCATCTTCCCCTTTTTCTTCCTCCTCTGGAGCTTCCTCTGTCTCTACCTCTTGGGCCTCAGCCCATGCTGTCAGGGATTTAATCAGGATTTGCTTCCTGAGATCTGTGGTTGCAGGCAACCCTCTTTCAATGCACAACCCCCTAAGCTGGACTACTGTCAGTGTGGGTAGGCTAGCCAGATCAAGCTCCATGGTTCCCTAGTTTTGTGTCAACAAAAACTTTTTGCAAAAATTGGAAACAAGAATTTAGAAAAATTACAAAAATGCAATAATTGAAATTAATCCAAATTAAAAATTAAAAACAATTTTTGCACTAGGACAATTTCAAGGATTTTTAATTTGTTTTACCTAAAACTGTAACGTGATATTGAACACAAGTACAGGATCCCGTCGCTGCTTCCAATTATGTTGGAAAATGGGTTATTGGTAAGGGCAGGTAGGTACCTACACCTAGCAACAAGCCACTAACCTCCACCTAGGTACAGTTAGGTCTCAGTAAATTAATTCCAGCTCAACCCTTAGTAGCTTGGCAACGAGCGTCAAGGCTTAACTTAGGAGACAAAGTGTAAAGCATTCAAATATCACAAAACAGTAATCAAATAAAACACAGGAAACAGTTTAAAAATCCAAAACCAATTTATAAAAATAGTTTATATTTTTATCTTTAAAATGACACAAAAACGATTAAAATCGTTTCAGGGGAACCGGAGATATGAATTTTTAAAGAATTACTATTTTTCTAGCGCTTAGAAACAAAAAGCGCCAATCGGGTCATCTGGTTGCACCAGGACGGGGGCAAAGTCAAAGTTTCAGGCCGACCGCGATGGAGCCCTGCTCGGCTACAGGTCGCGGGAGGCCTCGGTTAAAAAGTTACCTTCTGACTTAGTCTTTATTTTGAAGTTTTTCTTCACCGGGACGAACCTGCCAGTTGAATCCGACCTCCTGGAGCCCTTGTCCGGATACGCGATGTGGGTTTCCTCGGTGGAGATTTCTACCTTCGGACTTAGTCGTTTTTTCGAGTTGAAAATCCTTCGACCGGGGTAAACCTGGATCTTGATCCGACGTCCATGGAGCCCTTCTCGGATACGATGGCTGGGAGGTCCCGGTCAACTTTTTACCTTCGTACTTAGTCTCTTTTTTGGATGTTTTTCTTTACCGGGACGAACCACGAAGTCAGGCCGGATCGCGGTTGAGGCAAGCCGGCTAGAATTTCCGCGGCGGATCGGTCCCTCTCTGGAGCTTTTTTCCAAAAATTCTCAAATCTTTTCCAAACTTCTGGGGCTTCACCCAGATGTTCTTTTAAGGTTCTTTTGAGGTCCACAGCTCACCCCAAGGGTCCAGAAGTTCTGTGATGGTCCTTGGGGGTGCGGACTTCAACTCCCAGAATGCACCTGGCGCAAACTCCTTTTTGGCCACTGGACAGTGGTCAGCTGGTCGCTTCTTTCAGGAGTTGGTGCAGGGGACTCTGGTTAGCAATTTTTCACCTGTAGCAAACAGGGAGTCCCTCCTTGAACCAGTTGAAGCCAGGCAAAGTCCTTCTTGTGGTGAAGCCCAAGTGTGCAGCTGGTGCAGTCCTTCTGAGTGCAGGGTCCAGGTGCAGGCCAGGGGTCCAGCAGGGCAGTCCTTCTTCTCCTTAAGTTCTTTCTTCTTGAAATTTGGTGGGGATCTGAGGTGTGGGGGCAGGTCTGCCAGTTTTATCCTTGCTCCTGGGTGAAAAGCAGTGGGGGCCCTGGTTCTCCAATCAGGGACAGGGTCGTCCCCCTGTGATGACCACTTCCTGGGAAGTGTGGCAAAAATCCATCCCAAAAGGCAACAGTCTCTAAAAATCCAACATGGCTGAATCTGATTTTTGGAGGTTACATCTGGCTGAGCCCACCCACTGGTGTGGCTAAAAATCATAAACACACCCCTCTCCTGCCCTCTCCTAATCTAATCAAGGGGGCACCTAATTGTCTGGGGTTGCAGGATGTGGGGGTGTTGCTGGGTGCTCCAAATGTCCTTCTCTGCCTTTGAAGACCAGTTTGGCAGCCCTCCCCCTTCCTGCCTCACCATCTGCTGAGGGGAGATTCTCTCCCCCAAGCACATTCCTTTGTGTGAAGCCAGGCCACTTCACACCTCATCAAGGCAGCCTGGCAGAAGCTGCTGCAGGCTGGCCAATCAGAGCACAGCAGCAAAAACAATGCAGAGCTGAAATTGGCAACTTTTTAGGTAAAGTCTAAACTTTTTACCTGAACAAGTTATATTAAATCCAACAACTGGAAGTTGTGGGATTTATTACAACAATTAATTTGATACCAAATTCTTGGTATGTAACATTTAAGGAGACTTTAAAATTTAAAATAAAGTCTGCCCATTCTAGCCTATGAAGGCCATTTACTTCAATGAGGGAAAAACAAATTTGGCTGTTTTTACCTCACCAGGGCTTATAAATCTATTTTTATAAAGTCCCTGCTTATAGTTACATGGCACCCAGCCCTAGGGGCACATAGGGCACACCTTAGGGGTGACTTATATGTAAAAATAAGGTAGTTTAAGACTTTGGAAGTACCTTTAATTCCAAAGTCGAATTTGCATATAACTTTAATTTAAAAGCAGCCAGCAAGGCAGGCTTGCTTTTAAAATGACACTGGGCACCTCAGCAGTGCACCTAGGTGTGCACCACCTATGCTGTGGTCCCTAAACCTACATGCCCTACCATATACTAGGGACTTATAGGTAGGTTAACTTAGCCAATTATAATTAGCCTAATTTGCATATCCATTTTGCACAGAGCACAGGCCCTGGGACTGGTTAGCAGTACCCAGGGCACCATCAAAGTCAGGAAAACACCAGCAAAAAGAGGAAAATGGGGGCAAAAAGTTATGGGGCCTCTGCAATCAGACCTGTTTTCTCACAGCCCCCCAATACCAGAATCAGATTGGAGGTAGCATTTCTCAATCTTAGACACCTCACGTGGCCATATTCGGGGTTACCTTTGTGAAGCTACATATATGTATTTACCTATATGTAGTGCATGCTTATAATGGTGTCCCTGCACTCACATCGTCTGAGAAATTGGTCCTGGACAATGTGGGGGCACTTCTGCTAGTGCAGGGGTGCCCTCACACACAGTAGCTTTGCACGTGGCCTTCAGGAACTGAAGGTTGGACATTGATGTGACTTATACAGTACCTTGTGCAGTGAAAATGGCTGTGAAATAGTGCTTTCACTATTTCACTCAGGCTGCAATGGCAGTCCTGAAGGAGTGTTTGTATGTGTCCTTATGGGTGGCAACAGAAATGATGCAGCCCATAAGGATCTCCTGGAACCCCAATGCCCTGGGTATGTAGGTACCATATACTAAGGGCTTATAAGGGGGGACCAGTCTGCAAATCTGGAGTGGAATATGGAGTCACTAGACTATAGTGACACATTTATAAACTGAGAAAGCATGAGCACTGGAGTTCTGGTTAGCAGAACTCATAACACAGTCAAGCATACTGACAACACAGTAAAACATACTGACATATATGCCACAAACTATGAGCACTGGGGTCCTGATCACCTTCCTACAGTGTGTCACCCACAGCCATGTTTACTGATCTTGTGAAAGGAAACTGTCTGACAGCCCCAGAAAACTCTTGTGTGTTCACTGAGTTGCACGAAAGTGGTAGTGTTCCTTCCGTTATGCAAGATTAGGTGGCCCCAGTGTTGATTAAAAACTAATTGACGCGACCTTCTATGGCTACCGTCACAGAGGGCTCCTCTTTTGACCCATGGATTACTGATAGTATTGAAAACATAGGCCCTGATTTATACTTTTTGGTGCAAAACTGCACTAACGCAGTTTTGCACCCAACAGTTTAGCACCGGCTTGAACCATTTCTGTGCACCTGTCGGGCACCATATTTACGGAATGGTGCAAGCCGGTGCAAAGGGTAGGCTACCGTAAAAAAACAAAATGCCGTTAGTCGGGTGGGGCTGGCGGTATGGAGGAAGGAGGTTTTGCACCAAAAAATGACGTTAGGCAGGTTAAAGTAAAAAAAGAAAATGACTCTAACCTGCCTAGAGTCATTTTCTAACACAAAACCATCCATACCACATGACTCTTGACAGGAGTCATGCCCAGCACGCCAATGACCAGCACAGGGGACCAGGGCCCCCTAGGCATGGCCATTGCACCCAGTGCCATGTAGGGGGAACCATATCAGGGGCCCCAATGACACTTTAAAAAAAATACTTAAATATTCTTCCCTGGGATGGGACCCCCATCCTTCGTTGTCCCTCTGGTGTGGGTGGGGGTGTCCCTGATGCCTGGGGAGGGCAAATGTGGGTTTATTCAATGGTGTTCCACCATGGAAATAGACCCACAGGTCCCCTAATGCCTGTCCTGAACCAGGCGTTAAAAAATGGTGCAAAGTAAGCTTTGCACCATTTCTTGACCCTTCCTTCCTCCTGTGCGTCATTTTAGCATGGAGGGATAAATATGGCGCTAAGAACATAGGGCCAGATGTAGGAAGCACTTTGCGAGTCGCAAACGGCAAAATTTGCCGTTTGCGACTCGCAAATGCGTGATTCCTATGCAGAAATGCATTTTGCGAGTCGGGACCGACTCGCAAAATGCATTTCCGAATCGCAAATAGGAAGGGGTGTTCCCTTCCTATTTGCGATTCGCAATGGTATGCAAATGGAGTCGCAGTTACCATCCACTTGAAGTGGATGGTAACCCATTTGCAAACGGGAAGGGGTCCCCATGGGACCCCTTCCCCTTTGTGAATGGACCCCATATTATTTTTTCAGGGCAGGGAGTGGTCCAAGGGACCACTCCCTGCCCTGAAAATTCCGAAACTAAAGGTTTCGCAATTTTTTGAAATGCAGCTCGTTTTCCTGTGAGGAAAACGGGTTGCACTTCAAAAAAAATCAAAACCTTTATTTAAAAGGCAGGTCGCTAACATGGAGGCCTGCTGACGTCAGCAGGCCTCCATGTTAGCGAGTGCCTATACTCGCAATGGGGTCGCAAACTGCGACCCACCTCATAAATATTTATGAGGTGGGTCTTTGCGACCCCATTGCGAGTTGCAGAAGGTGTCTGAGACACCTTTCTGCATGTCAAATTGCGACTTGCAATTTGCGAGTCGCACAGACTCGCAAATTGCAAGTCGCAATTTGATTTTTTCCTACATCTGGCCCATAGAGTCATTTTTTGCACGGGAACGCCCACTTTGCATCTCATTGATGCAAAGTAGGTTTCCACGTCCCAAAAATTACTTTAACTCCATAAATTTGGCACTAGACGGGTCTAGCGCCAAAGTATAAATATGGAGTTAGTTTTGCGCCGAATTTGCGTTAAAAAAAATGACACAAATTTGGCACAAAAACAAGTATAAATATGCCCCATAGTTTTTACCTGTGGGCTTTGTCATTGAACATAATTAGGTGTTGGTGTCCCGCTGGATACACGGGCAGTGCGTAAAAGGGGTTTACTCCTTGCAACAATACTACTCCTACTTGAGCCTGCGCTTGTCCTCCCATGGTGTTGCTGCCACCCTGGGGCCCATTTTGCTGCATTGCCCCCTGTTGTCTGTACTCCACTGAGCCTGAGGGGTTTGAGGGTATTCTTGTCTCAAATCAGTTCTCTTCGTCCTGCATTCTCTTGCAAAATGACCCATCTTGCCCAGTAATAACACTGCTGTCCCACTCGGTATCCTCCTTGTCTTCTCCCCTGCATTATTCCTTCCTCTCCTGATGGACCTCCTGGTCTCGTCCCCATATCACTTGCTATCAGCCCTCCTGATGCCTGCCTTTGCACCGGCTTTGCAACAGTTACTGGTGGTGATGTCACAAGTGCCCCTTCTGTACTAGGTTTCTTAAGTTTCTGTTGCACTAACTTGGCTGTGGTTCTCTCTGCCTGCTCTGTTCTCTCTTTATCTTTTTCTTGCTTTCGTTTAAAATAATGTATAATGTGAGCCTGTATTTCTGGCCATGGTTTAGCCTCAGTTCTCACTACTCCATCCAAATTTGACTGTATTTCGGTGGGAAGACTTAGCTTCAACACATTGAAAAATAAGAGTGCATTTCCTCCCGTATTTTCCCAATTACATCCTACCTCCTACACCCACCGTTCTTTCATTCTTGTAATAAACTCTACAGTGTCTTCAGTTGGCTTAATGTTTTCTGCCATAAGAGCGCCAATGTCTGGTCTGTCTGGGCATGTCTGCCGAAGCACATCCCAAAAATGCTGGCAGGCATTGTGAAAGGAAGACCCATCAAACTGTGTGTTTGTCAATGTGACTTGAGGAAGTCCTGCTCTCGCAAATATGGTGTGTATCTCATCTCCCACCAGAGAACTCAGCAAACTCTTAACATTGCCCAGAGCGAGGTTAACTCCAGCAGTGAGTTTTTCAAAACACCCTATCAACTTTCCTGCACCTTCAGACAGTGGGGGCTGTGCTCTCTGTAAATTCTCTTTGTCCATCTGTGGCCAGGGCACGTATGTTGGTACTTGCCCTTCCTTAAAAATTAGGGGTAGTTGAGTGATGGGGAGTGTGAGAAAACAGGGCTGATTGCAGAGGCCCCCTAACTTTTTGCCACCATTTTCCACTTTTTGCTGGTGTTTTCCTGACTCTGATGGTGCCCTGGCTACTGCTAACCAGTCCCAGGGCTTGTGCTCTGTGTAAAATGGATATGCAAATTAGGCTAATTATGATTGGCTAAGTTAACCTACCTATAAGTCCCTAGTATATGGTAGGGCATGTAGGTTTAGGGACCACAGCATAGGTGGTGCACACATAGGTGTACTGCTGAGGTGCCCAGTGTCATTTTAAAGGCAGGCCTGCCTTGCTGGCTGCTTTTAAATTAAAGTTATATGCAAATTCGACTTTGGAATTAAAAGTAGTTCCAAAGTCTTAAACTACCTTATTTTTACATATAAGTCACCCCTAAGGTGTGCCCTATGTGCCCCTAGGGCTGGGTGCCATGTAACTATAAGCAGGGACTTTATAAAAATAGTTTTATAAGCCCTGGTGAGGTAAAAACAGCCAAATTCGTTTTTCCCTCATTGTAGTAAATGGCCTTCATAGGCTAGAATGGGGAGACTTTATTTTAATTTTTAAAGTCTCCTTAAATGATGCATAACAAGAGTTTGGTATCAAATTAATCGTTGTAATAAATCCCAAAACTTCCAGTTGTTGGATTTAATATAACTTGTTCAGGTAAAGAGTTTTAAACTTTACCTGAAAAGTTGCCAATTTCAGCCCTGCATTGTTTTTGCTGCTGTGCTCTGATTGGCCAGCTCTACTAGCTTGGCCAAGCTGCCTTGATGAGGTGTGAAGTGGCCTGGCCTCACACAAAGGAATGTGCCTGTGGGAGGGAATCTCCCCTCAGCAGATGGTGAGGCAGGAAGGGGGAGGGCTGCCAAACTGGTCTTCAAAGGCAGAGAAGGACATTTGGAGCAACCAGCAACACCCCCACATCCTGCAACCCCAGACAACTAGGCACCCCTTGATTAGATTAGGAGAGGGCAGGAGAGGGGTGTGTTTATGATTTTTAGCCACACCAGTGGGTGGGCTCAGCCAGATGTAACCTCCAAAAATCAGATTCAGCCATGATGGATTTTTTGAGAATGTTGCCTCCTGGGATTGATTTTTGCCACACTTCCCAGGAAGTGGTCATCACAGGGGGAAGGACCCTGCACCTGATTGGAGAACCAGGACCCCCCTGCTTTTCACCCAGGAGCAAGGATAAAACTGGCAGACCTGCACCCACATCTCAGTTCCCTACCACATCCAACAAGGAAGAACAACAGAAGAAGAAGGACTGCCCTGCTGGACCCCTGGCCTGCACCTGGACCCTGCACTCAGAAGGACTGCACCAGCTGCACACTTGGGCTTCACCACAAGAAGGACTTTGCCTGGCTTCAACTGGTTCAAGGAGGGACTCCCTGTTTGCTACAGGTGAAAAATTGCTAACCAGATTCCCCTGCACCAACTCCTGAAGAAAGCGACCAGCTGACCACTGTCCAATGGCCAAAAAGGAGTTTGCTCCAGGTGCATTCTGGGAGTTGAAGTCCGCACCCCCCAAGGACCATCTCAGAACTTCTAGACCCTTGGGGTGAGCTGTGGACCCCAAAAGAACCTTAAAAGTACATCTGGGAGAAGCCCCAGAAGTTTGGAGAAGTGTGGAGAATTGAACCGACCCACCGCGGCAACTCTAGCCGGCTTGCCTCTAACCGCGACCCGGCCTGATTTGCTGGTTCGTCCCGGTGAAAAAAATCTCAGAAAAAGAGACTAAGTCCGAAGGTAAAAAGTTGACCGGGACCTCCCAGCCAGCGTATCCGAGGAGGGCTCCATGGACGTCGGATCAAGATCCAGGTTTACCCCGGTCGAAGGATTTTCACCTCGAAAAAACGACTAAGTCCGAAGGTAAAAATCTCCACCGAGGATTCCAGCATCGCGTATCCGGAGAAGGGCTCCAGGAGGTCGGATTGGACTGGCAGGTTCGTCCCGCTGCAGAAAATCTTCGAAAAAAAGACTAAGGCCCTCATTCTGACCCTGGCGGTCGGCGGAGAGACGGCGGTCGGACCGCGAACAGACCGGCGGTATTAAAAATGGCATTCTGACCGCGGCGGTCCCCGCCGCGACCGACCGCTACTTCTCCACTCCGACCGCCGCGGCGGTCATGACCGCGGGGCTGGAGTTTGCGCACTCCGGCCCGGCGGTCGTCCCAAGACCACCAAGGGTATTATGACCCTGCCTACCGCCGCGGTTTCTTGCGGGCGGGAACCGCCGTGCGAACCATGGCGGTAAGCACTATCGGGGCCAGGGAATTCCTTCCCTGGCACTGATAGGGGTCTCCCCCACCCCCCACTACCCACCCGAGTCCTCCCCCCACACCCTCCACCCCCCTGCCACCCCCCAGAGGTGGTACGAACCCCCTCCCCACCCCCACCCCGACATGCACATACATGTACCCCGACATGCACACACCCCCAACATGCACATATACACACCCCCTACACACACATACACAACGGGGACACATACCCGCACACATACATGCCGACATGCGCACCTGCCGAACAGCACACATTACCCATAGACACAGCAGCACCCCCCGCCCGCATACACGCACTCACACACCCCCTCTACACACTCACACGCACACCCCCATGCACGCCCACATCACACAACACCCCCCCGCCCCCTCCCCTCACGGACGATCAACTTACCTTGTGCGTTGGTCCTCCGGGAGGCGACGGGAGCCATAGGGACGTGACCGCCAACAGAAGACCGCCAACAGAAGACCGCCACACAGAAATGTGGGTCGTAATTCTGTGGGCGGTGTTCTGCTGGCGTAGCGGTGGAGGTTGACCAGTCTCCACTTTCCCGCCGACCGCCAGTGTGGCTGCTGGCGGTTTTCCGGCGGAACGCTCCCAGCGGTCAGAATGCGCACAGCGGCACACCGCCGCGGTCGGCGGTCTTCACCGCGGCGGTAACTCAGCGGTCTTGCGAAAAGACCGCCAAGGTCAGAATGAGGGCCTAAGTGTGAAGGTAACATTTTAACCGAGGCCTCCCGCGGCCTGTAGCCGAGCAGGGCTCCATTGCGGTCGGCCTGAAACTTTGACTTTGCTCCGGTCGAGGTGCAACCAGATGACCCGATTGGCACTTTTTGTTTCTAGGCGCTAAAAAAATAATAATTCTTTAAAAATTCATATCTCCGGTTCCCCTTATCCGATTTTATTAGTCTTGGTGTCATTTTAAAGATACAAATATAATCTATTTTTATAAATTGGTTTTGGATTTTTAAACTGTTTCCTGTGTTTTATTTAAATACTGTTTTGTGATATTTGAATGCTTTAAACTCTGTCTCCTAAGTTAAGCCTTGACGCTCGTTGCCAAGCTACTAAGGGTTGAGCTGGGTTTAATTTACTGAGACCTAACTGGACCTTAGTGGAGGTTAGTGGCCTATTGCTAAGTGTAGGTACCTACCTGCCCTTACCAATAATCCATTTTCCAACAGGGAGGGATCCTGTTAACCTGTGGCTTACCCTCGGGTCTGGCCTGTTACTTCTTATTACTTCAGTCGGTTTGTCTGTGGCATATATCTCCCACACGGCCAGGCATTCCTGAATGTATAGATAGTTCCAGCATGGGGCACCGCGTCTCTGCCATATACAGTCTTCTGCCGTGGCTAAGTCATGGGGTGGGAAAGAGCCCTGTCTGGGCCACGGTTTTCTCCTGCTTCTTTCAGTCCATGTTGCCAGTTCATCTGAGAAGGGTTGACAATAATAACTACCCTCTTCTCGTTCTATTGTTTCTATGGGTGTCAGACTCAATTTAGTTGTTTTTGAAATTGACCTTCTCTTTGTGTCTACTGGGTCTCTTGCTATCAATTGTAGCCTTTGTATAGGTCGCGGCCAAAAATTATACAGGCTTCTGTCCTTTCCTTGTGCATCCTCATCCATATCAGACCCTTCGTTCCTCATCCGTTTCTGTCCCTACTCCCTTTTCTGTCTCCTCTAGGTGTCCGTCAGATCGTGATCTCTCTACCTCTTCTTCCCAATCCCTTTCTTTCAGCATCCATTCCCCAGCTGCCTGTCTCAAAGTTTCCTCAGATGTGTCTCCCAACCTTAGAACAACCTCCCCAGTAGTCCATTGCCCTTGAAGAGGGTCAAGGCTCCTGGATCTTTCTGCCTGTTCTCTAGTGTGCTGCAACTTAGGTGTTGCCCAGTCTCTTCTCTACCTCTCATGGCCTGCCCGAGGAGCTTTTGGAACAGGACCGGGCGTTCCGCCAGCCCCCTTCACATCTGTCCCATCATCCTCGGGGTCAACCGTACTGGATCCTGATCTCCTGAAGCTGGCAGAACAGGGTAGAGACCACACAGTGGTGGCTCCTCTAGAGCCTTTTCTGGGGGTTTCTCTTGCACCTGTGTTGCTACCTCTGCAAACACTGTTGCTTTTACATTTGTCTTCGTATCACAGAAGACCTGCCATAATGACAAAACAGCTTTCTTCTTCTTTCTCTTCTTCTTCTGATATCTAGATCTAATGTAAGTCAGTGTATGCTCAACTATGTCTTGGACAAATGTCCCTTCCTTTGGCCATGACAGGGGATGGTCTTTAGTATCTCTGTGCCATTGCGTACAATATTTCTATATTTTCCCCAGGACATAGGCTTACTATATATACCTCTTATCACTGTCCACTCTTTGTTTCCCTCACTAATCTGTATGTGCTTTTATCAATGTCGCTAACCTATAACAGTGATCTGGGTGGGAAAGTACTCATATGCAGTGTTACCTGACTTAGCGTACTTTGTGGTAAGACTGTATTGGTAACATCAGCGATATTGATCGCTAACCTGTACAGCACTTCGATACTGATATCAGATGCAGGTGCATGTATGTGGGGGCGAAGTGGATTGGTGTCTGACGCAATACGCATTATAATGTTAACAGGAATTAAAATTGTTAGTAGTTGTTGCAAAGTCATCTTTTTGCCCTGTTCATCCCCATTTTTTTGTTGCTGACTGGTGCTGCTGATAACTGACTCTGACTGTGCCTTGGACTCTGTTAGCCAGACCCAGGCCAGTGCTATCTTAAAACACACACTTGTAGTAGAGTACAATAGGTATTAGGTTACCCTTTCGATTGTCCTGACAGACCCTGTAAGTACCTAGTACATAATGGGGCAAGGGTGTACAATCTGCCTATAAGCCCCTATATAATACGACATGGAGATTAGAGGCCTAGCAGAATTTCTGCACTTGCATGTGTGCACTGCTGTGTGCTTCCTGTCTTTTTAAATGCAGACCTGCCTTGCAGCCTGTCTTTAAAAGTTACATTCCTACCATTTGCATGACAGTCCCTGTAGGTCCCTAGTAAACAATGTGGCAAGGGGGGTGCCAACTACCTATAATACCCTTGTACATAATAGGGCATGGAAGTAGTGACCCAGAAGAATTGCTGCCCTTTGCATGTGGGCACTGCTGAAGGTTTTCTGTCATTTTACAATGCACCCTGACTCTGCAGACTGCATTTACATGGAAATGGTGTCCCAATTCGACTTTGGTGCTGTGGGCTCTTTAAATGTGATGCTCTACCTTATTTTCACATATTTGGTACCCCCAGGATCTCCCCTAGGTATCCCAGGGGCGGGGGGTCATGTAACCATAAGCAGGGGTCTTATAAAAGATGTTTTATAAACCCAGCTAAGGGAAAAACTGATCATTTCATTTTTCCCCACTATAGATACTGGCCTTCATGGGCAATCATTGCTATATGGTATCTTAATGGTAATAATAGTAAGGAAAAGCGCAGAAAAGTAATTCAGGGACTTAAAAGATTTGTTTTGATAAATCCAGCAACTTGACATTGGTAAATTTATCACAACTTGTACAGAAAATAAGTTATAATGCTTTTCTTTCTGTAAGCCAAAATTCAGCCTTCTGACTGTCCCCTCTGATTGGTCAGTGCTAACAGGATTAGTAGAGCTGCTTGATTAAGTGATAAGTGTCTGTCCATGGGAGAGCATATCTGGTGAAGGGCAGCTCGGGGGCTACACAGCAATGCATGAGCAGGGGGAGGGGTAATAAATCATACAGCCTCAAAGGAGAGCAAGACAGGAGAGAATGCCAGATCACCTAACCCCCACCTTCTGGACCTCTCAGCCAGATACTAGGCTTAAGGAAGGAATTTGCAGATGTTAGAAGGAGGAGAGCTATGGAAATGAGCCACACTGGAGGATGGTTTAGTCAGCTCTTAGTTTCAGACATCATGGATTTTGGAAAAATTGTGCTTTCTGGGGCAGGAATATGCCACACTTTGCAGGAAGTAGTCATGCATCTGGGCGTCACTCTGCATTCTGTTGGTTGGGCGCCCCCCTTCCTGTTGCCCAGTAGCTGGGAATAAATATGTGAGAGGTGCATAGCCTCTCAGATCTGCTGCCTGAAACTACAAGAGAAAGAAGGACTGCCCTGCTGGAATCTGGATCTGCACCCTTGGCCTGCACTTCTAAGTGAACTGTGCCTGCTGCACAATCTGGTACTACAGCCCTGGGGACAGTGCTTTGCTTCAAGAAGGACTCAGGAGTAGACTCCCTGCAGCTACAGGTTAACAGAGCTTCACCTGCATCATCCCCAGCAAAAGTCCCCAACCTGGAGTGCATCCATTTAACTTTTAATGATTAGGCCGGGTGCATTGCGGGAATTGTGATCCAACTTTACAAGGACCATCCAGGTGTAGTGCTTCTGTTCTTATCTCGTTTTCAGCACTTACATAACATATCAAGAATGCACTTCTGAGTTCAAAGAAGACTTTTATTGTTGTTAATTCTTCCCCAACCGCAATTTCGTAAGAGGTGAATTAGTAGATTTCAAGCACACGTTCAATGAAAACACAGTTGCAATGTACACAGCAGGTTATATTTATAAGATATTGAATGCAAAGCAAAACAAATACTTCACCGTGTGAGAAACTATTTACAGCTTCATCTTTCTAGGGTCTGCAAGCTGATGACTCCTGTCAGCTGCGAGAAAGAGATTTATCTACCCACACGGGATGCTGGCAACTGGCGCCAAGTTCCAGCACGAAGTCAGGCAGATTCGAATCTAATTCTCTGAAGCCTGTGACATCCGTTACAAAGGTGTGCCCCCTCCTCTCAGACTCGGGAAAACTACGCAAGCCTTTGGAGACTGGTCAGACCTCCTAGACTGCTCCTCTTCCCAAGCTCAAGCAGAGAGAAAAACACTCAATGTACCCTCTCTTATCAGGTCTAGTCTACTGTGAGAAGAAAACAGCTTGGTTCATCTTGTGCAAAAACACAGCTTGGAAAAATACAGCTTGGATTCTCAACTGCAATGTCTAACTCCACGTTAAAGGCAATAGGCAGCTAACCTAAATATCAAATGCAATGTCTAATGTCATATCAAAGCCAATAGGCAGCTGAGCTGAATACAAAATGCAATGTATAATATCATGTCAAAGCCAATAGGCAGCTAAGCTGAGTACAAAATGCAATGTCTAATATCATGTCAAAGCCAATAGGCAGAATACAGAATGTAATGGCTGATGCAATGTCAAAGCCAATAGGCGGCTCAACTGAACAAAACATACAATGTGCTACTGGTGAACATTGAGCAACTAATATGCGCAGTGGTGAAACACAAAGTCATTGGTCAAACTCCATTAATGGCATGACACCAGGAGATTCCAGACCCTTGGATTTGTGTTTTGGACCCTCTGTACCTACAAGGAGGACTTCAGGAAACGCCTCCTGAAGATTGGAGAAGTTTGGAGAATTTTAGTAAAATTGGCGCTTTGTGTTTCTAAGCGATAGGAAGTGTTTATTCTTTAAAAAATTAATATCTCCGGTTCCAAGGACCCACCCGGAGATTCCAGACTCTTGGATTTGTGTTTTGGACCTTTTGTACCTGCAAGGAGGACTTCAGGAAGCACCTCCTCAAGTTTGGAGAATTTTGGTAAAGTTGGCACTTTGTGTTTCTAAGCGCTAGAAAGTGTTTATTCTTTTAAAATGCATATCTCTGATTCCCTACATTGGATTTTTGTCGTTTTGGTGTCTATTTACTCATAAAAATATATCCTATTTTTATAAATTGGTGGATTTTTGTTATTGTGTGTTGTGTCTCACTTATTTACTGTACTGGTGTTTTTGAATGCTTTACACTCTTGTCTCCTAAGTTATGCCTGCCTGCTCGGTTATAGCTACCAAGAGTTGAGCAAGGGGCTAATTTACTGGGACCTGTACTGAACCTATATTTGGTTAGTGGCCTTAGTGCCAGTGGTAGGTTCATAGTTACC
Organism: Pleurodeles waltl; assembly: GCF_031143425.1. NCBI lineage: Eukaryota > Metazoa > Chordata > Amphibia > Caudata > Salamandridae > Pleurodeles > Pleurodeles waltl. Next base: position 275,739,185 of record NC_090443.1, on the reverse strand, counting down.
ACTGCCAGTAACCCACTTTACAACAGTTGTGGTGTCTGGGGATGTGGTGTCCCTTCCATCATTTAAAACCCCAGAATCATACAGGTTTGTGAAAAATGCATTAAGAAGGGCTTCTAATACAATGGGTTCCTGCATTATTATGTGAAACCGAGGGGTGTCACACGGGCATGGTGGTTGGTCATGGGCCCATTTAAATGTTAGAACTAAGTCAAGGGTGTCTGTTTCCTGCCACAGGGAATTATCAATCTCACTCATTAGATATTTTATTTATTTCTAATAGTTTTTGTTTTGTTTAGTTTTTGTTATCTATTTTTAATTCTTGTGTTTTATCTGCACTAATGTTTCCCCCCTCCCCAGACCCTTTGGGTTTTTCTATTGGGATATTAAAAATATGGCAGAGATCTCAAACCATCTCTTCCTCACTTATTTCAGATTGTATGGCCGCTGGCGAGAACCCTTGCCTTTTTTCTATAATTTGACCATTATGACTAGAAAAATTATTCTCTTTTTATCATCCCTATTACTCATTATTTACACCAAATATTTATTCATTGCTGTTGCGCTTTTTCAGGTTTGCAACCAAGGGTCTGACTGTGCTCAGGGTTAAGTCAATTGAAACCGACCATTTGGTCATCTTCTTCCCTAAACGTCAGACTCCCCGCTGATGCCTCAAACTTGATTGCTCTCATGACTCACCTCACTTTCTCTACTCTAACCCTCCAGATCTAACCGGGATATCTGATGGTCACAAACTATCCCTTCCAGTAACTGCCTCCTGGGTAATTCACCAGTACCTAACTATTTCTTTCAGGAGGTGCCCCCCTGGGTAATGCATTGGTACAAAACTATTTCTTCCAGGAGCTGTCTCCTAGGTAATACATTACTAATGGTCGTACCTTCTTTCTCTCACAAAAGGGAATTCCTACTAGCTAGTCTTCCGGCCTGGCCCGCGAAATCACATTTCATTTCTACATCACCATCGTATTTAAAAACCCACACAAATCCTTCGTACACTTATACCCCCATACTACAATTGCCACGGAATCATGCACTTTAAATATTAGAGTTTGAGGCCCAACCTCTCCTCACCCTTTAGGACAGCAACCTCTGGAACCCCAACTGTCCGCTCGAAAAGGCAGGTGTAATGCGCACCCCATTTGTCCGCAGTGTTCTATGCAAGCATCGCAGGCAGCGTTTCCTTCAGCTGCAATCCAGGGATTTGAAGGGAAGGCCTCCTGGCTGCCGCTCGCCAAAATGTAGTCAAATTTCAAGAAATAAAGAAGTGACACAACTCTGATGGCAATATAGTATATGTTTATCCAATAAAAATATGGCTGGGAGTACAGCTCAGTTCTATAACTGAAACCACACTCAACTCAGCTCTTACAAACAGCATCTTTTATAGTATTTGGTCTACCACTGAAGTTCCACATCTCTTATCAAATTCCCAATTAGCACAGAAGTGTAATTCTCTATTATCTTTATTCATTTTAGCAAAAGCAATCATTCTTAAAATGCAGCTGTGGTGTATATAATATACGTATGCATTGTTGTAGGAAAGTAGCCTCTTTCTAGCATGCTTACCCCAATTTTGTCAGTGTGCTTTGACTGTGTCACTGGGATCCTGCTAGTCAGAACCCCAGTGCTTATGGTTTGTGGCCTACTTGTCAGTCAGTTTCACTGTTTTGGTCAGCGTGTTTAACTGTGCCACTGGAGTCCTGCTAACCAGAACTGTAGTGTTTATGCTCTCTCTGGTTCCAAATGTGTCCTTAAATACTAGGAACCCAGTATTTCACTCCACATTGGCATACTGGACCCCCTTTATAAGTCCCTAGTATATGGTACCTATGTACCCAGGGCATTGGGGCTTCAGGGGATCCTAATGGTCTGCAGAATTTATTTTGCCACCCATGAGGAGCCCATACAATGGCTTCTACAGGACTGCCGTTGCAGCCTGTGTGAAATAGTGCATGCACTATTTCACAGCCATTTTCACTGCACCAGGTCACTTACAAATTACGTATATGTCAGGGCTTCAGACCCTGAAGGCTGGGAGCAATGTACCTGTGTGTGAGGGCTCCCCTGCACTATCAGAGGTGCCCCCACATCGTCCAGGCCTATTTCCCCATACTTCGTGAGTGTGGGGAAGGCATTTTAAATGTGCACTGCACATAGGTCAATACCTATGTCCAGCTTCATAGTAGCAACTCCGAATATGGCCATGTAAGGTGTCTAACAACTGGGAATTGTACCCCAATACTGATTCCAGTATTGGTTTTACAATTCCATGCACCTTGGGGGCTCCACTATGGATCCTCAGTACTGCCATACCATCCTGATGAGGTTTTTCGCTGCAGCCCCAGCTGCTGTAACCTCACAGACACACTTCTGCCCTCCTGGGGCTTTAGAAGCTCAATCCCAGGAATGCAGAACAATGCATTTCCTTTAGGAGAGGGGTGTTACACCCTCTCCCTTTGGAAATAGGTGTTACAGGCATGGCAGAGGTATCCTCCCAGAGCCTCTAGAAACGTTTTGAAGGGCACAGATGGTGCCCTCCTTGCATAATCCAGTCTACACTTTTTCAGGGACCCCCAGTCCCTGCTCTGACACAAAACTGGACAAAGGTAAGTGGAGTGACCACTCCCCTATCCATCACCACCCCAAGGGTGGTGCCCAGAGCTCCTCCAGAGTGTCCATGGGTTCTGCCATCTTGTTTTCAGGATGGTCAGAGAACTCTGGGAGCATCTGAGTGGCCAGTGCCAGCAGGTGACGTCAGAGACCCCTGCTGATAGGTGCCTACCTGGTTAGGTGACCAATCCCCCTCTCAGGGCTATATAGGGTCTCTCCTCTGGGTGTTTCTTCAGATTCCGATTGTAAAACTCCAGCAGGAATCCTCTGCATCTTTTACTTCATCTTCTACCGTCGGATCAACCACTGACTGCTCCAGGAACTCTACAAAACTGCAATAAAGAAGCAAAGACGACTTCTGCGATCTTCTAACTTCAGCTCCTGCCAGCAACTGCAACAGTTTCCAGGTTGTGCACTCTCCGAGGACTGCCTGTCTTCTGCCTGCACCAGAAGAACTGAAGGAATCCCCAGTGGAGTGACAGAGTCACTTCTCTGCTTCAGCAGGCACCTCTCTGCAGAGACGACAGTGGCTTGGGTCCCCACTTCAGATGACAGGCATGGATCCAGCAACACGGGTGGTGGACTAAATTGACTCCGACAGTCCCAACGTCCAGCTGTCCAATTTTGGTGGAGATATGAGCTTGCCTCCCCACGCAAGACAGTACCCCCTTGCACTGTGTGACTTGCAGCTACGAAGGCCTGTGTGCGGCCTTCCAAGAAGTCCTTTGTGCACAGAATAGCTTACGCCCCCAGCACTCCATCCTGCAATGCACAGCTTCCTGAGTGGTTCTCAAGCAGTGTGGGAATCCTTTGTGTCGTGCTGCGTTGGGTTCCATTTGCAACTCCTTTGTCCCAGTGCTGTGGGACTCCTGTGTGCGCTACCTGGTCCTTTCTGGGCCAGGGCAGCACCATTTTCTGCGACCATTGCATTTACCAAGGCTTGTTTGCAGTATCCAGTGATGAAAACTAGACTGCATTCATCAATCCGGCCTGGCGCATCTTCTGCACCAATCAGGAACCCGCATCTATCTTCTTTGGTTAAATACTGACTTTGTCTTCTCACCGGTGGTTCTTCTTTTGCATCTTCACCCTGGTTAGCACGGGCTCCTGTTCTCCCTGGACTCTTCTGTGCTTCTTGGACTTGGTCCCCTTCTTTCACAGGCCTTCAGGTCCACGAATCCATAACTGGTGTCTTGCAGTCTCTTCTGGTTCTTTTTCTGTCTGGTATCAAGACTTCTAGTGTGTTTTAGGAAACTTACTGTGTTTTACTCCTGGTTTCCTGGGCTCTGGGGTATTATACTTACCTTTGGGGTTTTCTTACACTCCCATCACCCCTCTACACACTACACTTGCCTAGGTAGGAAACCGAATTTTGCATTCCACTATTTTAGTATATGGATTGTGTTACCACTAGGCCCATTGCAACCTATTATGATTTTCACTGTTTGCACTATTTTCTGAATATTTACTTACCTATTTTTGGTTACTCGTTTATATATTGTGTAATATACTTACCTCCCAAGGGAGCATAATCTCCAAAATATTTTGGCCTTGTGTCACTAAAATAAAGTACCTTTATTTTTGGTAACACTGAGTATTGTCTTTCATGTGTGTGAGTACTGTGTGACTACAGTGGTATTGCAAGAGCTTTGCATGTCTCATAGTTCAGCCTTGGCTGTTCTGCCTATAGCTACCTCTAGACAGTCTGGCTTCTAGACACTGGCTACATTTCACTAATAAGGCATAATTAGACTTGGTATAAGGTGTAAATACCTTTGATACCCACTACAAATTAGGCCAGCCTCCTACAATCCTCTATCGAGCAGAGTTTCTTTTGATTGTACCTTTGGAACTCTATCAGTGTATTCTCCCTCTGCTACTTCCACACCTCTGAAGTTTTATGGCCTGTTCTCCTCCCACTACCAACCTTGGTGCACACAAGAATATCATGTCTCTCTTTTAGGAATGCCATGATGTATGCCTCCCCTCAACACGTGTATCCGAAAGCAGCTCAGGCTCTTGTGTGTGTGGCCTTCTAATTTATCTGTGGCATGCGAGGTCTGGCTATAACTACTTTGCCCGGCACCTGTCCTCTCTCTTAATTTTCCTTCCGGTCCTTGCATTTCAGTCTAACATCGTACCCAGTTGGAGTCCTGTACTTGTCTCGAGCAAAATATACACTTCTGCATGTTTCCGTCCTAAGCCATGTGTGGACCAAAGTGGGCCTTCTTTCTTTTTCTTGAGGCCTATTACAATGTAACAAATGTTAAGAGCACACATTAGTATTTTCATATGCAGACATTCCAAAACGAAGCATCCTTTTGCAAATTAATCCAGCACTATCTGAGAGTGGCATTTACAAAATGGGCCACTTGCATTCTTTTTACAATATTGATCTCGAAATCTTTAAATTTTTAGCACCATACAGGGCTGCAAATGTCCGACCATTTCAATGATATTCTATTTCTGTGACCCACATCGCTGTCAATATTATTGGATTACACTTGACTGTTTTATGAGTAATAAAATAACTTTATCATTAGTAAAAAACTGTGCAAAAAACTGCTTCCTACTTCTCCATCATGCCTTTGGAGCCAGTCTTTGCAAGAAAACACAATGCATGGATAATCATTAAAAATGTACACTTTCATAAAATATGAATATCTTCTTTAGATCGCCATGGTGCTCGTAACCACGCATATTGAAGTTAAAAAAGTTTCAACAGCACCCCAATAGAACTATGACAAAACATAAATCCATTAAAACTAGGTCTAAGCAAAACTTGCACATCGATTTTTTACAGTTACAAAAGAGTCATGCAATTGCTCGATTCGACTAAACATAACAAGCATTTGCAATGCAATGGGTCTCGCGTTTGCTTGAATTAGAGCTATTAGCGTTGTAAATTCCTAACTGGACTTTTCTTGCCACATAAATTGAAAATTAAAAGTAAAACAGTTGACATAAGCAAGGCAATTCATAGCGCCACAGCCGCCATGAATATGAGCGTGAAGGAGAGACATAAAAGGATAAAGAAGTTTGCTTGTAGTCAAACATATCAGCAAATGTGCAATTGTCCATGCAACAGGGTCGGTCCCCAAGGCGGTAATAAAACCAAACCAAGGTGGAACAAACATAAAGCATTCACCAATGTCATCAAATGATTTTTGAAAGGCAAGCCTAGAACAAGTGAAAGTGATAGGTGTGAGGTGGGCGTGGTTAAAAGCCCACATAGATACCAACACATCGGAAAAGCAGAGCTTGCGCGTTGCTATGCTCGACCTAAAAACTATTGCTTTAAAAAAATACTTCTGAAAGCACTGATAGAATCAGATGCACTAAGGTGAAATTGTGCTGCATGTTCATTAAATACACTTTTTGAATGCTGAAGAGAAGTTATCATATTTTTACACGTTTGTTGCAAGATGTCTTAAAAATTAGGGTGCTCCTAATGTTAAGCGGTTCAGGACATTGTGTTTATTTACTTTCTTTAACTTCAATTAACATGTTGCTGCTTGCCCGTTTATTTAACATATTTTTAATATAAGGGCTGGTTCCAGTAATTGGCAGTGTAGAACACCGCAGACCAGGGGACCACATCTAAAGGTCAGGAGGGCCCCTGGGCCGAACTTTGAGTATCACTGCTTCACGGCATTAAAAACACAGTAGTGAGGGGGTAGGAGGATTACCCGGGCTCATCATCTGACGATTGACTCACATTTTTAATATGGCATAATAATTGCTTTCCAATGTTATTAAGCTTGGAGAATTTAAGCTTCTCCAAAACTGGGGCAACGTCTACGCTTTTTAAGTTCTATGACCTTCTCCAGCCAAAACCAGAGCTGTAGCAATGCTCTGTAGCACAGAGGTTGGAGCTTGTAGGGTTGCAGCTTTGGAACCCTTAGAGTAGTTGAAGTCCCCATTATGCAGCTTGGGGCCCAGGTGATTAGATGAAGCCCTTGAAGACCACAGGGGTGCAACTTGGGGCCCCGGTAAGCAGTTGAAGCCCACAGTGGTGCAACTTGGGGCCCCTGCGAGCAGTTGATGCCCCCTGGCTTGCAGTTTGGGGCCCGTGAGTAGTCGAAGCCCCCTATGCGTGCACTGTGGGGCCGCTGTGAGCAGTTGAAGCCCCTGGCATGCAGCTTGGGGCCCCTGGCATGCAGCTTGGGGCCCCTGTAAGCAGTTGAAGCCCACAGTGGTGCAGAATGGTGCCCCTGTGAGCAGGGGAGTCCATAGGGGTGCAGCTTGGGTTCCTGTAAAGGGGCCCTGATAAGCCCATGGCCTGTATCTATCTTTGAGGGACAATACTGAATTCTTGAGTTCTGAAGTCACATGGCAAGCTGCAAGAATCCTCGGGAACACTTTGCAGGATGGCCTTGTCATATTGTTTTCCGCCCCAAAGACATAAGAAGGAAACTGTGTGAGACAGCAACATTTCAGAAGCATGAGGTCAGAAAATAAGAGGGCAAATAAGGCTGCTGCCTTAATCCATGTCGTTTGACACCTTGGTTCTCAGTGAAAAAGAGAAAAAAGGTTAAAAAAATAAACTACGTTTGCACAAATGACCATGTCCAGTTGTGCACTGTGTTCAGATTTGCAGATGGAAATGCACTTGGATAGTCACAATTGCGAATTCACAAAAGTTTTCAAGAAGAATGTCTGGATACCGGCATCTGTCACAGGATTCCAGGCGCAACCTGGCAAACCTCTGTGGATTCCCACAATGTGTTGGATTTCACATATGCAAGTTTATACATTTCTGAATGCAGATATCCACTTTCTAGGAATCGAGCTCCATGCGTTCAGGCCTGGGCTTTTCTGCTACAAATCATTGCCATCAGATGCGATAGTGCAATTGGTTCGTCAGAACAAGACTACAACCCCCAGGATGCATTAGGTCTGTGAATGTATGAGCATGACTGAGGTGGTCTGTGGTGGCATGACCATAGAGTGAACGCCATTTTCAAATTGTCATTGAAATGAATTGAACAGACCAGGTGTTTTTTTAAGACGAGGCACAGCAGAAACATAAATAATCGAAAGCGTCTCGGCCTCCAAGAAGCGCTTGTCCCTCCTGAAGGGGCCAGGCTGGAAGTCTGCCACGACCTTCAGCGCAGACGGTGCCTGGATGGAGTCAGCACAGATTACAGACTTCCCCTTCTAAACAAAGTGTAGAACCTTAGACAGGGCCACCCTGCCCCCACTCAACACATTTTTTTAATATCTCTATAATTTATCAATTAAAGCACACCCTCTTCTGGATATGTTTGAACAGCTGCAGAGAAGTGTGTGCTTTTTATGTTTTTTTGTTACTTGGGAGGCCCTCTCGCCCCGCACATATTAAAAAAGCCATTAGTTTGCGCAGAATATGCCTGGCGCTTTTCAGCGGTGATGAAGCAGAAAAAGAAAGACTAACAAACATTTATATATCATGTAACAAAATCGTATAATACAATGTGATTTTAGCAAAGAAAAATAATGTATGTAGAAAATGTGCCCACGAAGTAGGTCGCCATTAGTATAAACAAGCTTAATTAATCATGAAAACCGTCAAATGTATTAATGTGTCTTAATTGCAGCTATATTCTATGATTTTCTTGTTAAAACTGTTATATGCTTAGCTTAAATTTAGCAGAGGCTTTGGCCTAGTTGCCTGGTCTCAATTTTAACTGCATAGTTTTCACTTGTATTAACAAAGACATGTTTTAAACCTTTAAAAGCTGTATTTTTCCAGTAGAATGACTAATGCACTTATCTTAAAGTTGTGTGCTAGGCAATTTTCATCCCCTTTGAAGCAAGGTCAGTTTCTGCAGGTGCAGACAATGAGGACCCTGATGCAGAATTAATTGGCAACTTTGTTGCTACTTGTGTTCCAAAACTCCAAGGACACCTTATGCGTAGATGAGCATTAAGAAAGAAGACACTTTTTATTGGTTAAAGAGAAACCACCCCATGGAACCTCCAATGGAAGAACCTGAATAATTTAGAACGTTTCTTACTTAATCCCACCGGACAAAGAGAAGGGAGCCATTTTCTTTAATGCCATTTTGTAGCCAGATTTGAGAAGCCATTTTGATGACACTTTGATACTTTTTCTCTATCCCAGAGAGAGAGACTTTAAAGAATTCTCACCCTAGAGACTTTAACTTTACTTTGCCATGCCCCTATAATAACTTTTGTTCCCCATTTTCCTTGCTGCTGCAAGGAAAACTTGCCTTAAACTTTGCCCCTTTGAAGTCTGCCCCATGTTGATCGAACCGGTACCTAAAGGACGAAGACTTACCTTGAATGCTGATTGTATTTCGTAATTATAAAAGGATAAAATGTACCATTCATTGTATTTTCCTTCTTAGGTACCAACTGCTTATTTTGACAGAGCCTAAGCTAGAAGTTTTCTAAATTTATGTTGATTAAATTCATTTTGCATGAAGCCCCACATGCCAATGCTAATCAGAGGTTAGTTGAGGTATTCATTTGATGCACCATCTTGAATTGAAATCTTGTTATGCTGACCGATGTGTGCAATTAGTCAATTTCAGTTACTTTTATTAGTGATTTGCATTGCTATAGATGAATGCATTATAATCCAAGTTTTGCGTAGATTGCGTTTCTTCCGTCGCTATGGACAGCCAGTAAAGTTCGTATATGTGTATCATTTGATTTTGAGACTTACTTACATTGTGTTAGCTTTGTTAATATAGGGAAACAAACTCATTAACTTTTAATAAACAGGTGTGGTTATTCATGACTGAAAGGTCATGGTGTGTCTAATTATTGATTTTCTGTTTAACTAATTTGTTGATTGATTACTAATCGAATATTGGTTATTGATTATAAATGATTATTGATTTAAGGGATCCGACAATTCTTTGGATGAGGAGAACTCAACCCTGTCAAAAGGTTCACCGACCTGTGGGTGTCCAAGTATAAGTAATTTATAAGGACTGGACGCGTTATCAGCGATGAAATTCGAGCCGAAAAAACTTCACGTGCAGCACTGCAAAGCGAGAGAACTGAGCCTTCAGTGCTTGCCAAGGTTCACCAATGCCGTCTGCTGCCCAGTGATCCTGTGGGCTCCTCCTTAGTGCTGTGTGCCTCTCGTCCTGTCTGCCAGTGAATAATTCGGGCCAGTGGTTGCAGGCGGTGGGCACCAGGATTTAATTTTCATCCTCACACTGATCCTGAGCAAAAGATGGAAAGACAGAAAATTGAGAAACTAGGGGGAAAGTGAAAGATAGACAAGCATTTTCAATGCATCGGGTCTCGCATTAGCTCGAGTTAGAGCTATTAGCTTTGTAAAGTAAAAAAAACCGCAGTGCTATCGTATGTAAAATGCAGCGCAATCGCGCTGCGTGGAAACTAAACTGATAAAGTAGTCCAGACACCATGCTGAAAACATCGAGCCTCGTATGTTTTTAGTAGTTTACCGGTGCTGTGTAGGTGGCCTAAACACCGGAAAAGGCATGAGGTATGCAAGCCCACCAACCACTCAAAGGGGCTGTCGTGACATGGGCGTGATTTGAAGCCCAAAGAGAGATTACAGAATGGGATGGAGCGCTTGGCGCTCACCCATAAAAAGGGCTTTGTTTCTTAATATGAGAGCTTATAATGTCCTTTGTAGGTGTTTCATTCCACCTACCCCAAGTGTTACATAATTCAGCGGCTAGTGTCTCCCAGGTGCCTATAGGAAGTATTACTGAGGAGGAGGCCTGGAAAAATGTACAGAAATGAGCAAAGCATTAATGTGTGTGCATCATGTATTGACGAGGTATGTGTTGGGAATGGTCTATTGATTAATTACTAATCTTAATCCAATAAGAGCTGAGATGAAAGCAAACAGAGCTCAAATTGTAAACAAATTTCGCAAAATTCTGTCAAGGTACAAATAAACAAATTTCCCATTCCCCTTTTGCACCAGGCTCTCGAAGTATATTGACTGGTCTGCTGCATTACTTTTTATTAACAAAGGGCCAGATGTATCATCAAGGCCTTTTGCGATTCAGAAATAGCGATTTTAAAGAAATCGCTATTTCCGACTCGCAAAGTGCCATGTATCATATTTGCGAATCGGTAATAGCGATTTCTTAAAAATCGCAAATGCTATTACCGAATCGCAAATTGCGATACCGACCCCATTCGCACCTATGGGCCTGTTGGCCCATATCTGCACATTTTTTGCATTTCCAAAATTGCAATTTCTGAACAAGAAATCACAATTTTGGAAATGCAAAACCCCAGGGTGCTGGGGGCCTAAGACCCCCTCTGCTGCACCCCAAAAAACTTTTTGGGGACATGTAAGGTGCACACATGCCAAAAGGGCATGTGTACTTTACATGTACAATTTAAAAATGCATTTTAAATGCACTTTTAAATTTTGCACATGGTTACCACCAAGTTCAACTTGGTGGTAATTAGCGATTCCTAAATGCCAAATCGCATTTAGGAATTGCTTCATACATGTGCTAAGGAATCGCAAATTTCTCATTTAGAGAGTCGCAATTTGCGACTCTATAAATAGGGTCGCAATTTTAAGGAATCGCTATTTTAGCGATTCCTTAAAATTGCGTTCTGAATGTATTTCAGACATTCTGTAATGCCATTTTGCATTCGCAAACGGGCATTCGCACCGTTTGCGAATGCAAACTGCTTTCATACATCTGGCCCAAAATGTCTTTCAGACTTATCTTTAACATAGATGTGGTGGACATGGTATTTGAGAATTGAGTGGAGCAGTCTTTTGAATCATCTGGACAAGAGTTATTGGCTGGGGACATACATTCACTATGTTAATTTAAGATCTTTACAGCTCCCTGACAAATTACCCTAATTTGCTCGTTCAGTACCGACCAGAAAATGATTTGAGATTTTTAATCCTTGGGGGTTTACCTGCAACATGTGAAAAGCATATTTGGTTTGTGTGATTTGTGTAAAATGATTTGAGATTTTTGATCCTTGGGGGTTTACCTGCAACATGTGAGAAGCATATTTGGTTTGTGTGATTTGTGTGTGGTTGTGGTTTGTCTATCATCTTTGCTTTTGATATTTTTCATTAATATCTTTGGTTCTTGAGCTTTTGCTTTAGCTAGGATATCTGGTGCTGTCTTAGTTCTCAGTCTCTGACTCTTCAGCAGCTCGGTCAGAAGTCAATGTCAGAACATTTGGCAGGCTGTTGTGTGACAACCATTCAGGATAGGAATCTACTACTGGTCTGATCTTATAATGTGGATTATTGTCTCGGTTCTCACTATGTTAATCATCTCTTTTGCCTTGGCTTTGCTATCCAGCTGAGGTCCTGTGGACTGTATCAAGGCGTCAGAGAATACAAGTAATGTGATATTGACAATATCAGAGTAAATGATAGTTTTGTTCTGAAGGATTTGTGATGTATAGAGACTCATCTGTTTCAGTAAATTCCCAGGTGGGTCTGCCTTTTCTATTTGTTTCCCTGTGTTTAAAGCCAGACTTACTTCGTTTGGGATGATCCAGCAACACATTCAGCGATATTGGCTGGGTTAATATGAGTGAAAGCATTAGTTGGCCCAGGTGGTCCTAGCTATTGATGCTGGCTGATGCAAAGCTGGGTAGTTAGAGAGATCTTTATTAATAGATATGCACTCACTATTGTTGTGAATTTCAGGTCTTTTTTGCTTGTGCACATATATTTTTTGCAGTTCTACTGCCTCCTGATGGATCTATTAGGGTTTGAGTAGACTATTTGATGCCCCCCAGGTATTTTCCTTTCATGGTGTCCTCTGCCATTTCCTCTACCTAATTTGTGAGTTGCCACCCTGGTGAGTCCTTGAGGCAGGGGTATAGTGATTGAGTTTTGAGCAACCATATTTTTCTCCCCAACAAGTGTATCAAGAACTTGGAAAAACTAAGAAGACCAATTGCACGAGAAAGTAAAAAAACCATAAACACCCAAAAGAAAATCTTGTCTCCTATTTTCCTTTTAGGGATTCTGATGACTCAGCAATTCTTTTTGCCTGTCCGCTTTGTTGCCTGTTGAAAAGTTTGTTAGGAAAACCTGAGATGAAATCCGGGCTTGACATGGTTTCAAGGATTTTTTAATGTTCTCTCATTCCTATTTCTGATTCAGAGGTGAGGTAAGAGTAACATATTTCTTTTTTGGTAGATATATTTTGCAAGAACATGGGAGTATTTGGTATCCTGATTGTGGGTATAGAAGGAACCTTCAGACCCACTTGTGCATCTGATTCAAGATAGGGAAACATGGTTAGAAGATGAAGCATTGCTTTATCTCCCCCTGTAAAGGAAGATTAGCTGATTCAAGGCGAAGCCAAACTTCAAGGAAGTTCTCTGATGGGAGGCAGAATATATCAAACACAAATATTAGGTTGATGATAAGACCAATAACTGAAGCCTTCCATATGCAACAGGAAGACCACCACAGTTTCCTTCAAGAACAGATTCCCCCAGTTTTCTTGTTTGTCGCCTTCAACAGTGCATTCTTCTTAGTAGTCCCCTAGTAATGACATTGATGTGGAAGAAATTATTATTCCCAGAAGAAAATGCATTCAAAAACAAGTATTAAAACAGTTAGGGGCATATTTATACTCTGTTTGCACCGAATGTGTGTAAAAAATGTTGACGCACAATCGACGCAAACCCTGCCCCATATTTATACTTTGACGTCCGACCCCGCGGGCGTCAAAATTCCACCATGTGCGTCATTTTTTGGAAGGGGGAACCAGCCTTGCATTAATTATATGCAAGGTAGGCGTTCCCTTCCAAAAAATGACTTTAAGGCCTGTGCCCCTTATTTATACTCTGGCATCATTTTGACGCACAGGAGGGGGTGGGCCTTAAAAAACGGCGCACAGCCTGATGTGCACCGTTTTTTAACGCCTGGGTCAGGGCAGGCGCTAAGGGACCTGTGGGCTGGGAAGGACTCCAGAGGTGCCCTCCCCTGCCCCCAGGGACACCCCCTGCCACCCTTGCCCACCTCAGGAGGACACCCAAGGATGGAGGGACCCATCCCAGGGAAGGAAAGGTAAGTTCAGGTAAGTATTTTTTTTCCAACTTTTGTTTTTGTGGCATGGGGGGGCCTGATTTGGGCCCCCCTACATGCCACTATGCCCAATGACCATGCCCAGGGGACATAAGTCCCCTGGGCATGGCCATTGGGCAAGGGGGCATGACTCCTGTCTTTGCTAAGACAGGAGTCATGTCAATGGAGGTTGGGCGTCAAAACAAATGGCGCAAATCCGGTTTGAGGCCTGAATTTTGCCTCAGACCTGACTTGCACCATTTTTTGACGCACAACCCCCATTTTCCCATACGCCGGCGCTGCCTGGTGTGAGTCATTTTTTTTTACTCACACCAGTCCGCAGCGCCGGCTAACGTCATTCCATTAATAAGGCACCCGCATGGCGCGTTGGAATGGCGTTAGCCGGCGGTAAACTTTTTGACGCACAACTGCGTTGACGCAGTTGTGCGTCAAAAAGTATGAATATGGGCCTTAATATCTTACATATCTTCTGATTTGGAACCTTCAGTAGATGAAGATCTGCCCTCTTCTAGAAGTTTATGTTTCAGACAATTCTAAGTTTTCTGATCAACTCTGTGGCACAGGAGGTCACTGAAGGGTGCTTAGATACAAAATCGAGCTCAAAATATCAGAACTCAAACATAGTGGGAAAAAAAATTGTGATGCAAAAATCGTGTGATATAGAATATCATTGTCAAGATTATCGATGTTTTGGTACTTGATATTGTTTGTAAGAATATTGTTGTTTTAAATATCCTTTTCAGTTAATATTATGAAAAATATAATTTGTGATTATTTTAATGAGTTTTATTTGTTGTTTTAACCTCTTAGCTATTGGGCCTTCCCCCCCCCCCGTGCTAAGCCCTTTTTATACACTCTCTTATATTTGGAAGGAAAAAATGTAGAGAAAGGCAAGGGGCAATAACACTTGTTTTGTTATTCTATGTTCCCCCAAGTCTCCCGATAAAAATGATACCTCACTTGTGTGGGTAGGCCTAGCGCCCGCGACAGGAAATGCCCCAAAACACAACGTGGACACATCCCATTTTTTGACAGAAAACAGAGGTGTTTTTTTGCAAAGTGCCTACCTGTAGATTTTGGCCTCTAGCTCAGCCGGCACCTAGGGAAACCTACCAAACCTGTGCATTTTTAAAAACTAGAGACCTAGGGGAATCCAAGATGGGGTGACTTGTGGGGCTCTGACTAGGTTCTGTTACCCAGAATAGTTTGCAAACCTCAAAATTTGGCTAAAAAAACATGTTTTCCTCACATTTCGTTGACAGAAAGTTCTGGAATCTGAGAGGAGCCACAAATTTCCTTCCACCCAGCATTCCCCGAAGTCTCCTGATAAAAATGATACCTCACTTGTGTGGGTAGGCCTAGCGCCCGCAACAGGAATGGATCACACAAGGGTCAATGGTAGTCCTTGCATGAGGGCTACTGTTAACCCTGGAGTGATCCATTCCTGAAGCAGGCACTAGGCGCAGGCATAACAGCGGGGTTGCGTTTTTATCAGGACAAGTGGGGAAACACTGGGTGGTAGGAATTTTGAGGATCCCTGCACATTCCTATAGTTTCTGTGCTAAAAAATAAAGGAAAAATAGTGGTTTTAATCAACGTTTCACTTTTGCAGGGTATTCTAGGTAAGAAAACGTTGTTAAATCCAAACACGCCACATTTACGTGGGCTGCCTTGGGTGTCTAGTTTTCAGAAATGTTGGCGTTTTGTAGGTTTCCCTATATGGCTGCAGAGCCCAGGACCAAATACTTAGGTGACTGTCTTAAAAAACAAGACTGTTTTGTGGTAGGTAATTTTAATGTCGCCACAATCCGTTTTGGGTACTTCCCGGTTGTGGTCACTTGCCCACTCACAAAAGGGAGGCAGTTTTTTGCTGGAGACTTAGTGGCACCTGGGGCTCCCTGCAGATCCCTGGACTACTGCTCATTGGAACGCAAGGTAAATGTGTTTTTGAAGCACTTTTTTGTGATTTCAAGGGGATTCTGGGTGAAGGAAAACTGGTGAGAGCCACGCAAGTCCTGCACCCTTGGACTCCCCTGGTACTATTTTGTTAAAGTTAACCCACCACTCACACTGGTTGGTGTTAGCACCTCCAGAAATTATAGTTTCAAAGCATGAATACTTATCAAAGTATCTGAATATTGAAACAAAGCCTTCTGAAGGTGGGCCATAATGCCGTGTCCAGGCACCAACCTCTTTATGGTCCATTCACACGCCATTCACGCACAACAAACAACCCTTTCATATCGCCAGCCATGGGCCCAATCCAACCAATCACTGCACTCACATTAACTTACCGCTGCCAGACAAGGGCCCATCACATTCACATGCCACAGAACGGAATAAGTTTGACTACATTTTACCACCTGTCAAGTAACTTCCTCCTTCTTCCTTAACATTACCAAATGCATGCGTAACAAACCTTTACTAATGACTCCTGTGACAGCCACCTGAGGCTCAGGAAGACATGGTTTTCATGCGCCTTTAACACACTCTCTGTGGTAAACCCAACTCCTTCCAGTTTGTGGATGCAAATTGGGGGTGTCCAAGTATGCCGTACAAAGCGATTCCTCAAACTGAATGAGCATATCTACCTTTGAAACTAAGGGAGACATGCTGGGGATTTCTCATGATGTTACCTAAAGAGAAGGTCATAGGCCAACTGCCTCCTTCTTCCTTAACATTACCAAATGCATGCGTAACAAACCTTTACTAATGACTCCTGTGATAGCCGCCTGAAGCTCAGGAAGACATGTTTTTTATGCGCCTTTAACACACTCTCTGTGCTAAATCCAACTCCTTCCAGTTTGTGGATGCAAGGTGGGGGTGTCTGAGTATGCCGTACAAAGCAATTCCTCGAACTGAGTGAGCATGTCTACCTTTGAAACTAAGGGAGACATGCTGGGGATTTCTCATGATGTTCCCTAAAGAGAAGGTCATAGGCTATGAAAAAGGGTAGTGTTTGGTACATAGGGGAGTCCATGAGAACGTAGCATATGTCCCAGCCAACATTATGTGCAGTGATGTGACTGTAATGCACTTATACAGCAAACTGAACATCTACTAAGTTCTGATGGAGGATGAACATGAAAAGCAGGTCAAACACTGACCTATACAAGTCATTCTCCTTCAGTGCTGGGATGGCACCAATGGGTTTGAATCCATAGGTGTAGATGATGTACATCTGTACTACCTTTACTATCTGCCTTCTTCCTGTGCAATAACCCTGTGAAGGCACACCTACCATAAGCTTTCCTTACCCATTCATGTCTCTGTTCTCATCAGACTCCTGGCTAATCCTGTATAATTGCCAAGTGAACCTATACGAGTTTGTGGATGCAAGTTGGGGGTTTCCAAGTATGCCGTACAAAGTGATTCCTCGAACTGAGAGAGCATATCTACCGTTGAAAGTAAGGTAGACATGCTGGTGAAGAAAGGGTACTCCGTGACAATGTGGCATATGTTCTGTCCACTAGTATATGCAGTAGGGGGAATATAATGCATGTTAATTGAACAGAACACTGACCACGTTCTGACGGTGGATTTAGCTCTCAAGCAGTCCAAAAGGAAGTCCATGAAGTAAAATTCTGTGGCTCCTTGCCTAACGAAGTAGTGGCCCATGGACGTTCGGTATCCATGCACTGCCACTGAAAGGATTACCCAACGGCAGCTCAACCTCATTCGATTTCCCAGAACTTTGCTTTAGTATGATACAACGTAAAGCAAGTAGGGATACAGAGGCCTGGTTGTGATGGACACTGGGGACAGTAATACTGACTCTCCTGCCGCTTTCCATGCTTCGAGCACACTTTACAGCGACGACATGGACGATCCTTTTTGGGTGTTTTAGGAATGCGATCAGCAAAGTGTCGCTCCTGAAGCCTTGCCACATCCTCCAGAATATATGAGGTGGAGGCTGCTGCTGCTTCTGTAACAGCAGTGAGGCTTTCAATTACAGACAACTAGAAGTCAAGGAAAGTCATGAGCCTTCCTGTGGTTGTCTGACCGTAAACAACATACGCATTATATGTTGCCATCTGAATCAGGTGGGTAAACAGTTTCTTGTAGCAAGTGCGAGTTTTACGACACGCATTGTATGGTTGAAGAACCTGGTCATTCTTGTCCACTCTGCCCATGTTCTTATTGTAATCAAGTATACAGATGGGCTTGTGGACTTCGGCCATCTGACCCCAAACCGTGATGGGAGAAGTGCTCTCATCGTGAATTGTAGTGAGCACGTATACATCACGCCTATCTAAGAACTTGACTGCGAGCAGTTCGTTAGAACGCAATGCAGTACTCTGGGATTTCTGGAGCTTCTTGCAAACAAGCTCCTGCGTGAATCCTTTGCGGTTACAACAAACTGTACCGCAGGCCACAGTGCCAGCTTTGTAGAGCTCACTGAACAGCTCTACTCCTGTATATAAATTGTCCACATAAAGGTTATAACCTTTGTGAAGAAGTGGCTGGACAAGTTCCCATACAATCTTACCTGTGACCCCTAATGCGGGAGGGTAACCTACAGGGTATAGGGTAGAGTCCTTCCCTGTATACACTCTCAAGCTGTACACATAGCCAGAAGAGCTCTCACACAGCATATACAGCTTTATGCCATAGCGAACTCTTTTGCTCGCAATGTATTGTCTGAAAAGCAGCCGTCATTTGTACAGGCCGAATTTTGAACAACCTGTCATGGTCTGGATGGTCCCGGGGCAATGCAGCAGAATTGTCATTGAAATGCAGCATGCGCTGCAGTAGCAAAAAACTATCTCTGCTCATGAATAGTGCGAAGATGGAGGTTACCCAAACCGTGCGAGTCGTCCAGTAGGACTGCAAGGTGGGTTTCTGCACTAACCCCATTTTGAGCGTCAAAATATCTTCAACTCTGCCAGCGAAGTGGGAGTCCACTGGCGTGCCCTAGAACGGGGCCCTAGGGTGCCTTCACGCTCCCTCAGAAAATGGTCTGCACGCAAATTTGTTTGCTGCACAATTTCCTGAAGGAAGTCAACATCCAAAAATAGATGGATGTAGTCGACTGGCAAAAAGTTAGCTCTATCGACTTTACATCCAGCATCACCAGTAAAAGGTGGAATTTGGGGCTGAACTAAACAGGGGGGCTGCCAAGAGAGCACTCTCTCTGTGCTTGTGGCCGCATGCACCTGCTCTATGGGTTCGACTAACCCGATGTTGTCCCGCTGCACAGACTGTGCTTGCGAAGGGACAGCACGGCTGTCGTCATCCTCTCCTCCAGAATCACTGGAAGAGGTGTCGTCAGATGAGACACCGCCGACTGAAAAGTCACTCCCAGATTCTACCCCATTGACCTCTCCCTCAGATGCTGTCTCAGTATCTGCTGTCTCAGTCTCTGATCCTACATCAGAGCTGTCCTCTATAACCCTCTATAACCCGAGTTAGGGCTTGAGCAGCAGTCATCCAACGAGACGCCATCTCTGCTACTGGCTAATCTTTCCCTCTAGAGTGCTAGCCTACATAGAAGGCAGATAGAGTCACAAAATTGCTCCTGGGTATGCGTCCAATAGGAAATGTTGTCACCTTACCTTCGCTTCTTCTCCAATTCGGCAGATTCTCTGAACACACTGGAAAAAACTAAAAAGATAGTATTACTTCACCTTACCACATACCCATCATCACAGCCTTTAGCGCTGGTGGCACCCAGTGCGACAGTCAGCTAAATACATATAAATGTATATCCTTTGCAGCAGGACAATAAACCATGTGCGCTACTTTATGTCATCAAAACTGCCACTAGACAAAAGACAGATAAATATATATATATATATATATATATATATATATATATATATATATATATATATATATATATATATCTTTTATATATGTGTGGTTTCCCTGGGGGGCCAATTGTGGCTCCCGGAAAACAACACATGAAAAAAAACATATATATATATATATATATAAAACACCACCCAAGACTGCCGGAATCCCAAGGCTCAATTGCGGGGCGGTCCAAGTGTGGTTCCAGCAACCACGTATATAAGTCCACACTTCCTCGGACACCAATGCGTGATCCAAGCGAATGCCTTCACACAACGCAAAGCGCGTTGTGTGAAGGCATTCGCTTAGTAAAGACATTTGGATCAAGTGGGTGAAGTGTGGACTTATATATATATATATATATATATATATATATATATATATATACACATACACACATCTATATAGATTTGTCATATATATATATATATATATATATATATATATAGAGAGAGAGAGAGAGAGAGAGAGAGAGAAAGAGACTGACTCTCTACATCACTTTTTTCATATATGTGTGCTTTCCCTTGGCAAAGCACACATGTATAAAAAAAAAGGCCCCATAGGGGGTCAGCCTAAGGACCGACCCCCAACATTTTCTATTTTTTTTTTTTAATATTCCCTGGGGGAGCCCGATCGCACCCCCAGGGAAAACTACAACTAATTATTCCCCCAGGGGTCGGCTCGTGGTCAGAGGGCCGACCCCAACATTTTTTTTTTTTATCTGGGGGGTGCGATCGCCCCCCAAAACATCCCCCCCAAAGAAGATCCCTGGTGCCTAGGGGCGTTTCCTGGCCAAGGATCACAGCCGCGCTGTGATCCATGGCCATGAAATGGTGCCAGGAAGGCATCAATGGAAAGGGGAGACTCTCCCCTTTCCATGGATGCCTTCCTGGCATCTGGGGAGGCTGTTTTGGTCTTTTTTTCCCCACCGGAGTAGGGAGAGAGTGCTTACCTTCTTCTCTCGCTGCTCCGGTGGGGAAAATGTGCCGTCAGCCCGTCACAGAGGGGAGGGAGGGGGGTTAGACTCGGAACTTGTTCCGCGTCTTCCATGTGGAAAAAATAAAAATAAAAAAGCCTCCGGTGCTTTGCACCGGAGGATTTTTAACCCCCTCCCTGGTGTCGGCCACTGGTCGTGACCCGCGCCAGGGAGGTAGTGCGGGCGTCGGCCAGTGGCTGACGCACGCACCGAAGGGGTTAAGTTATCTGTTGGTATAATTGTTATTAGGTTTTTTAAATGTAGTTTATAATTTTAAGTGTTTCTTTATTTTCATGCTATTAGTGATTTTAGTGCTGTAGTGGGTGTTGGGTTTTTAAGGAGATAGAGTGGCAAGTTATTTAAATGCAAAATATGTTTAACTTATTGCTGATTTATTGTTAATTGGTAAATAATTGTTTAACTGATTATTATTAATTATGCACTTTTTAAAAGTTTTAGTACATTTTAAATTAAAAATATTAACTTTATTTTTTAATTTAGCTTTATTATTAGACATAGGGACTCATTACAAGTTTGGCTGTTGGACCGCCAGACCACCATGTTGGCGGTCTTTCAGACCACCCAATAATGAGTTATACAGGCAGGACTGCCGACCACCAACCAAAAAAAAGGCAGAAACCCAGCGGCGCCGAGGCCTGGAAATAGGTGGTCTAGCCTCAAGTGTCGACAGCACAGTGACCAACCACTGACCTTGTTACAAGCACACAGTCGTTGTGGCGGACGCCCATGGTGGTCAGCCATTGGCGATCCAAACCACAGTGGTCGCGGTGAGCAAAGTGATACACAACAGCACATTGGATGAATTTGAAAACAACACAGCTGACACACATTGCCAGACTGGACACACTTGCAATGTACACTATGAAACACACCCCTTCACAGACCACAATCCTTTGCATTTACACTGCAAGACAACACAGCAAAAGTACCTTTCTTTGTAGAGTCCATAGATTAGGCACCCCTTTTTTCACCATCCCATTGAACACTCTGCACACATTTTTGTCCATTTACACTCTATTACACTTCCCCTGTTAAGTAAGCCACTGTCACCTGTCTTTTTTTTATTTCACCTTGTCATGTTCTAAAAATCGCCTTTTTTCTGAAGATGAGTTAAGAGTGATGGTGGATGAAATGACAAGAGTAGAGCCACAATTGGTTAGGGCACATGTCCAGCACACTGCTCTCAATAGGAAAATGGAAATGTGGGACAGGATAGTCAACAGAGTCAATGCTGTAGGCACCACCCTGTGCACATGGGAGGACATGAGGAAGAGGTGGAACGACCACAGGGGCAAGGTCCGTTTCTCTGGCCATCTTGCATTCTGCGGGTGTGACAGGAATACCTGGGGGAGTCAAATCTCGTAAGTCATAACACTAAAAAGTCACCAAAGTGCTATGTCGTGGATGCTCACAGCTCACCTTTTGACCGATTTATTGTCACTCCACTCACCAGCCCAGTGTTAACATGTCCAAAGACCTCTATTTGGCAACTCCCAATTGAAATGTACCTGGGGAGATGACATTTGTATAGTGTGTGAAGTACAGGGACTGACATGACTCAAGCTCCCAGTAGGCAACATTTCCATAACTCCAAATACCAGAGCAGTGGTCACTTGTCCAAATATCCCTGTTTGTTACCTATCAATTTGAGGGTACACACCTGGGGAGATAACGTTTGTCAAGTGTGTGTAGTTCAGGCACTGACATGACTACAACTCCCAGAAGGCATTAGTCCTGTAACTTCAAACAGTAGCACAGTGGTCTCATGCTACATCTGTTAATGAACTCTCAGTGGAAGTGTACTCACCTGAGGGTGAACATTGGTCAAGTGTGTGTAGTAGAGAGCGTGACCTGACTGCAACTCACAGGAGGCACTGTTTCAGCAACTCCAAACATCAGAACAGTGTGTACTTGTCTAAAGACCTCTGTTTGTCAACTTCCAATGTTAGTTTACTCAGCTTTTTTTGACACTCACAAATGAAGTGTAGTCACCTTGGGAGATAATACATGTATAGTGTGTGTAGTACAGGGACCTACATGACTGCAACACACAGTAGGCACTGTTTATATAACCCCAAACACTAGCCCAGCATTCCCTTATCCAAAGACACCCGGTTTGTCAACTCCCAAATTAAGTTTATTCACCTGGGGGATAACATCTGTATAGTGTGTGTAATACAGAGACTGACATGACGGCAACTCCCAGCAGGTACTGTTTCGGTCACCACAAACAGCAGACCAATGGTCACGTGCGCAAATCCATCTATTTATGAACTCTCAAATGAAGTTTAATCAACTGGGAGTGACCAAGATACAGATCATGCTCAACTCTGAGATGTGTCTGGCTACCTAGCGCTATCTTGACTTGCCATCCCAAGATGAAACTATTGAGGACAGGAACTACAGCTTACCCAGTGTTCAAAACAGTGATCCCAAAGGCCTCAAGTTATATAACCGAAATGGTATTGGCAGCAGACACATTTACACTGCACGGACAACACGATTACTCCAGTCACATTTACAAAAAACTTGTGGTCTGCCTGCATCACAATCAACATAGCCTGAAAATGGCCAAAGACATATCTGGCCTAGCACTGCTTTGCCTGCACTGATGGCAAGATGGCATCCTCAGGCCATCGTCTCAAGTGCTAATGATCTCAACATTTCAGCAGGTGCTTGCATTGAATGGAATTGGCATGTTTCACAAATGTCATGTCAATACAACCTATACCATGGGTACCTGCCACAAAAGGATTAACTGAAAATTAACTCTGTACAGGGTCTATGGTTTGGTAACACTAAAGTGTTGGCGGTATATGTCACAATACAACTAGTAACATTGTATCTTTCATATCAACAGGTCGAGCTACCACTGGGTACACAGAGGCCACAGAATAGACTACCACTCCCCCCTTGGATGAAGCCCTCTGTGAAAAAAGACACTTCAGGACGTCTGGAGGTGGAGGACGGTTCTGGCCCATCTGGGCAATTTGGTCAGATACCAACAGTGAATGTGACTGTAGCCATATCAACACCTCCCAGCTCGTTCGCCTCATCATCACAGGCAACCATTCGCCCCCCAACCTGTGTACTGAGCACAGTGTCTACCATCTTGTGCCCCACAGTTCTGGATCCTAAGTAGCAGCACAACACATCATAGAATGAGGGTTTAGGAACCAGTGGGAGAGGGGCCCCTGTGGCAAGGGCACAGGCCCATGGGGATAAAATGCATGGGAGGGATGCTGAGGGCCAGCAGGGTGAGTCAACTAGGACTGCTCCTGGGCAGGACACCAACAGCCACATCTTGGGGGTCTATCAGGAGTCCCAAGGCATGATGGGCCAGATTTTGACCGAACTCCGTGCAATCCAGAAGCTACAGAGGGACATGCACAGGGACATTCAAAAAACAGATAGAGGCCCACAATGCCAACATGTCCTCCCTAACAGGGGTGATGAGCGACATACACACGGTCCTGAGCAGAGCTTTTCAAAACCAATCTTCCCCTTCCTTTGGCTCATCAACACCAGGCACATCTTCACCAGTGCCAGCCACTGAAAGGGAGGCCCTTCCAGAGGAAGAACCCGGCCCAGACACCCCTGCCTCTGTAGCAGCAGATGCCCCCCCCACACACAAGAGGGGACATCCAGCAAAGAATCCATGAGGTGCGGATTGAAAGACACCCACTACTGCCAGCAAGTGACCTCTTCCTAAAGGAACTCCTTTGTGTGCCACATATTCACTCCATTGAATGATCCTCAACCACCTACCAATCTCAATGGGGGGAGTACTCTGGATGTTAGACTTCCAGTGGTGTGGCATCTGCTCCAATGATTTCATTCACCATGACTGACATATTCACTTTTTTTTTTCCGTCTTTTCTGTCCAAATATTATTTTCTGAATCAGCATTGTAATACATTCAATCATCACAAACTCATTGCCTGCTTGCTTAATTTTAACATTTTGCTATGTAGAGATGTAAACCTATGTGAACCATATGATGAAGACATTACTTGTGCAAGGA
The DNA here is from genome assembly GCF_031143425.1 of Pleurodeles waltl. Lineage (NCBI taxonomy): Eukaryota > Metazoa > Chordata > Amphibia > Caudata > Salamandridae > Pleurodeles > Pleurodeles waltl. The sequence goes on along the minus strand of NC_090443.1, from coordinate 275,714,711 downwards.
GGGAAATGTTACAGGCACACATGGTCCTGATCAGGATTACAACCATTAAACTCAAATTCATTAGTACAAGTGTCTGGTCACACCAAGAATTTTATTCCAGTGTACAGCACAGAGACTGCCCATATGTCTAGACTTTTTGAAACAAAAATGTGTGACGCATACTGATTCAAAGTACATATTCCAAGGTACAGTCCCCCTGACCACAGAAGCAGACTTTGTCCTGTAGAATAAGAAAACAGAAAAGTTGATGGTGTCACCACCTTGATCCTTATCACATACCACACCAAAGTAATCCAATATCACACAATCAAAAATACAGACATATGGCAGTACAACAGTCCCTGAACACACACCCATCATAATCCAATGACCATGCATCTGGTGGTATGGCACAAACATGACAGTGTTGTGGCACAGGCACTGGGGCCTGCAATGATTAAACACATCTACAGCTACATACAGGCCATACAAGAAAAGTGTTTAGCAAATGTGAAGGAAAAATAACTTGGTCTCAATCTATGACTACATATTTCATGCCCCCATGATGACACACATGTTGCAATCGGCCCAAAACGGCGCATGAAACAAGTCCAATGTGCACAGTCCGATGTGAACTTCTGATCTTCCACCCAAACACTGTGCAAGTTGTATTGGCACAGGTCTCATACACCCCAAATCTGTGACCTACGTTACCTGAAACAATCCATGTCCACTGTTAGAAATGGGGTCTCTTGTTGGCAGTCGGTTTGCACCCTGTCCAAATAGGGACCCTCACTCTAATCAGGATAAGGGAGATACCCGCTCAGTTAATACCTGCTCACCCCCTTTGTAGCTTGGCATGACCAGTCAGGCTTATCTCAGAAGCAATGTGTAAAGAATTTGCACATAACACACAGTAATACAGTGAAAACACTACAAAAGGACACCACATTATTTCAAGAAAAAAGCCAATATTTATCTGTGTAAAACAAGACCAAAATGAGAAAAATCCAACATACAGTCATAAAGATATGAATTTTGCAAGCACTAATTTAAAATTACAGTTCTTTGAAGTCGATAGCTCCACCTGGGGCTATCACTGCGTCGTGATTAACAAAACCAACAATTGAGGCCGGCTGCGGCGTTGCGGGTCAGCTATGGTGTCGGGAAGATCCGCAAACAGTACCTTGGGAATGCAGGGTGTCATGATCCTCGCAATGAGATCTATAGAGTGGCGTCACAGGCATAAGGTCCGGAGGTAGGTGTGGGGTTTGTCAGGCTCTTGAAGTCACGCACTTTGCAGATCGAGCTCTGGGCTGATGAAATCAGGAGCGCTGGTGTGAATGGCGTTGGGGCTGCGGTGTGAAGAGGGACGATACGACGTGCAGTGCCCACAGATCACTGTGCAGGCAGAGGCTCGGAGACCGCATCCAGCAGAGTCGGTGAGACCATGGCGGCGGTGTGAAACAGGTCAGGCGACGTGCGGTGTCACCAGGTCATGGTGCAGGCAGCAGCCTCATTGTTGCTGATGCTCTGTAGTCGGTAGGCCCAAGTCAGCGGTACAGCGCAGGATGGGCTCTGTGCCTCGTCCACTGGTTGCGTTGCAGACAGGGACGTCTGTTGACGACACTGGAATCAATGGTGCTGGCGCCAGTGGGCCGGCGCTGCGGTTCAGGACGGGATGGTGATTTGCATACATCGTGAGGTGTGTCCACAGGCCACAGTGCAGGCAGTGGCGCAGGCGTCAGTAGGAGCGTCATTGTCGGGGATGCCCAGGCTGCGGTGTGAGCTAGGCGATGCCGGAGTGCGGGCCCACAGGTCTCGACGCAAGCAGCGGCTTGGTGGCAGCGTCAGATGGTTGTGTCGGTGAGACCAGTATTGCAGTGAGAAGCGGGGCAGTGTGGCTCTGTGCAGTGTCAGCAGGTTACAGTGTAGTCAGCAGCGTCATTGACGGCATCACAGTGGTTTTTCTTCTGTTGTAGCACAAAACACGCAGTTCCCAGTGCTTTAGGCAGATGAAGCTGAAGTCTTTGATATCCTTGAGACTTCCAACAGGAGGCAAGCTCCACTCCAAGCCCTTGGAAAACTCTCTCAAGCAGGATACACAGAAAAGTTCACCCTTTGCTTTCTTTAAGGCAGAAGCAGCAACTGCAGGCCAACCCAGCAAAGCAACACAACAAAGGGGCAGTACTCCTCTTCCAGCTCTTCAGCTCTTCTCCTTGGCAAATTCCTCTTGATCCAGAAAGATTCTAAAAGTCTGGGGTTTTGGGTCCACTACTTACACCCCTTTCTGCCTTTGAAGTTGCCCAACTTCAAAGGAAAGTCTCGGCTGTTGACAAGATCCTGACACACACCAGGTGTTTGGAGACTGCATTGTGTGAGGGGAGGCACAGTCCTTTCAGGTGTAAGTGACCACTCCTCCCTCCACTCTAGCTCAGATGGCTCGACAGGATATGCAGACTACACCCCAGCTCCCTTTGTGTCACCGTCTAGAGGAGAAGTGCAAACAGACCAACAGTTAAACTGACCCAGACAGGGAATCTATAAACAGGCAGAGTCACAGAATGGTTTAAGCAAGAAAATGATTACTTTCCAATAGTGACATTTTTAAACTAACATCATAAAAACCAGCTTCACTAAAAGATGTATTTTTAAATTGTGAGTTCAGAGACCGCAAGCTCCTCATCTCGATCTGCTCTCAAAGGGAAACTGCACTAAAAAGTTATTTGAAGGCAGCCCCCATGTTAACATATATGAGATATAGGCCTTGCAACAGTGAAAACCTAATTTGGCAGTATTACACTGTTAGGACATGTACATCACATTAGTACGTATCCCACCTTTAGCATACACTGCACCCTGCCTATGGGGCTACCTAGGGCCTACCTTTGGGGTGTATTACACGTATAAAAAGAGAAGGTTTAGGCCTGGCAAGTGGGTACACTTGCCAAGTAGAACTGGCAGTTTAAACTGCACACACAGACACTGCAGTGGTCTGAGCCATGTTTGCAAGGCTACTCATGTGGTTGGCACAATCAGTGCTGCAGGTCCACTAGCAGCATTTGATTTGCAGGCCCTTTACAAGGGATTTACCAGTAAATCAAATATGCCAATCATAGATAAACCAATCAACAGTACAATTTTTTATACGGAGCACTGGTACTTTAGCATTGATTAGCTGTGGTAAAGAGTGCGGAGACAATAAACCATCAAAAACAGAGTCCAGTGTACCATAAAAACAGGAGGTCAGAAGGCAAAAAGACAGGGGAGGCACACCAAAAGCTGCCAGGTCTACATCCACTTTGTATGTCGGAACAGCATCAGATACTTGCCAATGTCACAACTCTGAAATGCCCACATGGGGATGTAAAGGTAAAGGTACATGTACCAACATAAAACAAATAGTATAGCCTTGAAAAAATACCTATTACACAAATCACGTAGCAAGCAACTGGAAATGTAATTACATTGCAAGAAAACTGACACAAACAAAGCAACATCATCAAGGTGGGGATGTGTCAAAATCCTATTATGCAGCCTTTGGCTGATTTTTGCACAGTATCATCTCCCTAACAGTTTCTAAAACACTCAACTCCACACATTCTCACAACTATGGTTCATTGTACAATCGCAGTCATAACATCACATGACATACACTTATGAAAAGTAGTTGTTGATGAGCTCTTCCCTCAGATCAGCTGCTTCCTCTTCACCACTGTCATCCTCACCTGACATTTCAGGATTCTCACCCAGTGGCACAACTGGGTCACCTCTGGGTTGTACGGGATATTCCTCCGCAGGGTCATGTTGTAGAGCATGCAGTGTGCCATAGTTATCTGACACACTTGTCTGGGTGAGTAGAGGAGGGCTCCACCAGTCCTGTCCAGACACCTAAATCTCGCCTTCAGTAGCCCAAAAGCCTGCTCCACTATCCGCTGTGTTCTTCCATGGCCGTCATTGAAGCGGACTTCCCCTAGCGTAGTTGGATTCCTTAGTGGCATGAACAACCAAGGACGGTTCGGATATGCGGAGTCCCTTGTTAAGGAATGGGACATATGTACAACAATGAGTCACTCAGTTCATGATTGTAGTACCTTACATTGCACACACACAACCAATCAGGACAGATGTAACTTACAAATCAGCCAGGTCCTCTCTGGGTACAGTTGGGACATTTGTTGGGGTATGGCTTGTTCTGAATTATGAAGGAATCATGGGCTGAACCTGAATAATGGGCACACACATGTCAAATGTAGAGATCCACCAAACAGACAGCTTGCACATTGATGAAATGGAAGTTCCTTATGTTATGATAAACCTGTTTATTGGCCTACAGTGGGACCAAGCCAACATGTGTGCCATGAATGGCCCCCACTACATGTGGCAAAACCATAAAATTCAGCCTTAAATGGGCTAAATCCTCACGTCAGGGAAAACGGTTATCGCTGTCAAGGTGTTTCAACATTGCTGAGAGGACATAATTCATCACCAGACCGTACATAGGTTGGGACATACCAGCAGATATAGGCACTGTATGTTGGAAGGACCATGTAGTTGGTAAGTGCAATACCAACATGACTTGGACAATGGGTGGTATGCTGGTTAGACACCTAATAGCTGGCATCAGATCTGGCTCCAACTGATGACATAAGTCCACCATTGTTTGCCAATCCAGGCGGTAACACATTATTATGTGGCATTGCTCTATGATCTGAAGGTCTGGCAGTGGATGGTAGACAGGAGGTTGGTGCATCCTCCCACTCCCTGGGTACCTATGTATATGACAAGACATGATTCACGATTTCTAACATTAGTCACTGTGTCCAGAGCAAATATATAATACATGTCAATGATATCATGTGACAAAGCATTTCTGACTGGATAGACATGGCACCCTGTACATGTCACAGCTACAAATAACACAAGGGTGACATGTGACCCACCCCCCCATTGTTTTCAACACATGTGGCCACAACATGGATTTGAACCAAACACAATTTCCCCTTGAGATGTGAATGTATATCCCAACCGCCAAAATGACCGTCAGCGGTGGTGGACTGTGCCCCACTGTTAAATGCCATCTGTGTCTTACAACATAATACAATCATAGATGAATAGCAGGAACTACATGACAAGACAGGATAAGGATGTTTGTGAGGTCATTAGAAACCACCTGCCACCATCCACGGAAGTCGTCATGGTGGTAGCCGGTTGCAACCATGGCAGACACAGACATAGGCTAACATTTTTGCCAGTGCCGGTCATGGCCCAATTACTGAGTTCGCTGGAGGTAACAACAGCCTATGTGGTGTATGTGACCGCCATGTTCTGCTAATTCACTCACTTGACTCCTGACACTGCTGCCAGCAACACCTCCACGACCTGAGTTGCTGTGTGCCACTTCTGGAAGCAATCATGCCATGTCCATCAGATGATAGGGCCACTGCCCTTTCTCCAGAGGAGCTGGAGAGGCTAGTTAATGAGGTCCTACCCCTGCATGAACAGCTCTGTGGCTCACTAGAGGTGCAGGAAAGTACCTCATGTGCACAGTTTTCTCTGTACTTCACCATCCTTTCCACCTCACAGGCTAGAATGTGCCCAAGTGTTCCAGTTAGACTTCATGTGTGCCTGTTGTTGCGGTCTGTGTGGCATCAATGGGATGGACAATGTGCATGTATTGGCGGCCAGTGCCATATGTTAACTTCAGTTACATTGTGTTGTGTGAGGGTTTTGGGGCCCTAGATTATCCTTGGGTTGGATGCACATAGCTAGGTAAGGGGGTTGTTGTAAATGTCAGACAACTTGTATGTGCATGACAGCATGAGCTGTGCATGCATGGCTGTGTGTGCATGTTGTAGGATTCATTTGAGAATCATGTGAGCAATGTGTATAGTGCCACAGATCTTCCAAACTACATATGGCCTTGATAAACTGTTGCATGGAAGGCCTATCCTGACTCACTCTGCCCTTCAGGCTGTCACACACACCACATGTCAAATTCCTGTTGGCCATGTGATGTACTGTCACACATGGAAGTGATGGGAATGGAGTGTCATGTAGGTTCTGCATGCTCAGTTTGCAGAGACCACAGCCTGTCAAATGTATCTCCCAGTATGGGATCTAGTATAGGCTGTGGGAGAGTGACTGTTGCTATGCAACTGTTGCACTGTGCCAACTCCCCATACCCCAGCAGATCCTGTCATGTGACCTCTATTATGCTCTAGTGGCAAAACCTGTCCTGAATACCTCATTTCTTTGACTAGATTAGGAATGGGTACAGAGGTAAATCATTAATTTAGTCCATGTGTGCGTTTAACATCATTGTCAATGTGTGTATGAGACTCATGGCACATCCCTTACTCCCACAGCTCTGTTGTCACCTTCACATGTCACATGTGTCCTGTACAGGCATATTGCACAAATGACTGTCTCACAGTGCAGACAATGCGTTGATACTTGGGAGGCCATGAAATGTGACTCAGTAGCTGGATGACATAGCAGAAACTGTACAATGCATGCCTTTGTTGTTTAAGTGTCATTTCTGTAGGACAGACACATATGTCCAAAGGAGTGTTCTGTGGTACAGGTACATACCACAGAACCCACCCCCTGAATTAGCATGAATCTGCATTTGGTAAGCCACACGTCCACACATGGACAAGGAAGACACTTTCTGTATCCACCATGCCAGCCTCTTCACTGTCACTCATCTGTAATGTTGAAGTTTGTACTCTTGCAGTTGTAGGGACTGTATGCAGTGAATCATTCTCATAGAGTATGAATGTGTTGATCCATTCAAGCCTTAGGAGTTTACCCTTCAGAAGCCACTTATGTGTGTAGTTTTCATTGTGGCTCACATCACGGTACAGGTTGCCAGAGCATGGGCTACCAGGGTAGTGGGTCAGTCTGCTGATGCAAATACATATGTCTGTAGTCAGGTCCCTGTCTTTATTGGCTTGTGGGTTTCACACTAGGAAACTGTTAAGAAATGGAACATTTGTAGCTTGGTGTTACTGACATGTATGTGTCACAGCAATTTATTGTAATTTCTTGGTTTGTCTTTTACATCCATGCAAGTCAATGAGCATCAGAAAAAGGAGCTATGGAGAGCCATCACCAAGAAATTGCAGACCATGGGAGGGGTCGACAGCCAGTGGAGTGCCCGCTGTCAGAAGAGGTGGAGACGCTGGAATCGGAAGATCACAGAGGACCAGCTGGAGATGTCTTCCCAACATGTGCTGGGTGCCTGTCGGACCATGACCCCTCTAATGGTCCGCATTCTCGCATGGCCTACCCAGACCTTGATGGGAGTTTAAGGCAGCACAGCAGCCACAAGGGGGTGTACATTCCTGCCTGCCACATTATCAGCTCGAATTAAAAGCAAAGGATACCCTTTCAAGCACATAACTCTCAAAGTAATGAAGGCTGGCAGTCCAAGAGTTCCTCTGGGAGTTGTTGTGAGTTAGAAATTCAAGCTTCAGTAACACAAATAACACTGAATAAATCACTGCACAATAAATTACATATACTACTGGTGATGGGGCCAGTGTAGTGACCCTAGTGTCCATAGAATATACATATTTCATTTTCCTAACTTGGTGCTGTTCAAGCAATCTGCACACAACTTTCCCAAAGAAAAGTAAATCCACTTCGTTTTTCTTCATGGCAACTTTTGTGGAGATCAATCAAACAGAGGCCTATAAAAGCGAGGTATCCCAAAAGGGCCATTCACAATTTCTTAATTCTCATAGGATACTTTGCACTTCAATACTAAAAGAACGGTTAAACAAAAATTACACCAAATTTGGCACACAGTAGAACTTTACCCAAGAACTGTGCTTTTGTTGAAATTGGTGTGAATCCATTCTGTAATTTTTGAGAAATGATTGTTTAAAAAGCTGCTCAAGTTGGACTTGAAGAGTGTTAGAAATGGGGTTTTTGGTTGGCAGTCAGGTTGCCCTCTGTCCAAGCAAGAACCCTCACTCTAGTCAGGGTAAGTCACACACAATCCAAAATTAGCCTGTGTCCACCCTCTGGTAGCTTGGCACGAGCAGTCAGGCTTAACTTAGAAGGCAATGTGTAAAGCATTTGTGCAATAAATCATACAATACCATAATATAACACCACAAAAATACACCACACAGTGTTTAGAAAAATATATAATATTTATCTGGGTATTTGCAGGTCAAAACGATTTAAGATGCAATATGAATTTGCAAAGATATCACTGAAAAGTGATATAAAGTGTCTTAAGTCTTTAAAAAGCAAACAAAGTCTCTTTCAAGCACAAAGTACATGGTTTCTGGTGGAAAATCTCCGCAAAGGGCCGCAGGAGAAGGGATACGTGGAAAAATGGTGTGTGCGTCCATTTCTCCCCTGCACACACGGACTTGCGTTGTTATTTTTCACGCGGGGAAGTCGGGCGTAGTTTTCCGGCACGCGGACAGTCTCCTTCTATGGACTGCGGGGATTACCAGATGTCCCGGGTCTGTGCGTGGATTCTCCTGCTTGTTTTGCGGCTGCTCGTCGTTCCGCGGGGCTGTGCGTTGAAATTTCACTCTCACGGCAGGCGTCGCGTTGATTTCTCCTTGGAAGTCGGGCGGCGTTGTCCTTGTGAGGCCATGCGTCAAAGTTTCGGTCGTCCCGAAGGCGTCGCGTCGATCAGCGTCGGTGTGCGGCATTTTTCTCGCCGTGGAACAAGCTGTGCATCGAAAAGTTCGTGCACGAAGCGTCCAAGTGAAAAAGAGAAGTCTTTTTGGTCCTGAGACTTCAGGAAACAGGAGGAAAGCTCTATCCAAGCCCTTGGAGAGCACTTTTACAGCCAGACAAGAGTTCAGCAAGGCAGCAGGCCAACAACAAGGCAGCAGTCCTTTGTAGAAAAGCAGACAGGTGAGTCCTGTGAGCAGCCAGGCAGTTCTTCTTGGCAGGATGTAGTTTCTGGTTCAGGTTTCTTCTCCAGCAAGTGTATGATGAGGTAGGGCAGAGGCCCTATTTTAAACTAAGTTGTGCCTTTGAAGTGGGGGTGACTTCAAAGAGTGTCTAATAAATGCACCAAGCCCCCTTTCAGTTCAATCCTGTCTGCCAGAGTCCCAGTAGGGGGTGTGGCAGTCCTTTGTGTGAGGGCAGGCCCTCCACCCTCCCAGCCCAGGAAGACTCATTCAAAATGCAGATGTATGCAAGTGAGGCTGAGTACCCTGTGTTTGGGGTGTGTCTGAGTGAATGCACAAGGAGCTGTCAACTAAACCTAGCCAGACGTGGATTGAAGGGCACAGAAAGATTTAAGTGCAAAGAAATGCTCACTTTCTAAAAGTGGCATTTCTAGAATAGTAATATTAAATCCGACTTCACCAGTCAGCAGGATTTTGTATTACCATTCTGGCCATACTAAATATGACCTTCCTGCTCCTTTCAGATCAGCAGCTGTCACTTCAACAATGTGTGAGGGCAGCCCCAATGTTAGCCTATGAAGGGAGCAGGCCTCACAGTAGTGTAAAAACGAATTTAGGAGTTTTACACTACCAGGACATATAACTACACAGGTACATGTCCTGCCTTTTACCCACACAGCACCCTGCTCTAGGGGTTACCTAGGGCACACATTAGGGGTGACGTATATGTAGAAAAAGGGGAATTCTAGGCTTGGCAAGTACTTTTAAATGCCAAGTCGAAGTGGCAGTGAAACTCCACACACAGGCCTTGCAATGGCAGGCCTGAGACAAGGTTAAGGGGCTACTGAAGTGGGTGGCACAGGCCCACTAGTAGCATTTAATCTACATGCCCTAGGCAAATGTAGTGCACTCTACTCGGGATTTACAAGTAAATTAAATAGCCAATCATGGATAAACCAATCAATAGTACAACTTACACAGAGAGCATATGCACTTTAGCACTGGTTAGCAGTGGTAAAGTGCACAGAGGTCAAAAGCCAACAACAACAGGTCAGAAAAAATAGGAGGAAGGAGGCAAAAAGTTTGGGGATGACCCTGTCAAAAAGCCAGGTACAAAAAAGAGGATTACTTTTAATGATATCTGGACAATTAATTTGCAGATCCTCTGCGGATTCTCAAATCCACAGAGGATTTGTAGATCCATGTAACACCACTTTGAACTACAGAGCTTTTTCTCCCTTCATGCATTGAGGATTTGCAACTTCAGCTCTGGATTCTCGAATCCTCTCTGTTGTGATTGGCTAGTCACCAAAATAAATATTTCTATTGCTGCCCTCACTACACAGCACAGGTCACTGAGCAACTTGTGGTGAAAAAGAAAAAACAAAACGCCCTTAGAGAACAGGGTGCACTTACCCTGACTTACAAGGCCACAAGAACGGTGGCAAAGGCTTTAACATAGAAATCAACTGTTTGTTATTGCAGGATTTGGACCAACAAGTAAGGCTGTGCTTGTCCAGAAGCCACACATGTGGGTTGGCCAAATGCAGCAGGGTTGGAACATAGCCTGGTCACAGCCAAGGCTCTGTGACGTACCCCATGTAGTGAAAGGTCAAAGCCTGTGTGCAGTGGGGGTTGGTTTCCTGTGATGGGTAGGTTGCAAGGCCTAGCCAGACTAACCCAATTGCTCATAACTGAACGTCATGTGCAGGAAGGGTTGGTTGGACCAGACAGAATTGGGTGCACAGTCTGACCCCAAACGTTCACTGAATTAAACAAAGTTTAAAAATAAGTTATGGTTCTGAGAGAGCGTAGTTTATATCATCTATATTAACATGAAATATTTATGAATCAATGTGTGATAATGCTGCATAGAAATTATGATGATAGTGATTTTGCTTAAACATGCACTTGAATTGTGACCACGAGGAGTGGCCACCAATGTATACGTAGAATAATAATAATGACCAAAATGTTTATATTATGTTTAAATAAGTTTATACTAATGTTTGCGTTATTGAATCTGTACTGAAATCCTCACAGGCCTTAAGTTAGCATGAGCCGAAGCTTAGCTGCCTTGGCTCTCATATTAAATGCATTTTTTTATTTTCCAGTGTGCTGACTCACAAAGGGAGATGACCCTGCGTATTCTTTTCCTTCAAATTAGAAGATGAATGTAACCTTGTTAGATCCGTTCACACAGTTTTCTCTCGTTTGCAGAATAAATGTTAAAAATAAATTGAAACAGTGTAGATTAATGTTATGTACAAGGTCATTCAAACCGGTGAAGACAATGGAACTGCTGACTGCTGACTGCTGACCAAAAGATGTGCAAAGAATTACAGAAAGATGAACCGGACGTGCCACCTCTGAAGACGTCAATTATGAAGACCAACCAAAGACTTGTAAAACTATATGGGGTGAAGAGTTGGATTACCTAATGTGTATTTCAATAGGTTAAAGATAGTGGTGTATAACAGATGACCAATAGAATTTTGGGGGTATGTACAACAGAAAAGGGATAAAAACCCATGTCACGGGAGGCCATTTAGAATTAGGTAGGGAATGCTGTTGATTTTATCCAGAAACTCTGTCACTCTATTTGGTGACTTGGTGGTTTACTTAAAACCATCCTTGCCCATAGATTTGTCCATATTATACTTTACCTCCTTATGAGGGAAATGCCCTTTTGCCCCGGCGCTGAGTTTTGACTGATGGTGAATTAGCTGGTGTCCTGAAGACGAAGACTAAACCTGTGCGCTGACCTAAACTTTGGAGGGTAATTATGCCAATGTAATTGTGATTTGTCTGTTTGCTTTTCCTTTCTAGGTACCAACTGCTTACTTTTGACAGAGACCTTAGATAGATGTTTTCCAAATTGGTGTTCTAAATTGTTTTGCATGAAGCCCAACATGCGAATGCTAATCAGTGGTTAGGACAGGTGTTCACCAAAACTGATGCAAATAGACAAATGACCGAGACTATGCTTTGTTGAACTGGCGCGTTATTGACACTCTGCTAAATTGATCTATGTTCACGCCGTGTTATGTTCTGATGTTTGTGATTCTCGCTTTAATGAAATCTTACCAAAGTTGCCATATCGTGACTATGCTATTATGTTATTTGGTGTTGAGATTAACGTATCTGCTCATAGACTGTAATTAATAGGGAATAACATTCCTAAAATTTTACTAAACAAGGTGTGGTTATTCATGGCTGAAAGGTCATGGTAGCGTCCTTGAATTGATTAATGACTTTGACTAAAGTGAAATGCATTGTCCTGATAAATATTGATGACGTTATTGATGTATTGATTGACATATTGATCAGCGATCTCGTCCTAAGGTGTCTCTCAACTGGGTCAAAAGATTAATTGGCCTAAAATGAGTCCTGATGTGTAATAAATTATCAGAAAGGGACGCGTTATCAGTTCGTTATGGTTACAACTCTTCCATGTGTTTTTAAAAATACATCAGACCCCCCACAAAACACACAATTATAGTTATTCAGCAGTGAAAGCCAAAGAAAAACACATACATTTGATAGTTATTGTTTGGAGTACAATCCATTACTGGCACAACAGCCATGCAAACCATAACTCATCACCAAATGCAATGCTTACAACCTCACAATATTTATACCAATAAATAGCAACACCAAACAGTGAAAGGTTCTTAAATAATAACACGTAATAAAATACATTATTATAGTACACTCAAAGTTGTGCTGTTTCAACGTTAGAATCTGTTTTCCTATTACACCATAATAAACTCACAAGTTATTCATTTAATAGAACAATCATCTGAAAGGGAGAATCACAAGTAGCTTCCAATGAAGGACAGGTAGGCTCATATTGGTGTAATCATTTGGACATAACACTCTCATTTGTGACAGACTTCCCAAGGCAGGCGTGGGAGGCCTGGCGCTCTCCTGGCTCTCTTCCTTCCTCATAGGAAGAACTTTCCAAGTTTTGGATTGTTCTTTTCTGTCTGATATTGTTCCTCTAAATTGTGGAGTCCCTCAAGGGTCCTCCCTGAGTCCAACTCTCTTTAATTAATATCTATTTATCTTCTTTAGCTAAAGTAGTCACTCCCTACGATCTTTCAATGGTCACCTACTCTGATGATACTCAATTAGTGGTCTCCCTCTCAAGTACTGGGTATTCTTCCTCCGACAATCTGGCCAGCTGTACGAAGGATATCGGTGATCGGATGATTCAATCCAAACTTAAATTTAATGATGGCAAATCTGAAGTACTCATCGTAGGCAATGGCTCTCCAGCATCTCTTCTACCATTGCATTCGGAGGCCTTTATTAGTCTGCCACCGCCTAAAGCACAGGTAAAAAGCCTAGGTTTTTTGCTCGATTCCCGTCTCACGATGGAACTACAAGCAAAAAGAATTGCTTCTGTTTGTTTTGGTTTTATTAGATCTCTTAGGAAGATTCTTAATCTTCTTCCGGTTTCATCCAGAAGAATTCTGGTCCAGGCATTGGTTCTTTCCCGCCTGGATTACGGGAATTCTCGCTACCTCAGCTCCCCAGAGTATGTAATAAGGAAGCTGCAGATTGTGCAGAATGCGGCAGCTAGACTCCTTACTAACTCTCCCAGGCACCTATCTGCCAAGCTGGCTCTTGCAGCACTTCATTGGCTTCCGATCAAACAGCGCATCCATTTTAAATCCATATGTATCACCCATAGAGCTCTACACAACAGAGGTCCCCTTTTCTTCTGAAAGCGAATCTCTATTTACGCTCCTTCGAGACACCTGAGATCATCATCTACCCGGCAGATCTATATACCCTGTATCAAGAGATCATGGGGATGTAACTCTTTCATCATTAAGGCTGCCCATTCTCTGGAATGCCCTGCCTTCTGAACTTCGCCATGAACCATCAGAATCTCTTTTCAGGAAGAAGTTGAAAACTACTCTCTTTAGTCGCTAATCTGTCCTTCTCTGTACCTTCCAAGATCTTTTCTGTACCTTTAGCGCTGGGATGCCCTAGGGTAGCTATGCGCTCTACAAATCCATAAAACTAAACTAAACTAAACTAAACCACATGATCTGAAAGAAGACGTTGTTGAAAACAGTAAGTTATGCATGCTTTTTGCTTAGTTATCCAATGATCAAAGCTAATGTTGGGTAATATCAGAGAAAGAAAGGCGATTGTGAGCTGATGCCTGATGAGGACTATTGGCCTTATATTACATCCCATTCCCCTTTCCTCTAGGGTGTGCCCAGGCCTAGCTGATTAATCTGCACATAGTTTGTAACAGTGAGAGTGGGCGACACTCAGCTGACCATTGTGCCCTTTGGACAACAGGTTAGTGCTCCTGACACTACCAAATACATCCTTCTCCTGTCACAGTCAACAACATTGTATATCATCTCATAAATATGAAAATAAAGCACAGGACTGTTACGGCTCCTCATCGAGTGAACTTTATTTTTTCTGTGTCCTTTAGGGGTCATTTGGCTTTGCACAGTACATTTCTGTATTTCTCCAGAGAAAAACATTTCCCCCAGAAAGAAAAGTTGTCTTCTACATCACCATGAAGTTTGGGGGTAATCTGTTCACTTACATAGTATGGAAAAAATGTTTTTAAAGGCCCTTTATTAGTGTAAATCTTCAAACTTTTCAAGGTTGGGAAACAGGCAGAGGGAAGTTTGTGAACACTCACAAACTGACCTCTTGGTAGGCTTTCACAAACTTTCAGGGCAAACCACTGTTTGCACATACACCACACCTTTCTACATACACTCTTTCCTAGAAACTCATCTACTTTAAACATCCTCTAACAGCCTGGGGCAGCTCCTCCATTAGGGCAGAGGTGCATCCCCCCCTCCCCACCAGTAACGTTTATTATAGTTTTATTAATATATATGAATATATATTTTTAAAGGGGGTGGGGCCATGGGGTGACTCTCCTCAGTGTGCATGTATGTTTGTCTGGCCATCTCGGGCCAGCCAAACATGCATGCTCTCTCCAACCTAGCACTGTGTAGCCCACTTGGAGAGAGCCGTCCTATGCTCTCAGTCTGCATTGGAGCGCCCAACCAGGGCTCTCCAGCCAATCATAATGCTATTTTGAGCAGTGTCATGATTGGCCATGGGGAAGGCTGGGAGCCTGCAGTGCAGCGGAGAGCGACGGAGAGCGAAGGAGAGCGAATGAGTGTGGCGGCGAAGTCCAGGTAAGTTTTTTATTTATTTATATTTGATTTTTTTTATCCCTTCCGCCCCATTACTTTTCCCAGTCGCCAGCCGCCAGCCGCGACTGCTAACATCACAATACTAAACTGATGTTTGCTCAGGCTCAGTGACAATGGTCAACTGTTCAAACTTATGAGTTTCATTTTTGCGCAGCATTGACAGCATTGGCAGAACACAGCGGGCCTCATTTACGAGGCCCTAGCGGCACACTGTACCAACAGAGCATCATTTTCTTTTGTGCTTCTCTTTGTAATAAATCCCTTCACTATATTTCCGACTGGAGTGTTCCTTTTGTGGGCTCATTGGATAGGGTGTTTAAATGAATTTGGTTTATATTGAAATTGTGTGATGGTTCTACCAGACTACTTACTGGGTCCAAAGATTTGTCAACCTCGGACAGCATTGATTTCTGCAAAGGATGAAAATGCGACAGCAACCTCCATGAACCTCCATATTTTAAAATATCAAAAGAAACTATTGTCCCAATGTTTTAGGGAAGACCTAATTTCGTAAGGTATGTCTGTCTGTTGATAACTCATGCCTATTGTGATGTTTATGAAGGTTTGCAACACAAAGAAAAACAGCTAGTGACTCTTACCTTGCAAAACAGGAGCAAATTAATTATACTACTAAACAAACAAATGTATGTCTGTTTCTGGAGCTTCATGTCACTTCAGTCTGCGCCTGGCGCCTTGCTGTGGCACACAGCTGTGTGGGGAAAGAGCAAAGGGTCACAAAGTTTTCACCTGTAAATGTTTGAAAAGAAAAGAATCCAGTGATAACAGGAAACACTTCTCATGGACCATCCAATTCCCAAGCGTAAAGAACTAGCCCGACGTGCCTTCTGGCATCAAGTTCGTCCCAATGTGACACTACCCTAAAACACAAGCCGGTGAAACCTTGTTCCTATTTATTTGTAGCTCTCCTCTTTCTCTCATTGTCATTGGTGTAACTCTGAACTGGAAAGTAAAATCCTCAACCAACAGGTAGCCTAGGTAGAGATGAAAGAAAAGTATTGTCTAACGTATACTGTGAAAGGAGAAGGTTGTTATTAGTTGAAAAAACCTTTCCCTCTTAGGGCTTTCATATAGTGGGCAAAATATCAGAAAATGTGATTCCCTGATGCCCTGAAGTTTCAATACCTCAGTTCCCGGGGGAATCATGCACTAACCTCAATCTCAGTACCAAATCGGATTGTGACCTTAATGTGCTTAACTAATACACTATTGCTCTAAAGGATTCATTTAGCATCAACTCGCATTTGAATCCCCGGTCTGCCCTGATGACCACTGGTCCACAACTTGACTCCACCCCACAACTCTCTGATGAAGCCAGCCTCTTAAACTCAGGCAGTGAGGCCTGCTTTCACTAGTGAATATTCACCGTGCCTCTTATGTGAGTGATGCCTTGCGGCCGGCATGAGATTTGTAAGTCCTGCAGAAAACTGCCAGCTCTATTGGGTGCTTTTACTTTTAAACTGCATCCTGTAACCGCAGCCTGGTCGGATTTGCAATCTCCGCTCCTGGACTTTGTACTCCTCTATAGAAAAACAAAAGAAACCAGGAAACCAAGTGTAGTTCCAAGAACTAATTTCACAGCACCACCCACCAAGAGATTTAGGGCCTCATTCCAACCCTGGCGGTCTATGACCGCCAGGGTGGAGGGACGCGGAAGCACCGCAAATAGGCTGGCGGTGCTTCAGTGCCCATTCTGACCGCGGCGGTAAAGCCGCGGTCAGAAAAGCGGTTTCCCGCCGGAATACCCCTGGCTGGGCTGAATCTCCGCCATGGAGATTCCGACCCCCTTCCCGCCATCCTGTTTCTGGCGTTTTTTACCGCCAGGAACAGGATGGCCGGAACGGGTGTTGTGGGGCCCCTGGGGGCCCCTGCACTGCCCATGCCGCTGGCATGGGCAGTGCAGGGGCCCCCTAACAGGGCCACACAAGGATTTTCACTGTCTGCATTGCAGACAGTGAAAATTGCGACGGGTGCAACTGCACCCGTCGCACCCCTGCAACTCCGCCGGCTCCATTCGGAGCCGGCTTCATTGTTGCAGGGCCTTTCCCGCTGGGTCGGCGGGCGATCTTTTGGCGGTCGCCCGCCGGCCCAGCGGGAAAGTCGAAATGATCCCCGCGGTCTTTCGACAGGGTAACTTTGGCGGGCGGCGTCCGCCGCCCGCCAAAGTCAGAATGACCCCCTTAATGTTGCAATTGCTAGCGCGTCTGACATTATTTGGTTAATTTACATTCATTTATGTGGGGATGCGTTTGTAGGTCGATGGACCTTTTAACTGCGCTTTGAGTAGTTCCCACCATGATACCCCGTACCAATACAAATCAATAGCAATAACAATTGATAGCATCGACAAACATAAGAGTCAGTAATTTCCACACACCATGACCTCTCGGCTATGAATAACCACACCTTTATGTAAAAGTTAGAATGTTTAATTCCCTATATTAACAATGCTAATATCAAGTAACTTAGTCCCCGAAGCAAATGGTAAGCAAGAACAAGAACAATACTGGATGACCAAATCGCCTAAAGAATCGTGATTTAATCAAAGCTTGACCACTACACATTCTAAGTTTACAGTACATATCAACAACATGAATAACTGTGCAATAGAAATGGCATACTTTTAGATTCAGCAAAGAAAAGACATCAACTGTTATTACATGAGGCAAGCATTATCAGTGATAACCCTAATTAATCTTCAGATTAGAATAGCATGTTTAGACTTCATGCAAAACAATTTGGAAAACATCTAGCTATGGCTTTGTCAAAATTAGCGGTTTGTTCCTAGGGACAAAAGCAGAAAGACATAACAATCATTAACATCATCTTATACCTTGCCTCAGTATGACTCAGCAAGCTGTGAAAGTATTCATCAATTGGACATCATTTTGGTCAGCTAGGCATTGGAATTCAGCATTAGAGTTCAGAATAGAAATGTCTTGAGACTAGGCATACAGAATGTCGCTTCTAGACAACAAAGTTAAGGAAAGTTAAACACGTCTCCTCTCGGGATGGTCAAGAAAATAATGGCCCATCTCCTCTCGCCGCGGTCTGGCTAAGTTAGATTACCTAAAACTACTTCTCACGTTGCCAATGGTCAAAGAATTGTACGTTTACGTTTAGTCCAATGAAAGTAGAACCTCAAATCTAAGATTTTACTAGTACACAGTTCACATGTCAATGATTGGCTCCTCTTCTCCTGTTCCCGTTGTTGGGCTTGTCAGGTATCAATATTGTATCAGCTTATACTCCAGTCAGTGCATCCATTGTCTTCTCCTAGGAAGGTCATCTTTACACTCGCTAAATTATACATTGTGTCCCTAACTAGTACAGCATATTCTATCAAGCAGTTATCATGGGAAAGGATTTCAGCTACTAGCATTTCATCAACGCAGTGGAAAATCACAGTTTAATTCTCTAAACTGCCATTTTGTAGTTCAGTTAAGAAATGCAGCTTGATATGAGGCCATTCAACTAGGCCCAAGACCTCGTTAAATTAAGGCCTATGATTAATAAAGCAAGTACATAATACACAACCTTTTTTATAACATACTGCTACATTAATCCAAACATGAGCTCAACATTTTATATTAATAAGCTGTTAATAAGTACACTTTGTAAATATTGGCGGGCACTCAAGTAGGTGCAATTTCAAATGCGTGCATTATTTTCTCTACGTTGACTCATTTTCTATGCAAATTCAACACTCAGAATACATGACTATTCAATAGTAAACATTCAGCGTTAACAATCCCTCCTCTGATGAATAAATATGTCATCACATCTACATCTTCCCAAACAAATGTTCTGCTTCAGCTAAAATGTTGTCATCTCTATCACTTGGAATATTTGTTCCCTCTTCGAATTTTCCCTAAACAAATTTTCCCTTTCCATTTCTTCACTCCTCTGATCTTTATTAATGTTCTTTAATTTAATCACGCAACACAATTTACATATTCTCCATGCTCCAATTATGCAAATCACAATAATCAATATCCCTTGTATTATTTTCAATATTTTCCCTTTCCCAATGTTGCTAAGCTAGTTTCCCACTGAAGCAAATCCTTTACCATCTTTCTCCCACACACCTGGTACTTTCAATTGTTTTAAATCAGCTCTTTCATTAGTCAGATTAGTAAGTAGGTTTCTAATTTATTTGCTATTATCAGGAATATACGAGCAGCAATGCTTCGAATTAAGCATTTTGCAAACTCCGCCACCCTTTGCTAAAAGAATTTCTAACGCAAGGCGGTTCTGAAGAATCATCGATCTTACTGCAGTCATTTCTGTATCCATTAGGATCATGGCTCCTGAATTTTTTTTCAACATGTTATCCACAATAGTAGACAACTTTTAAATATTTATAGAATTCAGAACAACTCTTATTGAAGGAATCATTGCTTCAAATATATCTTCCACTATACCAGAAGGAGACTCTCTCTTTTGTTTAATGTGATGTAACTCAGTCATTTTCTGTCATCTTTTCAAGTCCTCAAGTTGATATACCCTTGAGAAAACTATCCCCAAGTAACATGTGACATACCATCCTCTTGGAAGACGGAAATAAGCATTTGGTCCACAGGTGTAATGTATACCAGGAATTGCTGGATCTCGTCCATTCAACATAAATGTCCATTTACTCTGAAACAAAAAAACATATCTACATGCACTTGTTGCCACATTCAAAGTGTGAGTACTAGATTTAGGCCTATATACACAAAGTTTTCTGATTTGTTGCACATCTAAAGCTAATTTCCCTTGTGTTTTTTTTCACTAAAAGCTTAGTCATTTTTAAACGTCCTTTTCTCTAATCCTTATTCTAACTTCTCCTTTAATGCCTTTCTCCTTTCATCTGTCTGATCTAAGAAGCTCTTTTCTAAAGGTGTAAGTAAGCATATCAAGTTATTCTAGTGCACATGTGCTGTGCCAAAAGTTAGTGTAGGCTCAAAGAATCCTCTCACTTATTCTATATTATTCTGCTTAAATACTCTACTCAGGTACTTAATTATGGGGACAAACAAAAACATGACGTCATGGTTTGAATAGAAATACTGAATGTGCTCCTGGTTTCAGAATCTTGTTAGTAACAGACTACAACTTATCTCATAAGGGAGGGGCAAACTGTGATAGGTAACTCCTTCTTCGACTGATGAAGGAATCTGCATGGATACATAAAAATCTCTCGCATCCATCGTCTTAACATATTCACTCAATAAACGATAGAAGACATTAGAAGAAAGTTCCCCTTGTGCATTGTCTACGTGCAGAAGTATCTCATCTAACCTAAACTTCTTTATTTCTGTTATTGCGGTAGTTGTCTCTAAAGCTGAAGTATGGTTGGCTTTACTCTGGTCAAGAACAGCCATGCGCACAATCAATATCAAGCACAATACCACGCACACAATTGCCAAATTGTATTTACAGCACCTATTCTTCCTTCCCTGCAGGCTAATCTTACTCATGATCTGGAAAGAATCAGGAAGCTGAAGAGAAAAATAGTAACCATGCAGCAAAAATCAAAAACAAAATCTTCAATCTTCTTTCAGCAGTTATTTACAGCTTTCAGTTTCACTTCCAGGACCCTTTGTCAAAATCGGTTTAGCAGCTAGTCAAATCAGGTTATCTTATCAAATCAGGTTTTCAAAAGTCTTTTTCAGTTACTTTCAACAGTCTCTGTTTCTTTGTCCTTTTCTCAGCTTATAATTTCAACAGTTCAGTCCATTAATTTCCTGCAAGTGCCAAAATATTTACCTGGAATGTCTCAATCAAAACAAAAATATAAAAAATTATCTTTCCCATTCACTTGTTGCATACACCCATTCAGGACCAGCATACCTTTAACTTGCTATTCTCTTGAGGGGGCATGGCCTGGCCACCCCACAAGACGGCCGCCACACTGTGAGGCTCTGCAGGGCAGGGGAATAAATCTGCTCTAAATCCTGGCAGACCGGCTGCCCGCCTCACCATCCTTGCAGTGATCCACACTGGGAGGGCCTGGGGAACTGCGGGGCTGACAGAGCGGAGTCGGATCAGTGGCAGGGGATGAGCTGAGCTTGTGCGGCCCTGGGGAGCGGTGCCTGACTTTGCGTGCTTTGCCCATGGGCCTTAGCGGCGCTCGCTC
The DNA here is from genome assembly GCF_031143425.1 of Pleurodeles waltl. Lineage (NCBI taxonomy): Eukaryota > Metazoa > Chordata > Amphibia > Caudata > Salamandridae > Pleurodeles > Pleurodeles waltl. Next base: position 275,693,496 of record NC_090443.1, on the reverse strand, counting down.
CTCTAGTGGCCAGAGGCCAAGGTCGGTGAGTGGCGCGTGGGATGGCCCACCCCCTCCTTCACCCCTCACCCATGTGATCAGGGGCTGGGGATTTGGTGGCGGATTTGCTGGCTTCCTGTGCAGGCCCCCAACATTGTGCTCCTGAGGGGTCCAGACGGTGGCTTGATGGGGCTGCGGGCCTCTGCGAGGGCGTTAGCCTGTGGCCGCGGGCCGGGGCTTGGGGGCTGGTGGCAGCGGCTGCCCCTGTGCTCCGGAGAGCTTGACCAAGACATGGGCGCCCTGAGGCCCGAGGGGGGGGGCGACGCAGGCAGCGCGTGAGAGGTGGGCGCTCCCCCCTTCCTCCTGGTGAGAGCTGAGTAGAGATACTGTGTTTGGGCCTCCTGGGCCGCATTGGAGCCCCTATTGCTTGTGAACTGCAGGGCCCTATCGGTAGTGGGAGTCAGGCCGCGTGGCCCCGTGGGTGAGAGTGTTGCTGCCGTGGGCCGCTGTGCTGGTCCTCTGGAGCTGTGACCTGTCCGTGTGGTAGCGGACGTGGGCCCTGGTCCTGGTGCACGGTGCCCCCCCTCCTTCACTGCTGTGGCAGGAGTGATGAACTGGAACGAGTGACCATGGGGCTTCTTCTGCCCCCAGCGGCCCCTACTTACCTGGCGATTGTTCCGGATGAGGTGTGGTGGGCATCTCTCTAGCTAGCTGTCTGGTACGACTTTCTGAGAAGATGGGGAAGGCAGACCAGAAACAGCCTAAGCTCACATTCGATGGGGGGAAAAAAAGAGTGGCCAGGCCAGCAGGCCGGTAGATGACCTACTGCTGGAGGAGGACACTTCGGTACCTTCTGTGAAGGCTATGTTCTTAGGCCGCAAGCACAGTCTGGCCAGCATTAATACCAAGTTTGACCACTTGACTGAACAAATGGATCGTTTGAAGGAACGGGTAGATGGTCATGACACCTGCTTTAAGCACATAGAATCACGCACCTCTGATCTGGAAGACAGTCGAGGCGGAGACAGGGAGAAGTTGCTGTGCATGGAGCGCGTGTTTGAGGTGATCCTGAACAAAAATTAGGACCTTGAGGCTCGCTCCCGCCGTAATAACATCTGCATTTTGGGCCTACCAGAGTCGACAGCCATGGGGCGCATGGGGGACTATGTTGAGACCATGCTTTCTTTGCTGTTCCCCGGTGAGCACTCCCAGGTGTTGGTGGTGGAGAGGGCCCATAGATCTCTAAGGCCGAGACTGCTGCCGGGAACACCGGCACGCCCCATCATTGTACGCTTATTGAATTACAGAGACAGGGACACAATACTCAGATTGGTCAGGGAGCGTCGTCCTGTGATTTTTAATAATACTGAACTGAGTATCTTCCCTAGCTACACTCCTGGGTTGCAGGCGGCCCGTAAAGCATTCTTGCCGGCCAAATGCACTTTGAGCCAGACGGATGCCAAATATGCCTTCATTTATCCTACTAAACTACGAGTGCAGCATAGGGGCAAGCTGCACTTTTTCAATGATCGGAAACAGGCCGTCAAATACAATAAATCTGTCCCTAACAAGGCAATTCTGGACTGCCTGCGAGCTGCTGACGGAGAGGGTGATGCTCTCAGTGGCAATGACTGAAACTATTTTGTTGTCGGGGTCCCGGCGGCCCCGCTCTGTGACTTGGGGCTTGATGAATTTGTTTGAAACTCAACTATTGGTGCAGCCTGTCTTGTTCTACACTTTACACTATGAGTGCCTCTGCCCACCCATCCCGGGATGGTTCTCGGATGGCCTTGCTGATGCCCCATTGGATGAGTCCATTAAAGCTGTTTATTATCATGTTGTGGGATATGTATTTGGGTGTGGGGGGGATTGCAGTACTGACCCAATGGGGTGGTCAGCGAGGGTGGGGGTTTGTACAGTTTTGCACATGGTTTGCTCTTCCTGTTTTCTTCCTTTCTCCACTGCTTCTTCCCCTTCATGCAGCCGATGCCTTAACTGTTGTGGTAGGGGGTGATGTGTGTTTTGGGAGACTATTGGGCTGGCGCATAAAAACGTGAGTCCTGTACGCTGCCTCATTTGGAATGTTTGAGGGCTGAATGATGGTTGTAAGATGAGAATGCTGTCTGCCTATCTGCAGCACCATGCAATAGACATCTGTATGTTGCAGGAGACTCATTTGGTAGAGGCTACGAAACACCGGGTGAAAGCTGGCTGGATTGGTGAGTGTCATCTTGCGGTGTTCTCGAGGTATGCTCGGGGTGTGGCGATACTGATTCGGAAGGGGCTGCAATGGCGTACTAAAAATGTGCTCACGGACCCTAATGGTTGTTATGCCATGTTGTGGGGAACATTACGAGATAGGTCCTTTTGGTTGGTGTTGGTTTATGGCCCAAATGCCGATGACCCCGATTTCTTTGGGGAAATATGGCGACTGATTGGCTCACTGGGCTCCGGGTCCCTGTTATGGGGGGGACTTCAACGTGGTATTTGATTTTGAGGCAGACGTGAGAGCCAGGCCAGGCCAGGCCACAACACGTGGTGGCTGCTAAGGCCCTGTCTCTTATTATGGCAGTGGGTGCTGTGCTAGACTTATGGAGGGCAAAAAACAGAACTGATAGGGAGGGCACTTGTGTCAATTATGTGCATGGCAGTTGGTCCTGAATAGAATGATGGCTTGGTACCAGAGACGTAGAGCTCTAGACGAAGTCCATTGAGCATAGGCCCTGCACCTTGTAGGATCATTCACTGGTCATGCTGGAGCTGCTCGTTCCTGGGGGCCCCAGCCGTGCATTTATGTGGAGGTTGCCCTATGGTGCGCTGAGAGACCAGGCTTTTAGGGAAGAGATATGTGACGCTATAGTGCACTACTTTGCTGATAATCAGGGATCTGTATCCTCAGCGGGCACCGTGTGGGAGGCTTTTAAAGTAGTAATTCACGGGCTCTGCCTTTCCAAACAACATGGGGTGCTGAAGGTGCTAAGGCAGGACTTGGTGAATCTGGAAGCCCAGCTTGCTAACCTAGAAAAACGATTGTTTTCTGACGGGTCTGGTGGCCTCCTGGTTGAACTGAGAGAAAAGATGTCACAATATGAGGAGGCCACTGGAATCAAGCTAGCCTGGCTGATGAAGGGTGATACCCTGAAACCGGTCCTAGGATGCTTGTTTCCAGTCCAGGGAGGACCTGGCTTGGCAGTTCGGGCTGGACTGTTCCCATGGGGAACAGGGTCAAGACTGATTTGCATATAGCTGAATCCAAATTGGAACGGCATGGGTGGCAAAAAAATGATGGATTTAGGCCCAGATCTCTGTACTGGGGGTGAATGTTTGACATTGTTCAGCATTCCGTCCATCACTTGTTCTTTTTCCAATTGTCGTCCCAAGTGGGAAGGGTATGCCCAGACATGGGTCCTGTGCTCCCCATGCCACTGGAATCAAGCTAGCCTGACTGATGAAGGGTGAAACCCTGAAACCGGTCCTAGGATGCTTGTTTCCAGTACAGGGTGGACCGGGCTTGGCAGTTCGGGCTGGACTGTTCCCATGGGGAACAGGTTCAAGACTGATTTGCATTTAGCTCAGTCCAAACTGGAACGGCATGGGTGACAAAAAAACGATGGATTTAGGCCCAGATCTCTGTACTGGGGGTGAATGTTTGACATTGTTCAGCATTCCGTCCATCATTTGTTCTTTTTACAGTATGAGGAGGCGGCACTTCGCGAGGTCTGCTTTCTAGGGAGAGATGCTACGGCGAGGAGATATGGTGAGGGTGAGAGGGCTGGCAGAACGCTGGCAGCAATGCTTCGCAAGCCGTGGGCAGGCAATTATATTGTAGAGCTGACCGAATCAACGGGAGTGCACCATAATGGCACTGAGTGCCTTCATGGACTTTTATTCTGACCTCTACACTGAGCACTCAGGCTGAGATCTGCGGCTACCACTAATTACTTTGAGGATCTCAGTCTGCTTTGGCTTGAGAACTTTCACAGGCAATATCTAGATGTTCCCTTCTCAGTGGATGATGTGATCCAGGCTATATGAAGTCTGCCGGGAGATAAGGCCTTGGGACTAGATGGCCTGACGCAGGCCTTCTATAAGGAATATGCAGATATATTAGCACCACACCTCCTGGAGGTCTATGCAGAGGTGCTCGAGAGCGGCATTCTCCTGGCCTCGCTGCGGGAGGCTCTCATCCTGACTATTATGAAGCCCGAGAAAGACCAGTGCTGTTGCGATTCATATCGGCCTCTTTCGTTAATAAACATAGATAATAAGATACTGGCTAAACTTATCACAGCCCAGTTGCAGCCCTTGCTTCCATCCTTGGTGCTGCCGGATCAGTCCAGCTTTGTGCCGGGTTGCTCCACCTTGTACAATCTCCACACCTTCTTTGCAATATCTAGTATGACCGGACCTGACATTTGAGCGGCGGCGGTGCTCCTTGATGCCACTAAGGCATTTGACTCTCTTGCGTGGCCATATTTGTTTGCTTTGCTAACTAGGGTAGGGCTGAGTCCTAGGTTCATTCAATTGAGCCAGCTGCTGTACTCGCAACCGACCGAGATTTAACAGGACAATTTCAGATCCCTTTTTGATAGCTAGGGGCACCCGCGAGGGGTGCCCACTCTCGCCTCTGCAATTTGCGGTGATGATGGAACCGCTTGTGGCACGCTTGAGGCAACATATAATCACAGGGAATTGGCATTTAGACAGCGCCCAATATTGATCTCTAGGTATGCGGATGATGTTGCATTGTATGTTCGCAATCCGCAGCTGCATCTAGATGCCCTGATGGATGAGATAGTTTGCTTCAGACATATTTCTGGGATCACCATTAACTGGTCCAAATCGGTGGTGCTGCCCCTGTCTGATGTTACGACGCATGCCTCTCTAGCAATCCCCTCAGCTGGGCTGATGGGCCGGTGCGGTATTTGGGCATCTGGCTGAGTAGGGAAACTGATAATCTTTGGTCAGCCATTTAAGGCAAGGCCATTTTGTGGTTGGATTATAAGATGGAGGTTTGGCATTCGCTGTCACTCTCGCTGACCGGCCGCATAGGGATAGCAAAGCAGGTCATTCTGCCCAAGTTTTTATAATAATCAATCTCTTTGCTTGTTGCCCTTGCTTGGGCTGGTCGTCAGCCCAGAATTTTATGGGAAAAACTGACACTTCCGTTCGAACAGGGTGGCATGGTGGCTCCGGATCAAGAACAGTTGCACACAGGCCCACTTTGCGCATTTCTGGCTGTACCCCATACGACATCTGCCACACTTGGCCCCTGAATTTGATGCAGTGTGGCCTGATAGGCTAACACGGGTGATTGGCGGTCTGCCCAGACCCAGGCCGCCGGGGGTAGATACTGTGTTGTGCACGGCGCGGGCCTGGACTGCGCTGTTGAGGTGCACCGGACTGCGCAAGCCCTCGGCACCTTTGGTGCCGGTGCGAGATGTTGCGGGCCTGCCGCTGTCGGAGGACAGTCGAGTCTGCGATTTCCTCTGGAGGTTGAACTTAAATACCCTGGGATTTTGGTTTTCGGAGGGAATGTTCGTCTCCCCGGAGGCTGCACTTGGTGATACACATGACACTGCACTGCACTGACTATTCTTTCTTAGAATTAGGGCTATGTTTCGTGTGTGATATCCCTTCTTTCCTGCAATGCCCCCGGTGTGTCGAGTGTTGGAACTTATATATAAAACACAGTCCCCACGCAGGCTTATCACAAATCTATATGTTTGCAAGCAGAACGCAGCGTATGCTGCTGGGTCTAAAGCTAAAACCCATTGTGAGGCGGACATAGGCGAAACCATTCCCAATGACATGTGTCCATATTGCTGTGAGCAGATGAGAGAGCTGTCCCCTAATTATAGATTGCGCCTTATTCACTTTAATTTTCTACACCGCTTGTATTATACGCCCAGCAAATTAAAGAGCATGGGTACTAGAGCAGACGCAGGATGCAAGAAGTGCCTTGCTCCTGAAGCGGACTTCCTGCACCTGGCGTGGGGCAGTGAGGCTCTGCGGGGCTACTGGACGGAGGTGTTGCCAGCAACTGAGAAGATGACTGGACTCTTGTAACCGCACACCCCTAAGCTTGCTCTTCTGGGATATGTCGAGGAGATCCCCTCCGCACACAGGAAATTAGTGGGACTGCTGCTGGCTAAGCATAGGGTTGCGCTGTGCGGGGGCAGACGGCGGACTCCCGGATGCAGTTAAAGGCTGAAAGATGCTGCGTACTGTCAGGAACAGCTAATGATATACTGGGAGCTGATGCCTGAAGGCTCCTGACTGAGAGATATATGGGCCCCCTTGCGATCCTTTTTGGAGTCCCGAACATTGGATGGCACACGGCTGATTAACGCCCCCCCCCTGATTATGTAGTAGAAGACGTCTCCCTCTTGCGATATTCAGTTACTGCTCTCACTGATGTGGCAGGTATGATGTCGTCCCCTTGTCCCCCCTTTTTTCCCTTGTCTTATTCTCTTCCCCTTCCTCTTCTCTTCCTTCCTTTGTTTGCTTCATGATGTTCAAGTGATGCTGCTCTGTTTGCACCTTCGTCGCCTTATACTTGATTTATAGTTATGATTTCTAGTATGGTTCCAACTGGGCCTTGTTATCTTATGGTGACTATTGTTGTGCTTGCTGGCCTCAGGGCTATTCTCTGTTTGGTTTTGTTACTAATAAATGCAAAAAAACTAAATGTAAAAAAAAAATGAAAAACAAAAAAACCTTGCTATTCTCTTTCTTTTCAACTTTCGATCTCCATTCAATTCTCTTTCACTCGTCTTCTCTCCTTGTCGTATCTACTTCTTCCTCAATTGTTGCACAACAATTGCTTCTTTCCACTTTGCTTTTGACTCCGACTACTAAGCTCCTTTCAGTGGAAACTTGTTCAATGCTCTTTTCAGTGTTGGACTTGAAACTTCTTCTTGCTCTGCAGGATTTTCTCTTGACGGACCTGCGACTGGTTCCAGAGGAGTCAGACCACATTGGCTTTGATCCACCTCAACTCCTTCCCCCTTTGCTCTGTTGTATCTCAAAACTGTCTACTTCTGGGAGAGCCCTCCTCTGAATGGACTCTCTTGCTGCCTCAATTAAGATTGGCTCACTGTCACTCTCCTGTAGGTCTTCTCTTTCGTCTCTCACAGGAGTGTCTGAACCGTTTTCAACGTGCTCAGATCTGGCCTCAGTTCCTCTTTCTTCTCTTTCCAGTTCTGAGGTTGGTCTGGTCGTTGTTGGTACTCTCAACAACTCTTCTTCATTGCCCAGAAGACATGCCACCTTTCTCATATGGCTTGCGTGGATTCAGTTTGGAACTCCAGCACACTTCACAGATGTAGTAGTGATCAGCACTACCTGGAAAGGGCATTTCCACCGAGGTTCCAAACGTGTTTATCATGTGTTTTCGGATCACAACCCAGTCACCAGCTCTCAGGTTGTGTCCTTGATCTTGAAATGGTTGCAGTGTGGTGGCTTCCACCTGATGAGAGAACGAGCAAACCACATCAGCCAGACCTTTGTAGTAGTCCAACACCATATTGTCTGTTATGTTCACAAGACCATTTGTAGAAACCACTGGCAACCTCATCTTTCTACCCATGAGGATCTCATGCGGTGACAATCCTGTCTTCCTGTTAGGTGTGTTTCTCATTGTCATTAGAGCTAGTGGTAGTGCGTCTGGCCATTTCAGATTCATGGAACATACATTTTCACCATCCTTGATTTCAATGTACCATTCATCTGTTCCACAAGTCCTGATGCTTCAGGGCGGTAACTACAATGCAACTTCTGTTCAATGTTTAAGGCTACACCTAGTAATTTAATTACTTCATTGTTGAAGTGACTTCCTCTACCTGATTCTAAAGAGATTGGAAACCGAAAACGTGGTATTAGTTCCCTAAGCAGTAGTTTAGCTACTGTGAGACTGTCATTCCTCGTGTAGGGTAAGCTTCAATCCAATGACTAAAGATTCAGACAATCACCAACACATATCTCAATCGTCCACACACTGGCATCTCAATAAAATCCATTTGCATTCTGCTGAATGGACCTCCTGCTCTTCCATTGTGGTTCAAATTGGCCACTGTTCCTTTACCTGCATTCATTTGTAGACAAATGATGAAACAATGGCAAACTGCTTCAGCAACTTGTCTAAATTTCGATTTGAACCATTTTGTTTGAACAATCGAATCATAGCAACTCTTCCAACATGGGCTTGACCATGATAATAGTTAGCCATTTGGGTCAACAAACTGTTCGGCAAAACCAATTGACCCTCTTCTGAGACTCACAATTCATCCTGTTGCTGTACATATTTCATTTTTCCCCATGACCGTTTTTCCTCCCTGTCAACATTATTCTGCAATGTTTATAGCTCTTCCAAATATCTATAACATGTAATGCATAGCTTGGACATGTCTCATCTTCCTCATGTAACAATTCCCATTTATCCTTGTGCAATATACAGTTCAATGCACAAAACCTTGTGACTTGATCCGCATATCCGTTTCCCATTGACACTAAGGGCCTGATTCTAACTTTGGAGGACGGTGTTAAACCGTCCCAAAAGTGGCGGATATACCACCTACCGTATTACGAGTCCATTATATCCTATGGAACTCGTAATACGGTAGGTGGTATATCCGCCACTTTTGGGACGGTTTAACACCGTCCTCCAAAGTTAGAATCAGGCCCTAAATCTTGCGATTTCAGATGTGCACTGCATTTCACCACGGCAATCTTTTCAGACATTTGGGTAGCTTGCAAAAACTCTTGAATTCTCTCACCATTTCTCACTGATGAACCAGAAGAGGTCAGGAAACCTCTCTGTAACCACAACTAGGCAAAATCCTGCACTATTCCAAATCCGTACTGGCTATCCATATAGATGGAAACTTTAACCTGTGCAGAAACATGGCACGCTCTAGTAAGGGCTACCAGTTCTGCTACTTGTGCAGAAAATACTCCTCAAAGCCAGGATGCTTCAAGTATACCAGAAATTGTGCACACAGCATATCCTGCTCTCAGCATTTCTGTATTGTCCCTTAGACAGGGACATCAACAAAGATAATTTGGTCATTTTCTTCCAATGCGGTGTCTCTAATATCAGGTCTTGGCTTTGTGAACAGTTCAATTACTTCAAGACAATCATGCTCAATGTTCTAATTTTTCAATTTCAACATCTTCATTCGGCAGAAAGGTTGCCGGTTAAGCACTGTACATCTTTTCAATGACACATTAGGTGACCCTAAGATGCTCGATTCGTAGCGAGTCAATCTGGCACCTGACAAGTATTGCGTTTTGGTCCTTGTGAGTAAGACTTAAATGAAGTGAGGGACCATATTTGTCAAAGGATGTTCTATCACAATGCCCTCACACTGTGCAAGGCTCTATCCAACCTCTGCAACTGCAAGCAAACAGCCTGGTAAAGCTGCTGCAACTGGGTCCAAAGTAGCTGACAAATATGCTACTGGGCAGTTTACACCTCCATGGACCTTAGCCAACAAAAACAAGGAACATACATCGCGCTCATGACAAAACAACTTGAAGGACTTAGTGTAGTCAGGCATTCCCAAAGTCGGAGCTTTGCACAAACTCTCTCTCATTTCAGAAAATGCTTTCATACAAGCCTGATCTAACACTAGGAAATCAGTGACTTGGAAATGACTCAAAAATTGGGAATCCACTGGCGACAATAGCCTACCATCCCCAAAAACATCCTGACATCTCTCTGTGTGGCTGGTGCATTCATCTGCAATAAGCCTGTGAACCTTTCTCTGGATATTTTCCTTATTCCCTTCTCAAGCTGGTGACCCAAGTACTTCACTTCTCTCTGACAGTATTGCAATTTAGGTGGAGACACTTTTTGGCCATTTTTCCCCAAATGGTTCAATAAGGCAATCGTGTCATATTTTCACTCTTACTCCGTTTTGGATTCAATAAAAAAAATCATCAATGTACTGTACCAATGTCGACTGGAAAAGCATTTCCAGTGACTCCAGGTTATTTTTCAAGATCTGGTTGAATATGGAAGTTGACTCTGAAAACCCTCAAGGATTTCCACACCAACAGTAACTTGATCTAAAAATGTGAAACAAAAGAGAAATTGACTATCCCCGTGAAGAGGCACAGAAAAGAAGCCTTGTGACAAGTCTATGACAGTTAACCATTAAGCATTACATGGAATCTGAAGCAAAATCACAGCCGGATTTGGCACCATGGGGCAACCTTTGATGACAATGTCATTTATTTTTCTCAAATCCTGGATAGTCCGAACCTTCCCACAGGGCTTTTTCAATCACATTAACAGGAAATTGCATGGACTGTTCAACACTTCTTTTAAGATCCCTAGGTTTACGAATTCTACAATTATGCAAGCAACTTTCTCAATGATACCCTGTGGCATGTGGTATTGGTGAATCTGGGGAAAAATTGTGTTCAGCTTTACCTGAACATTAACTGGCTCAACTCCCTTTATCAGGCCAACGTCTTTCCCTGTCAAATCCCACACTCTCTCTTTAACTGTTCCCTGCAAGTCAGGAGGAAGGGTGAATACTGGAAAGAAACTAATAAGAGGATGTTCATCATTTATTGTCCCACACTCTGTCTCTGGAGCTGGGTCATCCTCATCATCTCTGTTCATCTGCATCTCGATTCCATCATTTGAACAAGTAATCAAGCATCTTGTTTTACACAGCAAGTCTCTTCCCAGTAGGGTTACTGGACTTGAATCACAGACTATGAATTTGTGTAATTCCTTAAAGTTGACAATTTTAACCTGGACCGGTCTGTGATTGGATTGGTCAAATATTGATTTGCTACTCGTACAATCTGGACTGTCTTTCTTGAAAGTGGCAGGGTAGGAACTTCTGCAATTCTCACTGTAGAGTGTGTGGCTCATGGGGCAACCAAGAAAGAAACATTATGACCCATTACTTTTCCCTTCACATAATGACCTTTCTGATCTACCTCCAAGGAAGCTGCAAGCACACCTTCTTCATCATCCGAACTCCCACTCACTCAATCATCATTTATTCCATTCTCACTGTGTAATGGGAATTGGTGTACTGTGTGATTACTCTGGTTAAACCTTGAGAAAGCATCCCCTGCTGCTGTTCCATTGGGGCATGAGGTATTTGGATTTCCTGGCAAGGTACCATTTGAACTTGCTGTTGCAGTGGCTCCAATTGTGTCATCTGTACATGTGGCATTTGCACCTGCTGCATGTGTTGAAAAGTTTGCATCTGATTCACATTGTTATTAAAATTTGCATTAAGACCTCTCATTCTCAGTATGCCATGCTTTGGAACGAATTTATGTCATTTGATTCCTGAACAACACCTTCCTGTACCGTCATCGCACACTCCTGCTTCCAATGTCCGACTGCTCCGCATGGCAACAATTTCTTCATTCCCTGCTCATCATTCTGAACCACTACTGTACTCAAATCAGGTCTATGGTTTCCATTTCCAATTCCTCTGCGACCTCTACCTCTCATCTGATTTTGAATTACCACATTTCCCTGCTGCTGTTGTGGAATATGTCTTTCTTTGTGCTGCATTAATCTGAATCACCATCGCCTTTTTTTCAGCTTCCTCTGCTTCAACTCAATCTTGTCACTACAGTACTTTGCATACTGCAATACCTCATCAATCAACTTTGCTTGCCAGCAATTCAAATGACTCTTAATCATCCAGCTAATTTCAGTTCTCAGTCCTTCCACAAAACTAAACACAAAATGAATCATATCTTTCGGCTCAGTTGTCTCTGTACCACTGTAATACTTAAACGCCTGGAACAATCTCTCACAATACGCATGTATTGACTCTTTCACTTCCTGAGCTGTCCTGTCTATTCTCTGCCAGTCAATGTTTTAGGCGAAATTCCTGTTTTCAAAAACTCAAACACTTAGTAGAAATATTTCATTACCTCAGGAGATGGTGCACCTGTAGTAGGATCTCTCTCTGGTTCTTTTGTTGGCCAATCTATACTCCTCTTTGACCTCCATCCATAAATCAGCTGGAACTAATATCTCTAATAGAGTGTTCAAGTCTTCCCCACAGGCAGTTTGCAAGTTTCACAAACCTGTCTGTCTGCTGGTACCATTCTACTGAGTTCTCTCTCAACCTGGGATAATCATTTGTAAAGGATAGAATGTCACTTCTGCTCCAAGAGACATGGACAAAATTTGCTCCCTGAACCTCTCTCATTGGTAAAATTGTCTCCGGATCCTTACCCTGCTGCACATTTGCAGTAAGATCCACAGAATCCCTTTTTCTTTTATCTGTCTTCTTTATCCATCTGCCTTCCCACTTGTCTAATGCTCCCCATGTCTGGACACTTTGGAGTAACTCCCTAAGTTGTGCTCTCATTCCTGCAGATCTCATGTGTTCAAAATCTTTCATGTCAAAATCTAACCTGTAACTCCTCTTCAAATGGTTTGTTTTCTCTATTTCTATGCCGTACTTCTCTGCCAGGTCTGCTAGCCTTTTATGTACATTGTTCACTTCCTCATTATTTTCTGGCACAGACATCTCAGTTCTGCTTTAGTGTAAGATTTGAGTATGTTCACACCCATAGTTCCTTCAATGAGCTCACCCTCTTCCATCTCCAGTTTAGTATAGTTCAAGTACTCTGCGGGGTATTCAGCTTATTTAAACACTCAGTCAATTGTTGGGCAGTCAAACCCTGCAGCCAAATGTTGTTGGGCTGAGTATTAGGCAACGGCTGTACAACTAGATTTGGAGACTGCAGTGTCAGAAATTTCAGACTGTGACCAACGTTTGACCCTATTACAGTATCCTGAGGAACTCTGAATGGACTGAGGTCTAGCAGTGATCTTATTCCGTCAAAAGTCTGTCCCACAGGAGGGACTATTCGGGTATTCTCATTAAGTCCTCCCCTCATTGAATTCTGACTCAGGACTCCCTGTCCACTTCCACTGTTATTCTCCTGTGCAAACAAAGGTACAATTGGGCAAATGGTGACAGGAACAGATACAGCGTCTGAGCTTGGTCTAACATTCAGGTTCTGTGGGTGCGAAATTCCTGTGTTCTGGCTCATCAGCACAGACATATCTGTCTGTGTCCCTGTTACAGGAGTATGCTTTGGCATTGCTTTTGACTGAGATTGAGGCAGTAAGAGTGGAGTCTGTTCTGTCTGAACCAATGTTGGTTTGGGAAAACCTGTCCTGTTGGCACTATTAGATTTGTTGCAGTTTCCACAATGGGTACATCAGGATAAATTCTCAGAACATTCGGCTGTGGCATCTGATTTTGTGCTACCGGTGTAGCACGTAGATTAACACTGCTCTGCATTGTGCTCTGTGTCATGCCAGGATTAATCTGCACTGGATTTATCATCATGTTAACCTCTGTCGGTCCTGAAGGATTTATACTAGTGTTTGGACGGCTCTCTTGTGTTGCATATGGTGGGGGACGATTTCTTAATAACTGTAAAATAAACTCATCATCATCTGACTCTTAAAGTGTAAAAGATCTCCTAGACTTCTTTGATCTCTGCTCCCTTCTCTCAGACGGGCTTCTATTTGTCTTTCTGGTGGCTTTCCTTCCTTCTCTCTCACTGTCCTATATAATTGCAGGAAACAACTTAATCCCCTGTAAAGTCTTGGTTCTCCAAAACCTCTGCTCACTGACCTGTCTAGCCTCTGCTAGTGTTTTCTCTGCCTTTCTCATCCTCCTCTCAAATTTCTGCTGCTGTCTTGCTACTAATTACCAGATTGCTAATGCCTCGAACTGTGCTGGTCTTGAAGGGGGTTTCAGGTCATACAGCACGCCCCCCCTCAGATTCTCTAAGCTTGTCAAATTAAAGATTCAGTGGGCAGTAAATGCTAAATTCCCATCTTTTTCGGTTACTTACCATCATTGTTTCAGCCAAACACATGGCGCAGCACCCTTTTCTTCAACTACAATGTAAGCTGGCATACTTTCTGGCGGTGCAATATCCCCTATACTTGTTGTAATGTGCATATCTCCCCTTAAAGCACTCCTCCAAGCTCTGAAAAATTTCATTTTTGTGAAATTTATGTTCTTCTAAATCAAATCAGGAAGTGACTTTTAATCCCAGAATCCTCTTCACCAACTTTCTCAACCAATTGTGCTTCACAGCTGTCCAGCAACCCGTGCGTAACCCTTCTTACAAACCAACCTATCCCAGCGGGGCTCCAATGATGTCACACTTACACGTACTGTGGCTGACAAAGTCTTGTGGCTTGTCCTCCCAATCTCAGATTCACACTAGACAAATGCAAAATTATTGCGAGCACTAAACAAAATCAAAACCCAATTTGTCTGTTTACTACAGGTAGGGTAACACAATCGCTTTAGAAACCTTACGGATTTTTCACTGACGGCGTTTCGCTCTAGCAGCTATTGCTTCTTTCTCAGTTTCCCTGACTCGCAAGCAAAATTCAACCTCCAAATTTCACTCTCAACTGATCAGTGGGTCTGTCCTGGGCACATATGCCTTGCCAACAACCAAATCTGACTTGTCAACCACCCTCGATCGACCTATTAAACCAGACAAATTACAACAAAACCCAAGTGTCTCATATACTTTTCAGTAAACTCCGGAGTCTTAGACCCTGCAGGGTCCGTATACCAACAATCACGTGGACGATTTTTGAGCACAAAGCGCCACACACATGTGAAGTTCGACGACTTCCCTGCTCTCACACTTCGGAGTACGCACACTCCTTCTACAACTTCATTTGGAGTACGCAAACTCCCTACACCCTCACAAACATCACAGTTCACCTGTGATTTGCATAAGCAGTGCAAGCGTGAAAGCTACTTTATTCACACTGTCACTAGAATGCTGAGAACATCCTTAATGAATCATTGGCAAGCTCCAAGGTTCTGGAAAAGTCATTCTAAGTACTTAGGGGCACATTTTCTTTCCACTTTGTATCATTGAATCTGAAAGAATCCAAGCTTTCACCAACTTCTCCAACCTCTCTCACCCAAATCTATGAATTACGTTGCTCTTTGTAGGAGACTAACCCTTACCCCACTTACCATCTCTGGGGAAACCTGTTATTCCTTGCTTACTATCCATGGGGCCAGATACTCTTCTGATGGGCTCTTAAGGAGACAAACCATGTACCGGGCCTTTATGATGAGCTCTTAAGGAGATAAACCATCAAGCTCTGCTACAATCTCTGCTAGCGCATCTGAACCTATTTGGTTATTTTACATTAATTTATAAGGGGATGTGTTTGTAGGTCGTGGACCTTTTGACTGCACTTCGAGTAGTTCCCACCATGAAATCCCGTACCAGTATAAATCAGTAGCAACAACAATCAATAGCATCGACAATCATAACAGTCAGTAACTTCCACACACCATGACCTCTATGCCATGAATAACCACACCTTTATGTAAAAGTTAGAATGTTTATTTCCCTTTATTAACAATGCTAAAGTCACGTAACTGAGGCCCTCATTATAACACTGGCAGGAAAAAACGCCTACTGCCGCGGCGACGGCTGCCAAAAGACCATTGCCGCAGCTACCAGCCTTCCACCGTATTATGACCACAGCCGGATTTCCACCTAAAGGATGGCGGAAATCCGGATGTGGCCATGGCAGTGGATGGCAGCAGCAGTGCCACGCCAGTAGACCAACACTGGCCATATTATGACCCATAATACGGCCTGGCGGTGTTCTGCTGGCGGACGCTGCTGGTGGCAGCAGGGACCCGTCCCGTCTCCTGCCAGAGGACCCCCTGACTACAGGTAAGTCGGTTCTCCGACAGGGGAGCTGGGTATTTTGTGTGTGTATGTTTGTGTGATCGTGGATGCGGTAATGTGTGAGTGGATATCTGCATGCGTGGATGTTTGTTGGAAAGTGTGTGTGTATGTGTGTGAAGGTGGGGCATGAATGTAGGATGGGTGGGCCTTTGTAGAGGCAGGGGGTGGGGGGTAACTGGAGAGGGAGTGGGAGGGGGGAAACCCCTATCAGGGACAGGGAAGGAATTCTCTGTCACTGATGGTGCCTATCGCCATGGTTTTTGTGGCGGTAAGGAAGCCAAGAAAACCATGCCTGTAGACGGGGTCATAATCCCGCAGGCGGAACAGTGACCGCCGCCGGGCTGGAGATAGATATCTCCAGCCCGGCAGCTGTCACCGCCATGGCGGTCGAAGTGGTACATTGGCGGGTTGGCTTCAGCCAACCCGCCAATGTCATAATATGGCAGTAGTACCGCCAGCCTATTGGCAGTACTTACCGCCATATTACCACTGACCGCCGGGGGTCATAATGACCCCGTTAGTCTCAAAATCAAATGGTAAGCATACAGAAACAATATTGGCTGACCAAATCTCCTAAAGAATCACAATTTATTCAAAGCTTTGACCGCTTCACATTCTAAGGTTACAGTACATATCAATAGCAAGAATAACTGCACAATAGAAATGGCATACATTTAGATTTAGCAAAGAAAAGACATCAACTGTTATTAGATGTAGTGAGCATCATCAGTGATTACTCTAACTAAACTTCAGATTAGAATAGCATGTTTGGACTTCATGCAAAAAAATTTAGTCAACACAAATTTGGAAGACATCTAGCTATGGCTTTGTCAAAATTAGCAGTTGGTACCTAGGGACAAAAGCAAATAGACATAACAATCATTCACATCATCTTATACCTTGCCTCAGTATGATTCAGCAAGCTGTGACAGTCTTCATTAATTGGTCATCAGTTCGGTCAGCTAGGCATCGTAATTCAGCATTAGAGTTCAGAATCAAAATGTCTTGAGACTAGCCATACAGAATGTCGCTTCTAGACAACAAAGTTAAGGGAAGTTAAACATGTCTCCTCTTGGGACGGTCAAGAAAATAATGGTGCATCTCTTCTCGGCGCAGTCTGGCTAAGTTAGATTTCCTAACACTACTTCCCACGTTGTCATTGGTCAAAGAATCATACGTTTACGTTTAGTCCAATGAAAGTAGAACCTCAAATCTAAGATTTTACTAGTTCACATGTCAGTGATTGGCTCCTCATCTCCTGTTCCCGTTGCTGGGCTTGTTAGGTATCAATATTGTATCAGCTTACAGTCAGTGTATCCATTGTCTTCTCCTGGTAAGGTCGTCTTTACACTCACTAAGTTACACATTGTATCCCTAACTAGTACAGCATATTCTAGCAAGAAGTTCTCCTGGGAAAGGATTTCAGCTACTAGCATTTCATCAATGCAGTGTAAAATCACAATTTAATTCTCTAAGCAGCTATTTAATAGTTCACTTGAGAAATGCAGCGTGACATGAGGCTGTGCAACTAGGCCCAAGACCTCGCTAAATTAAGGCCTATGATTAATAAAGCAAATACATAATACATAACCTTTAATATGGCATACTACTACATTATTCCAAACATGAGCTCAACATTTTATATTAATAAGCTGTTAATTCACTTTGTGAATATTGACAGCCACTAAAGTAGGCGCAATTTCAAATATGTGCATTATTTTCTCTACTTTAACTCATTTTCTATGCAAATTCAACACTCAGGATACATGAATATTAGTTAGTAAAAATTCAGCATTAACACAATCCAAGGGCACCTGAGCTGTGATGGCTTTTTGATCTAACTTAGAAAATCAAGGAAAGAGGCTCAGGCATTGCAAAAGTAACATGGCATGTGCATTATTTCAACGAGAGTGTAAATAAGGTCAAACAATCCTAAGGATCACTTAGAAATATTCAGGAGGCACAGATGTCATGTATAATTGATACTGGAAAGTAATGAACAGAACCTAGGTGGCCATGCAGGGCATGAAGGTCTTAAAGAAACTTGCACTGAAGCTGCCTCTTTTGCACGTGTGTTAAATGTATGAGGAAATCTTGCACCACTGTTTGCCATGCTGTACTGATCTGTGTCTGATTGGGGCACTGGGGGGAGGCTTCATTTTAATTGCATAGTGTGAATTTAGTTCAGTATGATTTTTTCAATTAAAGTAAGAGCAATTGCTATTATTAATATGATTATGGATCTTTCCATTTCCTTCACATCCCTGGTGTTACTCTGAGTGACATTTCTGGGCCTGTGGGAACTGTGCCTAGCAATTTGCGATGTGCAATTTTACTGCATCTGTTTTAAGTAAACATTTCTCTATTTTCTAGTCTTTGAAAACTATAAAAACCAGTGTAAACTCATGTTTCAGAGGAAGCAAACTGGAACTGTATAACAGAGAGCTCTGGGGAAAAGAACATCTTTATGTTGTAGAGAAAGGAGTCAAAAGACCCACGGCCCGAAATAAAGTGGATCATTGAGGGCGGTCAGGCTAAAATAAAACAGGTAAGGGAGACCGAGGAAGCCAGTATTGTTTAATGCTTTAGGTAGTTCATTGTTTAAGGTGTTCCGTTGGATGAGCTCTCAGTTTCTACTCTCTCAAGCAGGGGGTGATGATGGTCAGGTTTGTTTTCAGTCTTTCTGGTAGGCCTGATGGTTCATAAGGCTGCACCTTGAAGACATAAATGTATAAAGTGGAGGTTTTGCATACTTTTTAACTTTGTGGGTTCATTTTTTCAGGTTATCTCTGCAAAAACAGTGGGTAGAACACTTCAGGGAGTTCCTTGTGTCTGACTAGAAGGTAACAGGTAGTCTAGTACCTTGCAGACATTCACTTCTCTCCCAACAGGCGAAATCAGCCATCCGAAAGTGTTGCGTGAGCTTGGATGCAAGCTTTTTTTCAAGAACCTCAGCATCACTCTAGCACGGTGCCACAGAAAAAAAAGGGCTGACTATCGCTAAGGTGTGCAATAGAAGTTAGATGTGAAGGGATGGGGGTTCTTCTTCAGGAGGAGGTGGTGTAAAAAAATACATTTTATACTGACTTATGGCTAAAAGTAGTCTAAATCCGCAGGAAAACATTTCTAATCTCAACGGACTAGGAACATTAGGGTAATTCAGAGTTTATGGTAAATATTCATAATAATATTTCTTAGATAAATGACAAAACGATTTAGAAACGTACACCAGACAGCAGACAATCAATTAACGTGCAAGGTGCCCGAATGTGAAAAAACACAGTGTATCTGCCCCCTGAACACAGCCCTCTTCAGCTACACCTCTTGCCCTCACGTCTACTGAACCACACTCTCTCAGCAACATTTCTGGGTCCTGGTGCCAGGTTATCAGCGTCCTCAGAACCCCTTCTCAGGTTCTAGGTGAAGGATTGACTTGGGCTTGGTGTCTTTCTGCAAAGACTCACTATACAGGTACTCACAGCTCAGCTGAGCTCAGAACTCAGCTGAGATGATGTAACGGTAATTGTAACTGTATTTATATAGCACCCACTACCCCTGACAAGGCATTGAAATGCTTTATGGCGAGTAGCACGCTACTCTGGTACCCAAGGTTAGTGGTTAATGTTGACTACTGGGATTAGTAGTGCTCGTAAGAAAAGATTAATGCATTTACTTTGTGATATACTAATAGCAGGTAGGTGTGATCTTTAGTGGGGTCTTTGTTGTTTCAGGTGAATGCCCGGTGAGATTGATAGGCTGATGGAGATTAGATAATGTTAGATTACAGCGATAGAGCTCTGAAATAAAGTATGACAGTTGCATTATTACAGTAGGAAGGACTGAGGCAGGCAGGCATGAGACTGAGAGAAGGCTATATGCTGAAAAAGAAGGTGTGCGGAGGATGGAAGGAGCAAAAAGGGTCACTCTGAGCAAAGAAAGTTAATCAAGGTTATGTTTTCATGCAGGGTTTTAGGAGTACAGTGGGAGAAGTCTGCCTTAGATAGCAAGTTATGTGTCCAGCTTTACGAGTCTGTGTGGCTGGCAGCACATGGCCGCCTCTGCATGTTACATTTCTGCACTAGGTCTCTCTCTGGTTACACCTGAGCACCTTGCCATGGGCAATGTCTACTTCTAGAGACTCGCACAGGTCCCTCATAGAAAGTAAAGGTCTTTCCTTTCTCACTCATATGTAATGGCTGGTTTCTGTTGCACTGAATAGAGGGATATTAGCCATAAAACGAAAGCACCTGTACAGAGCCAGATTCAAAGTATAGGAAGTCAAGCAAAATAACCTGTTGTCATTCAGCCCAAATAGGGCTCAAGCAATTTCAAGGAAGTGTTCTAAAATTCAATCTTCTACCAAGACAGGAGAAGTCTCTTATGAATAGCCTCTTCTACAAGATCTCACTGCTTATGGCACAAGTGGTACATCGAAGATTGAATTCTAGAATGGGAGGACATGGGAGGGAGAATAGATCTAGAGAACACAAAAGCTTACCAGGTGACCACTGTAAGAGACACCTTGCCATGTGGTCCATGCAGACACAAGTCAGGGTGCAAAAACGCTGGTTTCCTGAATCAAGATATCCTGAAAGCAGTGACCGGCTGCTTTCTGTGTGTCCTATCCTCCTGAATTCATATTTCTGAAGCTACAGTGTCATGTATGTATCACAACTAGAGAATGGGGAGAAAGGTAATGTTAAATTCACCGAACAACTGAGCTTAATTCATTTTCAACTTAGCTTAGGAGAAAACAAGGGAGAATACAACCTACACTGACTATCCAATTCACATGATAATCATTGACTTATACCTTAAATACCCTGACAAGTTCAGAAGTCACACTGGCTAGATAGGTTCATGCTTCTTCCTAGTCCAGAGAACATATTTTTCTCTGGCATGGCATGAATCTTGATTTCGAGATATGTAAAAAAATGGATGAACAGGGTCGGACACAGAACCAAAAGCAGCACCAGCAAAAATGACCAAACCAACCTAGCTCCCTTTTTTCTTCCATTTCTCACCTCCTGTGGTTAGCTGGGGGAGTTGGGGAAGGCACCTGCGATGAACCTCTGCCTTCACAAAGAGGTCCCCAATGGCTCCAGTCTACCTGGGAAATGCCCGAAAGAAAAGAAGGGCAGTCCAGCCTTGTGGATGAAGGTACACTTATGTATGTGCATGGAGGTTGAAGACTTCAACACTGTTACATGTCTAATATTCACATTAATTTCTTAGTGACCAGGTCAGTCACTGCAACTACATATCAAAAATGGGGGCGCCCTGAATTTTACCGTGGCACATACATCTGAACAGATTGCCATCAGATTTCAATCAGTTTATTGGATCCACTATTAATTTATTTATTGAAGAAGAAACAATACCTACCCTTGGTAGCTGTGTAAATTTACGAGGATTGTCACCTGTACTGAGTATGGCCATTAAAATTAAACTGATATCAGGAGAGCCACAGTTAAAAACAAAAATGGTTCCAGCTGGCATTATCCTTTGTCACCAACCAATCAATTACAGGAAGTGCATAACTAGAATCTGGGGCATAAGAGTGTGTGCATATATATACATATATATATATATATATATATATGTACATATATATATATATATAAAATGAGCAAACCACAGAGAACAATGGTGAACAGCTTTACAAGGTCATTGTTCAATATCTTTTCTTTGATCTTGCATCACAGAGAATCACTTTTAGAATCAGTAAGTTAATAGTACCATATTGTGGCACTAAAAATAAGAAAAAAGCTGGTGGACGAGGTACTAGAGGCCGCATAATACTGCTTAGTGAAGTATGCACAGAAATTCGTGTCGCTTTCACTAGAAAATTGTTCCCTATTCAAGTAAATCATAATTAACAATAACAGAGTTTAATCTTAAAATATACCTTTGTCACGGTAGAAGACAGCATTCAAGGATTTCGAGGAATTTGAGCAAAAAGCATGACTTGCCTCACGTCTTGTTACTGAAGTGATTTCACACTTATGTCTTACTTCAAAGGACAAGTGTTCAACTGAAATAAAGTGCCATGTTTTCTATAGATACTAGTGCTGCCCAACAACCACACAGGGCAAGAGGTACAAAGCACTTTGCAGTTGCAAACCGTGCAATTCACATAATCACAGGGTTTACCAAAGTGAAAGGGCTTTTTTTTCAGTATATAAAAGCTTTTACCAGTAGGAAAATGCTTCCTGACTGGTTAAAGCTCCTGTGACCTTTCAAATTGCAAATAGGAGGGGTGATGAAAGGGGTGAAAAGTCCCTATTTTGGATTCGGAAAGGAATGTATCAGTGCTTTGTGACTGCAGTTGACGTCGCAAACCATTGATGCATTGCAGATCCCTGAGCTGTGGCGGTAAATGATTCCTTTTTCTTTTCTTTTTTTTCTAAATCCCCACCCTGTATGTAATGGACACAGACTGCTTTTAAAAAATATTTCTTATTTTGGAAAGCAAATGCCGATACTTGAATCTACTTTACCTTGCAGACCCTGCACTGGCTGTCACTCACTGGGGTCGCTAATTGCCAGCCTACCTAATTTAAATTCTCTAAGTAGGTGATTTTGCAATCACCTGTGCATGGACAATTTGTGGTTTAACATATTAGTGCATAAGTCACATCACAAATTGCGTTCCATTCACAAATAGCATATCCCTGGTTTACCAATGGTAATGATACTTCTGACCCATAGTGCTTTATGAATACTTTGCGTCCCGAAGCGAAGACATATCAACAGTTAAAGTCATGGGTGTGCAAATGTTACTGCACAATGTATTAAATCAAGGGAAAAGTCATCTTGAAACGTGGCTCATCAGGAAAAGGTCTTCATCACATTCACATGTGAACTCTTTAGGAAGATGCTGAACGCAATGCAAATGTTTCAGGGGAGTGAAGCTCAAGGCTGGGTGCTATCAAGGTACCCTAATGCTAGAGAAGGAAAAAATAACCAAAACACTTGTTGCTCTGTCCAATAGTAGGTGAAAGCTCACCCAGACGGGTTCTTATATTACTCCTGGAAATGGTAGTCTTGTATTCACAAAGGAAGTGCAGACCTACAAGTACCACATTGCAAGAAACAGGGCAGGAAGGTGACTTACTCGAGACACTGCACTAAGGGTGATCCCAGGTGCAAGGCTGCTGGAAAAAGCAATTTCTTCTCAGGCCCTCATTCACAGATACTTAGACAGAGTTTTGAATAATATGCTGCTGGAAGCAGGAGTTACTATCACAGCTTCACTGACAGCTTCAAGAAGGCTGAGACGGATCTCTTACCTCGAGTCTTTTAGAGTGAGTAAGAATGATGGTCACTCATTTGCTTTTACAGTAAGAATGATTCTCATTGGGCAGAAGTTACAGTCTGGTCAACCCACAATAACCACTCCACCTCAATAAATTACAGCCTACATTCCCCCTCACTCACAAAATACAATTTATATTTAGAGTATCTCTTATGATCGGCGCCAAACGGTTCTCAGAGAAAATACTGCTTGTGTGTCTTTAAAGCAGAGCTGTTTGTTGAGAAGACCTAGTGCCTGATTTATGAAAAGTTAGTGCCGCCTTTACGTCATTTTTTGATGCAAAAGCAGTGCAAACTTACAAAAGGCGGCGCTAAAGTTTCATAAATCATGCCCTGTGGGGAGATTTATGGAAAGTGGCACTCCACTAAGTGCAGCACCACTTTCCCTGCGCCCCTTAGCACCCCCATACCGCCACCTTGTGTGCGCCGTATTTAAAATACGGCACACCATGGCACACGGTAGGGGGCAATAGCGTCATTTTTCATGATGCTATTGATGTACTCTGCAGGAGTAGCACCAAAATATTGGTGCAACTCCTGCAGAGTACATAGGGGCCCATTCTAAAGAATGGGAGCTCCCTTTTAACGCCTGCTCTGAGCAGGCGTTAAACGTGGCATAAAAAGGGCACAAGGAAATCTCATAGATTTCCTTGTGCCATTTTTCCTGCTCCCCCAGCTGGGGAACACCCCCTTTGCTTACATAATGCCTGGCGCAGGCATAATGTAGCGCAAAGAGTTGCAGGGTGCACAATGCATGCATTGCACCACCCTGTAAATAAGGCACAGGGATTTCAGCTTCGTTGGGCCACATTAACGTCAAAAACAATGAAGTTAATGTGGTGCAAGGAGGCGCTAGGGCATTATATATGCCCCTTAGTGCTTCACAAAGATCAGTTTTTCATAAGCAAGAAATGTTTACAGCAAAGTAGACTATCGGTTGGCCTGGTATCACACATTAGCGTTCAGTTTTGTATCCAATAATAAATCAAGGTATGATTTTGTCAATGTCCAGGCGAGCAGCTCATTTTCTGATCACACTGTTCTCTCCAATGTGAAATGCTTCCTCACCCCCACAACGAAAGATCCGCCCACAGCCGGTTTCCTTGTGACACTCCAAAAAATCAATGACGCTGTCATAAAGAGGCTGTTAATTTAGAATGTGCAGGTCAGAAGCATGAATTTTGGTGACGCAAATCCACTTAATGAAGAACATATTACTCTGAAAAAAATATTTAAGTTCTTAACAAAAGGCAGTTAAGCAATTAGCAGGAGATATTGCACACAGCACCACATGAATAAACGAGGTGATCCACCAATCTAACAATCTGTTAATGATTTTCGAGGAACTCGCAGAGCCAACCTTACTTAAAAACGCTGGCTCTGGGTCTTCAGCACACTGCTGTGAGTCTGTAAAGCCAACTGATGCTCTTCCTCCCAGCAGAAGTTTAGAACCTACTGTATGGAGAACCGGTTCTGTTCAGAGGTTGCAGTGTGTGTCCCTTCACCTGTCTTCCAGCCCCATCCATAGACGTCATTTAGGGGTCGCCACGGGTCGCATCTGTGACCCGTGGCTTGACCCTTGCGACCCCTGGTACTGCCTTTGCGACCCCTGACCTCAGAGATGGCAACATCAGTGCTAGCAACAGAGGGGCACTCTTCCTAGTGAACGCTGGTTGGCCTCCACTTTCTTTGTTTTCTGTCATTTTTTTTTATCACATTAATAGTGAATAATAATATATTATTCACTATTAATGTAGTAAAAAATGGAGTACAATTAACTGCAATATGACGCTTCCTGGCAGCAAGTCTTTGGACCGCCTCATACATAAGGACAGTTGGGCAGTCGTGGCACAGTAAAGGGGCGATGCGGGGCAGTGCGTGGCGGGGGAGTGGGACGCCAAAACATAGGAAAATATTACATTTAAAAAAAACACTTACCTGACTCCTCGACGACACGCTGCTCTTGTGGCTCCACTTGCAGGCACAGGCTCCCAGCCTGACCTGTGGCCAATCCTAACGCTGCTCTAATGCTGCTGGCAGCTGAAAGCAGTGTTTGGATTGGTCGGAGAGCCCTGGCTTTGTGCTCCCAGGCACTCTGGGAGCCTGGGCCTGCTGTCTCCAACCCAGCAACACAGTGCTGGGTTGGAGAGAGCTCAGTGAGCAAGTGTGTTTGCCGGCATGAAACGACCAGCCAAACACACATGCACACTGAGGGGAGTGCACAGCATTCTCTCTCCATCCCTGTCATCCTCATGGCCCCACCTCTTAAAAAATGAAATGGTAATAAACATTGTTTATTATCGGTTTTTTTTAGTGGTTTGCAGCTGCTGCTGCTGGCGGGGGGAGGCAATGCTCCTCTGCCATACCGGAGGAGCTGCTACTGCAGTTGGGCCTTTCGTAGCAGAAGCCTGAAAATGTTAAAAACATCCCCAAGGCAACATGGGAGACTCAGAATATCTAGAATCTGCTGAGTGATGTCATTGGCCTTTGATAACGAGTTCCAGATACTTACATGTGACTAGGCTCTGCACTCTCCCCTTCTTTCCAAACAAAGCTGAGTTTTTCTTTGATGTGCCTCACTTGGTAATCTACTTCTTTATCTGTCTGAGTAGTTTCTTTCTTTGTTTCAACTGGTCGTCCATTTCATGATTTTTGAATTCCAACTTGGACTTTGGAGGTTTTCTCTAGTAAAATAAAAGCATTGGCAAAGCCAATAGGTCTGGCTTTACTGGTCCAACACATGTAAGAACAAGCATTCACAAATGTTGTTTACATGCCAGTGCAGGGGAAAAAGTGGCAAAAAAGGATGGCTTTCTGTGCAGCATGCATATACGGGGTAAAGAACTGAATGTGACAAGCAGCATGATGAGTGTATTTTTCAGTGGCAAAATTGTCTATCACACATTACAATGGAAGCTCTTTCTGGAAGGCTGAATTATACACCAAATAACCAAACTCCTGTGGCTATGGTGTGAAGCAAGACCTAATTAATGAGTACCTCAATCACATTCCTTTTATAAATCCATTACATTATCCAAATGTATTTATTTTTTGCCTCATAGCTTTATTAAAATGATTTCAGGGTACTGACGAGAGAAGGAGTGAAAGAACAATACATGTGGTGCAGGAGACAGATTATCAACATAGTACAAATTGGTCATAAGGTAGTGGTAAGTAATCATGTGAAAAGTAAATATATTATGAAAGGGAGCGATACCTGTCGTCACCATTTAAGACAAACTTGACAAGCACTAGAGTAATTGGATGAGGGACAAATTCACCATATGACACAGAGCATCAGTTATCATACACATTTCTAATCAACACCACCCTGACACACATCATCAACACCTCCATCACCTCCATCACATTCACCACTTTCCCGGATGAATGAAAGCTTGCAGAATTCAACACCCTTCTCAAGAATCCAACAGCTGACTGAAACCAATTGAGCAACATCTAACCCATGTCCCTGCTTCTTTATCCAGCCCAAGTGATTGAGAAGTCCATCTACTAGCAACTCACAACCAACAGCAAACTTCACAATCTTCTAGACAAAACTCAATCAAGAGTCGGAAAGAACCACAGCATTGAAACAGCACTTATCACAGCCACCAATTACATTCAAATCATCCTAGATCAATAAGGAACAGAGGCCCTCATCCTGATTGACATCTCTGTGGTCTTCAACACTGTCTTGTATAACACCCTCATCAGAAGACTGCAAGATTTGCATACCAGAATCCGCTCTCAAATGAATCTGTTCCTTCCTTATGGGAAGGACCCAAAGGGTCATGCTGCGATCAATTGCATCCGAGACCAAGAAACTGATATGGGGAGTCCCTCAGGGATCATCGCTCAGCCCCACCCTTTTCAACATATACATGACACCACTCGTGGAAATGATCCGATCACAAGACATCACCGTCATCTCCTAGGCCAAAGATACCCAACTCATCCTCTCTCTGATGGACAAAACAACTACTGCCAGAACCAACTACTTGAGCATGGTAGCAGACTGGATGTAAAACTGCATCTCAACTCCAACAAGACAGAAGTACTGGTCTTCTTCAACAAGTCCTCCACATGGGACTCTAGCTGGTGGCCTTTTGAGCTAGGACTAACACCCACACCCACAGACCATGTAAGAAATCTAGTGATCATCCTAGAGGACACACTCAACTTGACAGCTCAAGTCAAAAGAGTGTGAACCTCTTGCTTCCACATCCTATGTATGCATCACAAATGTCCAAATTGTTGCCTCAGAACACCAGATGGCTTGTCACGCAAGCACTCATCACCAGAAGGTTGGAATACTGCAGCACATTCTACACCAGAATCTCAAAACAACACGTACACAGACCCCAGGCCATCCAGAACACCAGTGTCAGACTCCTACTCAACCTCCCATTCTGCGCCCACATCACACTGCCCCTCAGGAGCTTCACTGGCTCACCTTTCACAAGTGCAGCCAATTCAAACTTCTCATGCACCCATGCAAAGCCCTACACAACACCGAACTAGACTACTTGAACAGCTGCATACACTTTAAACAACCCACCAGACACCTATGCTCTGCCTCACTCTCACACATTCCTCACATCTGTAAAAGCTAAACTGGAGGCCTCTCATTCTCCTATATCGCACCCGAGACATCTCTCAACACATCAGATCATCCGCCTCACTTCTTGAGTTCCGCAAGAAGCTGAAGACCTGGCTCTTCTTTTAAGAACCTTGGGGACCACAAACCTTCCCACCTGCCCAAGTTATTAGTGCACAATACAAAGCAATCTAACATAATATAACATACACTAACCCAACAATACACATTACACTGAAAAAGATCTTCATGTTAGAAGAATCACAGGGCAGCCACATCACTGGCCTGGGACCTATTTGTTGTTGTTCACTCAATTCATGGATGTGTCAAGTGAGAAGTTGCGATTGATATTGAACAAATAGAGACAATTTTGAGTGGGCTTTATTATTTTCTTGTGCCCGGCATTGTCTGCCCAATGGCTACTCTTCCAATAGTTTGTTTCCCACACCCCTCATATCTTAAACTACAGTTTCTTTGATTGTAGTTTTACTTTTGTTTATGTTGGTGTGCGAATAGTAAATGTACCCCCTCCAAGGTCCAACAGTTTCTCTAGCTTTGTTTAGATTGGAGAGGAAATAGTATATCCGACCTTTCAAAACCCAACATCTTCCCTACATTTGCTTATATTGTAGTGGGAAAAGTAAGTATTATGCTTTCCATCATCCAACACTTCCCCTACGATTGTTCAGATTGAAGTGGTAATAATAAATCTAATCCCTCCAAAGTGCATAATTTTCCCTACTATTCCTTAGATTGGATTGGGAATAGTAAAAATAACCTATCCCAAGCTCAACAGTTTCCCTACTGTAGCTTGGGTTGGAGTGTAAATAGAACCTGTGACCCCTTCAAAGTCCAACACTTTCCCTATTTGATTGTGAATCATGTTAGAAGAATCTCTGGGCAGCCACAGCACTTGCCTGGGACCTACTTTTTGTTGTTTCCCTCAGTTAATTCATAGATGTGCCAAGTGAGAAGTTGTCATTGATAGTAAACATATAGAGACCATATTCAGTGGATTTTAGTATTCCCTTCTGCCCGGCATTGTCCACCCAATGTCAACTGTTCTTAGAGTTTGTTTCCCACACCACTCATATCTTTCACTACAGTTATGTTGATTGGAGTGGAATAGTAAATTTGACCCCTCCAAAGTCTAACAGTTTGCTTACTTTTGCTTATGTTGGCATGGGAATAGTAATATATACCCAACCATTAGAAAGTCCAACATGTTCCATACTTTTGCTTATGTTGTAGTGGAAAAAGTAAATCTGATGCGTTCTAGTGCCCAACACTTTCCCTACGGTTGCTCAGATTGAAGTGGGAATAGTATATCTAACCCCTTCAAAGGGCAACACTTTCCCTACTATTCCTTAGATTAGAGTGGGAATAGTAAACATACCGTCTCAAAAGCCCAACAGTTTCCCTAGTGAAGCTTGGGTTGGAGTGGAAATAGAACCTATGACGCCCTCAAAGTCCAACACGTTTCCTATTTGTTATTATGTTGGCGAGGGAATTTTAAATGCAACCCTTTTGAAGAACAACACTTTACTTACATTTGCTTAGGTTGGAGATGGAATCGTAAAGCTAACTTTTGCAAAACCTAACACTTTCCCTACTGTTGCATAGACTGGAGTGGGAATAGTAAATGCGATGCCTCCAAAGTCCAAACTTTCCCTACAGTTCATTATGCTGGAGTGAGAAAAGAAAAATGGGACCCCCTACAAAGGTAAACAACTTCCTTACGTTTGCTTATGTTGAAGGGAGAATAGTAAATCAGATCCCTTCAAAGAACCAAAACTTTCCCTACTGCAGCTTGGGTTAGAGGGAAAAAATGAACTCTGACCCCTTCAAAGTCCAATGCTTTCCCAACATATTCCTATGTTGGACAGGGAATACAAATTCTTAACACTTTCCCTGTATTTACTTAGATTGGAGAGGGCATTGTAAATCTGACCCCTCAAAAGTTCAACAGTCAGGCTGAGCTTAAGATGGCTGGCAGTCATCCATTCTACGAAGGCAGTTGAGCTTGAATATGATCTGTAATTCAATCTCTGTAACTGAAACAAGTAAGACAAAAGATTGAACCAGCATATGCACCGGACTAGGTCGATATTGAAAAGGAAGGTGGGAATGGTTGAGCCATGAGTAACACAAATATGAAGGAGATAAGGGACATGAGTAAAAAGGAGTAGGATGTTGGTGTGGTTAAAATGTTCCAAGAACAGAAATGTCTTGCCATGAATACCTACATCACAGAGTCTGATCAGTAGTGTAAGGTGATGTAGTGTCAAATGTAGTAGAGAAGTCTAGCAGGATCAATGCATGTGCCTCATCCATCTCAGCCTGTGTATTGAGCTCTTCAATATTTCATAGAAGGATTGATTCAATCCCTCTGTAGGGATTGAGCCAGCTTGCCTATTAGAGGGTGTTCATTTAAAGCAATTCAGTTTAGGTAATCTTTTTCACAATTTCCAGGAAAAATGTGTTTTCTTTGGGAATATATTTGTTGGATTTTTAATAGCGATGTGCCTATTGTGTGATATTTTTTGTGAAATGAGTTATAATAAAAAAATAGATCTCAATTATGCAAAAATATTTTGACGGTAGCTAG
Organism: Pleurodeles waltl; assembly: GCF_031143425.1. Taxonomy (NCBI): domain Eukaryota; kingdom Metazoa; phylum Chordata; class Amphibia; order Caudata; family Salamandridae; genus Pleurodeles; species Pleurodeles waltl. The sequence continues at coordinate 275,663,233 of NC_090443.1, read as the reverse complement.
AATACCTTTTTTCCAAGAGGGTGTACTCAATTATAAACAAAGTTATGGGTGATACTGACAGGAATAACATCTCATGAGAAAATGTCTCACTGTCAAGAATAGTGTCAGCATGCTCATTTCTGCGTGTGCTTGAGGGGAGACAGGGTAAAGTTATTTGCATGTCTCCAGGAGGCAGTAGTATGCAAATATGTTCAATGGAGTAGGCACATTGCCTTTCCTCTCGGTTAGGCAGGTCAAGAAGCTGCCTGCCGGTAATAGGTTGCCCATTGTATGTATCCCCCATTGACAAGAACGCTGTAAAAAGGACTTGTTATAAGTAAGCTCTGCTAAGGGAAAGTGGTTCAGGGGTTGTTTGGGGGAGTAAAGTATTGGGCAACCAAGGCTCTTGCAGATTTATATTCACATCATTTGCTACTAGCTATCCAGTCAATTTCCATTCACCTGCAACTTGGGGTGTGCCCCATCAGCGCCTCTAGTGGGGTCGGGTATGAAATGTCATATTCTATTGCCAGGTGTGCCATGTATGGTACAGGTCTATGCCAGTGGTATGCAAAGTGTGCCTGAGCACAATGGTAGTAAGGCCCAAAATCAGGAACTGCAAGAACACCTCTCTTTAAATGGTAGCATTAATGCTTCTAACTTAACTCAAGTGCAAATTTAGTATCTGGAATAAGTGCTGGGTAAGTACTATGGGAATGTTACCAAATACATAAAGTAGTTTCAGTGAGATAAGCATTTTGTTTAGGGCTTTGCACTCCAACAGGGACAGCAATACTAACTTCTACTAAATTCTAAGGGACGAGGTTGCGTTGCTGGTGTTAGTGAGAAAATAGTGGATTTATTCCAATTGACAGCAACATCCATGAGCGACCGAAAGAGCGTGAATTTGTGTATCACTGGGTTGTGGTTCTGAGCTGAATTAGCTACATACAGAATGATGTTGTCTGCATATAGAGATACTATCAAGTTGTGTGGAAAGAATGCAGGCCCTTTTCTCACTGTGGAGCTGACAAGTTGTACATGCTAATGGTACTGTGGAAAGGGCATAGAGGACAATGCATATCCTTGTCTAGTGCTGTGGCCAATGGGCAATTGCTCAGACAGGACAACACCCATTCGTATCCTCGAGGTAGGGGATGTGCAAAGTAGTTGTACCCAGGCTACCATGTTTTCTGGGATCCCCATGCAAGTCAATAAATCAAGTACATAGTTCCCTTTGATATAATCAAAGGCTTTAGCAGCATCCAAAAATACAGTGTGCACAGTTTGTGTGCCATAGATCTGCTAGGTATAAATCCTACCTGGTCCGGGTGTACCAGATCCAGCAGAAATAAGAGAAACCAGTTAGCAGGAACTTTCACATCTATATTTATTAGGGGCAGTGGTCTATGTGACTCTGGGTGCACAGGAGATTTGCCTGGTTTAATTTACGTGATTATTAGGAATTCTTGCATAGACGTGGGCATCGTCCCCTGCTGCACAAATTAATTATAAACCTGTAAGAATTGCAGGGCCAGGACATGTGCACAAATTTACAGGTGGCATCTCTTAAATGTTTGTTGCAGCAACCTTTGTTCCTTTTCTTTGATTGTTCAGTCTCTAAAGCACAGTGCCTTAACATACTTTCTGATGCAAAACACTACGTCTGCCCATAATTGAGACTGTTGGGGAATATGATTCTAGTGTATAAGATGCAGAAGTTCTTCTATGATTTGTTTGAGAGGAATTTTGGTGCTTTGTGTTAGGAACTTGCTGGAAACCATCCCCTTCTGGTGCTTTGCTTGTACTGCTGTTGCAGCCTGGACTTCTTCAAGAGTGAGGGGCTCCTCCAGGAATCTGGAAATATGATGTGTATATAGATTGGAATAATAGTCGACCAGCTAGATCAATATTTCTTCAGAGTTGTATAACATAGTATGATCTTCTTTCTACAAGCAAGAAATTGCCTGTTCAGCTGTCCAGTGTTCTGCTTGGCCTCTTTGCCTCCTCATATGTTCTGACTCTGGCATGTTTATGTGAGTGCTTAACCTCCATATCTGCTGTCTCATCATCTTTGGTGTCTTTCTTCCTGATCTCAGCCAGTATGTCATATGATGGGGCAACAGAGTAAGCATGCTGTAGGTGTTTGGGTTTCGGTTCAAGCCGGTCGAGGCTACCATGTAGAGTTTTGCAGATACCATGTTGTTTTGATATGCAGACACCCTTCATGTATGCTTTAAAGGCATCCCAAAGTGTCCCTGGTAACTTAACCTAGCTGTCATTAAGTTGAAAGCATGTTAATATTTCATTTTTCAGGTCAATTCTAAATTCAGTGTCTAGTAGGGACTTGAGCGACAACTGCCACTTGAATGTATGGTGTTTAGGTGCAGGGGTTGCTATGGTTAGTTTAATTGCCAAGTGATCAGAGACGGTACATGAAAGATTATCTACCCCCTTTGTCCACCCATGGAAATCCACTGTGCCTATCCCACAGTCTAATCTCACCCATGACCTGTGTGCTGTGGAGAAATGTGTAACCTCTGGGTGGGTGGTATGTCTAGTTCTCCAGATGTATTGTAGCACATAAGTGTTCATCAAGCTGGCTAGGGCCGCTGCAGGTTGATGGTGGGTGTATGTCACTGGGATTGAGCAGTCTAGTTGCCTATCCAAATTAAATTAAAATCCCCACCCTGCAGGACTGCTGAGGTGCTAAAGAGTAGTATTTCTTTCATAGTTTACTGAATATATCTAGGTCATCAACATTAGGACCATAGGAGTTCACAGGTTTAGCTGAAAGATGTGTTATCTACCTTCTGGATTATTTTCCTCATACAGTAAGTGGTTAGGCTGACCTTTTCTGACCATCTTAGCCTCTCCGCTGGCATATGAGGAGTAACTGGAGAAGGATCAATGAGAGCACCTTCTGGCAACTATGGACAGGTTTGGCTGAGTGAGGAGGTGTGTCTCCTGTAGTAGTGTGATATCTATCTGGTGGAGATCAAAGTATGCCAAGACTTGTCTCGTCTTGTGAGGGTTGTTGATCCATGCCAAACAAGGATTTCCAATGCACTGGGTCTCGTGTTTGCTCGAGTTAGAGCTATAAGCATTGTAAATTCCTAACGACTTTTCTTGCCACATAAATTGAAAATGAAAAGTAAAAGAGTTGACATAAGCAAGCCGATTTAAAGCACCAGGGCCACCAGGAGCATAAGCGCGAAGGAGAGACACAAAAGGGAAAAGAAGTTCACTCAGTCAAAAGTATCGGCAAACGTGCAATTTCCATGTAACAGGGTTGATGGCCAAGGCGCTAACAAAACTGCCCCAACGAGGGACAAGGGTAAAGCATTTGCCAATGATCACAAAGGATTTTTGAAAGGCAAGCCCATGAATTAGTGATAGTGATGGGAGTGTGGTGGGCATGGGTAAAAGCTCACACAGGTACCAACACGTCAGAAAAGAGCTTGACCTAAAAACGGGAGTGCCCTGGCAAATCCGGGACTCTTGGTCAACTAACTCTCAGAAGTGCTGGTAATTTGGCTCCAGCCTGGATAAAGCTGGGGGCTCGTGCAGCTGACCTGCCCAGGAAATGTCCTCAATTGTGCACCCAATGGGGCTGTTATGAGGTGCAAGGAGGATCCAACCACTCACAGTGACAAATAAACCTAGAAAGATAACTGAATGGGTTGTGCCCATTCTGCGAAGATCTGCTACAAGTTCAAATCCTGGCAGGGCAGAGCCAGCTCCCTGTTTGATCGATCCGCGGTCGATCACACCGGTAACATCAACGCTGGTGATCAAGCTGGTGAAACCAAAATTTCGGTTTACACTTTGTTAGGGTAACCAGAATTTTAAGGCCAAAAAACAGGACATTTCACAAAAAATAGAAGGACTGCAATTTTACTTCAACCGAGGGCCTAGAATGACAGTGCTCGTCAGCACAGAATTACAGAAGAGGCAATAAGAACACAAATAACAATTTATAAAGCTAGTGTAATGCCTTTTAATTAAATTGCTTTCTGATAACACCTGCTAACTATCTCTTCTTTGGAAAACAAACAAATCACCTCTCACGATTTTCAGGCTCCCCTCACTAAAAATGGGACATGAGCTAACTTTCCCGAAATCTGCTAGGACAGCTGGTGAAAAACTGGGACTGTCTGGGCAAATCCGGGATACTTGGTCACCTTGCAGTTTGTGCAGTAGCAGTCAGTGGTGATTAGCATGTGTGAGTTATATACGCCTGCTGGTGTGCAGTGACTTGCCCCCTATGCACCCCTTCGCTGCTGATCACTACAAGCCTGTTGAATGCATTTGATTTGCACTTTTTCACAGCTGCATAGAGCTCTTCATACCCCTGATGAGGTGCCATAGTGCTTGGAGTACACAGATAGCATGCTAATCCACACGTTTTGGACCATGACTGGTAAGTGGAATGGCATTTATTGCAGTATAAACTTTTCCCAATATGTATCTGGAAGAACATTGATATTTGAATGGTAAAGCTGGATTTACAGTGCCTGCTGAGTTCGACGGCGCGCCCTCCAGATTAGGTTAGTGACACACAGGGGGTGATTTCTACCCTGGCGGTCATAGACCGGCAGGGCAGGGGACGGAGGATGCACCGCCAACAGGCTGGCGGTGCATCAAGGGCAATTCTGACCGCGGCAGTAAAGCCGCGGTCATAAAAGGGAAACCGGCGGTTTCCCGCCGGTTTTCCCCTGCCCCTGTGAATCCTCCATGGCGGCGCTGCAAGCAGCGCCGCCATGGAGATTCCGACCCCCTTCCCGCCAGCCTGGTTCTGGCGGTTTTCACCGCCAGAACCAGGCTGGCGGGAACTGGTGTCATGGGGCCCCTGGGGGCCCCTGCAGTGCCCATGCCAATGACATGGGCACTGCAGGGGCCCCCTAACAGGGCCCCACATTGATTTTCAGTGTCTGCCTAGCAGACACTGAAAATCGCAACGGGTGCCACTGCACCCGTCGCACACCAGCAACTCCGCCGGCTCCATTCGGAGCCGGCTTCCTCGTTGCTGGGGCTTTCCCGCTGGGCGGGCGGGCGGCCTTTTGACCGTGGTACGGTCTTCTGGCGGTTCCCGCCAGACAGGCGGCTTCCGCCGCCGGCGGGGGTCAGAATGACCCCCACAGTGTTCCTAAGGCTGCCTTCCTGAGAGGATCATGTGGAGGGAGGCTGGGCTGCCTCACAGAGTGCGCAGCTGTGCCGCAGAAGTGGGAGGCAGCGCCATTGTGGGATGGGAGGCAGCACCAGTGTGGCAGCGAGGGAGGCAGTGTGCTGGCATGGGAGATAGCAGAGCCAGTGCATGAGGGACAAGGATGTAGCTTGGGGAGGTGATTGGGGTGTCACACACCCCTCTAATAACTATATTTTCTGATAAATAGTTGGGTACAGGTGCTTTCAGTCGGGTATGGTGAGGCATCCGTCTGATTTCACCTGAGGTTTTTTTATATACACTACCTGACAGTCTGTCAGAAAGTCTTCAAAAACGTTTTTTTTACAAAATCTTCTGTTTTCTCTAATTTAGTAACCCTGCCAGTCTGCATTCCTCTTCCTTTCCAATGCACCTTAAGTCCCTCTCATGTGCCCTCCTTATTGTATGATGTATTTATCATTAAATGCCAGTCTGATTGTTGAAAATCTGAACCTCACACCCACACCCCCCAATCTCACTGACCAAGGTAGGACCCTGGTGCAGGAGGCAGTGCCACTGTGCCAAAGTGGGAGGCAGCACCAGCGTGTGATGGGAATCATCACCAGTGTGGGTACGAGCACCAGTGTGTGATGGGAGGCAGGAGGCAGCACCAGCAGATGATGGGAGGCAGCACTAGTGTGTGACGGGAGGCAGTGCCAGTGTGTGATGGGAAGCAGCTCCTGTGTTAATGCCTTTGTGTGGTGGGAGGCAGCGTCCGTGTGTGATGGGAGGCAGCACTAGAGTGTGATGGGAGGCAGTGCCAGTGTGTGATGGGAAGGAGCACCTGGGTGGGTACCAGCACCTGTGTGTGATTGTAGGCAGTGGCAGGGTGGGTACCAGTGCCAGGGTGTGATGGGAGGCAGCCCCAGGGTGGGTATCAGCACCAGGGTTTTATGGGAGGCAGCGCCAGTGTGGGTACCAGTGCCAGCATATGATGGGAGGCAGTGCCTGTGTGGGTGCCAGTGCCTGTGTGGGTACCAGTGCCAGCGGATGATGGGAGGTAGAACCAGTGTGTGATGGGAGGCAGCACCAGGGTGTGATAGGAGGTAGCACCAGTGTGCAATGGGAGGCAGCGCCAGTGTGGGTACAATTGCCAGTGTGGGGTGGGAGGAAGCACCCGTGTGTGATGGGAGGCAGTGCCAGTGTGGGTACCAGTCCCGGGGTGTGATGGGAGGCAGCACCAGGGTGGTTACCAGCACCAGCGTGTGGTGGCAGGCAGTGTCCGTGTGGGTGAGAGCACTAGCATGTGATGGCCAGCAGTGCCTGTGTGGGTACCAGAGCCAAAGTGTGGTATGAGGCAGCATCAGGGTGTGATGGGAGGCAGCGCCAAGGTGTGATGAGAGGCAGCGCCAGAGTGTGATGGGAGGCAGCGCACACACGCGGCTGACTGTGCCAAGGCAACAGACACCCTTCTACCTCTTCCTGCATCAGGAGGGGACACACATCCCTGGGATGGAGTCTTTGCAGAGGGCGACTGTTCACAGTGGAAACCTCTCATTGTTTTTCCAGCATTGTTATTTGTGCAAGTGTAACCTCTGTCTCTATGCTAAGGGGTTTTATAGCACAGGCACACATGCCAATGGACCTGACTCAGACGGGATGCTCCTGATTTTTGGAGCAAAAATTAATACATTTTATTTTTGGACAAAAAATGAATACATTTTGTCTGTCTCCCGTCTGAAATTGCCCTCAGCTCCTGCTTTCGGTTTTACAGTCACAGGTATGCAGAAACCCGTGCCCAATTGAGGTTTGTATGCTCACAATGTCCCCCCGAGTTTAGTGTAAAGAGAATTTACCGGGCACCCACGTGATCTAGTAAACCGATCTCAGAGAATGTTTTTGCACTTTACCCCCCTTGTAAGTGGCAGAACTACAAATCAAGTTCCAACCCAATGCTATGCACCAGTGTTATTACCCGGGTCTTTTTGCCTCAATTTACTGTAGCACTATGAATGAGGTCATTGGAGCTGAGGCCACTGGCAGTAATCTTTGACACAGAACACTTAGCTTTAGCATTTTTTTTTTTTTTTTTTTTTTAAATGGTTCTGCTGGTCTCCTTTCGGGTCATTCAGAGCGCACAGCAATGCCCAAAGACATCACTTTGCACCATTGGAGCATCTCAACCAGTCTTAATTTATTCTGTGAATTCTGTGTCTTGCAGCCCTGTATTTACGAGGAAAATCTAAACTAAAAGGGTTAGAATAAAACAGTAACATAACACCAGGAGTGGACAAGGTGCTGACACCTTACGCAGAACTAGTGTCACCAACTTTCCACTATCACTCTGCAGGCACCCTGTGCCCAGGATGCCTCAAAACATGCTTACTGGGGGGCAAGTGAACTAGGAGTCGCTGGGTGCAGTTTAATTCCATAATTCCATACTCTAAATTAAGCCATATTAAAATTATAACTTGATCGTATTTGAGGAGGATTGCTATTCGTGTGGTTTTTGAGCTCCGATCCTTTTGCCACCTCCTGCAGCCAGCCTTGGCTGCCTGCTGGTGCCACTTTGAGAGACAAGTTTACAACAAGCATTTTTGCCTCTCATTTCCACAAAGCTCTAATGAAGTGAGCAGAGCAGCCTGAGAAGATTTATGGCCTCAATAAAGGAGAGAAGCAGTGCCCTGTGTGCGATGTCATGAGTGCTGGCAGAGAGGGGCCCTGGGGAGAGAGAGAGAGAGACTCTCTGCAAAGCAATGGTATATGGTGTTTGTTTAGTAAAATAAGCTTATTTTAGGAGCCTGGTACAAGGATAGCACTGGAATAAAGCCAAAACAAATGTCAGCGACATGGAAGGAGGTGGGAGAAATGGAATGCTGCAATAAAACGCAGGCAGCTTCCAGCCAAAAACACGCACACAGGCACCCTGTCCGCCTGGGACGACTCCTGGTGGCCCACGGCCCTCGGCACCACACCGACCCCCGCAGACCACGCCCGCAACCTCGGCTTCATCTTGGACCCTCTTCTCACCATGACCAAGCAAGTCAACGCCGTGTCCTCCGCCTGCTTCCTCACTCTCCGCATGCTCCGCAAGATCTTCCGCTGGATCCCCGCCGACACCAGAAAAACCGTGACCCACGCCCTTGTCACGAGTCGCCTGGACTACGGCAACACCCTCTACGCCGGGACCACCGCCAAACTCCAAAACCGCCTGCAACGCATCCAAAACGCCTCGGCCCGCCTCATCCTCGACGTACCCCGCAACAGCCACATCTCCGCACACCTGAGACACCTGCATTGGCTCCCAGTCAGCAAAAGGATCACCTTCCGTCTTCTCACCCACGCACACAAAGCCCTCCACAACAAGGGACCGGAATACCTCAACAGACGCCTCAGCTTCTACGTCCCCACCCACCCCCTCCGCTCCGCTGGCCTCGAACTTGCTGCCGTCCCTCGCACCTGCCGCTCCACGGCGGGTGGGAGATCTTTCTCCTTCCTGGCGGCCAAGACCTGGAACTCCCTCCCCACCAGCCTCAGGACCACCCAGGACCACTCCGCTTTCCGGAGACTCCTAAAGACTTGGCTGTTCGAGCAGCGATAACCCCTCCTTTCCCCCCTAGCGCCTTGAGACCCGCACGGGTGAGTAGCGCGCTTTATAAATGTTAATGATTTGATTTGATAGTGAAAGGGGACCACCAAAGAAATGTAAAATAAATAGTCCATGATAGCAACAGATAAAGAAATCAAAGTGGAACAATACAATATTTTGTCACTGCTCTGAAACAGAAAAAGGAGGGAGAAAAAGGCAGAACTGACCACTAGCGAGCAAGAATTTTTAAAGGACATTGCAACCAACAAATGAAATCGCTTCCTTCCACAGTATAAGTATACACCAGGTTGAACGCTTACGCTCAACCTAAAAACTGAAGAGGGTCAGTTGTGTCATGTCCAGTCATCATTGCATGTCATATATGGGGAATATGTAGTCAGATAGGTTACTAACCAGAATGCTGTCATGATTTCCATCTTTGGTAAAGTTGCCACAAGGTGTATTATACCTCCTGTGTTTCTTTAAGGGCAGTGTGCGCTCTACTGGAATGCAAAAACCCAACACTTACAAGATAACGTAATTCATGCATTATGCTGAGGGGCTGTTGTTTAACCTTTTTGCATTGCAGCGTTTAATCCTGAAGACTTATGTTCAAGGTGCTTATAAATACTGTTCATTTGCAATGTATTGCTGCAGGCTTTCAGAGTGTGTCAGGGTGTGGTCCCTTTCCAGGGCCTTCTAGAAGCTTTCTCTGCAGCATGACTGGGTGTGGTTTGCGGGCTGGGCCAAGACTCTATCTAAGGGAGCCAGACCAGCTCCACGTGCTCACTATTCAGAGATCCCAGTGCAGAGCAGCAGCAACTTCCTGAGCTCCTGTTCCGGAGGCCTATTTGATCTTCCAGGCCTTGCACTATCTCTGTGTTTGGTGATTCTTGATCAGGGCGGTAAGACGGAGGTCAGGCTGGGCCCCCGATCCCGTTCTCAAAGGCTTTCAAGTTCTTGGGCCTAATTTGCATGATAAACAATTTTACTTTTGTGCGTGTGAATGCTCGCTTGGTATTTTCATGGCATTTACATGCGGATACTTGAATCGTCAAGATGCGCGATTCATTGCTTGTGTGCAACTTTTGATATTCATTGTTTGCAACCATTTCGTGGCATTTACAAGGTAGCATTCGAATTGGCAAGACACGTGATTCATTTCTCGTGCTTAGTTCATGTTATTCATTGTGCGCTACCATTTCATGGCATTTACAAGGTAGCATTCGAATCGGCAAGACGTGCGATTCATTTCTTGTGCTTAGTTCATGTTATTCATTGTGCACTACCATTTCATGGCATTTACAAGGTAGCATTTGAATCAGCAAGACGCACGATTCATTTCTTGTGCTTAATTCATGTTATTCATTGTGCGCTACCGTTTCATGGTATTCACATGGTGGCATTCAAATCGGCAAGGCGCACGTTTAATTTCTTGTGCTTAATTCATGTTCTTCATTGTGCGCTACCATTTCATGGCATTTACAAGGTAGCATTCGAATCGGCAAGACGCATGATTAATTTCTTGTGCTTAATTCATGTTATTCATTGTGCGCTACCATTTCTTGGCATTTAAAAGGTAGCATTCGAATCGGCAAGACGTGCGATTTATTTCTTGTGCTTAACTCATGTTATTCATTGTGTGCTACCATTTCATGGCATTCACATGGTGGCTTTCGAATCGGCAAGACGCGTGATTCATTTCTTGTGCTTAACTCATGTTATTCATTGTGCGCTACCATTTCATGGCATTCACATGGTGGCATTCGAATCGGCAAGACGCGCGATTCATTTCTCGTGCTTCGTTCATGTTATTCATTGTGTGCTACCATTTCATGGCATTCACATGGTGGCTTTCGAATCGGCAAGACGCGTGATTCATTTCTTGTGCTTAACTCATGTTATTCATTGTGCGCTACCATTTCATGGCATTCACATGGTGGCATTCGAATCGGCAAGACACGCGATTCATTGCTTGTGCTTAACTCATGAGATTCATTGTGCGCTACCATTTCATGGCATTCACATGGTGGCATTCGAATCAGCAAGACGCACAATTCTTTGCTTGTGCTTAACTCATGATGTTCATTGTGCGCAACCATTTCATGGCACTTACATACTCTTATGGAAATCCGCTATGTGCGCAATTCATGTTTCTGCATTTTAAAAACTAAGTGCTAGAATTCTAGATGTTACATTATATGTGCATTAGAAGTCCCTTAATACAACTCCTATGGTGTTCCAGAAAACATTCAGATTATTTCCTTGTCCTCATGCAAAAGACTATGCTTGATTTTGAAAACATAATTTTAGAAGGTTCTTATGTTTCTAGTCAATGTGTAACATTTCATTGAGAGGTTCATTGAAAAGTCGTATTAATCCTTCTTGATTCCTTCCCAGGTAACCAGACGTCTTGGGGCCAAGTTATTTAGTCCATGCTTAAGTTATCCATGGTTACAGTATGACAATGCTTAGAATCATAGTTTAGTAGTGATTAATATGATATAATCTTGATATTGTGTGTTTTAACCTTTTGCTTCCTCTAGGTCTCCTTCCCAGCTGTTCCCTACCTAATCCCCTTTTCCCCACTTGGACTCTCTTAGACTCTGTGTCATTCTAATCAAAGTATTTGAGCTGTGTTGTGGTGGACGTGTTGGGAACGTGCGCAGACCCTGAGGATCTGGTGACTCTGACAGTTTCTGTCAATAAATTGTTGACTTTGCTGTTTCCTCCTTCTCCCTTGGCACTAACTACTGCAACCCGCCAGTGATTCCCTCTTAAATGTTTAACATAAACAGTTATACCCTAAATCCAGATGTGGCACACAAACTGAAACTTTTTTTCAGTATGTCTAATCATGGGCTTAACCCTCTGTAGAGTCCAGAGTGCTGGCTTATCAACACCTCAGACATAGATGTGCTTACCGGTCAAACAGTAGTATGCAGGTATGTTGAGCAATAACAGATTAAAGTTCATACCATCTAAACAGCCATTATGCGTGGTCAATCACTGTTCATGTTCCATTTTCTAGATGGTATCAACGTCCCTGTCCCCCAGGTATTGTTAGGGCATAAGAGTGTGTGTGCTTCTCCCCAGCTCCAATGTTGTGTAATTATGCTTTCATTCCACATCTCTGACTCCACTGTCTGATGTCTGTGCATCACACGGTGCTGTAGCACAGAGGTCTCTGATACGTTTTTTCACAAACAGCATGGCGAAGACTTAGTGGCAAAGGGAATATGTGATGTGAGCTTTATCCTTATGTATGAGTTTGAGGCGGGCTGGATACAGCATGTCGTATTAGACCCCAGACTCACACAGCTTCTGCTTGATGGGCAGGTATTTTCAGTGAGCGTCCTGCAGTTCCATTGTGAAGTGGGCGGAAAAGGAGAGCACGATTCCCTCATGTGCTAGCAGTTGTTTCTCTCATGCCTGATGTACGGCAGAGTCTCTGTCCCTAAAATCGTAGATGATTAGGTGTGGGAGCACCCCCGGTGGTGTCTAGCACCTACTGAATGATGAATCCGCTCCACAGCATGGAGTGAGGAGAAGTTGTCAGCACCCAGTAGTTTCTTGGGAAGCGTTTCTATGTACTCTACCACGTTGCCTGTCTGTTGTTTGTAGCAGACGCATTATGAGCAGGTTGTTGCAATGTGACCTGGCCTCTAGGTCTTTGTTCTTCAATTTTTTATAAGCTGTAGTTCTTCGCTCATATATGACATCTTTTTGTTGAAGCTGTGTGTTCTTCCAATTGGGAGATATGGCCATCTGCAGTTGAGATCTGCTTTTCATGGTTAGTTATCTAGTGTAGCAGTGATCTTGTCCATGCTTGTCGTCACCGTTTCTATGTTGGCATCAATCGATGTTAGGCGTTTTTGAATGTGGAGCAGTAGCACATTCATGTCTACTTCTTCTGGGTACTGTGAACTCATTCTGAAGAGTGTGTTCTGTTAGCCTTTTTGATTTTGAAGTGCAACTCTCAGGTCTGAGTCCGGTGTCTCTGCCAAAAGCAGCAGATGATTTTTCCAGCCATGCTTGTGTGAGCTCCCCCCTGCAGACTGTATACCTCCAGCTGTATGGGTCTTCCGTCTTTAACAAAGAGAGTTCTACAGCCCTAGTCGTGGCAAGTGCAGGGCAACAATAGAAGTATGTTCCGCAGCTTAGGCCAGGTTAGTGCACCTTCCGTGCTGTATTAGTCTGCTGTGGTTGCGCTTTTCACAGTCACCGTTACAGAGAGTGTGTGCACTGGCTTCATGATGTCCAGTGTTCACAGGCCAAGATTGAATGTCTCCTCACTCAGTATGGGTGTTTGTGATACAAAATTAGTGCCCATCTCTCTGAGAGCTGTTCCCGCAGTGTCTGAGTACCCCGGCACTCAGTGCAGGTGTCCAGGATAGGCTTCCAGCTGTTCTGGGAAGTCCTCAGGTTGGCAAGGCCCTGCACAGGATGGGTAAGCAGCCAAGAGGGCCTTGCCCACTGGGCAGCACTCCACTTTGGGAGGCATGAGCAGGCTTTCCCCCTTCAGCACTCTGTGCTGCTGCTGCCAGCCTGCACCCGTTGGCCCTTGCAGTACAAGTCACATCTTCACAGGGCCGAGCATGTCATCTAGTCAGTGTTTCAGGCACACTGCACAGCCTCACCTCTCACCCTTAAGGGACTGGCAAGCAGGGCACACACCACTGTGCAGTGCGCAGTTGGCCGACGTTGCCACCTAATCAGCTCTACATGTCAAGATGTGCCCTCCTGGACTTTTCTCAGGAGCTTATCTCCCCTCGCCTGCTTCCTTGGGGCCATCAGCGGCATCAGCGGGTGTGATACAACATCTGGGAATGCATGGGGCCAAGATGGACCAATACATGGATGTTTGTGCCCCAAGTTTCGAATTCTTTTGCCTGCACAAGGAGCTTCAGTGAAGTGTGGCTACCTTGGAGCCGGGCATCATGGAGCTTCCCTGTTTGAAGAGCCAGTTAAATCTGCTGGTTTGCTGATACAGTTGAGTCCAGTAAAGCATGTAGTTCCTCCCCAGCCCTTTCCCAGGTGAGGGACCAAGCCATCATGAAATATTTATGAAGGGACTGTCCCATTTGAGGAAGTTGCCAGGTTGTTTCATTCTGATACAAATCTGAGACCTTTCTTTCATAATGCAGGAATCAAAAAATTATTGATAGGAGTAGTATTTTTGTTTAATTTAATTATTTAATCAAATGATTTTGAAAGGCATATATTACATTTTCCATGGCTAATGCTATGCAACTGAAAGTGTCATGAGCTAGTAGTTAGGCTGTCACAATGGTTTACAGGGTGTTGCTGTGCAAAGCCTTCCAACCACAAAGTTGTATACATTGAGAAAGACGGTGTTTATTGTTGCAACAGCTGCATGACAAACCAGCGGAATAAAAATAGCACAATACACAAATATTGCAAACAAATATCAGGAAGCAAAATATTGTGTTTGCATAGTTTATATTTAAACTACAAAAATATGGAGACAAACATATTGTGCACCAGAATATTGTAAAAATAAAATATATGTATATTTATTTTATTAAATAAAGCATTACATTTATTTACGTTTAGTTACATTTTTAAATAATCATACAATGAAAAGTAAATAAACTTAATATGAAAAATTAACACAATTAAAAGTGCATATATATGGGTATAACATTATTTAAAAAAGCAAAATACATTTTATAAAATGTAAAAAATAAATTGTATTAATATTGTTAATCATAAAAATAATAACAATATTTATATATTTATATATATATATATATATATATATATATATATATATATATATATATATTCCATCACAAATGCCACCATAAGGCTGCCGAACTCTTGTCTGAACGGGTGCTGTTGAGGTGAAGGGTAGCTCTCACGTTATAAATCACAAAACAATGCTCCAAAGGAACTTACAGCACTCATCGGGTTTCCAAATTGCAATTTATTCATGCCAGCAGACGAGTTTCAGCAAGAACTGCCTTTCTCAATGCCGGTTTTTCAAATAGAAAGAATCTCCTTCTTAGTCTCATTTAAAATGTCTTTCAGTTATTCCCGTGATGAACAGATCATTGTCAGTGAAAGCGGACTGTTATTTCCTCCTTGCGTCCCTTATCAGCTTCCTGCCATCTTGTCATGATTGAAAAGATGTGAGTCATTCATGTACTTGCAATGTGCAGAAAAACCTAAAATGGCAAATTGCGGTTTGAACGAGGGGAACAAAGGTCAGTTTATGATAGAATTACTTCTGTGATGTTGCTACGAACTACTTATCAGCCGTATGTATTGAAATATTTGCACCTGGTGGTTTGTATAAACTTTGAGGATAATATCGACTAAAGCTATGAAGAAAGCCATCAGGTGCAGTGAATGACTCACATCTTTTCAATCATGACAAGATGGCAGGAAGCTGATAAGGGACGCAAGGAGGAAATAACAGTCCGCTTTCACTGACAATGATCTGTTCATCACGGGAATAACTGAAAGACATTTTAAATGAGACTAAGAAGGAGATTCTTTCTATTTGAAAAACCGGCATTGAGAAAGGCAGTTCTTGCTGAAACGCGTCTGCTGGCATGAATAAATTGCAATTTGGAAACCCGATGAGTGCTGTAAGTTCCTTTGGAGCATTGTTTTGTGATATATATATATATATATATATATATGTGTATATATATATATATATATAATATATACATATATTGGCCCTCATCAAGACCATGGCGGTAAAAACCGAATAACGCCGCGGCGACGGCTGCAAAAAGACCATCACCGCGGCTACCAGCCGTCTGCCATATTATGATCACAGCTGGATTTCCGCCACAAGAAGGGCGGAAATCCGGCTGTGGCCATACTGGTGGATGGCGGTAAGGTGGTGCTGCCACCACTAGCAGCACCACGCCAGTAGACCGCTGCCAGCCGTATTATGACAAATAATACAGCCTGGCGGTGTTCTGCTGGTGGGTGCTGCTGGCTGTAGCAGCGGCCTGTCCCATCCCCTGCCGGAAGACCCCCTGGATCCAGGTAAGTTGGGTTTCCAACAGGAGAGGTGGGTGGGGGGTGTTGTTTGTGTGTGTGGGGGTGTGTGCATGGATGTGTCAGTGCAAGAATGGGGGTGTGTGTTTAGTGTTGTGTGAGTGCGTGTAAGTAGGTGTGCGAGTGTGTAAATGAAGGTGGGTGAGTGCGTGTATGAATGAAAATGTGAATGCATGTCTGCATGTATGTTTCGATGTGTGTGCGGATGTGTGCTTGGATGTCTGCATACATGCATGTATGTATGTGTGGATGAGTGTGTGTATGCATGTGTGTTTGTGAGTAGGGGGTGTGGATCTGGGGGGGCGGGTGTCTGCGGGGAATAGGGGGGGGGGGCTCCTGTCAGTGGCAGGGAAGGAATTCCCTGTCACTGATAGGGACTACAACCATGGTTTTCATGGTGTTACAAACACCACCATGGCGGTAGGCAGGGTCGTAATACCGCTGGTGGCATAATGGCGGCCGCCAGGCTGGAGATGGTTATCTCCAGCCCGGAGGCTGCTACCGCCATGGCGGTTGGAGTGGTACTTTGACGGGTTGGCTTCAGCCAACCTGCCAATGTCATAATGTGACTGTAAGTACCGCCAGCCTGTTGGCGGTACTACCGCCACATAAGCGCTGACCAGCGGGGTCATAATGACCCCGATAGTGTTACTGAAAAAAATAAAGTTTAAAGTGGCATTGTAGTTAGGAATTGTTAATAATATCTTACATTATACTAAAAAATTCACTGAAAAAAACAGGTTAAAGGGACTTTATGGTTAAGTGAAAATGTCAGTTAAAACATACTGTTTTAAAAGAACAAAATAACTGAAATTCATATTTATTCTTTTAAACTCTTAGCCCTCATCTGGAAGGTGGGAGAAGTTTTTAGTGGTTTTGAAATGCTTGGAATATCCTTACTCCCCTGGCTCCAAGCTGACTGAAGTGACAGTTCAGGATCGTTAGACCCTTTGTGTGGAGACCGGACACACCCTATTCATGTGTAAGTTAGGCTGGGCCAGCTTCTCCGTCCCATCCTGCCAATGATGGGCCTCCAGTCCCACCTAAGCTCCTATTGTGTGTGGCTGTCTAGGAGGAATACACAACTCCTAAATACACCCCCGTCATGTGATTAGAGACAGACTGCAGGCCCCAAATGGTATTCTAAAAGTGGCGTTTTCAGAACTGTAATTTAAAATCCGACTTCACCATAATTTAGGATTTTAAATTAGGATTCCAGAGACACCAAGCATTAACTAGTCATACCTTCCCATTTGGTAATTACACTTATAAAATATAATTATGCAACTTTAATGTTATCGTAAAGGACAGATAGGCCTTGCAGTACTATAAACATATTTAAGAGGTTTTCACTACCATGACATGTAAAACTTAAAAGTACATGTCCTGCTTTATAAACACATTGACCCTGTGTTCTGAGATGTCAAGGGCCTACACTAAAGGTAACATATATGTATTAAAAAGAAAGGTTTGAGCATGTTAGGCTCACATTTTAAACATACAAAACCATAGAAACTCATCTGTTAGAGTTATTTCAAGTAACTATAACTCGCTCACTAAGGTAATTATAACTTGCACCCTCGCCATGCACTGCTCATTGCTTCACAAATACCAGCACTCATTACATCTTTGATAACATCAGTGATAATGTCAGTGTAACATCTGCAGTAAAACTATTGATCAGATAAGTGTGCATGGGGGTGCGCGAGTTATAGTTACCTTAGGGCACGAGTTGTAGTTACTTGCAATAGCTCCAACTGTGGAATTTCTATGGTTTTGCACATTTAAAATGTATTCCAAATTATAATGTTGTTGTAACCTTTGTTTTTTTAATTTAATATCTATGATTTTTAGGTCGAGCATAGCAGCAACGTGTTGGTATCTATTGCCCACCTCACGCCATCACTTCCACTCGTTCATAGGCTTGCCTTTCAAAAATCCTTTGATGACATTGGTAAATGCTCTACATTTGTTCTGCCTTGGGGCTGTTTTGTTACAGTCTTGGGGACCGACCCAGTTGCATGGATAATTGAATGTTTGCCGATGTGTTTGATTGGCGGTGAACTTCTTTTTCCTTTTGTGTCCCTCCTGTGCGCCCAAGCTAATGGCGGCCATGGCACTTTAAATGGACTTGCTTATGTCAACTGTTTTACGTTACATTTTCAATTTATGTGGCAAGAAAAGTCCAGTTAGGAATTTGCAATGCTAATAGTTCTAACACAAGCAAGCGTGAGTCCCATTGCAGTGCAAATGTTTGCTTAATTCTATTTTTTAACTATATCGTCCTTTTTGCAATGAATAGATATATATTAGATTAGATATATATTAAAGTTAGGCTCACATTTCACACTTACAAAACCAGTGAAATTCAGCAGTTATAGTTACCTCATCTAACTATAACTTGTGCCACCTTAATTCACTGCTTATGACCTCACATGTTACATCACTCATGACATAGGCCCTCATTATGACGTTGGCGGTAAATCCCACTTACCGACATGCCAACTGCCGCCAACAAATCGCCGCAGCGGCGGATAACCACCAACCATATTATGACACACACATACCAATCCGTCACTATACAGCCACTCACACAAGTCCGCCAGCCTAAATGTCAGTGATAAACTGGGGATAGCATAACCCACACCGTTACACCAACAGAACTGCGCCCATCACATTATGACCCACGAATCACTGCGGCGGACATTCAATGGCGGTAAACCAGTGGCTGAACATACCGCCACGCTCAAAATACACACAACCTAACAAAACTACACCACATTGGACAATTCAAACTACACATACCTGACAACCATACACACACCACACAACTATAAAACACACATGCACAATACCCACATCCCTCTACGACTATAAATAATTGCCACCAGAGAGAGATACAGCAAGAGCACCCACACAACCAGAGCCACATAACATCATCACCTATACACCATTCACACACCTAACATCACACACCCCAACACATCACCCCACACACCCTCACCCACACCACTCAACGACAACCCAGATTCTCAGAGGAGGAGCTAAGGGTTATGGTGGAGGAAATCATCCGGGTAGAGCCACAGCTATTTGGATCACAGGTGCAGCAGACATCCATTTCTAGGAAGATGGAGCTATGGCGGAGAATGATGGTCAGGGTCAACGCCGTGGGACAGCACCCCAGAACAAGGGATGACGTCAGGAAGAGGTGGAACGACCTACGGGGAAAGGTGCGTTCCGTGGCAGCAAGACACCAACTAGCTGTACAGAGGACCGGCAGTGGACCCCCACCTCCCCCCGCCAACCAACAACATGGGAGGAGGAAGTCTTGGCAATCATGCATCCTGAGGGCCTATCTGGAGTAGGAGGAGGACTGGATTCAGGAAAGTCAAATCTCTATTAATATCACCCTCTCTACCTGCATGGTATCACAAACCCCCACCCTTACCCTCACTCCCATCACTTTATCACCTCCCACATACCCCACCGTCACAACCCACTTATCCCAATACCAAGCCCTGCATGCAACACTAATGCATGGACACCCGGCACAGACCTGCATGGATACCTATCACCACTGTATGCACATTGGAGAGAGTGACCTAGCCCACCAAATAGCAACACACACAAAGGCAAATCTGCCAGGGCAACAACAACCATAGAGCACAACACACCCATGCACAATATGTCACACGCAGAAACAATAACACTGCATTCACATCCCCACAGGTACCCCAGCCAATGTCACCAGAGAAGAGGTGCCAGCAACATCCAGTCCCCTCCCAGAAGAGGCCCACAGTGATGACAGCAGCTCTGGTTGCCTGGATCTGGATTACCAACCTGGCCGTTCAGGGACCTCAGTACAGTCGGTTACCCAGGCACAGTCTCACACCACCACAGAGCCTCCCCCTCAGGAAACACCACCACAGCACCCACCCAACAGGCCCATACCTCTGTCCCCAGGACACGTCAATCAGCATTGTGTCCACCATTACAGGGACCCCATGCCACCGCACAAACACAGGACTATCAGGGACCTGGGGTCAGTGGCAGGGGGCACACGGTTCAGGGGACAGAGGCACAGGACAACAGGGAATCTGGGAGGACTGCTGTATGACAGTGGGTGCATACCAACATGCCCAGGATACGCTGGGACAGATACTGGACAAGTTGCAGGAGAACATGCAGCTGCAGGAGGGATAGTACCTGGGGATCAGGGAGGACTTGAAGGACATCAACACCACCCATTGCAGGGGTGCTGGCAGACATGGCCAACACTATGAGGGAGGCAGTGGCACACCACCAGGCCCCTGACAGTAGCCCAACAGTCCACCAGCACCCCTCCCCCTGCAGAAGGAGAACCACCCCGAAAACGTTCGCTGCGATCCAGGTAGAAGCCAGAGACTATTGCCAAGACCCCCCGCCAGGAAATAAGACTCTCCTGATTGTCACCCTTGTGTCCCTCTCTGTCATCCTGTCCACCTCTATCCTGGACTTTCCTCCATCATCAACTCAGCCCATTCCACTACCCCCTCTACTTCTTAGGAATTAAATAAACACCCTTTGAAAAAATACAAGTATGGAGTATGTCAAATGATTTAAGTATGTATTTGTTTAACAAGGTTTAAACATTTCAATTCAACTGTACAGTAATGTATACATAGGAAAGACCTGTAGTTGGCTGCAGTCAACACACCAGGAGCGATAGTGGGGCACCAATAACTGCAAATAGATATGCCAAAGGATTCAGTGAGTGGCCATAGAAGGGGGAAAAACAGCCTGCCAGTGACAATGTCAAACACAAAACTGTCAATTAAATGTGAAGTTACACTGTCTTACCTGTGTGTCATTGGAAGTATTGACAAATTATTGCACTTCTGTTGTCCTCATCCTTATCCTCTGCCTTCCCATCTTCACTGTCCACAGGGTCCACTGCTGCCACACGCCCATCTCCAGCCTCCTCCTCCTGCAGAAAAGGCACCTGGCAACGCAAGGCAAGGTTATGCAACATGCAGCATGCCACAATGATCTGCCAGACCTTCTTGGGTGAATAGCATAGGGATACACCTCTTAGATGGAAGCAACAATACCTGGCCTTCAGGAGGCGGATGGTCCTTTCTATAATTCTTCTTGTTCACCCATGTGCCTCATTGTAACGTTCCTCTGCCCTTGTCCTGGGATTCCTTACAGGGTTCAGTAGCCATGAGAGGTTGGGATAACCAGAGTCACCTGCAAATATCGAGGGACAACTGTTAGCCACACACTAACCCTTATGGGCCACACCATACCCATATACCAACATCCACTGGGTGTGAACCAGGGCTCATCTATTAGCCACACTGTGTGCCTCTGGAGTTGGGACATCACATTTGGGATGCTGCTATTCCTCAGGATAAAGGCATCACGCACAGACCCAGTGTAGGAGGCTGGCCTGATTTGTAGTCGGTACCTTGGGTACTTACACCTTACACCAGGTCCAGTTATCCCTTGTTAGTGAATGTAGTAGTGTTCTAGCAGCTTAGACTGATAGAGGTAGCTATGGCAGAGCAGCTTAGGCTGAACTAGGAGACATGCAAAGCTTATGCAATACCACTTATAGTTACACAGTTCTTATACACAAGTAAAGACAATACTCATTGTTACCAAAAATAAAGGTATTTATTTGGGTGACACAGTACCAAAAATATCTTAGAGACAATACTTCTTCTGGAGGTCAGTATTATACACAATATATACACTAGACACCAAAATTAGACAAGTAAATAGTCATAGAACAATGCAAACAGTAGGAAATCCTATAGAATGCAATGGGAGAAAATAGGTCTAGGGGCAACACAAACCATATACTAAAAAAGTGGAATGTGAATCACAAATTACCCCCTAGACAAGTGTAGTGTGTGCAGAATCGCTGGGAGAGTAAGAATACAGTAAAGGTGAGTAAATTACCCCAACCCAGAGCCCAGAAAAGCAGGAGTAAAGTACTGCAAGTTTCCTTAGGGCACACTACACCTTGTTTTGGGGATTTTGCAGCAGCCAACCAAGTCTGCAAATAACAATTGCTGGATTATTGGACCTGAAGACCTGCAAAGGAAGGGGACCAAGTTCAGAAGTCGAAAGAAGTTCCAGCAAAGAGTGCACAGAGTCCTCAGGAGGTGAAGAAGACACAAAACACAAAGGTACCATCGTTCTCGGGGAAGGCAAGGTCTTACATCCTCCAAATTGCATCAGCAGGACATGTCTATGTCAATGATGTCCACCCTCTGTGTCCTTAGGCGCATGCTCGTCACCATGAGAGGAGTCCCAGGGTAGCGGTCATCGTCATGGAAGGTGCCTGCTTGGAGCAGGGGAGTGATTCCGTCACTCCATGGGAGATTTCTTCGGTTCTTCTGGTGCAGGATGAAGACAGGGTGTCCCCAGAGCGTGCACACCATGGAAACTGTTGCAGTTGCTCACTTGGAGCTGAGGTTGCTGAAGAAAAGTGTCTCTTGAAGACACTTTGTTGCAGTTACAGCATTTCTTGGAGCAGCCTGCGGTTGATCCGAGGTGAGAGGATGCTGAAGTTGTTGCAGAGGATTCCTGAAGGAAACTTTCAAGCAGAATCTGAAAAGAACCCCCAGGAGAGACCGCCGGTTTGCCTCTTCTGACCGCGGCCGAACCGCCACGGTCAGAATGCCCTGCGGGGCACCGCCGGCCTGTCGGCTGTGCTCCCGCCGACCCTGGCCCCGGCGGTCTTGTACCGCCGGGGTCAGAATCACCCCCTTAGTCTTTAGGGTTCATAGAAAGTACAGATTCTTACGTAGGGACATTTCTTAGAACACCGACGCGTTAGTTATAAAAACACTTCCTAGTCCTGGTACACGTAAGAGGGAGATTCCGACCAGGGAACCACAACTAGATGCTGACTGCCCTGTTGCAGATGCTGATCCCGGTCACAGGCCTTTGCTCAAGTATGAGGGTCGATGTCCTCCCAGGGGAACCTGAAAGGCAGGCTTAGAGCTTAACATGCTGTGCTCAAAATAGAACTTAGAAGAGAGAACATAATCTAGTTGCACTGTGATAGCATTATTCTTATGTTTCACTCTCCTCGTTACTATTTCAGTATTACTGTGTTGTATGGTTCTGGTTATTGCGGCTCACGCCTTGTTATCTAAAATGCAGTTGTTTTATTAAACCAGTCTTTAAAACTTAAACTGCCTTTGTCATTTATATATGAGACCATACTGTGTATGAGAGAACTGGTTGGGACCTGAGTGACCACGACTTCCCTGGGAAGCACTAAGATGTCATGCGCTCGGCTGCCCAATTGTCTCTTCCCTTTGGGAGAGATAAGGCACTGCTAGTTAGCCGGAGCTCAACCCGGATTAGGGGTGAAAAGGGTCCTTCGCCGTGGGTTAGACTTAGTCCCCCACACTGTGAACGATCTTGCCACCCAAAAAATCCAGTAGTCTCATTAGGATAATGAGAGCCT
The DNA here is from genome assembly GCF_031143425.1 of Pleurodeles waltl. Taxonomy (NCBI): domain Eukaryota; kingdom Metazoa; phylum Chordata; class Amphibia; order Caudata; family Salamandridae; genus Pleurodeles; species Pleurodeles waltl. The sequence goes on along the minus strand of NC_090443.1, from coordinate 275,640,010 downwards.
ACGTGACAGCAGGCCATGAGTGTAACAGGTATGACGGTAGGACCAATACCTTTCTTTGTGTCCATTTCCCTGCAGGTCAGCGCCCATCAAAAGAAGGGTATATGGCGTGCCATTGCCAAGGACGTGCGGACCCTGGGGGTCTACGGCTATCGGAGCACCCATGTCGGAAACGGTGGGAGGACCTGAAACGCTGGGCAGGGAAGACCACGGAGGCCCAGCTGGGATGGCCTCCCAACGAGGAAGGGGTGCCCGTCGAACCCTGACCCCCCTGATGGCCCGCATACTGGCGGTGGCCTATCCGGAAATGGATGGGTGCTTGGGGGCATCACAGCAGCCACAAGGGGGTGAGTACAGTGCCCCAATATACAACTTGCACCTGGTGGGGTGGGATCCGGATGGGGGTTGTGGGCCCTGTGGGTGCCCCTAGGCCAGGACTGGTATTGCAGGGTTGGTCCCATGTTGGGCAGGGTTCTGATGTGAAAGTTCTCCAATGAAGCTAATAGGCATCCACTACTGGGCAGAGGTCTGTGGGCCTCAGGTATGCTGCAATTGGCGTTAGGTGTCCTATCCATGGCCTGGTGACTAGCATTGTGACTGGTAGTGCATTGCCTAGTGTGTAGGGATGATCCCTGTGTGTGAGTGTGTCGTGTACGCCAACGGTGGTGTTGTTGGCACCAATGACCAAGTGTATCCTTTGTGTCTCCCCCTCCCTTTTTGTTTTGTCACCCTGTTCTTATGTGCATTAGCATCATCTGGCGGAGGAGCAGAGTCACCGGCGACGGGGGGAGCTGCGTCCCACAGGACCCAGGATGCTGAATCCACCGACGGTGAGGGCACCAGTGGGACGGAGTCCGAGGGGAGCACCACGGCGGAGACTGGAGGAGACAGTTTGGACACAGATTCCCCCTCCCATGGAAGCTCCCTGGTGGTGGCAGAGACCTCTGTGCCCACCCCAGCTACAGGTACAGCCACCACCCCCCGTACCAGCACTGCCCTCCCAGCAGCCCCTCAGCGAGTTTCCCGTGCCCGCTCACCCAGGAGGGTGGGCATCTCCTTCGCCCCAGGCACCTCAGGCCCTGCCCCAGTTAGCCCTGCTGACCTGAGTGAGGAGGCTATTGACCACCTGCGATCCATCTCTGTTGGGCAGTCAACCATTGTGAATGCCATCCAGGGGCTGGCAGCCCAAATGCCACAGGCAAATGCATTCCTGGAGGGCATTTACACTGGCATGGCGGCACAACATAAATCAATCCAGGCTGTGGCTTCCTCTCTGATGGCAGCCATTGTCTCTGTTTCTAGCCTCCCCCTCCAACTTCCTCTACCTAATCCCAATCCCATTCCCCTCAACCCCAACCTATCTCAAGCACACAGGCAGACGAGCATGCACCCAGTACAACACACAAGAGTGGACATGGCAAACACAAGCATCACACTTCATCCCACAGGCACTCACACAAACACCATCCAGTATCAGACATACCAACATCCACTGCCTCCACTGTGGCCCCCTCCTCCTCCTCGTCCACCTCCCTCACAGTTTCGTTTCCACTCACACCTGCATGCACTACATCCTCATCCACTACCCCCATCACCAGCACACATAACAGCACATGCCCCTTACTGGCAGTCATCACCCCCACTTCCATGCACACATCCCCTGTGTCCTCACCCACTCTGCTTGTACCCCCTCCTCCCAAAGTACACAAACGCAAGCACTCGAACACCCAACAGCCATCCACCTCACAACAGCATCCAGCCTATGCACCTGCACCCAAACACAGCAGACACCTCCTACTCCCTCTTCCCTACCCCTACCCCCGTCCCTCACGTCAGGCCATGATGGTCAAAACCCAGGCAAGCACATCAGCCACCCAGTCCACGGGCACAGTAGTGTCCACAGCTACTTCAGGTGGGAGAGGATCCCGGGCACCAGGCAGCCACACTGAAAGGGTGCCTGTGCCAAGTGCTGCAAGGAAGGGCAAGGAGGCACCCCCAGCTACTAAAAGGAAGGGCAAGGAGGCACCCCGAGCTGCTGAAAGGAAGGGCAAGGAGGCACCCCCAGCTGCTAAAAGGAAGTGCAAGGAGGCCCCCCCAGCTGCTGAAAGGAAGTGCAAGAAGGCACCCCCAGCTGTTTAAAGGAAGGGCAAGGGGGCACCCCCAGCTGCTAAAAGAAGGGCATGGAGCAAGCCTCGGCTGCTGAAATGAAGGGCAAGGGGCCCGCACCAGCAGGCAGAAAGGACAAGAGGCCTGGTGGTGGGACTCCGGCGGAGCCCCTACCACTAACCATGGTGGTTCAGCCGTCTGAGGCTGCAGGGAAAGGGTTGGAGCCCCCCACCACTGCCAGCACCGCCACATGCACCGCCACCTACACCACCACCAGCACCACTGCCAGCAGCAGCAGCTCCAGTGGGCAGCTGTCCAATGCTGCAGGGAATGGGCTGGAGCCTCCCCCCACCACTGCCAGCACCGCCTTCAGCACCACTGCCAGCAGCAGCAGCCCCAGTGGGCAGCCATCCGAGGCTGCAGGGGATAGGCTGGAGCCTGCCCCCACCACTGCCAGCTCCACCATTAGCAGCACCACTGCCACCACTGAGCAGCCGTCACCGCCGGTGGACAGTGTGTAGTCCTGCATCCATGGGCTGTTGTGCGGCCTGGCCCCTGCAAATCCTGTGGGTCTGACACCCAGGTGAGAGATTGTGACCTTGCACTCCCCAAGATCTGCATCACAGGGCACAATGCCCCCTCCAGAATCAGTGGAGAAGCCATCCACTCACCCCATCTTCCACAGGAAGTAGCACACTGTACACAATGCCCCAACCAGAACCAGTGGAAGAAGCCATCCACTCACCCCATCCTCCACAGGATGAAGCTCACTGGGATCAATGCCCCCTCCAGAACCAATGGAAGAAGTCACCCACTTCAGAGACTGTGGCCTTGCACTCCCCAGGACCAAGCAGTGGGCAAATTACCCACTTGAAAGATTGTGGCCTTGCACTCCCCAGGACCAAGCAGTGAGCAAATGATCCACTTGAAAGACTGTGGCCTTGCACTACCCAGGACCAAGCACAGGGCATGTCACCCTCTCCAGGACCAGTGGTATTGCACCATCTTCCGGCTGAGGTGCCCCTCCCCATTCCCGGTCCCCCTGAGGTGCCTGTAAATTTTTGACCTGATGCCCCTGCAGTGTTCTCTCCGTGTTGTTGCAGGAGTAAGGTGGTGCCTTGGACTATGTGATGTGACCCTGTGTCCCACGGACATTGAGGACTGGGCAGTGTCCCTACATTTGTAAATATGTATACTTTTTTAATTTGATGCACGTTTTATACTATTTTATCATATTACAATCACTTTAATCAATTTGTTTTGTTCTTGCATTATTCCTGAGGGGTACGGGTTGTGTATGTAATGTTACTGCATCTGGTTATGTGTATGGTGTTGGGGGTGGAGGTGTTGCATGTGTGTGTCACTCTCTTTTTCCTCCCCCCCTCCCCTGTGTGCTAGGTGGCAGTACTCACCGTGGTCGTCCTCGCCGGCGTTGGTGTTCGTAATGGAGCAGAAGGTATAAGATCTTGGGAATACATGCAACTCCGGCTCCATGGCGGTGTGTTTGTTCCCTGCGTCTCCAATGATGAGTGCTTTCCCTTCTGTGCAGTGTTTCCGCCAGGCTTTTGATGTCGTTAGCTACCGCCCCGGAAAAAGTGGCGGATTGGTGTTTCATAATACAGTGGGCGGAACATTGTCTTCCGTCTGGCTGTAGGTGGTTACCGCCATGGTGCCTGTTGGTTTCGCCCTGGCGATCGGTGTGCTAAAGTGGCTGTCTGTCTGAACGGTTTCCGCCGTGGTCATAATTTCATATTTATTACCGCCGGCCTGTTGGCTGTATTACTGCCGCTTTATCATCAACTGCCAGGGTCATAATGAGGGCCATAGTCAGTGACATCACTGATGACATCATTGATGACATCTCAAATAACATCACCAATGATATCACTGATGACATCATCCTTGAAAGAGCTCATACACCCACTCACACCTCGACACAAACAATTGTACATCAACATAAACAACTACTCACATCCTCATTCATAAATGCATAAGACTACAGAAACACATGCTTCCACCAAGCAAAAGCAAACAGCTATGTCCCAGAAGTGGGGCCTCCTGGACATTGCAGGAGCCAGCCCTGGGGCGTGGTGGTCCCCAGGTCCATCATTGGCTCCTCGATGGGGACCACGAGGCCCTCCTCAAACAACTATTGCCCTAGGAAGTGGCAGTCCCTGTGGCTGCACGTGGAACGCCCAGCCACCCTGCATACCTTATTTGTTTAGCCCTGGGGGGGTGGAGGTCCCCGGGCTGTGAGGGGCTGGGTGTTCCCCCGCATTCCTTCTCCCTGCACAAAACTACATCTTCACCCCAGGTAGATGGTGGTCCCAGTGGCTGCGGGGGGGCCAGGCGGTCCCCCCGCATACCTTATTAGTTTAGCCTTGGGGAGGTTGAGGTCCATGGGGCATTGGCAAGCTATTTATCACCTGTCCCCGTGACCTGGCCCACCTGTGGGCTTCATAAATAGGACATGAAACTCCAATTTTTTTGAATTTCGGAAAGATCCACAGATCTGGATCCGCTGATTTTTCAGACGTTTTAAAAAAAAGCTTTCAAGCCCTAGTAGGGGTCCTTCTTGGACCCCAGCACCAGAGCTAAGGGGTCAGGGTGTCCCTACCATTGCCCTTTTTCTTTTTTTCACTTTTTTTGGTGGAGCTCGGCGGGAGCCAAGTCCCAAGATGGCTGCCAACGCTTCCTGCTTGAAGTGTTGGGAGCCAATCAGATATCAGCACAGGGACAGGTGGATCCGCAGAGGATCCGCGCCCCTAGAGATTTATATTTTTTAAACTCTAATATCTCAGAAACTACTGAACAGATTTACACCAAATCACAAAGCTCACGATTTCTGGACCAAGAACTAACTTTCCGACAAATTTGGTGTAATGCCGCCCAGCGGTTCAGGCTGTGTTAAGAATTTAAAAAATCTCTTTGACTTAAAATAGAGAAGTGTTTTGGGCACCCCCTTTTTCTCGGCCCCCCCTTGTCACATCACCCCAAAACTTTCAAGACAGCAGCTGAACTGACCAAAGTATAAGTTTTAAAACTTTCATGAAGATTTGTCAAGTGGCACCAGAGTTATTGTCAAAACAAAAAACACTCTGTCTATGGAAAAAAAAGTCCTAACTATACCACCTAGTGGCGACTGCCACTACGTTATATAGATAGATAGATCATAATTAGCATATACATTTGTTAAGCAGACCTATAAGACTATTTATGTATTTTAAAAATCATAAGTAATGTATATACTTGAACAAGGAAATTCACATTTATCTAAGTACATACATATAATCAAATTATACATGTTTACATACACAGGCATATGCTGTCTGTGTTTTGAGTATTGTGGTCATGTAGGAAAGAGGAAACTGTTGAGTAGTCTTCTGAAGATAAGATGGTATTTATGAATTTTAGTGAATTCCATGGTATGGCTGCTTGAGTACAGAAAGCTATACCACTCGTTTTGTTTCGTGTATGCTGGGGTTTTGAGACGAAGTGCCAGCCTGGAGCAGCGGTTCATTTATTGTATGTATTTTTCAATTTTATTCCTGATGAAAAGTGGCCCTGATGCATGTCTTACTTTGTGAGTGATACAAAGCAGCTCAAATGTGGATCTTCTGACAACCTGTAACCAATGTATGGCCCTCAAGGCAAGGGAGATGTGGGCTTGTGGCTTCACATGTAGGAGTAGTCTGCAGCAGAGTTCTGAATGTGTTGTTATTATTTCATAGTTGATAAAGATGATCTGTAGTAGAGATCCTTGGTGTAATCAAGTCCAGATAGTAGCTTCATCCTTGTGTGGAAATACTAGGTTATGAAAGAGACGTTGCAGAGTTTTCATAGTAATATCGCTTGATCTTGCTAACTTATCCACTTGGGCATTCATTGACGGCTTGGAGTCCATGGTAATTCCAAAGTTTCTTACTTCCTTTGATAATTTAGGAGACGGTTGCAGAACAATAGTCAAGACACATAGGGGGTGATTCTAACTTCGGCGGGCGGCGGAGGCTGCCCGCCAAAGTTCCCCCACCAAAATACCGCTCCGCGGTTGAAAGACCGCTGAGGGTATTTTGGGATTTGCCCTGGGCTGGCGGGCGGCCGCCAAAAGGCCGCCCGCCAGCCCAGGGCAAATCAACCTTCCCACGAGGACGCCGGCTCAGAATTGAGCCGGCGTAGTGGGAAGGTGCGATGGGTGCAGTGGCACCCGTCGCGTATTTCAGTGTCTGCATAGCAGACACTGAAATACTTTGTGGGGCCCTCTTACGGGGGCCCCTGCAGTGCCCATGCCATTGGCATGGGCACTGCAGGGGCCCCGCGGCACCCCCTACCGCCATCCTGTTCCTGGCGGGAGACCCGCCAGGAACAGGATGGCGGTAGGGGGTGTCAGAATCCCCATGGTGGCGGAGCGCGCTCCGCCGCCATGGAGGATTCTGCAGGGCAGCGGGAAACCGGCGGGAGACCGCCGGTTTCCCGCATCTGACCGCGGCCGAACCGCCGCGGTCAGAATGCCCTGCGGGGCACCGCCGGTCTGTCGGCGGTGCTCCCGCCGACCCTGGACCCCGGCGGTCAGAGACCGCCGGGGTCAGAATGACCCCCATAGTGGGTGATCATTTTTCCAATCGCACATATCAGTATTTCGGTGTTAGACACATTCAGTTTGAGATGGCTCAATGTCATACACTGATCAACGGCTCTGAGGTAACCAAAGATTTTTGAGTTTCCAATGTCTTTGTGACTTTCCAGTTTAAGAAGTATTTGTGTGTCATCTACATAGTTACAGCATGGGAGTTAAAATCATTGATCAATGCCGCTAACAATTTCATGTAGAAAAGCATGGGTGAGATGACAGAACCTAAAGGGTCCCCTGCCTCTGTTAAGTATGGTTCTGATGACAAAAGGGGAGTGTGGATGACATTTATTCTGTTTTGAAGATAGGATGTGATCCAGTCTAGAGCAGTCCCCTCCATGTCGGTTTTGTACAGTCTTTGGATTAAAGTGTCATTATCAACTGTGTCGAAGGGAGCTGAATGATGCAAGACAAGTAGCACAGCAAACGCATTTCAGTCTGCTGTGTTTTTAAAGTTATCCTAAATGGCAATAAGGGCAGATTCTGTGTCTCTTCCTGGACAGAATCCTGTCAGGAGGTCGGAAAGTATGGAGTTGTTTTCAATGAATGGGGACCTCTGGGTTAATGCTGCTCTTTCTATCAGTTTGCCCAGGAAAGGTCTATTTGTATTCTGTCTGTAGTTGTGTGGGACTTTGGGTCTACGTTTTTTTTTTAGAGGTTTTCTGAGAAGACTCATGTAGTTAAAGAATCATTGATGATTGTTCTGACTTGCGTGGCAGCAGAAGTATTTAATAAAATGTTCAGGAAGATTTGTGGTGGACAAGGGTCAGAAGGGCAGTCAGCCGGCCTGCTTGTTTTGACAAGATTGATAAGTTCAGTTTCTGATAGTTGTTTGAAGGAATATAGAAGCTGGGTTGGCTTATTCTTGGAAGGAACTGCTGTGGTTTTCCTTTGTTAAAATATGAGTTCTACATGTCTGCTTTGGATGTATAATGATTTACCAGTTTGTCAATAAATTCTTGAGAAGTGGGATGAACTCGTTCTGTGCATTTAGGTTTAGGAAATTCATTGAGAATTTTATAAAATTCTTTATTTGCACATTTAACATTTTGAATTTTATTTGACTAGTACCTTTTTTAGCTTTTTTGATTGTTCACTTATATAGTCTGTAAACCCTTTTGCTGCTACGCCTTTTGCTTCCCAAAGTGCTAAGCCCTTTTTTGGCTATTTGCAGTAGTTTGCTCTTAGGCCCCCATAACCTTTTTGTCCACATAAGGTATCCACTTCAAATTTGCTTCTTTTTTTCCAACATCCTAGGGATTCTCAAGCTACCCAAGGTTTGTGAATTTCCCTAGAGGGGACTGAGAAATTAGGCAAAATACAGCTAAATTTCGAATCTTTCCGGAAAAATGGGAAAAAGATGCTGCAGAAGAAAGTGTCTGTTTTTTTCCCTGCACATGGCATTAATGAAGGGTATGTGGTTCTGAAATCACCATCTACCTAGCTTTCACGAGCAGTCAGGTTTGAATCAGAAAAACATTTTTTTCAGCACCGGTTTGGTATTTTACTGGGAGATAGCCCATTCTCCTATTTTTTTAGCTTTCAACCTTCTTCCAGTTAGTGGTAGAAACGGATGTGAAACCAATGGTAGATCCTGGAACGCTATACATTTCTGAAAAGTAGACAAATGTCTGAACCCAGCAAGGGGACTTTGTGTAGATCCTTCAAGGGTAACAGCTGAAATAAAAAAAATATTGAAACAGAGTTTCAAAAACAGCCATTTGTGTCTACATTTTCATCTGTAACTTCTCCTAACTATGGCAGATTTTCAAAAGCATGAGACTGTTACATCTGCTGGACCCTTCAGGTTGTGGGGCTATATAGGGCTTGTAAGCTCACCAAGACCCCGAGATACCCAGAGCCAATAACTAAGTGGCACCTTGCAATGGTTTTTCATAGGGTACCAGGTATACCGTAATTCATTAGGTAAAATATAAAGAATGAAAAATAGGTATCAATAAAACATAAGTAGTTATGAAATAGTGACAAGATATGAAGCTTAGAAACAGTGGTTTTTGCACATCTCTGAATTTGGGTTTACCCTACTAGCATGTGAATTAGAGGGCATTTCTCAAAATTACTTCTTTCTTCCACACTGTCTTACATTTGGAAGGTGCATTTGCAGAAAAAGGCAATCATTAATAATACTTGTTCTACTATTCTGTGTTCCCCTAAGTCTCCCCATAAACATGGCACTTCACTTGTGTGGGTAGGTCTAGTGCCTGTGACTGGAAATGGCCCAAAACACAACATGGACATATCACATTTTTCCACCCAAAACTGACCCTTTTTTTGCAATGTGTCTAGCTGTCGATTTTGAGCCCTAGCTCAGCTGGCCCATAGGGAAACCTAGCAAACCTGTACATTTTTCAAAACTAGACACCAAGGACACACATAGGTTGGGGTGACTTGTGTGGCTGTCACTAGGTTTGTTACCCAGAATCCCTTACAAACCTAAATATTTGTCTAAAAACACATTTTTCTCACATTTCTGTGGTGGAAAGTTCTGGAATCTGAGGGGAGCCACAAATTCCAGACTACCCAGAGTATCCCCAAGTCTCCAGATGAAAATGCTACCTCACTTGTGTGAGTGGGCCAAGTGCCCGCAACAAGGTAGAGCCCAAAACATATTATGAAGACATCAAAATTATATATCCCAAAATGACCTATTATTGCAAGGGTAGTACCTGCGTTTTTGGTCCCGGCCTCGGCAGCCACCTATGGAAACCTACAAAATGCAGACATTTCTGAAAACTAGCACCTGAGGGAGTCTGCGCATGTGTGGCTTGCATGGATCCCCCAACGTTTTCCTACCCAAGATCACCTGCAACTATCAAATTTGACTACAAAATCACATTTTCCTGTGGGATCACCACACCCGCATACATTTCCTACTACCCAGCATTCCCCTCAGTCTCCTGACAAAAATGATACCTCACTTGTGTAGGTGGGCCAAGTACCTGAAACATTGTAGGACCAAAACATGTAGAAATTGGGGGGATTCAAAGTGGGTCCCAAAGGGCAGTTTTTTTCCATATATTTTTAGGGGCAGAATTTTCATCAATACAGTTAGGACAATGCTGGGTAGTAGGAATTTTGTGGATTCCTGCGGATTCCAGAAGCCTCCATCACTGAAATGTAGGGAAAATGTATGATTTTAGACAAAGTTAGAGGTTTGCAGGACATTCTGCGTAAGAAAATGGTGTGGGGTGCATGTGAAGCACACCACACTGGACTCCACCAGATGTTTAGTTTTCAGAAGTGTCTGGGTCTGGGTAGGTTTTTCCAGGTGGCGGTGTACCCAAGTCCAAAATTTGCAGCCACTCACCATTGCAAGTGGGACAATATCAGGAATTAGCCAAGCTCTCTTAGCCCATATGTAAAATCAAAACCCAAATGAGTCAAATGTCCTCTTGCTTGTCATTGGGATGAGATGCTTTTGTCCACAGGAGTGGAGAAAGACTGTTACCCCCTTCAGTAGGAGTGGGGGACATAACCATGCCTTATGACAGTGGTCAGCCCCCACACCTCTATTTTCTTTAAATTCACTAGCGGCTAGTAGGCTGTCTGCCGGGGGCAGATCGGTGGTGATTACCCCATATGCTGTCAGGGGGAACAAAGACTGTGTCCCCATTAATTTGGGGTGGGGGCATGACCATGCCCCCACCCATCTATTAAAAAAAATAATCTTCCCTGGTGTCTGGTGGGCTTTCTGCCCCCCAGGGAGCAGACCAGGGGTAGTAATCCCAATCTGCCCCCCCCCATGGTGGGGGGGGGGCAAAAAGACTGTAGCCTTTTTAGTGGAGGGGTGGGGGCATTGCCATGGCCATGTTGAGTGCCCCCCACATGCCCATTCTGAGTGACCCACCCTACCCCTACACTAACAAAAGACTTAGCCTATCTGTGTTTTGGAGAGGTGGGGGCATTGTCATGTTCATTTGGGCAGTCCCCCACCCCTACATATTAAAAATAAAACTCTATGGTGCCTAGTGAGATGTCTGCCCCCTCGGGGCTGAAAGATTTTAGTCCTCCTTTATATATGTGATGGGGGAATGGCCCTGCCCATTGTCTGCAGCCCCCGCCACTCTTTCTTTAAAAAAACACACAAAAAAAGCGGTGTCTAGTGGGCTTTCTGCCCCTACCCCTGGGACAGATCCGGGGCAATAACCCCCATCTACATAGGGGGGCAGAAAGACTGCTCCTATTTATTTTTGGGGGAGTAGGGGCATTGGCATACCCATTTTGGGCAGCCTCCACCCCTATATATTAACAAAAAAGGATCACTGGTGCCTAGTGACCTTTATACATCTCCTGGGGGGATAAAAGGGGGGCTATTGTTTGGGGCCAACACCCTTGCCCAAAGGGCCTCTCCCTGGTGTCTAGTGAGAGGATTCCTGCTTCGGGATCCACTAGGGAGGTGCACCATTAGAAAGGGGAGATTCTAACATTTCCAATGATTCCTCTCCTGTCTGCCTTGGTGCTTGATGGGCTCAGAAATCCCGAGGCACTGTAAGTAAAATGAGCCTAATGGCTCATTTCACTTTCATTTTCAGTGAAATGACATCAGCACGCCATGAGCGCTGATCGTCATTTCACTGAAAACCCCAAAAAGCCTTGGGAGTTGGGGAAGCTATTCCCCTGCTCCTGAGACTGTGCTGGCAGTAAGGATATCCCTCTGGTGCAGGCACCGGAGGGATTTCTTGTGCCATGTATGTGGACGGGTGGGAGCTGTCTGACGCACACAAGCACTGTGGCGTTGGACAGCTCCCAGCCATCCGATGCACACAAGGGGTTAAGTTTGTGTAGGTGAAGTTTGCCTTGATTGTTATTTGTCTTGGGCCAGGTTCTCTGCAGCTTTGTAAGTTGTTGTTTTATCTTTTTTAGCTCTGAATTCATCCAAGGTGCTTGCTTTCTTTTGTTGTTTCCAGTGGAATTAAGAGATCAAAAGCTTCCTGGAGTCTCTGATAAAGTTTTCTAACTGAATTTATTGCGTCTGGATCTGTGTTGGATGTTAGTTGTGTTTCTAAGTTTTCAGAACTGAGTATTGAGTTTGTTCCGGTTGATATGTGGTTGCATGTAAGGTGGCCTTAGATGTGGTGATTTGTGGTGTTTTGTGTTGGAAAGCTACATAATGGTGGTCTGCCCATGTGACTGGAATGATTAATTGAAAGGTAATTTGTTCTGGATTTACAAAAGTGACATCTAGGATATGTCCAGCGATGTGTGCAGGTTTGTGGATGACCGGATGTAAGTTCAGTGTGTCTAGGCCAGTGATGACAGTTTTTGGCTGGGATATGAGTTTGTCAAATCATATGTTTAGGTCACCAAGGGTGCATAGGTTTGAGCATAGTGTCATACGATTTGAAACTGTGTCTAGAAACATGTCTGGAAATGTTACATTGCTAGGTGGTGATCCGTAAAAAAGGAGGAAGTTACAGGAGGAAGATGTTGTAGGGTTGCATCTGGTGATGAGGACCTCACAACCTTGTATAGAAACATCTTCAGCTTTGGTGAAATTTATTATATCTTTAAATATAACAGCTAGTCCACCTCCTCTTTTGCCTTTAAGATTTTGTGTGATAGTGTGAGAAACAGCTTCATGCAATACGGGAGCCATTCCATCTCCTAACCATGATTTAGTTATGAAAAATAAGTCAGGTTTGTGTCAGTGAGTAGGTCATAGATGTGGTGCTTATTTTTACCAATGAACATAAGGGCAAATATATTGATGAAGAACTCTTTTGAAATTCTCTCCAAAATGCAACGCAACATGGGGTTCACAGATGAAGAGGTTCATTCTACTGAGCCAATCCTTTGCCAATTCTCTAAAACCAGTGCGCCCACTTTCCTTTACATCAGCATGATATGAACGGGAATCTCTGTGAATGGTAAGATTCAAACAAGACTGTGATTCCGCATATTATGACAAAAATATATCCATTAGAGCAAAGGATAAAAGGTTTCTAAAGCAGTCCAGATTGATTGTTTAGTGGCAAGCTTGATGGAGATGTCTTCAGCTCCAGAGGAAATATTTTGAAGATTCCAAAGATAAGAGTAGACGTTGCTCTAAAGAAAGCATATGCTGGATCTAAAATCTCACTGGATTCCAGTGAGAGCTGGAATCTATGCACCATACACAATCAGAGTTTGTTATCAGACGTTAAAGAACTGTTCAAAGCTGTTCAAGAACCATTTGAACACACAGCTCTTTAAGAAAACCTGGAAAGACAGTCTGGATATCTTTCAGATATTGCCTTTGAAGTGGTTATAGCAGGCGCTCTATCTGAGTGGCCAGAAGAAAAATGTTTCTAAGAGACTGACACACTGGTTCAGCTCAGGAGAATACAGTTGTGCATCTATCTTTAAAAACAAACAAGGTTTCTGGTTGTGATCAAGAAGAAGGATTATATAAAATATTCAAGGAAAAGAAACACGTCTTCCCATTGTCAAGTGTAGTTCCTCTCCTTTTTTAGCTGCCCAAAATCATCCAAGCCTTTATTTAGGTGGCCCTTAAGGAGACAATGTAATTACAATCCAATGGACCAATGGAACAGAGAGAAAGGGGATTTAAGAATAAACCAGAACAGGATAACAAGTCTGCTTCCCGGAAGAATTCACAGTTTAAAGAATTCACAGTGCCCCTGACTATGTTGGAACTGCCCTGGAGTGTTGGTTTGTGGAATGATAAAGCTTTTTCTTCAAGAATGGGGAATATCTACTTCAGATTCTTGGTTCCTGAAAATAATAAAGGAAGGCTACACAAACCACTTTGCTTCTCCTCCTTCATCTACAAGGACCATTTGTATGCCAAATCTGTTGGATCCCTTTAAATTAAAAACAATAAAGCCAACAACCCTTATCCTGAAAGTAACCACATCCTATTTTTCCCAGAGTCAGCAGAACAAGGGAATATATTAAAGAGTCTTTCTGGTTCCAAAAGCTACAGGAGGATTCAGATTGATCATTGACTTAAGACATCTGAAGAAGTGGCTAAAGATATTCCCTTGCAAAATGGAGACTCTTCAGGAGATCATAACTATGATTCAACAAGAGCTATTCCTGATAACGACCGAATTGATCAATGCATACTTCCTCATTCCTTTAGAGCTGCCTAATCAGAGCTTTCTTAAATTTGCCATCTTTGAAACATTATCAGTTCCAAGTTTTGCCATACATGATCATATCTGCTTCAAGAGTGTTCACAAAAAGGTCTCCTTTAATCTCTTTGTTACATCTACAAGGTATCCTGTTTTTTCTATACCAGGACAACTGCTTCCTGGCAACTCCCTCAGTGGATTTGGCCCTCCAATGATTAAAGGTTATGATGAGTTGTCTTTCCAAGCACAGACTGCTGGTGAACCTCATGAAATATCATGTCATTTCTTCTCAGGATCAAAATTTTATAAGGGCATGGTTCAGAATGGACCTGAGGATGTTTTATCTACCTTAAGAGAGAGAGAGTGAGAGGAGAGGCTAAGGAAGGGTCTTGCCTCTCTCCTTGCTCAGACCCAAGCACCATTAAGAACTTAGTTAAGGGTTCAAAGACACATTTATTTGTGTGTTTGTTTTATTATTACTGTGGGCCAGACTATGGCCCTCATTATGACATTGGCGGTAAGTCCCACTTACTGCCATGCTGACTGCTCCCAACATACTGCTAATGCGGCGGTATACCGCTACCGATATTATGACACACACATAGCAATCTGTCACTATAAAGACACACACACAAGTCCGCCAGCCCAAAGGTCAGTGATAAACTGGCGGTACCAAAACCCACACCGTTACACCAACAGAACTACACTCACAACATTATGACCCACAAATCACTGCGCCGGACATTCAACCACGGTAAACCATTGGCAGTACATACCACTGCGCTCAAAATACACACACACATACAAAACAACACCACATTGGACAATTCAAACTACACACACCTGGCACACATACACACACCACACCCACACACCCACACCACTATAAAACACACACCCACATTACCCACATCCCTTTACGACTAACAAAAATTGCCACTAGAGATGCAGCAAGAGCACCCACACAACCAGAGCCACAGAACACCATCACCCATACACCATCCATGCACCTCACAGCACATACCCCAACACATTATCCCACACACCCTCACATACACCACTCACACTACACCCATGGCACCACAAAGACACCCCAGGTTCTCAGAGGAGGAGCTAAGGGTCATGGTGGAGGAAATCATATGGGTAGAGCCACAGCTATTCAAATCAAAGGTGCAGCAGACATCCATCGCTAGGAAGATGGAGCTATGGCAGAGAATCGTGGACAGGGTCAACGCTGTAGGACAGCACCCAAGAACAAGGATGACATCGGGAAGACGTGGAACGACCTACGGAAAAGGTGCGTTACGTGGTAGCAAGACACCAGATAGCAGTACAGAGGACTGGCGGTGGACCCCCACCTCCTCCCCCACAACTAACAACATGAGAGGAGCAAGTCTTGGCAATACTGCATCCTGAGGGCCTGGCAGGAGTAGCAGGAGAACTGGACTTTGGTAAGTCAAAGCTTTACTACTTTCACCCACTACCTGCATGCCATCACTTACTCCCACCCCTATGCTAACCCCCATCACCCCACCACCTCACATACACCCCACCATCACAACCCACCCATCCCAGTACACAGCACTGCATGCACCACCAATGCATGGACACCACTCACAGCCCTGCATGGACACCCATCACTACAGCATGCACACTGGAGAGAATAACCTAGCCCACAAAATAAAAACTCACACAAGGCAAAGCTGACAGGGCACTCACAACCATACAGGCAAACACACCCATGCACAAGATGTCACACGCAGAAACAATAACACTGCATTTACGTCCCCACAGGTCCCCCACACAATGTCACCGGAGAGGAGGTGCCAGCAACATCCAGTCCCCCCACAAAAGAGGCCCACAGTGATGTCAGCAGCTCTGCTCGCCTGGATCAGGATGACCAACCTGGCCCAACAGGGACCTCCGGGCAGTCGGTTACCCATTCACAGTCCCATACCACCACAGAGCCTCGCCCCTCAGGAAACACCACCACAGCACCCACCCAGGGGGCCCATACCTCTGTCCCCAGAACATGTCAATCAGCAGTGTGTCCACCACTAGAGGGACCCCAGGCCACACCACAAACACAGGACGATCAGGGACCTGGGGTCAGTGGCAGTGAGCACACGGTTCAGGGGACAGAGGCACAGGACAACAGGGAAACTGGGAGGACTGCTGGGCGACAGGGGGAGGACAGGCCCAGGGAACTGACTCTCCACAAGGCACTCCGCAACATCCTGGGAGCATACCACCATTCCCAGGAGATGATGGGCCAGACACTGGCCAAGTTGCAGGAGACCCAGCGGCTGCAGTAGGGACAATACCTGGGGATCAGGGAAGACCTGAGGGACATCCACACCACCCTGGTCACCATTGCAGGGGTGCTGGCAGACATGGCCAACACCATGAGGGAGGCAGTGGTACACCAACGGGCCCCTGACACTAGCCAAACCGATGAATAGCCCTCCACTTCTGCTGATGCTAGTGGACAGGAGGCCCGCCACAGGAACAACAGGCCACCAGCACCCCACCCCTTGCAGAAGGAGAACCACCCCGCAAACGGTCCCTGCGATCCAGGCAGAAGCCAGAGAACATTGTCAAGACCCCCGCCAGGAAATAAGACTCTCCTGATTGTCACCCTTGTATCCCACTCTGTCACCCTGTCCACCTTGAACTACCATTGCTCCACTTCCTATGCCCCCTTGGACAATGCACCTGTGATACAAATAGACAGGACTCTATCCTGGACTCTCCTCCACCACCCCCCCAGCCTATAGCAATACCCCATCCACTTATTAGCACATGAATAAACATCCTTGTAAAAAATACAAGTATTGAGTCTGACAAGTGATTGAACTATGTATTTGTTTCACAATCTGTAGACATTGCAATTCAACTGTACAGTAATGTATACTTAGGAATGACCTGTAGTTTTCTGCAGTCAATACACCAAGAGCCAGAGTGGGGCACAGATATCTGTAAATAGACATGTAAAAGGGTACAGTAAGTGGCCATAGTAGTGGGAATATCAGCCTGCCAGTTAAAATTTACAACACAAAACTGCAATGGAAGGTGAAGTTACAGTGTCTTACCTGTGTGTCACTGGAAGAACTGTCGAATTAATGCTATTCTGTTGTCCACATCCTCATCCTCTGCCTCATCTTTGTCACTGTCCACAGGGTCCACCGCTGCCACACGCCCATCTCCAGCCTCATCCTCCTGCAGAAAAGGCACCTGGCCGCGTAAGGCAAGGTTGTGCAACATGCAACATGCCACGATGATCTGGCACACCTTTTTGGGTGAGTAGCACAGGGAATCACCTGTTAGATGAAGGCAGCGAAACCTGGCCTTCAGGAGGCCAAATGTTCGCTCTATAATTTTTCTTGTTTGCCCATGTGCCTCATTGTAACATTCCTCTGCCCTTGTCCTGGCATTCCTCACAGGGTCAGTAGCCATGTGAGGTTGGGGTAACCAGAGCCACCTGCAAATTCCGAGGGATACCTGTTAGCCAGACACTAACTCTTAGGGCCAACCCCATTCCCATACAACAACATCCACTGGGTGGAGACCATGGGCTCACCTATTAGCCACACCCTGTGCCTCTGAAGTTGAGCCATCACATATGGGATGTTGCTAATCCTCAGGATGAAGGCATCATGCACAGACCCAGGATACCTTGCATTGACATGGGAGATGTACTGGTCCGCCATGCACACTATCTGCACATTCATAGAGTGAAAGCTCTTTTGATTTCTGAACACCTGTTCATTTCTCTTGGGGAGGGGGGGCAAAGGCAATATGTGTATGATCTATTGCCCCAATAATGTTGGAGATATGTACCATTGCATAGAAGTCAGCTTTCACTGTGGTCAAATCCTCCACCTGGGGGAAAATGATGTAGCTGCACATGTGTTTCAGGGCAGACAACACTCTGGTCAGCACGTTTGAGAACATTGGCTGTGACATTCCTCCTGCCAAGCCCACTGTCACTTGGAAGGAGCCAGTTGCCAGGAAATGGAGCACAGATTTGACTTGCACAAGAGGGGGGATCCCAGTGGGGTGACGGATAGCAGAGATCAGGTCTGGCTCCAATTGGGCACACAGCTCTTGGGTTGTAGCCCTGTCAAGTCTGTAGGTGAGGATAATGTGCCTGTCCTCCATTGTTGCCAAGTCCACCAGGTGCCTGTACACGGGGGGATGTCTCCATCTCCTATTCATCCTCAGCGATTGTAATCTGGGGGACAAAACGATGAGCATCTGGTCAGTTTTCAACATTTCCTAAATGTACAGTGCATTGCATGTTGTGACAGAAACGATATGTTCATGTTTAGGCCCAAATTGTGCCTATGTGTGCTGTGATGTAGTTAGGTGCCATGGCCTGTCCCCCCCTGAAATGGCTGCCGCCTGTCCTGTGTGGATAGACAGGTGGAAATTAGGTAATGCCGCTGACGTTGTGCACCGTTGCGGGAGGCGGTCGAGTACCGCCGTGCAACTTCTTGTTGGTTAACATTGGGCCTTATGGGTTGCAGTAGCCAATGGTGTTGTACGCCAACAGTGACGGTACGCACCGCCGCCGACGTGACCGCCATTTTCTATCTGTTCACTCACTTGCTACCTGACCTTCGACAGGAGAGGTCCTACACCTCTTTCTGGAACCTACCATGGCTTGTGCCACTGGGGAAAGGGCCCCTACCTTCACCGCTGCGGAGTTGGAGGGAATGGTGGATGGGGTCCTACCCCAGTACTCAATGCTGTATGGGCCTCCAGACCAACAGGTGAGTACACTGTGAGCACGATGCATGGGGCATGAATGGATGGAGTGCTGTCTGTGAGGGCCTAGTGTAAGGGGGGGTGTTTGAGGGGTGCTGGGCTGCGTGCTGCATGTATGGTGGGCAATGTATGTGCATAAGGGGATGGGAGTGATATGGTGGGCCATTAGTGTAACAGGCCGGACGGTATGACTGATACCCTTTTCCTATGTGTATTGTGTATTTCCTTTGCAGGTCAGCACCCATCAAAAAAAGGGTATATGGTGTGCCATTGCCTAGGACATGCGAACCCTGGGATCTACGGCAGCCACTGTCGCAAACGGTGGGAGGACCTGAGACACTGGGCACAGAAGACGGTGGAGGCCCAGCTGGGGATAGCCTCCCAACGAGGAAGGGGTGCCCATCGAACCCTGACCCCCCTGATGTTCTACATACTGGCGGTGGCCTATCCGGAGCTGGATGGGCGCTTGAGAGCATCACAGCAGACACAAGGGGGTGAGTACAGTTCCCAATATACTACTTGAGCATGGTGGGGTGGTCTCTGGGTGGGGGATGTGCACCTGTTGGTGCCCCTAAGCCAGGCCGGACATTGCAGGGTAGGTTCCATGTTGGGCAGGGGCTGATGAACTCCACCTCCAAACAAGCTAGTGGGCATCGCTACTGGGAAGGGCTCTGTGGGTCTCATGTATGCTGCAACTAGCGTTAGGTATTACTGTCCATGGCCTGGTGACTAGCATTGTGACTGGTAGTGTATTGCCTAGTGCGTAGGGCTGTTCCCTGTGTGTTGTGAACGTCAATGGTGGTGTTGTTGCTGCCATTGACAAGTGTATCCTCTGTCTCTCCCCCTCCTTTTTGTTTTGTCATCCTGTCCTTATGTGCATTAGCATCATCTGGTGGAGGAGCAGAGGCACCGGCGACGGAGGGAGATGCATCCCACAGGGCCCAGGAGACCGAATCCACCGACGGTGAGGGCACCAGTGGGACGGAGGGCGAGGGAAGCACCACAGCAGAGACAAGAGGGGACAGTTCTGAAAGTGATACCTCCTCCGATGGAAGCTCCCTAGTGGTGGCGGACAGCTCTGTGGCCACCCCAACTACAGATACAGCAACCATCCCCCATACCAGCACCACCCTCCCAGCAGCCCCTCAGCGAGTTTACCATGCCCGCTCACCCAGGAGGGTGGGCATCTCCTTTGCGCCAGGCACCTCAGGCCCTGCCCCAGTTAGCCCTGCTGCCCTGAGTGGGGAGACTACTGACCTCCTGCGATCCATCTCTGTTGGGCAGTCAAGCATAATGAATGCCATCCATGGCCTGGAAGGGCATTTGCAACATACAAATGCATTCCTGGAGGGCATTCACTCTGGCGTGGTGTCCCAACAGAGATCATTCCAGGCTCTGGCCTCCTCCCTGATGGCAGACATTGTTCCTGTCTCTAGCCTCCCCCCTCCAACTTCCTCTACCCAGTACCATTCACCTGAACCCCAACCTATCCCAAGCACACATTCAGATCAGCATGCACCCAAGACAACACACAGGAGTGGCTCAGGCAAACACAAGCATCACACAACATCCCACAGGCACTCACACAAACACCATCCAGATGCTGACATAACAACATCCACTGCCTCCACTGTGTCCCCCTCCTCCTCCTCGTCCACCTCCCTCCCAGTAGCGTCTCTACTCACACATCCACACCCACTGCCTCCATCACCATCACGCCTATCACTACACGCCTCTCACTGGCAATCACCACCCCCACATCCATGCACATGTCCCCTGTGTCCTCTCCCACTGTGTCTTTGCCCCCTCCTCCCAAAGTGCACAAACGCAAGCACTCAGACACCCAACAGCCATCCACCTCACAACAGCATCCAGCCCATGCACCTGCACCCAAACACAGCAGACAGACTTCTCCTGCAACCACTCCCTCTTCTACCACTCCCAACCTTCACCCTCTTCCCACCCCAGTGACCCTAAGAAGCTTTTCCTCTCTGCCGTTGACCTCTTCCCTACCCATTCTCCCCATCCTTCACATCGGGCCAGGGTGGGAAGAACCCATGCTAGCACCTTAGCCACCCAATCCACGGCCACTGTAGTTTCGGCAGCTACTGCAGGTGTGAGAGGCTCCATGGAGACACACATCAGCACTGGCAGTGTGCTTGCACCAGCTGCCAAGGGGAAGGGCAAGGATGTACCACCAGCTGCCAAGGGCAAGGAGGCCCACCATCTTACAAGGGGAAGGGCAAGGTGGCACCACCAGCTTACAAGGGGAAGGGCAAGGAGGCACCACCAGACGGCAAGGGGGAAGGGCAAGGAGGCGCCACCAGATGGCAAGGAGGCACCACCAGACGGAAAGGGCAAGAAGGCACCACCAGATGGCAAGGAGGCACCACCAGACGGCAAGGACAAGGAGGCACCACCAGATGACAAGGGCAAAGGGCCTGCCACTGCAGGCAGGAATGACAAGAGACCTGGTGCTGTGAGAGAATCTGAGCTCCCAACACCAACCATGGTGCTTCAGCCATCCGAGGCTGCAGAGGAGGGTCTGGAGCCTCTCCCCACCACTGCCAGCACCGGCACCAGCACCGGCACTGCCTCCACTGAGCAGCTGTCGCCGCCGGCGGACAGTGTGTAGTCCAGCCTCCATGGAGTGTAATGCATCCTGCCCACTGCAAATCCTGTGGGTATGACACCCAGGTGAAAGACTGTGAACTTGCACTCCCAAAGATCTGCATCACTGGGCACAAAGCCCCCTCCAGAACCAGTGGAAGAAGGCATCCACTCACCCCCTCCTTGCCAGGACGAAGCACACTGAGCACAAAGCTCCCTCCAGAACCAGTTGAGAAGCCATCCATTTGAGAGACTGTGGCTTTGCACTCCCCAGGACCAAGCAGTGGGCAAATCACCCACTTGAGAGAATGTGGCTTTGCACTCCCCAGGACCAAGCAGTGGGCAAACCACCCACTTGAGAGACTGTGGCCTTGCACTCCCCAGGACGAAGCAGTGGGCAAACCACCCACTTGAGAGACCGTGGCTTTGCACTCCCCAGGACATCGCACAGGGCATGTTGCCCCTTCTAGGACAAGTGGTGTTGTACCATATTCCAGCTGAGGTGCCCCCCCATTCCTCGTTCCCCCTGAGGTGCCTGTGTATTTTTGACCTGATGCCCCAGCAGTGTTCTCTCCGTGTTGATGCAGGTGTAAGGTGGGGCCTTGGCCTATGTGATGTGGCCCTGTGGCCCACGGACATTATGGACTGGGTAGTGTCCCTCCATTTGTATATCTGTAAATACTGTTTTGAATTTTGAGAACGTATTTCTAGAATTTTATCTTATTACACTCACTTCAATCACTTCCTTTTGTCCTTGTATTATTCCTTAGGGGTACGGGTGGATGTGTAATGTTGTTGCATCTGTTTGTGTGTATGTTGTTAGGGGTGGAGGTGTTGCGTGTTGCATGTGTGTGTCACTCTCTTTTTCCTCCCCCTCCCCTGTGTGCTAGGCAGCAGTTCTCAACCGTGGTCGTCGTCTCCGGCGTTGATATTCCTGGTGTAGGAGGATGTAGACCAGCATGGGGAACACCTGCAGTTCGGGCTCCATGGTGGCATGGTTCTTCCCTGAGTTTCCAAAGGTGAGTTCTTTGACTTCTGAGAGCTGTTTCCTGCTGTGCTTTTGTTGTCGTTGGTACCTCCCCGGAAAAGGTGGCGGATAGGCCTCTTGTTATACAGTGGGCAGAATATTGTCTTCCGCCTGGCTGTTGGAGGTTACAGCTGTGGTGCTTGTTGCTACCACCATGACGGTCGGTGTGTTAAAGTGGCTGTCTGTGTTGGCGGTTTCCGCCGTGGTCAAAATTCCATTTTTTTTACCGCTGGCTTGTTGGCAGTATTACCGCTGCTTTATCACCGACTGCCAGGGTTGTAATGAGGGCCTATATCTGAGACCTCTCCCATCCATTTGTTCAATTATTGGAAACCGTCAACAATGGAGTTTGAGAAAATATTCTCTAGTTACAAGTCAAATCTCTCTGAAGTTTCAGTGCAGGCTGAAAAAAAATAATCACTAAAGAATGGATTCCCCCTACTCTTTCTCGTCTTGCATAGTAACAATGGATACGAGTATATCAGGTTGGGGTGCATATCTATCAGATCTGACACAGGGGAAATGGTCTGCAATGAAATGACATCAGTCATCGAACTGGAGAAAACTAGCTACCATTTGAAAAGGCTTGACCCATTTCAAGACAACTTTATGACATCAACATGTCTGAATCAGGACAGACAATCAGACTGTAATGGCATACGTCAACAGACAAGGAGGATCAAGATCCATATCCCTTAATTCTGAGGCAATAAGGATAGCAAGTTAGGTAGGACAGAATCTGCTGTATCTAACTGCCACGTACATCAGAGGAGAAACTGGTGGCAGACTGAGAAGGAAATTCACTATTTTCAAGGCTTCCTATTTACTTGAGCTGTCTTTCAGGAGATATACACCACAGATCTGTGAATCCAGATGTAGACCTCTTTGACTCTCCTCTCAATTCACATCATAAGAAATTCTGCTTTTGATGTCCAAAATGGGGTCATAGAGAGTGGATGCACAATCGATTCCCTGGCACCTCTTCTCCTTTATGGCTTACCTCCTTTTCCTTTAATTTCTTAAATTCTAATAAATTAGAGGGATGCAGCAGATGTAATTGTGGTGGTTCCATACTAGCTGAAGACATCTTGGTACACTCTTCCTTTATACAATTCCCTGTAGAATTCAAATTCTTCCATCTCCTGTTCTATTCCCGTTCCTCTCCTTCTTCAAAATCTGCAAGGAGATTGAAAGGCATGTGGCCACTAAACACTGGTATTACAGATCGTTCAGTAGTTTTGATTCAGCAATCCAGACATCCTTCCTCTCTTTCTTTCTTTCATTTTTTAAACTTTCTTTAGTGAGATTTTTATCAAGCAATTCATATTACAAAGCAGTGTGACAAGTACCACAAAGGTGCACTTTACTTTCAGGCAATGAACTAGAATTTTCATTATACTCTTTCATCTGAGGAATACAACATCACAGATTTGCAAACAGTATTCACATATGTCACACACTTCCTTTACAGTTGTCTCTGGCATATATTAATCTTTTCATGCCAGTAGGTATTGTCTGAGTTTTCTCCAGATATTTTTGGAAATTGATTTACAAGTTAGTAGTATATAGTATATCCAGAGGCACTAGAATTATGCTTCAGGGAAGCACCAAATTATGCAGCAGTGTTGACTAAATTATGCGGGAAGAAAAATCAAAGTACGCAGCATAATGCTGGAATTTTTGGATAGTATTACTTTTTTTGTAATCTTACACATTGTAATACTGTCTGGGCAAAGATTTCAACTCATTAGTATCAGTAAAACGGTAAAATACATAAATACCCAACTGAAAAATATCCAGTTAACCTTTGCAAAGGGTCTTCCAGCGCGCATGAACACATATCACTACTTTTTTTAAACTCTTGATCCAATTGAAACTATTTTTTTTGTTATAATCTGCAGATCAAGCAGCAGGTGGTGGATAATGTGGCAAATCCATAGCATACAACGTACCATGGCGTAAGGATCCTGGCTGCATCAAAGAAAGTGCTGCTAACCTGTGCATTGCATTGTTAGGACAGCTGACAATACTGCGGCAAAAGTGATGCTAGGCTGACTTGCATCACATAAATCAACGCAAGCCTTCCTAGCATCAATTGTGTGTGCCAAATGCATCACAAAAGAGGTAAAAAAAAGCATTGGTCCTTAAAAAAGAAACACTCTCCTGAAGCAGCCATGCAGGATAGAAGAGACCGCAGAGTCCAGGACAACCCCAGCAGCTGAGTACCAGCCAGGATCTCCAGACATTCTCCTAGGGGAAGGGGAAGAAGAAGAAGAAGAAGAGGAAGAGCAAGTTTAGTAAAGAGGAGAATAATATCCTGATCACTGAGGTGATGGAGCACCAACACCAGCTATTTGTCACCTCACAATTGCCATTAGGGAGGAAAGAGGCTATATGGCAGTCCATTGTGGACAAGGTCAACAGTGTTGCAGAAGCCAAAAGAACAGTGACTGACTGTAAGAAATTATTGCAAGTGCAGGACAAAGGAGAAACTGGGCAGCAACTTCAAGGCAGCATTGCAGAACGGAGGTGGACATCCAGCACCCCAGGAGCAGTTTGATGATTTGGAGGAGAAGATGGTGGCAGCCATTATGCCAGAGGAGTTGGTGGCAGGAGTCTGGGACATGACAGTGCAACCTATGATGAACAACAAGACCCACATGGTAAGTTACAATAAGGGGCAATGTGGCAACTAGATAATGTCATAAGGTACAGGCAGCTATGTCCGAGCGCTCCAATGCACTGTCTGCAGGCCAAAGGGGAGTATGCTGGCTCATCTATGGTTGAACATCAAATAAATGTAATTCGCACTGACAAGTTACAATTTGCATCACTCAGTCCACATCTGCCACCTTCCTCCCTTCAAATGTGTGAAGGGCAGCCGAAGTCCAGGTTTACCTTTCTTTGTATACTAGCACTTGCAGTGGAATGTACAAAATCACTCAGAACAACTACAACTCCCATAATATAAAGCAAAAAATATGGACTGGAACAATACATCATGCATGCACACTGCTACCCTGCACAACCTGATTGTGACAATGCAGGACACCTTGCACCATAAAGCCACTCGGTCTCACTTGGGCCCATGCACACTAATCTACATGGTAAATCTTGGGAATGGGTGTGTCAGAGGAGAAACCACTCATCTGAGAGGAGGTCAAGTGTGTGCCATGGAAAGTATCTACACATAGGGACATGGTAAGAGACACGTCTGTAGTACCCTGTATGTAACTATATTGCACCCAGCTGTCCTGGTATGCAGGGTGAGAGCACACAGGTGTCAGCTGCCATGGAAGGGACCATTTGAACCACTCACATCTACTAAATAAGAGGGGGGAAATGCAAGAGATGCATACCATAGGACCATGTGTGTACAAACTAATGATGATGTGTGGGCTTGGTGGGCTACTGCTATTGCTGGGCCTTGTAGGCACTGGCTGTGCATGTAAAACTGCAACTCCATATAAATGGGGAGACTGTGAATACCAGGGAGGTGAGAATGGACATGTGTACTGCAAAGTAGCCCCACAAGTACATATGCACTGCTTTGTCTGAGTGTGCCACCCTTGTGTCACAGCTGGGTAGGGATGGCAGAGAATAGCACATTGGGGTACTACATACTACATGTCATGTGGCCCTGTGAGAAGATGTAGCACATGCCAGAAGTGAGTGTGATGCAATATTGTCTCACAGTGTCACATCAATAAGTTTGAGGATGTCAAACAGGGACCTGGCAAGGAATAGTAAGAAATATTTAGACACCACAAATAGCAGGAGTCACGGAAGGTCTCAAGCTGAAGTGGGTGGTCCTAGTGATGTGGGAAACATAGGCAAGTACTTAGCACTATTTCCAGTATTTATTTCAGGTGATGCCTCACCCATAGCCCTCAATACCAAACCAACCAACATGTAGCTCCATTGTGTATGGTCACACATCATCTATGTGTTGTAAGCACATGAGAGTGAATGTATGATCTGGGTAGCATCACTGTGTAGCACTAGTTCGTGTCCCAGGACCCAAAATTGGGTAACCAGAGGAGGCATGTGCACATACATTGGCATGGGACTGAGTCACATGACATGTGACTCGCTGCAAATAACCAACTCTGATCATGATGAAATTGGGTGAATATCAGTGATCGTATTCTACCCAGAAGGACAGGGCCCATCCCTTCAGAATAGGCACACAGTACATGCAAGAACAATGCAGAGATACTGCCACCTGTAAGAGAGCTAAGGTGAAATTTTCCATCAATACCCATGTGTAATAGGTGTCCTACGCGTCGCTGTTGAACTGAAAGTGCTAAATTTGAAACCTTGATTGTCAACCTGTTTACTCATGTCCACATCTAACAGAGATTACCATTACCATTTTTTTATCTCATTGCTGAGGATGAACCCATACCTCCTGGCCAGCAGACTGTCCTGGATGTCAGCGATGATGTGGATAACAAGCTGGAAACCACAAACACCCTCCAGCAAATCCTGGGCTCCATACAGGCACAATCTCCAGTCACAGGGAGGTTTCACAGTAATGCGGGGTCTCCATATGATCCACCTACCATCCAACAGACACCACCTGCCACCCAACCCAGAGTCCTGAACTCCCAGGACTCACAAATAAGATTTCAACAGACTGCCATAGGATTACAACAGGGGCAGACAGATCAGGTGCGGGCAGGGATGGAGACCATGGTAGGAACCCTGGAGGCAGTCCATAGGTGCCTCAGTCCAAATAAGGACAACTCTGTCACCATACTTTCTACTATGTGGCCTCCACCATGTCCCTGGCTGACATCGCTAGTGTCATGAGGCAGCGACATGAGCAAATGCCCTGCCAAAGTGGCACTAGCAAAGTTGCCAACCAGCTGGGGGCAATCAGAAACATCTTGGAGTCCATGGAGCGGAAGCAGGACTTTGCTACCATGGATGCCTACCATAGTGATGTTGCTGCTGAGCTGCAAAACCAGATTATCATCCTTGCTGCCGTGTTGCCACAGGTGAAAGCTGCTGTGCACAACGGATCCACAGCTTCAGGCTCTGATGTGTGTGTGCCTCCCTCTACTCTGACACCTACAACACCCCTCTCAAGGGAGGCACTGCATACATTAGAGGAGGAAGATGTGGACTGCACCTCTTTCACCCCCAAAAGTGCCCAGTAGCATTTCTCTGTGCCAAACACCATTTACTACACAAACATTGGTTGGATATGAGTTGCACATTCACATTGCAACAGCTCATTCTCTTTACCCATAGTCTTACTCTATAATTTGCGGATCACAAGGCCAGTTTAACTAGCCACAACTAGCAAGGTGTAATCCAATCGTAAATAATTTTGCCATTGACACCCATCACAACATGTGTCTATAATGTATGTTTACTTGAAGTTGGGTGATGGGTATTCTTTCAGACACGATGTTCACCTGTGAGTTTCCAGCCGCATTCAAACACCATACCTTGGGATGCATCAGTGCCTGGTACCATGAGTGGATGAACCTTGCTTTTTGTGATTTCTTATGGACAATTGTTTCATACTCAGATTCTTGGTGTTGTGTCTTGACTTTTGCACTTTGGAAGTTAAGCCAACGTTTGTATCTGAATGCATCATACCAACATGGTAGGCTACATCAATGCTTTTTCCATTAGCATCTTGGCCTAGTGGGGCAAATGTGGGCACATTGTTACTAGGTAGACACTCTTGTACTGGCAAAGTTTAATATTTATCATTTGTATGTGCAATATGAGATCTTCTAATAGATATGATGTTTTTGCAAATTTGTATGTTGCATACGTAGACAGTAGAGTTTGGACTGTATTCCCAGGTACATACTATATGGATCACTTCATAGCCATCATACTATTAGTAAACTCTGCTATCCTCCACAAGTATGAGGCCATACAAATGGCTAGTTGTATGAGAGATGCACATAGTAATTGTACTCTACCTATCTTAGCACAACATGTTCATTGTGGTTGGAAATGGAGGACTATTTGGTTCAGGTTGTTGCCATGCACATTATTTTGGATGTACCAGCTGTTGTTCAGCATTGTTTGTCACACATAGCTACATACGTTTTTTTGTGTGGCAATTACTAGCAGATGTGATGTGAGTGTTCAGATGTTTACTGTGACTATGAAGTTACCTTGCTTACACACTGTTAGAGCATATATATTTATTTTCATATAGGCACACCATTTCATTTAGTCATAATTTTGTGACATTGTGAACGTCTTTCACGCATTTGTGAAAAACGTTTGTGCTATAATGTTTCTCCGCAGTGTTGCTGCCACTGATGGGACATTTTGTTGTTGCTCCTCATCTTCCTCATCCTCATTCATCCAGAACTTCCTGCCTGAAGTGTCTTTTTTTGACTGAAGCAACAGGATTACATGGATAGCATCACCTTTCTTACAAAAGTGTCATGTTTGGAGGTAATGCATCACATTGACATTTAAAGTTGTCTGATTTTATTTTTCTCCTACACATATTTTGCTGATATGTGTGTTTTGAGTACGACATGATTGTTCATCGGGCAATGCGCATGTTACACACAGCACTTTACAAAGATCAGTACATTGTGTCTGGCACTTTAAGGATGAACACAGCACTCAAACCTGGTTTACAACTGTTGTGGCCTACTTATAGTTTCCAAGATTTGTGTGAGTTGTTGGTTTCTGGAACTCTGACATAAACAGAAAGACAAATGATGCCTTTGATTATTTATTATCATGTGAAAGCACTATCATACATGGTTTGGTGATACATTCACAGACGTGATTCAGGTGAAGACATTTTGCACAAGGAGTGTGCATCTGCGAGTGCCTGCAGCTGTCTTTTGGACGTCTCCATCCTTAGATGCCTTCTCCTCATCCTCCTCCTCCATCGGATCTTCCTGCGGTTGATCTCCATCCCAGGGCACATTCATGTGCACAAATATGTTGTGCAGTATAGCACACACTAATATAATTTTGAGACAGGGGATAGAGCAATCTACCCCCAGATACATCCAACCGGTGGAACCTGCCCTTGAGAAAGCCAAAGATCCACTCAACAACATTACGAGTCCTGATGTGCACCTGGTTGTATGCCCTCTCCGGATCTGTCTGCAGATTTGCAGAGGGAGTCATTACCCACTGCTGTATCCCATATACTTGGTCAGCTAAAATTGAAAAAAAGAGACAGTGTCAATATTTAGGATAACTGCAGTGGGTACATTCCTGCCCATATGTGTTATACATAGTGGTATTGTCATGCACTTCTCCAAGATGCGATCAAATGATATGCCACTCATTCCGGAGTACTGACGTTTTACATGGGACTCTTCAATCAATCAATCAATCAATCAATCAATCTATGTGATGTCAAATGCAGTGCATCGGCAGATACATCATACAATTCGGCATCCTGACTGCCATGTTAATGCAACAAAATTTGGTGGTAGCTATTTGCCACCGCTCTAGTCCACTCAATATTATGTGTTCACAACACATGTGTGAAGAGACGGAATGTGGATGAGATTTATTTCCTCCCTATTAAGGTGGTAACATAGCAAACATGGCATACACAGACACATGCATTGGTCCAATGATCATCCACAGATGTTGGTGGTGGCCTACATTACATTGGTACATGCCTCTGTGAAAATATTATCCAGAGCAGTTCATGTGATACCATCCACACAGTATGCACTCCCACATATAAACTGAGTGACATGGTGTCACAACTACCATTGTCACATCCATGAGTGCATGTTACAGTGGGGGAACATTGTGCACTTTGTGACAGCATTGTACCCAATATGTGCACACATCACATGGATCCTGAAAATTTGTGAGTGGTCCTCTGCAGTCCAGCTACACAATTTTCTGCACTGCACAACGCCACTGAGAAAGGAAATTAGTACACAATATTTGGGGCATCCTGTACTTTACAGTTCCTTCTGAATACCCTTGCACACACGTTGCCTAACAGGTACACATTCACACTTGCATCAGGAGTTGTAGGGGGTCTTAATTGCATGTAGGATTGTATTTGTGTGTGTGAGAGCACCTTGCAGCCAAGACTGCTGCCTCAGAGGCATGGTGAGTGATGGATGTGTGCCACATTACACAGCACAGATAGGACATGAATGTGAGTTTGATGATTACTCTTTATTTAGACAGTTACACGTCACTTGCCCATGAGCCGTGCACATAGTTCCTGATGTGGGATCCCTCACACCCCTGATAGACCATGGGAGTCGCATGGGGACAGCCCCACAATGGACATGGAACACCTCCCTTGCACACAGTAATGGTAGTAGGAATTTCTGCCTGCCATGCATTGCTCTGACCACTGTTGCCTGGAGTCTTGGAGCAATCAGGTGCAGCAGCTGTACAATGGACTCCCTCCTCAGAGAGTAATGGGTAATTACCTCTTTCTCTCTGAGTCAAATTAGTGACATAAGTTGTCAATAGGTGTGTTCCCTTCTCCTGCCCTGCCTCCATGGTGCAGGTGATGGTGATTGTGGTGGTGATGCTGGAGGTGGTGGTGGTCTTCTTGCGGCTCCAAACTGCAATAGTGGTAGGTCCATGGTGTCCTAAAGCTTGCCAGAGTGATGTGGATATGTTCTCCTTATGTACCAGTGCCAATGCATCATTTTTATGCCTGGTCTGACAAAGCATTAATCTTTTGCCAAAGAATCGTCATATTTCGATTTCCTTTTGAAAGTGGCTGCATCAGTTCTGCATATTTTTTAGAGGGAACGCCTACCTTGAATTTCATTGCCATTATCTGATGCAGCCTGATCTGGCACAAGAAAAAATTGATGCACAGGAGAGAAAAGTGATGCTAGAAATCTCTAGAGGAATGCGTCACTGTTTCATCAAAACAAAACTAGCCACCAGCAGCACAAGCTCCTTGTAAATGAGGCCTCAAGTGTAAGAATCCCATGTTCGGGGTTGTACAACACGTGCACTCTGACGTGGCAGGTATGCCACCTTTAGCTGTGATTGGTGAGTAGTAAATCCTGTGTAGAAAATTGTACTGTATTGTCTCTTTGGGTTGCTGACAGCATTAGAGGCAGACTTGGTTAGATATTTCCCGTCTTAGTTCCTTCGTCCATTTTTCGCAGGCATGGCCTGCTGCTCCCACAATACTTCTAAGCCCCTCTTCATGCATTTATCATTTTTTCGGTGGAAGGGTAGTTACTGCTAAAATGAAAAATGTCCACTCCTGCAGTTCAACCAGCGAGGTACCATATACATCCCTCAGTTCCACACGGAGCCTGTAAAATACCAGGTTATCTAGTGGGTTAGAGGGACCAATCACTATATTTACTTGAAATGTTCTAAATTTGTTGTTGAGAAATGAATCCCCAAGTGTATGCAGTTGATTTGCCTTGCAGTGGTTTATTGCTAATGGTTCTCATACTACGCGCAGTTGAGATGAGTGTCCTCACTGTGTATATTTTAGCTAGTCTGGTCATGCCCAGATTGTGCAGTTTACTTTGTGAATTTCATTTTGGGTGTTTGTGTGAGTACCGCGTTCAGGAATTTTGGTCAGCTGGTCTTTTTTCAAATTCATAGTGGGATACTTTCCTCATGTTACGAAACCAGAACCAGTTTTGTGCGAATTGGGGCTTAGCCACAAGGTAATATACCTCGTAGTTAGTGGCCACAAATTCCCAGAATTGAATATGGTTTTTGCAGTGTGTCCCAGCTAATGGTGGGCTGCTACCCTTCAGACCAGTGTAATAATGTCTGGTTTTAGTTGATAAAAAATACTAAAAGTCCTATTTAGTGGTATGGGCTTGCGTGGGAACAGTTTTAATAACTTGGGCAATATCATTTTCATTAAGCTATCCTCCCTGCCATCGATATTTGAAGTCTATTCCACTTTTCGATTTGTTGGTAACCCTGCACAGGAATCTAACTCAATTTTCTTGTGTTATAAGGTCTTTGTTTCAGCGATAATATATATATATATATATATATATATATATATATATATATATATAAATACCCAAGTATGGGACATAGCTCTCTGTCCAGAATATGATGTAATTTTGTGTAGATTTTGTGATTTTGGTTAGTGGCATCAGTAGTGATTTCCCCTGGTTTATGGTTAGATCAGAACAACCTCGAAAATAAGCTGTCCTCCTTATGATCAGATTCAAGTTACTCTGAGGATGTTTCACTAGGGAAAAGTATGTCACTCACATACAGTGAGAGAAGAATTTTACACGACCCGAATTCTACACATTGGTTATGATGGTATGCTTTCGAAATGCAGTCAAGGGGTTCCAGTGCAAGGGCAAACAGAATTGGTGACACTGAGCATCCCTTCTGACTGCCTCTCAGTGTGTTTATTGGGTCGGACATATGTCCATTGACTCCTGTTTTAGCTAATGGTTATGTATTGAGTAACTCTATCCGTTGCATCATTCCCCTGCCTAAGCTCCTTCTGCTAAGTACTGTGCATAGATATTACCATTTTTAAAATCAAATGCTTTAGTTGAATTCAGGAATGCTCCTGCAGTTCTAGTTTCTGAGTCCATTTGGTGTGTAACTGCACATAGGGGGTCATTCTGACCCTGGCGGTAATTACCGCCATGGCGGAGGTCGGCGGTAGCACCGCCAACAGGCTGGCGGTGCACCGCTGGGCATTCTGACCGCGGCGGTTCAGCCGCGGCCAGAAACGGAAAGTCGGCGGTGTCCCGCCGACTTTCCGCTGCCCTTGAGAATCCTTCATGGCGGCAGAGCGCGCTCCGCTGCCATGGGGATTCTGACACCCCCTACCGCCATCCAGTTCCTGGCGGTTCTCCCTCCGGGAACAGGATGGCGGTAGGGGGTGCCGCGGGGCCATGAGCCAACAAGTAGTTAAGGAAACCGCCTGGGGGTCGTCTGGAATATTTTGGTTTAAACATAAACAATTGTCCCTTACTCTCATGCTATCTTGCCCGAATTTTATCTATTAACATACTACGTTTAGTGTGTCCATGTTTATTTTCACATGTCAATATATTTGGTGTTCGTATCGATCATGCCATTCTCCACTATTTCTGTTTAGAGGATGCCACATTTTATTATTTTTTCTATATCCCAGTTAATATGCGTTTTGCCAGAGTCTCTCCTGGTTACAGTTACAGACTCACTTTGCCATTCCAATTAATCGGTCATTCCACCTCATAGTATATACATATGTACAAATCAAGGGACACTGCCCAGTCGTCAATGTGCGTGGTCCACAGGGCCACATGACAAAGTCCAAAGCCCCACTTCTCTCCTGCAACAACACGGAGCGAACACTGCAGGGGCATCAGTTTGAAAATAGGCAGGCATCTCAGGGGGACGAGGAATGGGGGGGCACCTCAGCCAGAGATGGAACAACACCACTGGTCCTGGAGGGGGCAACATCCCTGTGCTTGGCCGTGGGGAGTGCAAGGCCACAGTCTCTCAAGTGGGTGATTTGCCCACTGCTTGGTCCTGGGGAGTGCAAGGCCACAGTCTCTCAAGTGGGTGATTTGTCCACTGCTTGGTCCTGGGGAGTGCAAGGCCAGTCTCTCGGGTGGGTGCCATCCCCACTGGTTCTGGAGGGGGCATCGTGCCCTGTGATCTTCATTCTGGAGAGGATGGGGTGAGTGGGTGTTTTCCACAATGGTTCTGGAGGGTTCTGGAGGGTTCATTGTGCCCTGTGATCTTCATCCTGGGGGGATAGGGTGAGTGGGTGTTTTCCCCATTGGTTCTGGAGGGGACATCGTGCCCTGTGATCTTCATCCTGGGGAAGATGGAGTGAGTGGGTGTCATACTCACTGATTCTGGAGGGGGCATCGAGCCCCGTGATACAGATCCTGGAGAGTGCAAGGTCACAGTCTCTTAGGTGGGTGTCATACCCACAGGATTATTAGGGTGCAGGCCGCACAACAGCCCATGGACGCAGGACTACAGACTGTCTGCCGGCGGTGACGGCTGCTCAGTGGTGGTGGTGGAGAGGGGAAGCTCCTGCCCATCCCCTGCAGCCTCGGACGGCTGCCCACTGGTGCTGCTGCTGCTGCTTGTGGTCGTGGTGGGGGGAAGCCCCTACCCAGCCCCTGCAGCCTCGGACAGCTGCCCACTGGTGCTGCTGCTGGTGGTGGGGGGAAGCTCCTTCCCATCCCCTGCAGCCTCGGATGCCTGCCCTCTGGTGCTTCTGCTGCTGGTGGTGGTGGGGGGAAGCTCCTGCCCATCCCCTGCAGCCTCGGATGGCTGCACCACCAAGGTTGGTGGTGGGGGCTCTGACAGAGTACCAGGACCAGGCCCCTTGTCCTTCCTGTCGGATGGTGCAGGCCCCTTGCCCTTCCTGGCTGCATCTGAGGATGGCTCCTTGCTCTTCAGGGCAGCAGCTGGGGATGGCTCCTTGCTCTTCGGGGCAGCAGCTGGTGCAGGCTCCTTGCCCCTCCTGGCAGCAGCTGGAGGTGGCTCCTTGCCCTTCCTGGCAACAGCTGGGGATAGCTCCTTGCCCTTCCGGCCAGCACTTGGGGCAGGCACCGTTTCTGTTAGGCTACCTGGTGCCATGGATCCTTTCCCACCACGAGTTGCTGTGGACACTACTGGGCCCGTGGACTGGGTGGCTGAGGTGCTTGCCTGGGTTTTAGCCACCCTGGCCAGACGTGAAGGACGGGGGTGGAGGGGTGGGAAAGAGGTCAATGGTGGAGAGGAAAAACTTCTTAGGGACCTTGGGGCCGGAAGAGAGAGAAGGTTTGGGAGTGGAGGAAGAGGGGGTAGTTGTAGGAGGTGTCTGTCTGCTGTGTTTGGGTGCAGGTGCATGGGCTGGATGCTGTTGTGAGGTGGATGGCTGTTGGGTGTCTGAGTGCTTGCGTTTGTGTACCTTGGGAGGCGGGCACAGACACAGTGGGAGAGGACACAGGGGTCATGTGCATGGCTGTTGGGGTGGTGTCTGACGGTGAGATGTGTGTTCTGATAGGTGTGATGGTGATGGCCGTAGTGGATGAGAATGTAGTGCATGCAGGTGTGAGTGTAGACGCAACTAAGAGGAAGGTGGAGGAGGAGGAGGAGGGGGACAGAGTGGAGGCAGTGGATGTTGCTATGTCTGATTCTGGATGGTGTTTGTGTGAATGCCTGTGGGATGAAGTGGGGTGCTTGTGTTTGCCTGTGCCACTCTTGTGTGTTGTCTTGTGTGCATGCTGGTCTGCCTGAGTGCTTGGGATAGGTTGGGGTTGAGGGGAATGGGTTTGGGTAGAGGAAGTTGGAGGGGGGAGGGTGGAAACAGGGCAATGACTGCCGTCAGAGTGGTGGCCAGAGCCTGGATTGATCTCTGTTGGGCCGCCAAGCCAGTGTTAATACCCTCCAGAAATGCATTGGTCTATTGCATGTGGGCTGGCAGCCCCTGGATAGCATTCCCAATGGTTGACTGCCCAACAGAGATGGATCTCAGAAGGCCAATAGCCTCCTCACTCAGGGCAGCAGGGCTCACTGGGGCAGGGTCTGAGATGCCTGGGGCGAAGGAAATGCCTGTCCTCCTGGGTGAGTGGGCACGGGCAACTCACTGAGGGGCTGCTGGGAGGGCAGTGCTGGTACGGGGGTGGCAGCTGTACCTGTAGCTGGGGTGGGCACAGAGGTGTCTGCCACCACCAGGGAGCTTCCATCGGAGAAGTTATCTGTGTCCAAACTGTCCCCTCCAGACTCCGCCGTGGTGCCCCTCCTCGTCCTCCGTCCCACTGGTGCCCTCACCATCGGTGGACTCTACCTCCTGGGTCTTGTGGGATGCAGCTCCCTCTGTCACCGGTGCCTCTGCTCCTCCACCAAATGATGCTAATGCACATAAGGACAGGATGACAAAACAAAAATGGGTGGAGAGACAAAGGAAACACTTGGTCAATGGCTGCACCAACGCCACAGTTGGCGTACACAGCACCCTCACACTTAGGGAGATCAGCCCTACGCACTTTGCAATGAACTACCAGTAACAATGCTAGTCACCAGGGCATGGGGAGGGACACATACTGCCAACTGCAGCATACCTGGGATCCACACAGCCCTGCCCAGTAGTGGATGCCTACTAGCTAGGTAGGAGGAATATCACATCAGAACCCTGCCCAACATGGGGCCTACTCTGCAATGTCAGGCATGGCCAAGGGCACCCACAGACACACATCCCCCACCCCGATACCACCCCACTAGGTGTAGGTTGCAATGATGGGCACTGTACTCACCCCCTTGTGGCTTCTGTGATGCCCTCAAGTGCCCATCCAGCTCCAGATAGGCCACCGTGAGTATGCAGGCCATCAGGGGGGTCAGGGTTCGAAGGGCACCCCTTCCTCGTTGGGAGCCCATCCCCAGCTGGGCCTCCACCATGTTCCGTGCCCAGCGTCTCAGGTCCTCCGACCGTTTCCGACAGTGGGTGCTCCACCTGCCATAGACCCCCAGGGTCTACATGTCCTTGGTAATGGCACACCATATACCCTTCTTTTGATGGGCTCTGACCAGCAGATGAAATACACACAGGGAAAGGTATTATTCAGACTGTCCTGCCTGTTACACTCATGGCCCACCAGACCCCTTCCCATTCCAATTTGCACAGACATGGCCCAGCACACAAGCTGCACGCTGCCCAGGGGACATCCCCCAACCCCCCCACATGAGGCATTCACACACACCACTCCATGCATTCATGGCCCATGCATCGTGCTCACAGTGTACTCACCTGTTGGTCTGGAGGCCCATACAGCAGTCTGTACTGGGGTAGAGCCTTATCCACCAGTCGCTCCAACTCTGCCTAGGTGAAGGCAGGGGCCCTTTCCCCACTCACACGGGCCATGGTAGGTTGACACAGGTCACAGCAGCACAAGCAGTGTAGGTCCTCTCCTGTTGAAGGTCAGGTAGCAAGTGAGTGAACAGATAGAAAATGGTGCTGACGTCTGCGGCGGTGCATACCGTCACTGCTGGAGTACATCACCATTGGCCCCTGTGCCCCATTGGGCCCAATATTATCCAATGAGGTGTTGCACTGCAGTTCCCGACTGCCTTCCGCAACGGCGCACTACGTCAGCAGACTTACCTCACTTCCACCTGTCCGTCAACACAGGACATGTGGACGCCATTTCAGGGGGTTGGGGGCAGCCCCTGGATTATAACTGTGTCACAGTTTACAATTGTACATACAGGACAAATGCCACTTATACATCTCAAATTAACATCATGCATTGTACTGTTGTGGCTACAATATACAATTGATGACCGGCTCCTCACTCTTTTGCCCCATAGATTACAACTGCTGCAGATGAATAGGAGATGGAGACATACCCCCGTGTACAAACCCCTAGTAGACTTGGCAACAATTGAGGACAGGCACATTATCTTCACCTACAGAATTGACAGGGCCACAATCACGGAGCTGTGTGCCCAACTGGAGCCTGACCTGATATCTGCTATCCGTCACCCCACTGGGATCCCCCCTCTTGTACAAGTACTATCTGTGCTCCATTTCTTGGCAAATGGTTCTTTCCAAGTGACAGTGGGCTTGGCAGCAGGAATGTCACAGCCAATGTTCTCAATAGAGCTAACAAGAGTGTTGTCTGCCCTGATTAAGCACATGTGCAGCTACATTGTTTTCCCCCAGGAGGAGGATTTGGCCACAGTGAAGGCTGACTTCTATGCAATGGGACATATCCCCAACATCATTAGGGCGATCGATGGAACACACATTGCCTTTGTCCACCTCCTCCCCCTGGCAAAATGAACAGGGCCTCAGAAATCGAAAGAGTTTTCACTCAATGAAGGTCCAGTTGGTGTGCTTTGCGGACCAGTATATCTCCCACGTCAATGCGAAGTATCCTGTGTCTGTGCATGATGCCTTTATCCTGAGGAATAGCAGCATCCCAAATGTGATGGGCCAACTACAGAGGCACAGGGTGTGGCTAATAGGTGAGCCCTGGTCCCCACCCAGTGGATGTTGGTGTATGGGTATGGTGTGGGCCATAAGGGATAGTGTGTGGCTAAATGTTGTCCCTCAAATATGCAGGAAACTCTGGTTAGTCCAACCTATTATGGCTACTGACCCCTGTGAGGAATCCCAGGACAAGGGCAGAGGAACGTTACAATGAGGCACATGGGCAAACAAGAAGATCATTGAACATACCTTTGGCCTCCTGAAGGCCGGTTTTGTGCCTCTATCTAACAGGTGGATCCCTATGCTACTCAACCAAGAAGGTCTGCCAGATAATAGTGGCATGCTGCATGTTGCATAACCTTACCTTGAGACGCTGTGTGACGTTTCTGCAGGAGGAAGAGGCTGGAGATGGCTGTGTGGCAGCAGTGGACCCTGTCGACAGTGAAGATGAGGAGGCAGAGGATGAGGATGAGGACAACAGGACTGCAGTGATTAGACAATACTTCCAATGACACACAGGTAAGACAGTGTAACTTCACATTTCATTTTCATGTCTATGTTTAACATTGTCACTGGCAGACTGTGAATTCCCACTTCCATGCCCACTCACTGTAACCTTTGGCAACTCTTTTTGCAGATGTTATCGCTCCTGGTGTGTTCACTGCAGCCAAC
Organism: Pleurodeles waltl; assembly: GCF_031143425.1. Lineage (NCBI taxonomy): Eukaryota > Metazoa > Chordata > Amphibia > Caudata > Salamandridae > Pleurodeles > Pleurodeles waltl. Next base: position 275,601,233 of record NC_090443.1, on the reverse strand, counting down.
TACAGGTCTATCCTATGTGCACATTACTTTACAGTTCATTTGCAATGTTTGAACCTTATTAAACTAATACATACTTAAATCATTTGACATAGTCCATACTTGTATTTTTTCAAAGTGTGTTTATTGCAGTGCTAAGAAGAAAAGGGGGAAGTGCAATGGGCTGGGGTGATGATGGAGGAAGGTCAATTGTTCCAGTCTATTTGTAGCACAGGTGCATTGTCCAAGGGGGCATAGGAAGGGGAGCAATGGCAGTTCAAGGTGGACAGGGCGACAGAGTGGGAGAGAAGGGTGACAATCAGGAAAGTCTAATATCCTGGTAGAGGTCGGGACAAGTGTCTCTGGCTTCTGCCTGGATCGCAGGGAACATTTACGGGGTGATTCTCCTTCTGCAGGGGGAGGAGTGCTGGTGTCCTGTTGGTCCTGTGACGGGGCCTCCTGTCCACTAGCGGCAGCGCAGGTGGAAGGCTGTTCAGATGTCTGGCTAGTGGCAGGGGCCCGCTGTTGTAAGACTGCCTCCCTCATAATGTTGGCCATGTCTGCCAGCACCCCTGCATAGGAGACCAGGGTGAAGTTAATGGCCTTCAAGTCCTCCCTGATCCCCTGGTAGTGTCCCTCCTGCAGCCGCCTGTTCTCCTGCACGTTGTCCAGGATCTGGCCCAGCATATCCTGGGAATGTTGGTATGCTCCCAGGATCTCAGTGAGGGCCTCCTGGAGAGTCGGTTCCCTGGGCCTGTCCTCCCCCAGCGCACAGCAGTCCTCCCAGCTTCCCGGTTGTCCTGTGCCTCTATCCCCTGAACCGCGTGCCCACTGCCACTGACCCCAGGTCCCTGATTGTCTTGGGTATGAGGTGTGCCATGGGGTCCCTGTAGAGGTGGACACACTGCTGATTGACGTGTCCTGGGGACAGAGGTATGGGTATGCTGGGTGGGTGCTGTGGTGGTGTTTCCTGATGGGGGAGGATCTGTGGTGGTGTGTGACTGTGCCTGGGTAACCGACTGTCCGGAGGTCCCTGATGGGCCAGGTTGGTCATCCAGATCCAGGCGACCAGATTCACTGTCATCACTGTGGGCCTCTTCAGTGGGGGGACTGGATGGTGCTGGGACCTCTTCTCCGGTGACAATGGCTGGGATACCTGTGGGGATGTAAATGCAGTGTTATTGTTTCTGTGTGTGACATATTGTGCATGTGTGGGTTGCCCTCTTTGCTTGCATTTTCCCTGGCAGCTTTAACTTGTGTGAGTTGGTATGTGGTGGGCTTGCTGATTCTCTCTAGTGTGCATGCTTTAGTGATAGGTGTCCATGTAGGGTTGTGAGTGGTGTACATGCATTGGTATGGCATGCAGGGCTTGGCATTGGGATGAGTGAGTTGTGATGGTGGGGTGTGTGGGATAGAGTGGAGTGATGGGAGTGAGGGTGGGGGTATGTGATGGCATGCAGGTAGGGGGGTAGTAGAAGTATAGAGTTGACTTACCAGAGTCTACTCCTCCGACTCTGGCCAGGCCCTCAAGATGCCTGATTTCCAAGTCTTGCTCCTCCTATGTTGTTAGTTGTGGGGAAGGAGGTGGGGGTCCACGGCCACTCCTCTGTATGGCGAGCTGGTGTCTTGCTGCATTGGAACGTACCTTCCCCGGTAGGTCATTCCACCTCTTCCTGATGTTATCCCTTGTTCTTGGGTGCTGTCCCACAGCGTTGACCCTGTCCACGATCCTCCGCCATAGCTCCATCTTTCTTGAAATGGATATCTGCTGCACCTGTGCTCCAAATAGCTGTGGCTCTACCCGGATGATTTCCTCCACCATGACCCTTAGCTCCTCCTCTGAGAATCTGGGGTGTCTTTGTGGTGCCATGGGTGTTGTGTGAGTTGTGTGGGTGAGAGTGTGCAGGGTTATGTATTGGGGTGTGTGTTGTGAGGTGCGTGGGTGGTGTATGGGTGATGGTGGTGTGTGGCTCTGGTCTTGTCTGTGGTCGTGGTGTCTATCTTGTGGCAATTGTTTGTAATGGTAAAGGTTTGCGGGTAATGTAGGTGTGTGTTTTATAGTGGTGTGGGTGTGTGGGTTTGATGTGTGTCAGGTGTGTGTAGTTTGAATTGTCCAATGTGGTTCTGTTTTGTATGTGTCTGTGTATTTGGAGTGCAGTGGTATATACCGCCAATGGTTTAGCGCCATTGAATGTCCGCCGTGGTGATTCATGGGTCATAATGTGATGGGCGTTGTTCTGTTGGCGTAGAGGTGTGGGTTTTGATACCTCCCATTTATCACTGACCTTTGGTGTGGCAGATTTGTGTCTGTGGTTGAATAGTGACGGATTGGTGTGTGTGTGTCTTAATATGGTGAACGGATATCCACCACAGTGGCGGTATGTTGGCGGCAGTCAGCATGTCGGTAAATTACATTTACTGCCAATGTCATAATGAGGGCCTATATGTGTTTTTCCTGTGATGTAGAATTTCAGTCTGGCTGGATATAGCATGGAATACTTGATTCCCATTGATTGTCAGGGTGACCTTTCGTCAAAATAGCAGTAAAGAACTGCATAGTTAATTTGAAATTGCATGAAGATTACGGTAGTTTAGTAGTTTGTCTATCACAGGTCTAAGTAACACCCCTGGTACAGGGCTTTGTGCATGTGTTTAAAGTGCTCGTTCCACCACAAGGGCTTGTGACAATGTTTCTCAAATATATCACCCTAATAGTCTCTATAGATAAATATTTCTGGTTTGCCGATTGCGGTTGTTTATGGCAATCCTACAATTCTGAGGTAATTTCTTCTAGATCTAGCCTCTAGGTCTTCATTTTTCATTTTGATTTTGTCTAGGTCTAGTTCCACAGTTATCATTTGTTAGCTCCCCAATATTGTCTTCAGTTTCATTTATGCATTTCTCTGCCATGTTGATCAATGTACTCTGCTTCTCAGCTCTCCTTCATATCAAGAAGTCGGCATGTAAGGTTCTACATTATTTGACTCTATTAAAGGCAGGCTGCTCTTCATTGCCAGGAGCAGTGCTTTTTCAGCTTTTTGTCCACAGCTCTGTCATTTGATCTGTCGCACTGTCATGTCCCTGCTGAGGTTCTCCACTTTGTGACCTGCGGTTTTCCTGGTTTCAAAGGTAGGTTTTTGTTGCTGGTTGTCTGTTTTGCCATTTTGGTGCACTGTACAGGTAGCACTCTATTATACCTTGTCTACAGTGGTCCACATTTGCTTTTGTCAGGGTAATTCAACACCATGCAGAGACCGCTGATAGGCTGCACATTGCATGTAGTTATTTCCTATACTGCTTGGGCTAATGTATTTACTCTCTGATCAGGGCCCACACCCATGTTTGTTGCCAATTGGACCAACCACAGTGAGGGATCTGGCAATGATTCTAAAGCCTAGAGTTCAGCTTTGTGTGATGTCCTTATTCCATGCGGGGACCCAATGGCTCTTCCATTGTCACTCATTCAGCAGCCACTGCCCTATTCTGTCTTTGCTCCAATGGCTGAGATAATATCTATTTTACCTTTGAGCAGCCTGAGATTGCAGGACCAGTGCAAGCCTAGTCTTTTATTCACTTCAGTCTCTCATCATGCTGTGAATTATTTTCCGAGGCTAAGACTGAAATTAACTCACCCAGAGGTTTTGCCACTATTTGTCTCCAAGCCACTTGCCATACAGCATGTTCCTATTTTTGATGCAGATATTGTGGACTTAGATGGATTGTTTTTTTGCTCAATTCCAAATGAGCAAGAATCGTTAAAGTGCAGCCATCTTCTCCAGCTACCTCTTGTGCCCACTTCCCCATTCCTTCATGTCCTTCCTCTCTTAAGGCCACTTCCAAATACTGGAAGACTTTTCAGGACTAGTATTTTGGTGAAATCCATCTTTCTAATAGAAATTAACATCAACATGGTTCTATAGTTTTTGCTTAATGGCTTTCAGAAAGGGTAGTTTATGACCTAGTAGCTCAGTGGGCAGCTGAGAGAGCTTTCAGAGAACCTTGGGTTGGGTTCCTTCAAGATTCGATCCTAGGTTTCAGGTTTCTATCTAGGCCTTTGATTCATCTCTTTTTCCCTCCCTGTATTTACTTTAAGGTCTCAAAGCTCTTCATAAATTGCCTTTTGAACCTCTGAAAAGTATTTAGTTGAATTTCCTTACTTTTAGTGTGGTGTTCTTAGTTGTCATTACTTCAGCAAGGAGGATTGGGGAGCTTGGGACTCTTTTGTTCAAACCTTCTTCAGAACTAATCCTTAATTCATTTCAAAGGTTTCTTCTTTAGCCCATAGAGATTGAGAAATGTTTTGTTCTTCCTAATTTTTTTTCCTGACTCTCTCTCGTTGGATTAGGTATCCTTACAGTCCCTGGATTTTAAGGTAGAGGTTTGTTTTTCATGTATTTGGAACAAACAAGTTCCTTTTGGAAATCTGATCACTTGTCTGTTAGATTTGGGAATTCAAACCAAGGATGTATGGCCTCTAACATCTCCATCAGTAGATGGATTAAGAAGACTATCTCTTTTGTTTGTTATATATCCAACATCAATCATATAATCAAACATATCAATCCGGAAAAGATTAATGGTAGAGCAGCTAGAGGTGTGTCAGTTTCTTGGATGGAATAAGGGGGTATCTTAGGTGGAAATTTGCAGAGCAGAAATATAGACACCTCCTCACAATTTTCTGAATCATCTTAAAATTCAGGGATTGGGTTTAGATGATGGAAATTCTGGACAAAACATACTGAACACAGTAAATTCTAGGAAATAAATTGCGGTAATGCATTGTGAGATGGGACTCACCTCAATAGTAATGACTGTGATGAGGACAAAATGGACTAAGGATAATGAAGATTTCTAGTAAGTAACTGGAGCATTTCCAACTTCTTGAGTGTTGACGTAATGTAACTAAAAACTAAATTTGAAATGTCAAACTATGAGCTAGGAATGGCTGGAACATTTGAAATAATCTATAATGCTTTGGGATTGTTTGATAAACTTTTAATTAGTGAGACTTAATAAATGAATGTTGTTTAATTATACACTGGTTTAGTCAGCTGATAGACATAAAAGCTGGCTATGTGCTGATGCTCTATTTTAGTCTTTTTGTTTTAATCAAAAAACTTTATTCAGATCTTTTATAGATATCCATAAAAGAGAATAAGTACAAAGTTAATTAATAAGTGAAAAATATAAAAAGAAACATCAATAGTAGCTGTTCATGCCAATAATTGGAACCTTTAAAAATGTGCGTACCTGATCAAATAGTCATTTGGTCAAGTTAAATATTTTTTGCCTATCTGTGCATCAATAAATAGAAAATGGGATATATGTACATAAGATGATCAGTACAATAATTAGAACCTCCTAAAATGTGCATGCCTGATCAGATTATCATTTGGTCATCTAAAGTATTATTTTCTGAGTTGTGCAAATTATTAGCAAATTGCTTAACAGTTAGAATCAAGATATTTCCTTTCTTTTATCGCTGCAGCAATAAAGCGATAAATAACCATACATATCAAATCAGACTGGAGTAACTGCAGATGAAAAATAGCTTCCTTACACCTCCTGATATTTAGTGATTTAAGAAGTGGCATTAAAAAGACCTTCCTCAGATCTTTGTACAGCTTACAGAATAAAAACATATGCATTTGTGATTGTTCTGTAAGCATATCACATGGACAGGGTTTTAGGCCCCTATTGCGGTACACCTTAGGAGGATAAGCCACTAAAAAAATGGGCCAGGCCGAGGCGAAACCATGTCACGAAAAATCGATGGTGCCGAAGGACAATTAGAAGATAGGGTTCGATTTTATATGTGGTACATAAGGGAAGATAAGCTATCACCATGCCTTTCCCAAAATCGTGCCTCTATCAGTAGCCAATTTCTCTTGAAATCCATTTTTTACTACTGGGATGTCCTGCTTGACTATGGTCCCAGGGTTAAAGAATAAGTCTGATCTGTTAAGGCTACTCAGGGACTCTTTAATGTACATAACCCAGGGACATCTCAGTACTCCATCCAGCCTAATGCAGTCCATAAGCAGTGTCTAAGTGACAGCTGCTTCCAGCCTAGTCCAAACAGACATCCAGAGGTCTAAAGGAGCTAACTTAATCAAGTCCTCCAAAAAAGGGAGACCTAATTCTGCATGTAGAATTGTTTTCTCTTATTTTCAGAGATGATACGCCCGTAGAGCCCCATACCCCAGCTCCATATCTGACAATCAAAGTAGGCCTAGCCTTATAGATGGTGATGATTTTTTTTTGTTTGTGGACAATCCCAAAACCATCATGAAATCCACAAATCTGTTTAAACATTTCTGGAGGCCCCTTCCAGTTCGTGCCATCTGGGCACATTCATTAATGTTCGCTGAGGCCACTTGGCACAACCTTAAAAACACCCAGACCTTGATATCATTGCATGATCAAATACAGACTCAACCCCCCTCCCAATGAAAGTAATATCGGGGAGAGTAAAGGTCGGTGAGATGCCACTTGCCAACACTAAATTATGAGTCCTCATAAGATTATTTAACTTGTCTCCACAGGGGTTGTGGGTAAAGTAGAAATAGCTGCAATCATCTTCATCATTTAATCCACAGATCCTATCATCCCCTGTGGAACAAAGGGAGACATTGAAATCCCCACCCCATATAAAATTATAAAATCCTTATCCAAACAGCAGACCATTTCCTCAATGGCCTTCTCTAGGGCGTGATTAATCTCAACGTTAAATCTCACAAAATTATGATGGTAAAAATTGACCAGGTGCATTAACGGGCTGCCCTTCATGGACAGCAACACTAGTTGATAGTAAGGGGAGTCAGTTCTACATTTAGTTACCTTAGCGTCTGAGGTGATGTTAATCAGCGTCATCAGCCCCCACTGCTGCGCCCTACAGGTTTTCGCGCAGCCAGGGTTGTGACTGACTGAAACCCACTGATATAAATTGCTCTATTGGCCCATGTTTCTTGGAGGCAAACTACCTGCTTGTTTTATAACAAGACAAGCCAATCATTACTGTGATATTTCTCTCCAATACCTGCTACGTTCCAAAAAAGTGTCTGCCAGTGCTGTGTGGAAGATCTTTCAGCCCCCACATGCTGCAAAGTGGAATTTTGCTCCTGTATATCAAAACTCTCAACTTCCAAATTCTGGTTGAGAGGGTTTGCCTTTCTCAATTTGTGTTCACCTGCACCCCCACTAGCAGGACTATTTTGAGGGTGACTGCAGTTATGATTGGCTATGTCTGCATTCATCATGTGTGTCAGAGTGAGCAAATGGGTCAAAGTCAAAGGCCTGTCACTCTCTCCTAGTCAATCAACTTTATCTAGACAATGGCGCAGAGAACTATGTTGGTTCTGAGTGGGGACATAAAATTTAGAGGTATTACAAGGGTTGCTGCCGACGCCCTTGGGTGGCTGATAAAAATTGCCCAGCGGTACAGCCTGGATATTGATATTACTTTCCTGCGCTGTTTCACACTGCTTGAGTATCCATTCTACCTGCTGTGGATTTTTTAAATTTACTACCACACAATCACCTGGGAGGCTTTTCTTTCTGTTACCCAGCCAAAGTACCCTCCTTACTCCAATAATACCACTCCAAAGGCACTCACTGTTTCCCCCCACCCAGTGTTTTATTTAGGCAATGGACTACCTTATTTTTTAGTTGGTCATCCTGCTCGTTAGTACTGAGTGACAGGGGTGGGACGTTTTTCAACACAATTACGTAAGGGGTACATTGAGGTGGAAGTTGGAGAAATTGTAGGCTCTTTCCCATAGGTGAATTGTGTGCTTTAAACTCCATCAACCCTGTACTCCCAGGGGCCTGTCCTCTCCCTTTATTCCCTAGAGGTGGAGATAGGGATTTATCTGGAATTCTACTGCAATTGGCGGGCTGCTCCATAGGAGTGTTTATCAGCTTATTCAGTCCTCCTAATCTAGGACTTTGGGCCTTATGACGTACCGCAGCACAATATTCTAGTGCTGTGCCTGAGGGACAGACCACTGTGTCCAGCTCCGTGTTCAGGGTAAGGGTTAGGCTACACTTTGTGGATTCTAGTAAGTGTTTTAGTGTGAAGTCTATACGCTGCAATAAGTTTACTAGAGGTTTAAGGGCTTTCTCTGACAAGGATTCCATGTAGGCTTTGTCCCCAAAATTGGCCTCTGGATCTTGGGGACTCACAGGCTCTACCCTCTTTTTTTTCCCAGTTATAGGTGACTTACAGGCCACGGAATTGCCCCAGTTAGACCCGTTAGATTTGGAGGCTGTTAGCTGTTACATGCTCGAATTCCCAGGGGTGGACTTCTTCCGTTTTATAGGGGGAGAAGCAGTATCTTCCACACACACAATGGCGTCTTTATCTTAAATGGACAGGTCGTCTTCTCTACCAGAGGAGATGTTTAGTTCATCCTGCAAGACACCCCCCTTTTGTATGCTTGATATCTTGCGCCCCTTCTTTGCCTTACTAGCCTCCAGGGGGGTCCTGCCCTCCTCCCCTCCCATAGTTACAGTGTTACTTGTCTTGGGGGTGGGAGGGGGCGAGGAAACAGGTGTTTTCCTTGGTACCCCCAGCCTTTCTTCAACTGATTCAATTTCCGTGTTTAATGCTGACATGGCCGTGGTAAGGTATGATACTATGGAAGCTGTGGGGTTACTATCTTTAGAGGAAGTCATATCGCTCACCTTTCTTTTGCCCATTTTGACTTGAGTGCAATAGAACCCAGAGGAAGAATACAGCACTACAAGGTAAAATAATGTAGAGTACCAACAAAGCCTGCTTGATGATAGATGTTAAAGGGGTGGCCCATCCCAGCCTCCTTCTGGCTCCGACAGGCATGGATGGGCCTGCCCCCTGGCACTTTATAGCGCTTGCTGGCAGGTGAGTTGGGGCAACTGAAGCAAAAAAATTGTGGCCTCCTGGGGCCAAAAGCAGTCTGCGACTCGTAGTCCCCCTCTCAGTGTTAAGTGCGTCCCGCGCTACGATGTCCCCTTGTGTTTTATAGCGCTTGCTGGCAGGTGAGTGGGAGCAGCTGGAGCAAGAAAATGGCCGCCTACTGGGGCCAAAAGCAGTCTGGGACTCGTAGTCCCCCTCTCAGTGTTCAGCGCATCTATTTACTCATTTTGAAGTGAAACCCTGAGGAAGGAAAAATGCTCCTCTCACAATTTTCTGTTAGTATGGAGGCAGTTGTATGATATTTAAACTTTAATAAATGTGTTTGATGTATTTTGATATTTTAAATAATAAAAAAACATTTTTCACAGTTCATTAGCGAGCTGGATCATTCTCAATATATGTGTATTGAAAAAACAATTAAGATGATAGTGTCTGAACTTTGTGGATTGCGGGTCTCCCATTACTATGTGTTAGGCTTGGCATCCTTGACTTGGTTTACCCCCTTACCTTTTGCCTTCAACCCTTCTGTTTGTTTACTTTGTGTTTTTGCTGGCTTTAGGACTCTGCACACTTTATGACTGCTAACCAGTGTTGAAGTGGCTATGCTCTATCCTTAAAACATGGTATATTTGTCTTATACCCAATTGGCATATATAATTTACTTGTAAGTCCCTGGTAAAGTGGAACTACCTGTGGCAAGGGCCTGTAAATTAACTACTATTAGAGTGCCTGCTGCACTGATTGTGCCACCCACTTAAATAAATAGCACTTTAAACTTATCTCTGGCCTGTCTTTGCACCTGCTGTGTGCAGTTTTAAACTGTCATTTTGATCTGGCAAATAAACCATTTGCCAGACCCAATCCTTCCCTTTCATCACATGCAAGTCACCCCTAAAATAGGCCCTGGACAGCCCAAAGGGCAGGTGCAATATACATAAAAGGTGGGGCATGTACTATTTAGTTTTACTTGTCCTAGCACTTAAAAACTCTTACATTCATATTTCACTACTGCAAGGCCTACCTCTCCCGTAGGACAACATTACAATTACCTTGTTGCATTTAATAAGCTGTAACTTCCCTACAGGGAGAGGTGCTCTGTGTCTTTGGAATTGTAATGAAAAATCCTAATTTATGGTGAAGTCAAATTGTAAATTACAGTTCTGAAAATGCCACTTTTAGAAAGTTGACATTTTCCTGCCTGTTCTGTCTCTGGGTCACATTACTGTGCGAAATTGACAGTTGGGCTTTGGGTATTCTTCCTAGATAGCCACACATATGGGGAAGCTTAGGTGTGCCTGGATGGGCCATTACTGGCAGGATGTGAAGGAGGAGCTGGGCCAAGCCCCACTTACATTTGAATAGGTTGTGTCCTGCCTTCACACAAATGGATGCATACCCATTGTAGTTAGCCTAGAGCCAGGGCAATGAGAGCAAGGCACATATGCAGTTCAAAGCCATGCCTCTAGATGCTTCTCCCCACTTCAAAGGCACAGCTAGGTATAAATATTGGACCTCAGACACCAGCTCTTCAGTACACTTTTGACCATATGGATACTCTACCAGGAAGAAGGAGGACTGTGCTGTTGAAAGGACTGCCATTTTTCTGGAGGGCTAGTTGGCTGGCCTTATGACTTGAGCCTCAGGGGTAGAAGGCTCCAACCACCTTGAGCCCAGGACCTTGACTCTGCCATCTGTGAATCTACCATGCCAAGTGGTGCCAATCCAGTCCTCCCAGTCCTGGAGCCTTGAAAGTGGGTCTAAGGTGCTGTGTAGCCTCTGTGGATCAGGCAGAACTGATGCATCTACTATGCTGCATGGCAAAACCTGAGCAGAAGTGACTCATTGCCGCTGCAGCATGGATCAGACCTGTTACAAATACCTGCATCACCTCTGCAGCCTCTTCGGAACCATTGCTGCACGATGCATCCTTGGTGCAGGTCCTCACATCCCTTGTAAACGGCAGCCTTGACTGAACCGCCAGAATTTGGATCGCATCCATGCAGCTCCTCTTAACCAATGCATCACCTCGACTGTGCAAGGAACTCTCGAAGTTGGACTTTACATCACAGGTTCTTGTTGACTATATCCTCTACACTGACACTGGACCTGGTAGTGCACGCCTAGCTGCACCTCAAACTGATGTATTGCTTCATCTGCGTGATGCATCTGCGATACGGATCCTCACAACACTGCGCAAACCAGGATTTAAGGCACTTTATTCAGCTGGCCTAACTGGGTCCCTATAGCTAGCCCGCAATCCTTCACGCTTCGCCTGAGCTTGTGATTTTGTCCCAGTTCGATGCAACCAGATATCCACTATGGGCGCTTTGTGCTTTTTAGCACAATTTTTTGCTGACATTTTCAAAATTGCATATCTCCAGTTCTGCTGATTGGATGTTTGTTGTTTTCATCTTATTTTATTTACTACAATTAAATATTTTCCCAACTTGGTGTAGGATCCTATTTGTGTGGTGATTTCACTTTCGTACAGTTTGAAGTGTTATACAGGTTCTTTACAATTTGGTTCTCAGTTAAGTCTCACTGCTCTGTGCCAAGCTACCAGACAGGGGGTTGAGCACAGGTCAATTTAGTGTTGTCTTGTGTCTCACTCTGACAAGGATTGTGGTTGCTGCTTGACCAGGGCTCACACCCCAGTCAACCAACAACCCTAGTTTCTTACACAATGTCTATCACCAACACCGCATGTAATCTCAGATTGAAACTGATAACTGCAGCATGATTAATATGTCATGTAGTGGGACATTTAGAAACTGTCTTCAGGTTGGGCCGCTGTCTGACTTAAGGAAAGGGAAACATGGTGGGACGGGTGAAGTTGGGAGATCTCAGGTGGATACAGAAACGCATCTAAAGGAAGGGATGTAGGCATTTGAAAAGAGGAAATGGCAGCTATCAAGTGAGTGATCAAGTGATCTATTAAGAGGAATAATGAGTGAAGTGGGTTGGGAAAGTGCTGTTTGAAGGTTCCATCTGGGATTAGAGGTTTCTATGTGCATAGTTGTCTCGTGTTGCATTCTTGGCTATGGTGTATTAAAGAAAACAGGCCTGTGTCTGTGATTATCTTCACTAATGGTCACTAAGAGACATAATGGGGGAGACAAGAGGGTAAGTCCTTAATGGGGAAAGAATCAGCGCTACAAACACCCTAAAATGGGTCAGTAATTAAGTCACTAGAAAAATGACAACATTTGTAAGTCTTTGTTTCTTTTCATGTACTCTGGTGAGGTACATGGGCTTCACACACATGAGGAAGAGATACTATTGGTTGAAACGTGAGAAAAGAAATGTTGATGCAGCAGTCACATGGGGTGACCGGAAAAGGATTAGGCTGAAACGTGAGAAAAGGGAAGCTGACGCAGCAGTCACAAGGTGTGGCCAGAAAAGGAGTTATCAGTAGTTTATTACACCGAGAATATACAATTTTCTAGCTTTCGCGTCAAGAATTTTCAATTCTGTTAAGGACACGGAGGGGAGGATTATGCTTCTCTTTTTATGCTTTATTTTCTACAGCAGCCAAGAAAAAAAAACTTGTATTAAAAAAATTACATTTCCCAGAAATTATATTGATCACATGACCAACCATAGAGTATCTCTCCTATAAAACCAGATAACATGAACGCTCGTCCTCTTTCTTTGCTACTGAATACGCAACAAAGTCCCAACCTGAAACATGCAGGAACAGTCCCAACATCTGAACATCCTTAAACACAAAGTCCAGAACAATGACTCCAAACACGAGGATCTTGATTGACAATGACTCCTAAATGGGCAACCATCGAACTTCAAGTCTGATTCTGTTAATTTCCTAAAAATAAAAGAAAAAACATAAAAACTATTCCCCAAAAGAATTCACATACGTAAATGTCATAACAGGAGGCAATATTCTTGACACTTGAAACTTTCAAAGAAACTGAATTGTAATGCTTAGACCTTACGATGTAAACATGCATCTCCTTTGGGTGGGATAATCCTTGCCTCCCTGTCCTTAATAGAATTGAAAATTCTTGATGGGAAAGCTAGAAATTTTTTATATTCTATATCAGGACTGGAGGCTCCGATTATGCTTGTTCAATGCTGTGCATTCACCACTGACGCTATATCCACAATTGGTTTGTAATGAAAAACATTATATGTAGATTCAGAAGACCAGTCTGCAGCCTTCATGATTTCATTCAAACTAGAACCCAATGAAAAGGATTTTGAAGCCATAGCCCCTCTTACCGAATGAGCTCCAAACACCGAAACATCAATGCCTGCTTCAGAAACTAATCAACGCATCCATCTCACCAGAGTAGCAGAGGAAACTGGTTTAAAAGGTTTTTGCGAAGCGATAAGTAGTTGCCCCTGAGGTTCCAACCGAAACTCGCAGGTGGCTGACTCATAAGCCTTAAGACACTGTACCACACAGAGCTTATACTCCTGTGGAAAACACAGATAAGAAATCACCTTCTTATTAGTTTTTGTTCTCCTTGACACAGAAAAAGATACCCCCTCCGGAGAAAAAGATCGACCCTTGAGATCCAAGGCTCTCACATCTGATACCCGTTTACATGAAATCAGACATAATAACATGGTCAACTTGGCCGATAACTGTTTGCGTGACAAATACTTATTATCAGGCCAAGATCTCAAAATCGAACCACCACATCAACGTCCCATAGGGAAGTATATTTTGGTTGAAAAGGTGTAGCAAAACAGATGCCTCTGAGCAATTTGTACACTAATGGATCCTCACAAACCAGCTTACCATTGAACGGGATATGACCTGCCGAAATAGCAGATCTGTATAGGCTAGCCCAGACTCAGCTAACGAAGATAAAACATGTATTATGAAACTCACATCCGCCTAAGAGCGATCCAAATCCCTTTCGCTACACAAATTAACCCATCTCAGCCATGCCGAAGCATATCGCTTGTGTGTACTATCAGACCAAGACTGGTCGATGAACGTGGAAGCTGCTGGCGAAAAGCCTGGCATTTTCCATCTACCCACTAACCGCAATTGTTCTGAGAGAATCAGAGGATGTAGAAGGCCTACTGAGTCCAGCAACAGGATCTGACGGTGAGAGATAAGGAGAGGAGAATCGAATGACATCTCCAGAATCAAAGGGAACCAAGGTTCACACAGAGATGGCATCAACACCAGGTCCACCTCCTGATGCCGTATTTGGGTGATAACCCTGGGGATCATGCTGAAAGGTGGGAATTCATACCCCTTGAGGGAAGACCAACCCTGCAAAAACGCATCCGTCGCTAACGCTTTTGGATCCGAACGCCAACTGAAAAATACAGGAATCTGACGGTTGAGCCGGGAGGCAAATAGATCCACTGAAAATGAACCCCACAGACGATTGATTAGAGCAAAGGCCAGAGGATGCATACTCCAATCGCTGAAATCCCAAAGATGACAGGAGCACCAGTCGCACTAAATTCGTGGACCCTTGCAGATTTTCCGCAATGAACAAGATCTGATGCTGAAGACAGTAATGCCAAAGATCCTTGGATATCTCTGCTAGCATCTGAGACCTCGTACCCCTCCAGCCTGTTGACATAACGTACTGCTGAGACGTTGTCCATTCTCAACAGAATGCAACAATCGCTCTTGGGAGGGGACAGGCTCCTGATCGCAAAGGAGCCGGCCAGTAGCTCCAGGCAGTTGATATGGAGTTGAAGTTCAGATTCTGACCAGTGACCCCCCTTGGAGAGGGGACCGCACCTGGCACCCCCAGCCCCACCTGCTGGCATCCGATTCTCGAATAACACCCTGGGCGCTGCCCAAACTCGCCCGGCCATTCCAGGCTTCCATGTGATTCAACCACCAGTTGATCTCCAACCGGGCCTCCTAAGAAAGCTGAATCTGGTCTGCATACGCTAATCCCTTCTGCAGGTGCTGGATCTTCAGACGCTGAAGAGCCCTGTAATGAAGGGGACAGGGGAAAATTGCCTGTATAGAGGAGACCAAAAGACCTACAATCCGAGCCACTGATCTCAATGATATTGTCTGGGCTTGCAAGGCAGACCTCAACTCCCTCTTCATGTTCTGAATCTTTTGGTGAGGGAGAATCAATTGGGACAAGACAGGGTCTATCTGGAACCCCAAGAATTCCGTCTGTTGTGAAGGGACTAGACAGGACTTCAGTTGATTGATTACAAATCCCAGAGACTGCACCAGTTGAACTGTCCAGGACAGGTGCTGTGTAACCGTAAGAGGAACCTGGGCCATCAGAATGAGATCATCAAGGTAAATAATCAACGAACGCCTCTGGCATGATGTGCCTCCATGACCGGCCTCATCAGTTTGTTGAAACACCATGGGGCTGACGAGAGACCGAAAGGGAGGACCTTGTACTCGTAACATTGCCCCTGCCAAAAGAACTGCAGGAAGCGCATGTGGGGGGCAAAAATAGTAACAGACAGATAAGCGTCTTTTAGATCCAAATGGACCATCCAATTGGCTTCTAGAAGTACGTCTCTGAGAAGATGGATACCCTCCATCTTGAAGTGTCTGTAAACTATCCAAGAGTTAAAATTCTTGAGATTGAGCACTAAGCGGGAACCCCCTCCCCAGTGGCTGACCAAGAAAATGGAACACAAGAAACCCTTGAAATGAGGACTGGACCAGCAGATAGCTTCTTTTCTGAGCCGTCCGGCAATCTCCTCTGTTATGAGATTTTGAACGTGTAGGGAAAAATACAGATCCTGGGTAAGAGAATCTTGAACCAGGGAACTGTAAAATTCCATTTTGTATCTTCGGACGGATTCTAGAACCCAGGGATCCTGGATCAGTTGTATCCAATTGCTCACAAAATGCTGGATCCCTCCCCCCAATATCAGTTCTAAACAAGGTAAAATGCGCACCGGAATAACCTGACTCCTGGAAGTTTCATTGTTCGCCTCTGCCATAGCCCCTGCGGAATCTATGGCGTCCTCCACGTGGATTGGAGGGATAGAAGGTTTGGTCAGCTGACTGGTCCTGCAAATTGTCGCATGGGCGATTGAAATTTTCCCTCAGGAAGCCCTGGTAAAATCCTCGGCCTGGCGAACAGGCCCTGAATCGTCTGGCACTTCCAAAAAGGGTATTGTGACCTTTTGTAATGACAAATGGGCTTTATCCAAGGTGTTGGCAAACTTTGGCAAATCCTTCACAAAAGGACCTCCAAAGAGGAGACCTTGAGCCACAGGACCAGCTGAAATGAAGTTTCAGATCAATGCGCATTAGAATAGTTCTCCGTCTCTCCGTTGACGTTGCCAAATTGGTGTTACCCAACAGGCAGACTGCACGCTGTGCCCAACCGATCAAGATGTCCGGGTCGACAGCTATACCAGACTCTTTAGCCTGAAAGTCAAGTTAAAGGATCTTAGTAAGAGGTCCTGACATATCCAGTAACTCGTCCTGGCATGATCGCCAAGCTCTGTTAAGACCTTTCTTCGGGTCTTTGGCCCACTTCTTCATGAAGATAACGATAGTCAAGTCCACTTCTGGAGTATCTGAAACTTTCCCAGCTAGATCTGGGCGAGGACATTCTGAACGAAGCCTCGCCCTAACTTCCTTGTCAAAGCCCTGCCGACGATGGAATTGGACATAATAGGCGACCTCTGTTAAAGGAACCCAGTTGGTAGACCTGGGTGCACAATGTCTGTGGGATCAAAAGTGAGCACCTCAGGGGGACTTGGACCGGGATCTGATCCACGATCTTGGCGCTTTTTCTTACTAGGGCCCGGAGTGTCATCCTGATCACTGTCTGGTGAATCCGGAGAAGAGGAGTCTGAACCCAAAGCATCTGGATACTTGAAAGCATCATCTGAAGTAGAAGCCTGTGGCTGTGAATGGCTATAACCATGGTCTCCTAAGACAGAAGCTGAAAATTGTTCAAAGGCATCAGAGTGCCAACGTTTCCCCTGGGCCTTCCCTTTAGCCTTACCACCAGTTGGGTTGGCATTTTGCGCAGCCGACTCTGAGGCTGGAAGAGGGGGATACCAGCCTTGCTAGCACGCAAAACCTTTAAAGTGAGACGTCAGAGGGCCTAAAGCCTTAGCCAAGGCCTTATTGACTGAATATTGTACGTTAGAATCAAGCGCCTCGACAAGGCTGTCTTCAAATGAAAGATCCAGCTCTTGAGGCTTCACCTCCATGTCCCTCATAAGGATCATATTGGGCCATAGTACTTATTCAAGGTGGATTCACCCAGCAATTTAAGTCAACATATATAGATATATAGCCCAAAAGCTATGAACAAGGGGGAGTGTGACCCCTGCAGGCTAGGTGTGCAATATAGAGTGGAGGGAGATGCCTGCCAAACACTCTAGGCAGAGCCTATGCCAATTTTACTACCCTGGACACACTATGATGCCCCAGGGCGTCAGGAGCCAACAAAAAATGCTTAAAGGAGGTAAAAAACCAGCTTGGGTAAGTATAGTAATAGAAAGCGATGGAGCACACCGCCCGACGCTCTCCCAAGCCTCCTCATCGCTGTAATGACACATGCCGCCTTAGCGCCCATGCGTGCGGCAGTTCATAGTCCCTCGGGACTAGAATGAATGGATCGCGGCCATCCAAGATGGCGGCCACGATCGGCTCCACTCCCGCTCCACAATCTTAACAGGTCAGAGAGAGCCTTGCGACCTGGGGAGGCCGTAGTGCTCCCAACAAATACCCTGAATAGCAAGATAATTAAAATAGATCAGCGTGCGCTACAACGCGTGAAACAAGCAGAGAGCGAGTAACCGCGTGCGTTCAAGCCACATTGCACATAGATCAAACATGACAAGTATAAGAACACAAGACTTAAATGGCTGCGGAGCAGCAAAGAAAGAGGACGAGTGTTCATGTCATCAGGTTTTATAGGAGAGATACTCTACTGTTGATCATGTGATCAGTATGTTTTCTGGGAAATGTAGTTTTTTTAATAAAAGTTTTTTTTATTGGCTGCTTTAGAAAATAAAGCATAGCCCCCGGTCCTGACATAGAATACACCATTCAGGCCCCATTGTGCAGAAACCAGACAATTTAAAACAAGCTTGCAAATAAATGAGTCACACAATGGAATCGTAGGCAACTGACCCATGAGCTATGGAATGGATTGCTTTTAAAAAGGCTCTGATGACTGAAACCAGGTACGGGTCATTACTCCCCTTGCTCGACTGCAAAATGAATGGGCTCAACTGTAGGGAGCGAGGCTAAGGAATGGAGTGTTGAAAAAGGCAGACTAAAAGAAAACAACATATTTGCTCGTTTGTATCCTAATAGTATCCTAATAGTCCCTGCTTGAGGAACTGCCTCCTAGCTTTTTTTTGTTCAAGAGAAAAATAGGAGTACAGACAATGCACAACAATAATTATCATCAATAAATAATCAGAGGAAAATTCATTACACAAAAACAAATGAAAATTAGACCACGGTCTGCCAGCAAGTCAAGTTAATGAGGGGCGGGTTCCGTGGGAGCTCCCGTCATGCTCCGAGACCAGTAATCCAGCAGCCGAAGGAAAGATGGCAAGCAGACCGAGCGGAGTGCTGGAGATGGGGGCTCGAGCTGCCGCAGGGAAAAACTGAAGCACCCTACCCGCAGCATTCTTTGAGTGGGAGGGGCACCTGGCTCAGGCAGAACCCAGTGAGTAGCGCTCTCCCGCATTACGTGCTGTATTGGAGACGGCTCTTATGACAACAGTAGTGGACGCTGGAGAGAAGTTTTGCTGATATGAGCACATCATAATTCGAAGCAAGCACTTTTCAACGGCATGATATCATATGTATTCTGTTCTCTCCAGCCCTGGTCAGGGGGAGCTCTTCTGCCACAATAGGGGCTAAGGCCTACAGCCCCTCCTATTTGTGCTCCCCTACAATTCAAAACTGAGTACACAGCAAAATTAAGCTATTTCAATGGGAGACTGGTGAGACTGCTGCGACTGGAGACTGGAGAAGAGACCTTAACAAGGTATGAAAGCGGTGGGATCTTGGGGGGGGGGCTATAAAAAACTACTCCCTTAACCATGGATTTGTTGTTTCAGCAAATATTTCTGATAATCATAGAGAATTGGAGTAATATTGGGGTAAATCACCACAAAGGGGCATAAGAGTCTCATCAATCGAGGTGGTGACGTTGGATTACCCTGGGGTGACTTTCCTTTCTTTGGCCTTTTAAGTGGACTTTAGGAGCTCTTGGTGCATTCTAGGCATTCTAGGTGAAATCCTGGAGGAGGTCCAAATTGATTCTGCCTCACTTATTAGAATGAAAAGGATTACTAGAGACTCAAGCTGTAGGGCACGAACAATGGGGAAAATAGCAAAAGGGCCTAAAAGTAAAACATCAACTAAGCCATTGACTCCCGCTACTGGCAGACCGATATATATAGTATAGCGCAAGGCTAGCCGCAGCGGGCTTCCTCATCGTCCGCACCTTCAGTGCTGTCAGCAGCTCCGGGGCTAGCAGTGCCCATTTCAGATGTGCCACCAGCATCAAGGCAAGCGCAAAGTGGGAGGCCGTCAAGATTTTCACTATCCCCACCGCCCATCAGCCTCTACATCAATCATGGCGGTCTCTGGCAGTGAACTCCCCGCGCTATTGGCGATCAGGTCTCAGCTTAAGGAACTGTCAAAATACCCTTTGTTTTCAAATTCCGCCAACATGAAAGCGCCTACAAACGCATCAGTACCAGTTGCGCCTGAAGAAAAAGAGATCAGAAATGAAGACCAGAGGAATCCATATCTACACCCAGAACAGGGGTTGTAGATGGTGCTATAGTTTCAAATAAGGTAGTAGACCTCGGCAGGGAGGTCTTCCCTTTCACTACAGCAGATTCATTAATATCAAACACCACCATAGAGGGAGAAGCTAGTACTCTTCCTGGCACTCCGAATTCTAGTCCTAATAATCACAGAATAATGGGAGATACTTTGGAGGGCTGGATGAGGCAGATTCTAGAGGAACTACTCGCTATCAAACTATCTCAAGAGGCGGCTCACAAAGAGACTAAAGAGCAGTTCACCCAACTAAACACCCATCTAGCCCATCTTTCTACCAAACTAAAACAAGTAGAACAGAGAGTCTCGGATCTAGAAGATTCCAGTAAACAAATGGAATCAGCAATACCGCAGCTCCAAACAGAATTAGAGGATCTCCAACTAAAGATGGATGAGATGGAAAATCGATCTCGACAATCAAATTTGCGGTTTGTAGGAGTGCTGAAAGGGACAGAGGCAACATCCACAGTAACTAAGGTGGTTTCAGACCGCATTACTAACTGCAGTCTTCCGGATACAGTAAGAGCAGAGACTGACTTTTCAATAATGAGAGCACATAGAGTACCCTTCACATGCTCTGCTACTGCCAAATACCCCCGTTACTATATTAGTTAACTTTGGGAATTTCAGGATCAAAGAACAGATTCTATCACAAGCCATCCAGAAAAAAAACTTCAGATCTGGGGACACTTTCACTTTTCGAGTGTTTTCAGATATGTCTGCTAATGCAGCTCTTCGAAGCAGAGAGTTTGTACGCCTTATAGATGACTTTAAAGGGCTGGGAGCACCGGCTGGAATCGTACAACTGTCCAAACTTAAAGTATTGCATAAAGTTCAAGCGCATGTATTTCAGCGTGTACAGGACGCTAATAATTTTTTAGTGTCATTAAAACAGTGGCAACATGATAAGCGCAGGGAACAAGGGCTGCGGTGGTAGGGGGAGGGGGGAGGAGCCAGAAGAGAAGAGCAAGAGGTATAAGTGAGGGGGGGGCGTGGGGAAGATTTTGGAAGCAATGGTATTGTTGGAACTAGACGCTCCATTTGTGATATGCCCCTCTTCCCCACGTACCTCCCTGGAATTTCCATGGTGTTGTTCTTTCTCCTTTTTCCTTTTCTGCCCTTTTCCATCCATCTATCTTGCTGACTGCACCGGGTTATGCCCTTTGAGTGCTGTGTCAGTGAACTCTAATTTGGGGTTTGGAGGGTGGGGGGAGGTATGGTTGAGGGGGGCAACAGGGGGGAACACAGGGGGGTTGAGGGAGGGAAGGGCCAGGGAGGATAAGGCCCAGGATGAAGCTGGGAGCGTTGGGAGGGATGAGGGACACAGAGAGGAGTCAGAACAAAAAATGCAGGTGGCTATCAACCACCTCTACTTTTTATTGGAGGAAAGGATACAAGTCAAAAGTTTAATCAAAAGTTTAGGTAAGCACTAGTACAATGGGGCGTGGCAGCAAAGGTTTGGCACATTGAGAAAGGATGGGGTCTAAGTTAAGAGTAGTTTCCTGTAATCTAAATGGGGCGAATAACAACGCAAAACTCTGAGCTGCACTTAACTGGCTGAAATCAGCACAACCTCATGTGGTTCTTTCACAGGAAACACATCTAAAGGCTACCGTCAAGTTACCTAGACTCCCGGCATGCATTGCTAATTCCTTTTATGCATCAGCAGATGCTGCGGTACGGGGGATGGCAGTTTTGTTCTCTAGCAAATTTGTAGGGAAAATAAATAGTTTCGTGCGAGACCCGCAGGCGAGATGGATAATAGTCACTGCTATATTGGCAGGCAAAGTGGTCTACTTTGTAAGCTACTACGGCCCGATAGAGGATGATATACAGCCAATGCAGGCACTATATACGTACCTTTCCCTTCTCCAAGGCTATTTCATAATAGGAGAGGACTTTAATACTATACCAAACACTTTGTGGGATACATCACGGAAGAATAAAGTGCAGAATAAGCCAAAAAATTCTCAACTGCTTGCAAAACTGATGCTAGAGTTAGCCTTAGTAGATGCGTGGTGAGCCGACCATCTCTATGCCAAAGAATTCACATGTTATTCCAAAAGGTACAATACGGCATCAAGAATTGATTATATTTTAGCTTCATTCACATTAAAATGGCAGCAAACAGGAATGCTCGCAAACTCTTTTTCAGATCACTCTGTCCCTTGGGTCGATTTCAATGATTTTAAGGAGCCTTCCAATCAGCAGCACCGCTTGCAATGGCGCCTGGATAGATCTCTTTTGGCAGATGAAGACTGGGTAGCAAACCTTAAAGTATTAGTTACTAAATATTTAGTGATAAATAAGGGGTCCACCCCTCTTATTTATATCTGGGGGGCCACCAAAGCTTGCGTACAGGGGGAGGCACTCCCCTTCAAGGCACATCTAGGTAAAATTGCCTGTGAAAGAAGTACTATACTGCAAAATGAGTTAGAACAGGCATTACAAAGAAATCAACTACTCTCTAGTCCGGAGATGGCATCAAGGCTGGCAAGGGCTCAGGCAAAACTAAAGGATTTTTTTCTTTCAAGGGAGATACTAAATAGACATACTAGTTTCCAACAACAATATGAAGAAAGGGAGCATGCAGGTAGACTTCTTGCCTGGTCAATCAAAAAGCGATCTAGCATTAATTTAATAAAATCTATTTTCGACGAAGAGCAGGGTAGAATGGTCACACACCCCAAAGAGATCGCCAAAGCATTTCTTTCACATTATTGTAAACTATATACAGAGAAGACACAGGTAAATAACGCGCAAATTAAGCAATACTTGGATACAGTAACATTACCAAGGTTAGACGCAGCGGCACAGAACATGTTATTATCCCCAATTACTCTTCAAGAAGTTATTAAAATATTA
This sequence comes from Pleurodeles waltl, assembly GCF_031143425.1. Classification (NCBI taxonomy): domain Eukaryota; kingdom Metazoa; phylum Chordata; class Amphibia; order Caudata; family Salamandridae; genus Pleurodeles; species Pleurodeles waltl. Next base: position 275,578,740 of record NC_090443.1, on the reverse strand, counting down.
AGGGGCGCTCCCAATGGCAACGCTCCAGGTAAAGACGGCCTCCCAGCAGAAATTTATAAAATTTTAGAAGATCAAATTGCCAAAATATTAGTAAACGTATTTAATGCAATACTAACAGGAGCGGAAGTTCCTTCCAAATTTTCAAGAGCAATAGTGGTTAGCTTTATCAAAAAAGACAAACCACTGGGATATCCTGGCTCATATCGTCCAGTTAACTTGCCAAACCATGACTATAAATTATTTACCAAGATTCTGGCAGTTCGCACAGCTCAGGTGGCGCAAGTACTGGTACATGAGGACCAGTGCGGATTCATGCCGGGTAGGCTATTGTCCACTAATACCAACTTTTTGGCACAGGCAATAGACTATTTATCGCATAGTTCTCATCCGACGGAAATCATAATGCTCGACGCCAAAAATGCATTCGATCTAGTTCAATGGCAAGTGTTATTTTCGGTGCTTGCAAAATTTGGCTTCCCCGAGAAGTTCATTCAGACAATACGGACACTATATACTGGGGCCCAAGCCAAAGTGTCAGCTAACACTCACATAGCAGGGACAGCACAAATCTCACGTGGCACGCAACAGGGTTTTGTTTGCACTCTTTATTGAGCCTTTAGTGGCAGCAATACAACTGGATCCACATATTCAGGCCCCACTGTCTTCGGCCCCCAAAGTGAAGCTATTTGCTAATGATATGATCTTGTATCTTTGCGCAGATCAGCATAATATTGAAAGAGCTTTGCAAAGATCAAGGCCTTTTCAGAGCTAGGGGGGTATAAAATCAGCCGATCAAAGTCAGAGGCTTTGTTGTATAATGCAGAGACATCGGTGCTGCCGAAAGACATCCGCATGGTTTCTTCATCTTCTCACCCCATTAGATATTTAGGTATTTATGTGTCCAGGAGCTCGCCAGATCTGCTCCAGTTGAATCACATGAAAGTTCTTAAAAAGATTCAAGGACTATTTCTTAAGTGGCAGGAAACTACTATGACCATTATAGGAAGGACCACACTGGTCAAAATTATGATCCTGCCCCTATTACTATTTGTTTTCTCAAGTTTAATTTTGAGAGTACCTAAAAAGTTTTTTGACAAGCTAAACGTATTAATTAGATAATTCATATGGTTTCATAAGAAACTCCAGCTCCAGTTGGCAAAGTTAACTTTGGTGGTGGAAGATGGGGGATTAGCTCTTCCCAATATTACAACTTATTATGAAGCAGCTTTATTGGATTGGGCGTCCAGAGCAGCACAAAAACCAAAACTTAATTTCTATCTCAATAAGATGTTGGCAGAAACTAATAACCATCTTTCACGCTTTCTGAAATTCCCTCGCCTACCAAAAAGGGCTTGATACAAATTTCCGGTTATGATTCAGTTTGCTATATTACAGATACAGGCTAAGTACCAAATTGATAAGACACATTCAGCATTATGAGTAAGGGATATCTGGATTTTAGGAGTAGAATAAGTCAAAGAAACATACAGCAATGGGAAGCGTTGGGTTTTAAGACTTTAGCGGATTTCTATCTAGCGGATCACTTTAAAACATGGGCGCAGTGTGTAATGGGTGCAAGACATATTCCAGAAAATTTTAAATTTTCATATTGTCAAATTCAGCATTCCCTACACTGGACGAGACTACAACCAAATGACGCTAACGAAGCCATTGCTCAGGCCTTTTTTACGACAATCAATTAGGTATCCGTAAATTATATAAATTATTTCAAGATGCGGGGTCATTCAAGGCAACCTCTCAACTCTTGGTCCAAATAGCCAACATGACAGGATGTAAGGTAGAGGCACGACACTGGAGAAAGCACAACGAGGTGTCGCATAAAGCACTAGGAGGGGCAAATTTTAAAAGGATCGCTTTATTCTCTAAATGGCTGCTTTATTATACCCCCACCAGGTTAAGAGAATTGCATCCAGAAACATCAGGTCTCTGTCCACGTTGTCAATCATGTCAGAGGGATTGGGTACATATGTGCTTTTCATGCACGTTTCTGGAAAATTACTGGGAGCGGATCTTTCAGAGGTTGAGTACTTTGAGCCTATGAGATAGCCCCTAGCCCACTGGTGGCACTTTGGGGCATTACGCAAATCGCAAGTCTTCCTATTTCATCCAAACAAATGCTATTTGTGGGTACGGTAATAGCCTTATCACTTATTCTTTAGGCGTGGAAATCACCAGTTCCTCCGACATACGTACTATGGGAGGCGAAAATGGAGTCTACCAGGGTTAAGAAAAGTTGTATGCCCAATGGATAGGAGCAATGCAAAGATAGCAAGGGATATGGGATAAGCTGTAGAATTTGGCCCTAGATCAGGTGGGGGGGAGGGGAAGCTGAGCGTGAAGTGTTAAGAAGTTTATTTATGGACATCGTGTTCCAATGAATATGTCTAGCATCAACTTATAAGGTTATGTTGTAAGTTTGAGGAATATATGTAATGCATTACCACCTGCTGAATAAAATAAAAAATAATGACAATTGAAAGAAAACTGATACCTAAACGCACCACTTTCATAAAATAAAAACACCAGAATCGACTCAAATGCACATTATCTGGATAGTGAAAGTTGAGTGGGCCTCATATTCGATTGAATTTCTGACTGCCAGCATGACCTTTGGTGCAGGCGATGGCAAGTTCAAGTTCATAATAATAACCGAATCCTACCATTTCTCCATATCTGGGGCTGTTGGGCTAATCCAGCTCTGTGCAAATAGCTACGATAACAACATACAGAATTATCTGGGGAATATTTTGTCAGTATCCAGTGATACGTTGATTAGTTAAAAAGATAATCTTTGAGTATTATTTGTCCAGATGTCAGCAAGATTTTGACAAGCCGCAAACATATGAAGATTATCTGCATTTGCCATTTCACATTCAGGACTGGTTAAATCTAGTCTAATTTTCAATTTATACAATTTTAAAGGGTTATTACTTTCAATTAGATGACTTGAAAGATCAATGCCTGATTCACAAAGGTAATCTTACACTTTTTGCGTAAATTAACGATTGTTTGCTGGACACAAAGGAAATTTTAGTGGAATGTTTACGAGTGCGGAGTCACCACTCATACAGATAGGACTGCCCTATCTTTTTATGTGCAGAGATTTCTGGGGTCATAAATATACTGCTAGTAAAATATCTGTATATATGTGAATAGCAAACAATCGTTAACGCACACAAAAGTGTGTAAATTAACCTTTGTGAATCAGGTCCGTAGTGGCTTGAAAACACCCCAAGTTTCTCCAACTTTTTATGGAGAGGATCGTTAGCTATCGAAATAGAAGCATTATAAACCTTTTCAATGGAAATTTTAAAAATAGTTGATCCTTATTAATTTTAAAGGGCTATGCGTTCCAAATTAATACAGTAGACAGCAGTTTTAAAAAAGAATCCCTTATCTGCAGACATTTAGAAAGATTGTGCTTGATTAAGTTATATTTGCTGGCAAGACTGGTGTAGGTATGTAATGATCCCTCTGAGAAACGTTTCCAGGCACAACTTATACCCTTCTGTTGCTACCTCTTATAAGTGTGATCTGAAATTGTTGATGACAACAGTATATAGCAAATGATTTTGCCGAGCATAACGCCTTAACCCCCTTAAAGTGATTTCTTGCTTAGTAATTAGGATCCGTAAATTTTATGAGCTAGCCAATGGCATCAGGACCAAGACTAATCTTAAACATTTCTAGCGAGCAATCATTAGAGAGGTGCTTAATGAGACAACAAGGACCAGATTTATACTCTGTTTGCGCTGAATCAGCGTCATTTTTTTTAATGCTAATTCATCACAAACTTAACTCCATATTTATAAATTGGCACTAGACATGTCTAGTGCCAGAATATTGGAGTTAAAGTCATTTTTTGGATGCGTGAACCTACCTTGCGTCAAGAGATGCAAGGTAGGTAAAAAACGACTCTAAAACCATAATGCCTTATTTATCCCCTCATGCAAAATTGGTGCATGGGAGGGAGGTGGGCCTAAATAATGGCGCTAAGCTTTCTTAGCACCATTATTTAATGCCTGGGTCAAGGCAGGCGTTAGGGGACCTGTTGACTCATTTCCATGGTCAAACACCATGGTAAGAGCCCACAGGTGCCCTCCCCAAGCCCCAGGAACACCCCCACCCACACCAGAGGGACACCCCTGGATGGGGGATCCCATCCACTGGATGGGGGGACCCCATCCCAGTTAAGTATAGGTAAGTAGAGGTAAGTATTTCAAAAGTTTTTTTAAGTGCCTTCCGGGCCCTGAAATGGGCCCCCATACGTGGCACTGGGTGCAATGGCCATGCCCAGGAGACCCTTGTCCCATGTGCTGGGCATTGAGGTGGTGGTCATGACTCCTGTCTTTTATAAGACAGGAGTCATGTGGTATGGATGGTTGTGCGTCAAGAAATGACGCTAGGTTGGTTAGCCATCTTTTTTCATTGTAACCAGCCTAACGTCTTTCTTTGGTGCAAAACCCCCTTCTCCCATGCCACCACCCCCACCCGGCTAACGTCATTTTCCATGACGTTAGCCCACCCTTTGCTCCGCATTGCGTCATTCCATTAATTTGGCACCCGGCTGGCATCCTGTAATGGCGCAAGCCAGTGCAGTTTTGCGTCAAAAAGTATAAATCTGGGTCCAAATTTTTTGACTGACTGCCTCCCAATAATAATTCTTGAACTAGGAAGGGGCTCAATCACCATTGTGTATTGATAGCTTAATAAACTGGATTGCTCCTCCAGACCTTCAATATCCCAAATAAAAATACATGTGGTTACTTATGGCAGGACCTATACATTTAAAAAAGCTACTAGGAACAAGAAGTGAACTGAGTGGAAAAGACAAATGTAGATAATAATGTTCATCTTAACGACATTGCAACAGCTAATTAATCTCAGAGAAAGATGATGCCTATGCTGCATATGACTGATACATTGATGAAAGAGAGTATTGTATGCTAAAACTGCTGCCATCACCTGACTGCAAGTCTTAGGAGACCCGCCTGCTGGAGGAGGAGGACGGGTGCATCGTTATCTCACTACTTAGTGCCTGTCAGTCTCCCACTGCACAGGTCTCCAAAACTGCCACCATCAAGGAACTGCAAGTCCCAGGCAACCTGTCTGCTGGAGAAGGAGGCCACATCCTCACTGCGCTACTGGTTGCACATGCCCGAGCCAAGAGCGGGCACATCTGCCCCTGTCTCAGGCCGGGCTGCACCCCTTCTTTGTGTTTGTTCTGCATTGTGAGCCCCAACGTAAGGGTTACTTGTGTGGTCTGGGACCTTGTGGACTTGTGCTTCTTATCTAATGTGTTTGGGGTTCTTACCTTTGATTATTTAGCCTTTCTATCGTTTTCATTACTTCTTTCTTTCCAATTTTTCATGATGGGGACACACAAGCTTGAAGAGCTGAGGTCTGTAGATGGTAGAAATACTACATTGGATGGCTTTCATGAGCGGGATGTTGGGGTTATCAGCAAGGAGCTTCAGCTGGCTGAGAGATGTTTGTTGCTCACTATGGACAACAGGGGCATTTCTGATTTCCAACTAGGTCGGGCACCACGAGGGCTGAAGTAACCCCAGCACCAGACAATGTCTCTTTTCAAAGTAATGGGGACCCCACAGCTAATGACCTAGCCTTGTCAACCCAACACCGGTTCCACTGCAAAGCATCTAAGGCGGTGGAGAGCCACCAAAAACCTGAAAAATTCCTGGTTCTGAATCGAGAAACATGTCTGTCCCACCTGGTGTTCCATCTCCTATTTGGACAATTTTAGGAACCCCTTAATTAAGGACTTATGAGAACTCTCTCAGTCCTTTAGTAAAGCGTCTGTAATTGATCGAAAACAAACTTGCTTACCTGGGCCCTGCTTTGGCCAGAGATGGTGGCCATGGATTCTCTTTTGATCCTGAGCTGTCAGCAGTTAGTATTACCACCCCTAATTTTTCTGTGGCTGCTAGGCTGGAGGATCATTGTCCAGATCTTCAGCCTTTGTCTTACATCCATCAACCCTTTGTACAGCCCCACAGCAGTGCCTACCACTGGCCCTGTAGAGTGTGCCTCCTCTCTTCCTAGGGTTGGCACACCTAGTAATTCATCTGCTAGTGCCAAAGAGATGAACGAGAAAGGCCACAGCCCTCACACTTGTCATTTGCCACAAGCTGCCTGTCTGTACATGGTAACTTTGACCAATGTTCGGAGTTTGGCCGAACATGAAACAGAACAGATCAGTTTATTAACAATGTCACACACTGGTTTCACACCCTCCTTATATGCAAGGACAGGCTGTTCAACCATATTCTTTTTGTTCATAGCGTAGATTGGGTGGGCCCTCTGGCTAAAGAATTTTCTGGGGACTGCATCATTGTCAGTTTTAAAACCCAGCTTATGCGGCCAACATCTTGCAGGCTTCGCGCCTTGACAGCCTCTGGGATTAGGGTCATGACTTTGGGTTGCTTCAACCAGCATCATAGTTCTAACACTGCATTTGAGTCCAGTCAACCTGTGGTTACACATCTTCTGCTCCCCCCCCCGTAGCCGTGCCTTACCGATCACCCAAGATACTCAGGGCCATATTTATACTTTTTGACGCACAACTGCGCCAACGCAGTTGTGCATCAAAAATGTTACCGCTGGCTAACGCCATTCCAACGCGTCTTGCGGGTGCCTTATTTATGGAATGACGTTAGCTGGCGCTGGGGACTGGTACGCGTAAAAAAAAATGACTCGCACCAGGCAGCGCCGGCGTATGGAAAAATGGGGTTGTGCATCAAAAAGTGGTGCAAGTCAGGTCTGAGGCAAAAATCAGGCCTCACACCTGACTTGCGCCATTTTTTTTTACGCACAATCCCCATTTTCATGACTCCTGTCATAGCAAAGACAGGAGTCATGCCCCCTTGCCCAATGGCCATGCCCAGGGGAGTTATGTCCCCTGGGCATGGTCATTGGGCATAGCGGCATGTAGGGGGGCCCAAATCAGGCCCCCCTATGCCACTTAAAAAAAAAAAAAATATATACTTACCAGAACTTGCCTTTCCTTCCCTGGGATGGGACCCTCCATCCTTGGGTGTCCTCCTGGGGTGGGCAAAGGTGGCAGGGGGTGTCCCTGGGGGCATGGGAGGGCACCTCTGGGCTCCTTCCGAGCCCACAGGTCCCTTAACGCCTTCCCTGACCCAGGTGTTAAAAAACGGCACCCATCAGGCTGGGTGCCGTTTTTTAAGGCCCGCCCCCCTCCTGTGCGTCAAAATGATGCCAGAGTATAAATAAGGTGCACAGGCCTTAATGTCATTTTTTGGAAGGGAACGCCTACCTTGCATATAATTAACGCAAGGCAGGTTTCCCCCTTCCCAAAAATTACGCACATTGTGGGATTTTGACATCCGCGGGGTCGGGCGTCAAAGTATAAATATGGGGCAGGGTTTGCGCTAAATGTGCGTCAAAATTTGGGACGCCCATTCGGCGCAAGCAGAGTATAAATATGCCCCTCAGTGTTGCTTGACTTACCAGGACCGGCTCTCTGAGGCTGGGGATCAGCAGGGCAGTCTCCATGTTAACCTTAGTAGGTCCGCCAGGCCCTGTGAAATAAACAATTGTCCTGAGTTTGTAATTCCAAGGGAGCCTTTAGATCTTGCAAGGCCGGACAGCCAGGACTGGGCATCGTTTCCCTGGGAGGCTGGAAGGTGGGGGACAGTTTTTTTTACTGTGCGGTCAGTTTTGTAGCAGTGTCACAATTTTAAAACCCTGCAGAGTTCATTGTATATCTAACAGTTTTTAGGCAATAATACAAGTGCCAAGATATACCTGTTGGAAAGAGATCGGATTTTGTCTAGTGGCAGTTTTGACTCATCTAAGGAAGCACAGAGGGTTAACATGCTTGCTGCAAAGAACGTGTACTATTCAGATCACAGAACAGTATTTTATCTGCCAGTGACAGTGAGATACTGCTACTGTCACAGAGATCCTTTTCTTACTGTGCATTTCAGAAGTTACAATCATAATCTAGTACAGTGAGCTATGAACTGCCACCAAACAGCTGCATTCAAACTGCATGATACAGATTGGAAATTTATGATTTTTTTCACTGTCTTTCATCATATTAATTTTGCTGAAAAGCAATGGTGTGATGTAAAGGGTTTCAACACCCTACTCTGGTAAGAGAGGCTCTATAAAAACAAATTAAATAAATGTGAGAAAAGGGGTTATGGAGAGATGAGAGGCGCTGTTAGAGGTTGATGGTGAAGGAATCATTGAAGATCCTCACTAACGATTGCTGTCTCCCATTGCACTGTAAGGTCGTCATTTAACTATGCTTTAAAAACTAATGCAATTGAATATATAATGAAAGTGTTTCATGGAATGCACCATGTGTGCCATTTTTTACCAAATATTCTTGGGGAGGGAGAGAACCAAGCCCCTTTGTAGTGGTCAGGTTCACTCGCTATGGGGGCTGGTCTGACACCATTTGCCAGGCTGCTTTGGGGTCCCAGTCCAGACCTGGTCGAAGGGGTACCCCAATGTCAAGATTAAAGAGGACGTGAGCTTTATTCTTATTTGGTTGCTCTCAACCTTTTTAATGCTATGGTGGTGGCTAGTTTACCCCACTTCACAGCTGTTACTTAGACGAGAGGGGGCCACACCACTACTATTGATGACAACTTTATCTTGAGATCCCTTAAGAACCGGGTTACTCATGTGTTTGTGCAATATTTTGTTTTTAGTGACCATAGTGCTTTGACCATCTCCCTTGAGGGGCTAGGAAACAGTCACAATAAGCCTAGGGTTGTGTTTGGGGCCTTCTCAACACATGATCAGGGGAGAGGAATAGTTTGGCACTCAGTTAACATGATCAAGATTATTAAGAAGCTGTGCTCAAAAATTTTGTTTTTGATTCTCAGCTATCTTTCGTGTGCTTAGGAATGCTGGAAAAGGGTACAGAATTGCGTCAGATTGGGTTCTGTAATTAAGGAAGTATTTACTAAGCCATTTAGGACAAAGCCTGATACACACAGCTCTTGATTTAACTAATCGTGCAGGTTAGTCAATAAATGACTCAGGGCAGCTCTTATGAACAGGCCCTGCATGAGAGGAAGTTGGTAGTGCAGGCCGATACTTAGCATAACCCGGTTTCTGCATGTAAAAGTAGAAACACTGGCATGTTCTAGTGTATTGTCAATGACAATTGGCAGAACGGTAACAAGCGTAGCATGTGTATGAATATTAATCCAGGCAGTAGGTGTAACATTTTCAAAAAATTTATAATCCCACTATAATTTCAACTATGTCAATCGACATGCTTACTTCCCTCTATCCCATTAACTTAGCCTTTTCTTTACTGGAGATACTTGACACAATTTCTGCTAGACCTGCCAACAAAACATCAAGGCCAGGTGGCGCCCGTAGGGACCTTTATAAGGCTAGCCCAGACCTGTGAGCTCCTTTACTTACCAAGTACATCATTGCTGTGTGTGAAGTAACAATGCCTTGATCTCCATCTACTGACCAGTAAAAACACCGTTCCTATGAGTGCCTCCATCTACCTGGTCTTCAGGGACCTCTCCTGCACCTTTGACTGTGTGTTGAGATCCAATCTTTGGGAAAGCTTGGAGAGACTGAGGTTGATCAAGGCATTGTTACTTTTTATGTGCCCTTCACTGTGATTTGGAAGCCTTTGTTAAATTTGGCACCAACGGTGGATGCACAGATACCTTTAGTATGTATCGGGAAGGAAAACAGGGCTGCTTGCTCACTACCATACTTGTTTTAAATATACATTAATGGGCTGGAAGCTGCTTTGATACAGCAGTGCAGAGATATGCCAAGGGTTAAGAACATGCATACTTCCCTCTATCCCATTAACTTAGCCTTTTCTTTACTGGAGATACTTGACACAATTTCTGCTAGACCTGCCAACAAAACATCAAGGCCAGGTGGCGTCCGTAGGGACCTTTATAAGGCTAACCCAGACCTGTGAGCTCCTTTACTTACCAAGTACATCATTGCTGTGTGTGCTTATGGGTTTCCACATTCCTGGAACTGTGCCATTATTGTTCCTATTTTCAAGAAAGGCAGTCTTTCCACTCCTAGGTGTTACTGGCCAATTTTCTTACTGGATTTGGTTGTGAAGGTCATGGGGAGGAAGGTGCTTAACCGCTTGGTTTCATGTATGGACGAAGATCAAATCCTCTCAAGAGTGCAGTAAGAATTCAGTGAGGACCTTGTCATGATAGAAGATGTCTTAATATCCATCTACTGACCAGTAAAAACACAGTTCCTATGAGTGGCTCCATCTACCTGGTCTTCACGGACCTCTCCTGCACCTTTGACTGTGTGTTGAGATCCAAGCTTTGGGAAAGATTGGAGAGACTGAGGTTGATCAAGTCATTGTTACTTTTGATGTGCCCTTCACTGTGATTTGGAAGCCTTTGTTAAATTTGGCACCAACGGTGGATGCACAGATACCTTTAGTATGTATCGGGAAGGAAAACAGGGCTGCTTGCTCACTACCATACTTGTTTTAAATATACATTAATGGGCTGGAAGCTGCTTTGATACAGCAGGGCAGAGATATGCCAAGGGTTAAGAACATGCATACTTCTCTCTATCCCATTAACTTAGCCTTTTCTTTACTGGAGATACTTGACACAATTTCTGCTAGACCTGCCAACAAAACATCAAGGTCAGGTGTCGTCCGTAGGGACCTTTATAAGGCTAACCCAGACCTGTGAGCTCCTTTACTTACCAAGTACATCATTGCTGTGTGTGCTTATGGGTTTCCACATTCCTGGAACTGTGCCATTATTGTTCCTATTTTCAAGAAAGGCAGTCTTTCCACTCCTAGGTGTTACTGGCCAATTTTCTTACTGGATTTGGTTGTGAAGGTCATGGGGAGGAAGGTGCTTAACCGCTTGGTTTCATGTATGGACGAAGATCAAATCCTCTCAAGAGTGCAGTAAGAATTCAGTGAGGGCCTTGTCATGATAGAAGATGTCTTAATCTCCATCTACTGACCAGTAAAAACACCATTCCTATGAGTGGCTCCATCTACCTGGTCTTCACGGACCTCTCCTGCACCTTTGACTGTGTGTTGAGATCCAAGCTTTGGGAAAGCTTGGAGAGACTGAGGTTGATCAAGGCATTGCTACTTTTTATGTGCCCTTCACTGTGATTTGGAAGCCTTTGTTAAATTTGGCACCAACGGTGGATGCACAGATACCTTTAGTATGTATCGGGGAGGAAAACAGGGTTGCTTGCTCACTACCATACTTGTTTTAAATATACATTAATGGGCTGGAAGCTGCTTTGATACAGCAGGGCAGAGATATGCCAAGGGTTAAGAACAAGGTGGTCCCTGTCCCACTATTTGCTGACAATGCCGTTTTGATGATAAGAAACTCAAATGAGCTCAAAATTTGGTTGGATGCCTTTGTTGATTTCATGTCTAAATAACACCTCAAAACCAATCCCTCCAAGAACTTTGTTATGGCCTGTGGTTCCAGGGACCTCAAGTGTTGTAGTATGGCCCTACAGGGAAACCCCATTAGTAGAATGCATGAATTCCCCTACCTAGGTGTTACATTTGATTGTGAAGGCAGCTGGTGACCATGCCTTTTTAAGCAGACATAGAGGTTTTCCAATTCTGTGTGGTTTCTATTTAATCTGGCCTCTTCTATCAATAGTATACCAATTGGCCCCTTGCTAGAAATTTTAAAAAAGAAGTGTCTACCTGTTATAACACATGGCTCTGGGGTGTGGTGGTACAAGGATGTGAGAGAACTGCAATTAGAAGAGAACAGGGTTTTTAGACGTCTTTTGGGTCTGCCTGTTAGCACTCCCACTTTCACTATTCAAGAGGAGCTTGGGCTTCTTTATGTGGAGGATTCAATCAACCTTGGCCTATTAATATTATAGTGCTCAATCTGAAGCAATCCGCAAACAGATCTGAATATGGAAATAATTGAGATTGTCTGTCTTGTGATATTGGACTCCAAATCCCTTGCTTCTCATGTATCCAATCAGTTGCTAATAAACTGGGCAGAACCTCATTTTTTTCAAATCCTCTAAACTTGATCTTCAAAGATAAAAGCTGGATACAAGTGAATTTGTTTTGCTGTTATGAATGAAGAGAGAGAGAGAGGCCGCAGAACTAATCAAGTGCACAAATTAAAGCATCTCATGATTTGTATGACCATGGGAACATAACCTTATCTGGATATAGTTACCAATAGCTTGGACTGGACCCTTCTATTTGATATTAATCAAGGTTATTTGTGCTTTTTATTGGGCCTGTATGATGGGTCATCTATTATGATTTGTCCTTGTGATGAGCCCTCAAGCCAGAGATAACAGCATTTTACCTTTTTTTAAAGTTTCATGTAGCATACACCAAACAAGTTTTAATTCCCATCTTGAAGTTTTGGCTTTGTTACTTGTAGTCCTGTTTTGCTATTTCTCCAGCAACTCAGCTCACCTTCTGTTTGTTCTTGTGTCAGTTCTTTTTTAAAATCTGCTATCTTTCAAATAAAAAAAACTGCTGTCTTAATAACACTTATTCATTTTTATGTATTTTTCAATGACATGATTTTTATGTTTGTGTTATTTATCAACTTGTGCTTTTTTAAACTGTATGCCTTCTCACTTTTATGATAGTTTTGAAACAATTGAATAAACGTAAAGCCTTCTAATTAAGATACATATCCACCCTCTGCCTGAGCATAATCAAATTCCCAGTTTGTGGTGTCTGGGATGATACATTCATCCAAAATATTTTTATTTTAATTTTATTATTTGCATTTTAGTGGCATTGAGCTTATACACTGATACCTTGTCTCCTAGGCTTATAAAAAGTGTTACCACAATCTCAACATATGTATTCATTCAAATGTTCTATTTGTGTTCTTCAGATTTATTGGTGTGATCAATACGTGCCCGATCCATAAAGTTTTAGTGAAAAACAATATCCAGTTTACATCTATGACAGTACAGAGGTGACAATGAGCTTCCAGACAGCCTTTTTCCTTCAGCTGCTGCTCCTCTTGCCCAGGTACACTGGTACTTCACGGACTGGCTGCCAACTCTATCCTTCCAGCTTGCAGGTCTATGCTGAGGATGGAGAAATCATATTTGGAGGACTCGCTCCAGTACACCAAGCAGTAAGATACCCTGCAACTCTCTTCACTGGACCCCCTGAGCCAAGAAGCTGCCAAAAGTAAAGACCTGGAATTAATATTTTTCTTTAATTTAATTTTGATTTCAGTAAGTAAATTGCATTTATTGTATGGATGTGAGATTACCATGGGTATAATGTGGCCCATGAATGTGCCAAAAAAGTTCTTCTTTGCCCATTTGATAGTAAAATTCTCAATTGTATCTGTAACAATGGCCATTTGTAAGACGAAGCAGCCTGGTAAATAAACTCCTTTCTTTCCATTACATAAGATCTAAACTTAAGTCAATCAATCAGTAGATTTGTAGAGCTCTTCTTGTCACCTGTGAGGGTATCCAGGCACTGGTAGAGTCCAGTTGATTATTCGACTAGCCAGGTCTTCAGGGACTTTTGGAACTCTGGAAGAGATGGTGAGATCCACAGATTAATGGGAAGCACATTCCATGGCATCGCTGCTAGGTAGGAGACGCAGCGTCCTCCTCATCTGCTACGACTTGTAAGGGGGGTGAGGGTTAGAGAAAGGGAAGTGGAGTGGAGGAGTCTGGTGGCCTGATGGAAGCTGAAGTGGTAGTTCAAGTAGGAAATTGTGTAGAGCCTTTTATACATGGGTCAGGAGCTTGAACTGGCACATTTTCTGTACTGGGAGCCAATAGAGTTCCCTGAGGTAGGGTGTGATGTAGGTTGGACTAGGGAGATCCAGGGCGAGTCTGGCTGCTGTGTTCTGTATGGTTTATAGTGATGAGAGAAGGTGAGCTGCAGTCCCTCCGTAGAGAGCACTGCCATAGTCCACTCGGCTGGAGCTGAGAACCTGGGTGTTGGGGTGTCTTGAGCTTTTGAGTAGCCATTTGAATATCCTACAAAGCAAGCGGAGGACGAAGAAGCAAGAGGAGCAGATGGGGTTGACCTGAGTCATGATGGTTAGCATGTTGTCCAGAATGATGCCTAGGTTCTTAGCATGGTCAGCAGGAGTAGGGATAGGGGCATGTCTAAGTTCTGTGGGCCACCAGAATGTGTCTCCCTTGGGGAGCTTTTGTTTCTGTAGATCAGTACCTATGTTTTGTCTGTGTTGAGCTTTAGGCAGTTTTCCTGCATCCAGTTGGCGACGTCTGTCATGCAGGTGTGGAAGTTGGTGTTGGTGGTGTCTTTGGAGAGGGAGAGGAAGAGTTGTGTGTCGCTAGTGTAGAATATGATGTTAAGCCCATGGCTTTTGACAATGCTGGCCAGAGGTGTCATATAAGTATTGAAGAGGGTGGGGCTTTACGAGAATCCCTGGAATACTCCACAGATGATTTCCTTGCGTTTTTCGGGTGGGGAAAGAGGCGATCCATCTGAGAATAAACAGCTCCTTGGATGCCTATGTTGTGCAGACTTATGATGAGTGTTTGGTGGGAGACCATATCGAAGGCTGCCTCGAGGTGTAGGAGGATCAGAGCCACAAGTCTCTCTTGTGTTGAGTATGGCTCAGATGTGGTTGCTAGCTGCGATGAGGGCTGTCTCGGTACTGTGGTTGCTGCAGAATCCAGATAGGGAGGAGTTGAGTAGGAGGTTCCGTTTCAGATTCGAGGAGAGTTGTTGGGTGATGGCTTTTTCTAATACTTTGGCAAGGAGCAAGCGCAGGGAGAATGGTCTTTAGTTTATGGGTTCACTGAAGTCGGCCAATGATTTCTTTATTTGGGCACTGACTTCTGTGTGCTTCCAGTCGTCGGAAAGGTGGCCGTGGCAACTGAGGTGTTGTACAAGGTGGTGAGTACATGGCTGATTCTGGCTTCTGATTCTGATTGTGGTGAGGGCATGGGTCGGTTGGGGCCCCTGAATGGACCAAGTTCATGATGGAGGCGGTGTCGTGTTGTGTGCGGCGAGCTGGCTCCATTCAGTTAGTTGGATGTCTGTGGTAGTAGTGATGTTGTTGTATTGCTTGAAAATGTCAGTGACCTTGGGCCGGGTTTAAGGTTTCTGTAGATGATGATGATCTTGTTGTGGAAGAAGTTTACAGGGTTGATGTAGAGTTCCTGTGAGGGGCTAATGTTGTTTGTTGCAGCTGATCAAATGTGTGTGGCAACAAAAGTACATAAAATGTGATTAATCAGATATTTTAGTCAGCATTATTTTTGAAAGCACATTTATTGTATAACAATATTGTAAAAAAAAAAAAAAAAACAGAAAAATTTAAAACCATAAAAGGCCCAGCTTAAACTTAAAAGTCCCCTCCAAATGTTAAGCTCCTTGCATGTACGGATTACAATGAATCAACAATTACCCGTGGTAGGGTGCTCTTTGAGTGGTGTCAGACACTGAGAACAAGCTGGAGACACTATTTCTGGAAATAATGTACTATCATTATCCAGGAAAGGGAGAGACACTGAAAGAACATAGAACAGTGGCATCTAGGGCCAGATTGGGATCCTAAAGCAGCCCTGGCAAATTTTGTCAGACCAGCCCCCATGGAGTGCATACCGAGAATGCCTGACCACTACAATGGGTTTAGGAAGTTATTCTCCCCAAGAAAATGAAGTAAAAAATTGCAAAAATGGTGCATTCTATGACACATTTTCCATTATAAATTAAATTGTTTTCATTTTTAAAGCATAGTCGAATGATGACCTTACAGTGCACCAGGATACAACAATCTTTATTGGGGCTCTACAACGATTCCTTCACTATCACCCTTTAACAGTGTCTCTCATCCTTCCATACCCCCTGTCGCACATGTATTTTATTTGTTTTACTGCGCCTCTCTTATCAATGTAGAGTGTTGGAGCACTTTACGTTTCACACACATATACAGAAACAATTAATCGTATGTGTGTAAATCGGTGTATAGAAAATGTTACATAAGATAAAGGGGACTACAAAGTGTAGGATTCACGTGTCATCCATACTGGAGTGCTTGGTCTGAGGAAGTATAAACTCAGGATTCAGAATGTTACTAATCACAATTTATTTCTACCCAAACAAACCGTTTTTGGCATAATTAGGATAATCAAAGACTGAGAAAAAGCATAACTTTCTAACCTATACCATGCAGTGTGCATGCAGTTCTTTGATGGCAGATCATAGCTCACTGTACTATATTATGATTGTAACCTATGATTTGCACAGTAAAAAAAGGATCTCTGTGACCAAAACGTTATCCCACTGATGCTGGCAGATAAAATATTGTTCTGTGATCTGGATAGTACACTTCATCTCAGCAGGCACTTTAACCCCTTGTGGTACCTTGGATGAGTCAAAACTGCCACTCCACAGAACTCCAGTCTCTCTCCAACAGGTACAATTATCACCAGCGTTATTGTGGCACTTTTATTGTTGCCTAAAAACTGTTAGAGATACTAGGACTTCTGCAGGGTTTTTAAGACTGTATCACTGCTACAAAACTGACCAACCAGTAACAAAAGCAGCCCCCCACCCTTCCAGCCTCCCATGAAAAACCCTGCTGCCTGGTACGGCCAGTCTGGCCTTGGTTCCTTCCCTTAAGAAGGATGGAGGAGACAGGAAGAGTTTGGTAGCTGGACCAAGAGAAAACCTAAAGGAGAGAAAAAGAGAGACACAGAGAAGGAAGCAGAGACAGAAGCACAGGACAACTGGAGGAGCAAGGAAGCGCATACCAGACAGGAGAACAAGGCCTGAGGAGAGATGAGAAATCATGAGAGGGGAGATGACTGTGTTTTTCAGCCATCACATGCCACGGAGAAAGAGATTGTATTTATTGTGGGTACTGACACATTTTGTCATTGGAGGTAAAAACCACCTACAGCCACGGGTACAGCTGCCAAAATACCATCACTGCGGCTATCATCCGTCCGCCACATTATGATCACTGCCGGACTTCCGCCACAAGAAGGGTGGAAATCTGGCAGTGATCATACTGGTGGTCGGTGGTAAGCTGGCGCTGCTAGCACCAGCACCGCCACACCAGTTGAACGCCGCCAGCCGTATCATGACCTGTGATACATCCTGCCGTACCATCTCCTAGAACAAGGTAAGTCAGGCTTCTGACAGGGGAGGGGGTAGGGGTGTTGTGTGTGTGTCTGGTTTTGTGCATGAATGTGTGAGTGTGTGTGTGAATGCCTCTGTGTGTGTTTTGTTGTTTACGACCCTGTATGCGTTTGAGTGAATGTGTGTAAGAATGTGCAGTTAGTGCGTGTCTGCATGTCACTGTGATTGTGTGTAAGAAGGTGTGCAAGCATGTCTGGAAGTATGTGTGTATGCCAGTGTGAGTGATTGGCTGTATGCGTGTTGAGTGTCTTTGGGTGTGCGTCTATGGGGGGAGTGAGAGGATCGGAAAGGGTAGGGGAGTGGGAGGATCGGAGGTGGTGGGGGATTTCGGATGAAGGTGTTTTGGGGGGTGGGGGAGCCACCTACCGGTGACAGGGAAAGAATTCCCTGTCACCGGTAGGGCCTACCGCCATGGTTTTCATGGCGTTGCTAACGCCACGAAAACCATGGTGGTAGGCAGGCTCAAAATGCTGCCGGCTTTACTATGCCGGTCGCCGGGCTGGAGATTGACATCTCCGGCCGGGGAGCTGATACCACCATGGCGATACGAGTGGAGAAGTAGCGGGTTGGCTGCAGCCAACCCGCCATTCTCATAATGTGGCAGTATATACCGCCAGCCTATTGGCGGTACTACCGCCAAATTAACACTCACCGCCGGGGACATAAAATACCCCCATAATCTATTGGCACAAAGACAAAGAGAAAAAGGACCACATTATTAGTATACCAGCAATAAGTAGAAGAATAGGAGTACGGGTAGAAAACACTTAGACTCTGTTCCTACCCAAGAAGACTATTAGCTGATTAGCAAGGCCGCCTACATCTCCTACTTTCATAGAAGTGATGTTAATAGGCGATGCCTTACTCATTAAGTGAAATCAGTGCAGTACCACCAGACACTTCTATCAATACATGTAAACTTCTTAGAAATTGCCACTGGTCTGCCTTCTGTTTGAGAAGAAAACAGATGTCCAAGGTGGGACTGCTATAGTCTTCATCCTTCACCCTTGCCTGGGAATCTTTAGAAAATGCCCTGCCAGAACACTGTGTAAAAGCATTATATGGAATTCTAAACACTGACAAGTACGAAAAGTGTTTGAATTTTTATTATATTCATATCTGTCGTTTTATTGCTACATGTATTATCAAATTGCCTTTTTAGGACTATTAGACAATAATGTGCCAGCAAATCAGCAACATAAGAAACATGCCTGATGAGCAACGCTACTGAGGTCTTATTGGAGAAAGAAAACAGCTCCCTCCCCCTCACTCATTAATTGAAATACTGTGCTAGACCACAAATTCTCTTCAATTTAAAACCACTTCATACAGACAATCCGTATTACTGACACCATAAAACAAATGTAGGCCAGATGTTTAATAATTGTCACATCATGCTTGCTGGTATACATGCTTTGCCCCTCACCAAAGAAGTCATCCGTAATCACAGGACCCCATGATTACCATAAGAATACAATGCCAATAAGTGGGCCTTCATGGAAATTTAAAACCACCTGCAGCTTGTTTAACTCCCCAGAGATCTTTAAAAGCAGTAAACACTGCACAAAACCTCACCTTGCTCAGAGCCATATTTATCTGCTTCTTCAAAAGAGCTTTAGCATGATGAACCTGAAATTCAGGCTGGGTCATGGTTTGACGTCGCTGGCCTGACTCTCGTCAATGGGTCAGTCACCTTATGGAGCTTTTTCACAAAGTTGCTCCAAACTTGTGGATCCTTTTTGGGGCCTTGAAGTGTCCACAAATTTGGTCCAAGGTTCCAGAAGCTCCGAGTTGCACCTTGGAAGTTGGGACTACAGTTCCCAGAATGCACCTGGTCAGAATCCTCAAATGGCCACTGGAGCTGGGCTCTTCTTGCAGTGCTTGATACAGGGTACTCTGGTCAGCTCCTTTGTACATGTTGCTTACAGGGAGTCAACTCCTGGTTCTGCAGAAACCAGGCAAAGTCCTTCAGGTGCAGACCAGGGGTTCAGCAGGGCAGTGCTTCTTCTCCAGTCTTTTCTTCCAATTGGGATCTTAATTGATGGGCAACTCTGCCATATTTATTCTTGTTCCTGGGTTGGCAAGCAGGGGGCACCCCTGACCAATGGGGTACAGGGTGTCACCTTCGGGGTGACCATGTCATGTGAAGTGTGGCAAAAAACAATCGCAGGAAACAACATTCTTTAAAAATTTAACATGGAGAAAATATCTCCTTGTAGGTTACATCGGGCTGAGCCTAACCACTGGTGTGACTAAGGTCCCCATTACACACCATTTTTAGCCCCTCTTCTAATCTAATTACTGAGGCTCCCATCTGGCTGGAGGAGCAGGAAATGGGGAAGGTCTGGTTTCTGTCCCAGGTGGCTTTCCCTCCTCTGAAAACCAGTTTAGCCACTCTACCCCCTTCCTGCTCTGCCATCTGCTGCAGCAGTTCTCCTCCCATCAGATGCTTCCTTTGTTTCAGCCCAGGCCACTTCACACCTCATTAAGGTAGCTTGGCTCAGGCTGCCAAAGGCTGACCAATCAGGAAAGGGTACTATACGGCTGATTTTGGTAACTTTTAGAAAGAGTTATACAACTCAAATATACCATAGTTAGCTATTTTCTAGCAGGAATGAGACTTCATTATTCTTAAATAAAGCCTCCCAATGTTAGCCTATAGAGCTAATGTATTACAATGGAGGAAAAACTAATTTGGCTGATTTGCCCTCACCAGAGCTTATAAAACATCCTTTATAAACTTACTGCTCATATTTACACTGCACTCAACCATTGGGACACCTAGTTCAGACCTTAGGGGCAACTTATATCTGAAAATAAGGTAGTTTGAGACTTTGGAAGTTCTTTTTATTCCAAAGTCGAATGTGGGGTTAATTTTATTTTAAAACTAGCCAGCAAGGACAGCCTACCCTTAAATTGACACCAAACATCACAGCAGTGCACCCATGGGTGCAGTATCCACACTGGGGTCCCTAGAACTACATGCCCTACCATTTGCTAAGGACTTATATGTAGGCTGTCAGAGCCAATTGAGATTATGCCTAATTTGCATACACCATTTTAAACAGAGCACTGGCCCTGGAACTGGTTAGCAGTGTCTAGAGCACAGTCAGAGTCAGTAACCACTGGTATCAGTCAAAACGTTTGTGAGTGATGACTTTCTCACACGTCCTCTGTGGATAAAGATAAATTCAGTATCTCTGATTAATTAAGATACATTTTGCAGCCAAAAAATGCTTCAAGTGTCTGTAATTGTTTAGCAAACCAGACAGGAAGACCTGGGTGGCCTTAAGATGAGAAGAATATCATCTAAACATAGAGCTATTTTATTTCCCATCTTGCCAAAAAATATGTGATTTGTTTTCGTAGACTATTGGTTTAATTACTATGACAAAGAAGAGAGTGGGAACATCGGCATTGTATCCCTTGTGAAATATACCTGCCCCTGTATAAGGAAATTCAAAATATCTGAAATTCTTCAAATGTTTCTTCTTCCATCAGGAGTGACTTACCAGCAACACACTTCTCTAGTCCTCCCTCTTGCCACGTAATAGTTAGCCAGATGGCTGTCAACTTAGGTGGTCATTACGACCCTGGCGGATTACTTCCGCCAGGGCCGCGGGACGCGGTGGCATCGCCGACAGGCCGGCGGTGCCCCGCGGGGCATTCTGACCGCGGCGGCTTAGCCGCGGTCAGAGAAGGGAAACCGGTGGTCTCCCGCCGGTTTCCCGCTGCCCCCAAGGAATCCTCCAAGCCGGCGCAGCTTGCTGCGCCGGCTTGGGGATTCCGACTCCCCCTCCCGCCATCCAGTTCCTGGCGGTTCTCCCGCCGGGAACCGGATGGCGGGAGGGGGAGTCGCGGGGCCCCTGGGGGCCCCTGCAGTGCCCATGCCAACGGCATGGGCACTGCAGGGGCCCCCGTAAGAGGGCCCCAAAATGTATTTCACTGTCTGCCTTGCAGACAGTGAAATACGCGACGGGTGCAACAGCACCCGTCGCACCTTCCCACTCCGCCGGCTCGATTACGAGCCGGCTTCATGGTGGGAAGGTCGTTTTCCCCTGGGCTGGCGGGCGGCCTTTCGGCGGCCGCCCGCCAGCCCAGGGGAAAACTTGGAATACCCTCCGCGGTCTCTGGACCGCGGAGCGGTATTCCTGACGCGCAACATTGACGGGCGGCCTCCGCCGCCCGTCAATGTTGGAATGAGGGCCTTAGTGTCCAGTCACCTGAAGTGACTGTGTCCAGTCCCATGGGGTGGCTGCCTCCAGTACCTGCCTTTTCAAATATAAAAGTCAACATATGCCCTCTTTGTATACATTAGACCTTTACTGCCATCATTTAATGATGATGATATAAAAAGGTTGACATCTGTATTATTATTCAACTTGTCTTAACGCTGTTTCAAATCTTAGTGTTTCCCATGGCCTCAATCTTCTGAGATAGGACATGAAGCATTTACCTCCAACTATAGCCATTAAGGTTTTCTAAACACCTTCCTTTAAGGTTCCTGTGTATTCATTGAACTGGAAGTATTCATCTATGTGCTGACTAAGTTCCTCTCAGATTGGGTCTCTTAGTGTACATGGTTTGAGTGTACATGGATTAGGTTTCCAATGTTACCTCTGTTATTCGCTCCTGTTTCCAGCTCCTCCATGAATCACCCCTGATTTGCTATAGAAAGGGAGACAATGCAGCAGCTTAGATCAGAAACATGTATTGACCTTTTGTGTCTATTTTGATGGTATTAACTATGAAGGGAGAATCCTTTAAAAAAGTATGGCGAATCCAATGCAGTTATTTGGCCCTCACACAAGAGAAAATGCACTGGAAAGTCATTGTGTTGCTCTGATCTTGTTAGGTGGGTGGGGCTCCTGAAAGCACATAAAATCTGGTTCACCCTACATAGGTATTTCAAAATCACACTTCTTTGCCGAAAAGTCGCCATTACCTTCTCATTTGACAAGCTGAATTGAAAGTCCATGATATTGCGTGAATTGGGACTGAAAACCAGGCAATTATTGTGGAGAACTGTGTCATGAGGAGTGTTATAACCCCTTCCTAGATCTGCAGTTGGGATTCAATCTTATGATCTAGAGGGGTTATATACAGTGTTGTTGTTTATGAAATGGACATTCGTTGGAATTGTTGTATATGTTTTTGAACTCCCTGAATCCTACTGATTACATATATATATATATATTGGATTTTAACAGTTCGGAGTTGTCTTATTCATTAATTGAAGACTGCACAATATGTACACATCCTATATCTAAATAATTCCTCTAGGAGCATTTTTAGGTGAGACACTTTCCAAAAGTGACATTTTCAAACTTACAGTTTAAAAAACAACTTCACTAAAAGAGGTATTTTTAAATTGTGGGTGCAGAGACCCCAAACGACATATTTCCAACTGCTCCTCATGGGAAATTACACTTAAAAGATATTTCAAGGCAATCACCATGTTAACCTAAGGGAGAGATAGGCCTTACAATTGTGGAAACCAAATTTAGCAGTATTTCACTATCAAGATATGTAAAACACACCTATGTGCCCTATCTTTTATATACACTGCTCCCCGCCCATGGAGCTGCCTTGGGCCTACCTTAGGGGTGACTTACATGTAGTAAAGGGGAACGTTTGTTCCTGGCAGGTCAGACTGGCAGTTCCAAACTACCCACACAGACACTGTAGTGACTAGTCTGAGAAGTTTCTAAGACTACTCATGTGGATGGCACAATCAGTGCTGCAGGCCTACTAGTAGCATTTGATTTACTTGCTCCGGGCACCTCTTGTACACTTTACTAGGGACTTACTAGTAAATCAAATATGCAAATCATGGATAAACCAATAACCAATCCAATTTAGACAGAGATCACTTGGACTTTAGCACTGGTCAGCAGTACTAAAGTGCCCAGAGTCCTAAAGCCAGCAAAAATGAAGTTCAGCACAGGATCAAAACAGGTGGTGGGAAGCCAAAAAGACAGGGGAATCAAGAGCTGACAGGTCTAACACATACCCCCACCCCAGCTGAAAGTGGGGAGAACTACCCAACCTCATGGGAGTTCTCAGCACTAAGGCAGAAGAACCTGAACAAACCATCAGCATGGTGTTCCACCATAAAGTCCATTCCCTGTAGGGAGATGGACCACTACAACAGTTTAGGATTCTCAACCCTCATCTACATTAACCATCTGAGGGGCCTGTGGTCTGTCTGAAGTCGGAAGGTAGCTCCAAACAAGTAGCTTCTTTAGTGCCTAGACCACAGCAAAAGCCTTCCTTTCAATTGTGCTCCACCTCTGTTCTCGGGTAAGTAACCTTCTACTGATAAAGGCTACAGGTTGATCTAGGCCCTCTTCATTAAGCTGTGAGAGCACGGCTGACACGCCACGCTCTGAAACATCTGTCTGCAACACAAATTCTTTGGAAAAGTTAGGAGCCTTGAGCAAAGTTGCAGTGTATATGGCCTCCTTCAGGGTGTCAAAAGTACTCTGACATGTCTCTGTCCAGATCACTTGACGGGCTGCTTATTTGAAGTTAGCTCTTTCAAGGGGTCAACAATGGTGCCGTACCCCTTGATGAATCTCCTGTACTATCTGGTGGGACCTAAAAAGGCTCTCACCTCTGTCTAGGTCTTGGGGGGTGCCCAAGATAGAATAGTATTAATCTTGGCTTGTAGGGATGCCACCTTGCTGCTCCCTACCTGGTGTCTCAAGTACACCAGAGACCCCTGTCCTATCTGGCATCTACTGGCCTTGATATTGAGACCTGCACTCTGCACAGTCCTCAACACTTCCTGGAGGTGGCCCAAGTGGTCCTACCAGCTACAGCTGAAGACAGCAATGTTGTAAAGGTAGGCGCCACTGAAGTTCCCCATCCCAGCCAGGAACTGGTTGCCCAGCCTCTAGAAGGTGGCAGGAGTGTTCTTTAACCCAAAGAGCATAGCACGGAGCTGGTAATGCCCCTCTGGTGTGTGTCGAGAACACCGACCTCTCATTGACCCCCTTGGTTAAGGCAATGTGCCAGTACCCAGATGTCAGATCAAAAGTGCTGAGAAACTTGGCAGCTCCCAACTAGTTAAGGTGCTCATCAGGTAGGGGGATGGGGTGCGTATCAGTCTTAGTGACGCCATTGAGCCCCTGGTAGTCAACACAGAACCTCAGTTCAGGTGTGACACCGGGCAGAGCAGCCTTGGGGACCAGAACCACTTGGCTGGACCAAGGGCTGTTGGAGTGCTCAATCACCCCTGACTCCAGTATCTTAGATACTTCCTCATTGATGCTGTTTCTCACACTATCAGTCACCCTGTAAGACATGTGCTTAACAGGAAGGCTGCCCCCAGCGTCAATATCATGAGTACACCATTGAGGGACTCCAGAGGTAAGTGAGAACATAGAGGCAAACTGTCCCAGCAACTGGTGACAGCCCGCTCCTGTTCTAGAGTCAGATTAGGGGAGAGGTTCATGCCCTCTACTGAACCATCCTGCTCTTTGGAAGACAAGAGCTCGGGAGAGGTTCACTTTCCTTTTCCACCCCATCATCCATTACCAGAAGCATGGTCAACTCAGACCACTTAAAGTGTGGTTTGAGGGGTTCACGTGCAGGACCTTCAAAGGGTTCTAGCAGTCTGTCCTCCAGGTAGGTGACATTACTCTTGTGCTCCTTCCCCTCAAAAAGCCCAGACCCACGGTCTTGGAGAGCACAGGGATCTATTGGGGCAATCGCGCACACCTTCTGGCCAGGCTGAAACTCAATGATAGTGGTATTTTGTCTGTACCAACATTTCATATCCTCCAGACTAGACTCCAGATTCTCTTGGGTGAGAGCAGGAAGTGGACTGCCTGGCTCCTGTAGGCCAGCATGTAACTGAATACACTGGTGATTTCTTGTGAGCTTTCTCCTAGCCCTCCTTCACCAAACTGAGAAGCCCTCTCAAAGGGTGCCCATACAGAAGTTAAAAAGTGCTGAAGCTAACCTCCTTCTGTGGTACCTCCCTGTAGGCAAGCAGCAGGCATGGTTACAGGTTGTCCCACTTACACCTCAGGGGTTCTGAGAGACCCATAATCATGCCCTTCAGAGTATAGTTAAGTCTCTCAACCAACCCATTGCTCTGGAGTTGGTAAGGTGTGGTGAACTTATAGGTGACACCACTAACCTTCCACATGGCCTTCAGGTACAGTGACATGAAATTGGTACCCGTGTCAGATACCATCTCCTTTGGGAACCCCACATGGGTAAAGATCCCCATCAGTGCCCTGGCCATGGTGGGCACAGTCATGTCCTCAGAGTTTTAGCTTCCGGGTACCGGGTGGCATGGTCCACCAAGACTAGGATAAAGCTGTTTCCCATGGCTGTCTTGAGATACAGATGCCCCACAATGTCAATGCCCACCCGCTGAAAAGGACTGCTCATGATAAGACACGGCTGAAGAGGAGCCCTGCACCTCTTCCCAGATTTTCCTCTTGCCTGGCAGGTCTGACAGTTCTGCAGAACACATCTGAGGCATTCCTCATTTGGGGCCAATAGAAGTGGATGACAAGCCTGTCAAAGGTCCAGTCATGTGTCAAATGACCTGCCAGTGGCACATTATGAACCAGACCCAGTAGGAAGGCTCTGAAACATTGGTGTACCACCAGGACACTGGTTGCCCCCAGGCTCAGCAACCTTAAACTCACTATACAGGAGATCATTCTCCCAGTAAATCAGGTGAGATCCGGAGGTGTCACCAGCTGCCTGGACCTCATCCTGGTTCCGAAGGCCCTCAAGGGTGGGGCATGCTCTCTGTGCGGTGCAAAATCCCTCCCCGGTGGGCCTCCTTCCCACTGCCAATGAGTCAGCTCAGGCAGGTCCCCCAGTTTGACAACCTATTCCCTTGTAGGATCTGTAGTGTCCACTCAGGTTCAGCCTTCTCCCAGACCATGGGAATCTCAAGAGAGAGTTTCCCACACCCCTTACTCCTGGCAGGCACCTGGGCCACTGTTCCAGGCTCCAAGTCCTTTTGATCACCCTCTCTGGCAGCCATAGACCATGCGGTCATGCACACCCACTCTGGCAATCCTAACATTTCCAAGTGGACCTGAGCTCTACTTCTTCCAGGTGGTATGCTCCAGGTCATTCTCTAGCAGACAATCAACAGGCATGGATGGACTCACAGTTACCCTCAAGGAGCCTGAGACCCCCCCATTCAAAGGGAACCTGAGCTACCAAGCAATGGGGCTCATTGTTGTCTATTGCTACAACCTGGTGGACCACATTAGGGATTACCTGCTCTTGAGACACCAGATGACAGCCTACTGTTGTTATACTGCCTCCTTTGTCTCTCTGAGCCTTCAGCTGCCTTCGATTGATGGTCACCCACTGCCTGTACTTTTTAGTGTTGTCAAGCATGAGGGTTCTTTGGCCCATTTCACACTCACCCAGGGAGACTAGGGTCAACTCATCAGGCTCCCCACCACTAACTGGGACCAACTCCTCCCCAAAAGCTGCACTCACCATCCCTAGGGTCTGCCCACCAGTAGGGGGCTGTGTCTGCTTGGGACACTTGGGACTCCCCCTGAAATTCCCTTCCTGGCCACAGGAAAAACACTTCAATGGTCCTTTCCCTGCAGGCTTACCTGAAAGGAACCAACTTTTCTTCTCAACAGGGGGTTGGGAATCCTTACTCTGGGAACTAGTTTTGGGCCTTTTTGAGAACCCTTTACTTTTATCCTTGTCCCCCCTCCTTCTTCTGTTGGGGATCCTGCTAACACTTGACAGAGTCTCCCACATAAAACTTCCTGGTGCTGAGCCATTGGTCCGCCTCCTTGGCAAGCTTCCAGGGGTTAGTAAACTTGCTGTCAATAAAGTACTGGTGCAGCTCTGGAGAACAACGACTAGACAGCTGCTCCCATGCAATAAAATTTTACAGCCCCTGATAGTCTGTTGCCTTGCTGTTCTTCACCCAACCATCCAGTGCTCTGCAAAACCAATCAACATACTCCACCCGAGTTTGTGACCCAAATTTAGCACTCTTCCTAAACTTGACCCTGTAACTATCTGGGGGGAGACTATAGCTCATGGTCAGTGTATCCTTCATAACATGGTACCTCATCGGATCCTCTACTTCTAAGACCAATAAGGTGTCCATCCCCTCCACTGAGAAATACTTCCACAGGCATGGCCCCCAGTCTCTCTCAGGGACCCTGTTCATCCTCAGTGCCACCTCATACCCCCTAAACCACAGCTCAATGTCATCACCCACAACAAAATCTTTCACCACATCTTTGGGTATATGCACTTTCCCCTCAGACCACACTGGAGAACTGCTGCCACCATCTGTGCTGTACTTGCCTTTCAATTCCAGTTCCTTTAAGCTCAGCCTGTGACCCAAGATCATTTTTCTTTCCTTCATGGCCAATTTCCTTGCCTCCATTTCCAACCAGAGCATTTCAATCTCCAAAGAGTGCTTCCTAGCCTTCCATCTGTCCTCCAGCTCCTCTGGAGAAACACTGCTTCCTGCCCTGGATGGGTTTGTGGTGCCACAAAATCACCACATAGACTCTGTTCCTCCAGATCCACACTTTTCACCTCTGCATGCTCACCAGCCTCCCTGACAGCCAACCTGGCTCTCCTTTCAGGTTAGTCCTCTGAAAGAACATCTGAACTCTGCAGAACTTTTCGATCTGGCACATCGTATAACTTTCCAGCCTCTCCTGCTCAAACACCAAATCTGCAATAACTGCTGATGGCTTAGCAGACTGAGACATGATTCTGGATGAAACTTAGAGGTTGCACAAAAAACTTCAGAAGGCCCAAAGAAAAAGTCAAAAAGGAAATAAACAGTACATGGTTGCATAATGGTCTGTGATATGGAAGTAGTTTACACCAATTACTATATGTCAAACACAAATACAAGTCCTATCCTCACCGCTGATCACCAGTGTTAAAAATGGGGTCTGTAGCTGGCAGTGGTTTGCACCCTGTCCAAGTAGGGGCCCTCACTCTAGTCAGGATAGGAGAGTCACACGCAGAAGATAACCCCTGCTCACCTCCTTGGTAGCTTGGCACGAGTGGTCAG